>NW_024466454.1:7797500-8397500 GCF_017591425.1 Ochotona curzoniae | reverse complement strand
TGGCCCTTCAAGGCCCGTGTAGCTTTAGGCACTAGGCCTTTGTAGATACCACTTACTTGTTAAATTTTATCACCTTGAGTGGATGTTTCCTGGGCTCAGTGAAAATTTGCTGATGGCCTTTTTTCTCTCTATTGAAAAAATGTTTAAACTCTTTGACATCCTCTGTTTGGCAAGCAGTATGATACATTAGACAGAAATGAGTTCTGGAATTAACTAGACATTGCTTTGAAAACTAGCTCTGCTGCTTATTGGCATGTGACCTCAGCCAAAATATTTATGTAGCTTTTCTGCACTTAGTTTTTAAAATGCTCTTCCTTCTGCTTGTTCACTCCCCAAATGGTCACGAGGACCAGAGTTGGGCACTCATATGGGATGTCAGTCAGCACCACAGGTAGAGTTTTAGCTTGCTCTTATGCTATGCCAGTCAGAGCCCTTTCTGTACTTATTTAGCCTTTTGTATTTATCCCCTCATCTGTAAAATCAAGATACTTTGTACTGCCAAATATCTGAGAAGGTTTATGCTGGCAATGTATGTTAAAGCACCTAGCAATGCATGGCAAGAGAAGATATAGAAATTTTAGTTTTTAAAAAATGTTGTTAACGTGAGTTTATTTGTTTTGGCAGAAAGGACCTGCTGCTTTGTCTTAAAAATAGAGAAAGAGAATTTTTTTTTTCATTGAGTGTACATATCCATTTCTCTATACTTGCAGATAATGAATAATGGTTTTTGTGGGCAAATGAGAGATATCACTCATTGTCTTTCAGAACACAGTGGGTGATATCAGGGGCTAGGCTATCTCTGAGTGACCCTATGTGATTGCAGACCCGTCTCTAAAGGGTCTGTGGCACATAAGCATCAGTTTCAATTCTGTGATGTCCAACATATGACTTAGACAGTGCTTTACGTTCAGACCTGGAGCTGTCTTTGTTGCCATGGTGATTGGTGATTTGAAGCTTGTTTTTACTTGCAGGAGCTGCTAAGTCGCACATCTCTTGAGACCCAGAAGCTCGATTTGATGACCGAAGTTTCTGAGCTGAAGCTCAAGCTGGTTGGCATGGAGAAGGAGCAAAGAGAGCAAGAGGAGAAACAAAGAAAAGCAGAGGTGGGTATGATATGCTGAATCCTAAGGAAATTCTGTATTATCATAAAGTTAGATTTGGGGAAGTTATCCTAATATGGACTTAGGCCATCTGGTCAACCTCAAGCCTGGCAGCCCTTGGGTGCCACAAGTATCTATGCACTAGAGGAAGAATGTTTTGTTAATACCAAGTTATCGCATTTTGCTATAGCTGCAAATTTTTCAGCAATACCCAAACCACTAAGTTCTGGCTTTCAGGCTCTATCCTCCCTCAAATTGCTGACAAGGATGGAAGGAAAGGGAAGCAGTGGCAAGGGAAGGACCAGGCAAAACCTGGGGGACACAGGATGTCTTCTGTGAGAACCAGTTGATTAGCCCCTCAGCGGGCTATTGTCACAATATCCAAGGACATTGGAGACTTTTTCTTTTGATGTGCACTTCACTGACCCACATGGAAGTCCCAGGGGATTGGCTTCTTTTCTCATGGTGGGTCATAAGGGTGAACTGGGACACAAACCTTGTAGAGGTTTTGCATTTTGTTTTTCAGACTCCACGTGCTATTGGTTGGAGTATGCCAGAACTCTTTTTGAATATGTATTTAGCAAATTTGTAGGCTGCTTTATTTGAGAAAGCAGCCTGTTTAAGTCTAGATCACTATCTTCCTTTTTTTCTCCCTTCACATCCTTATAGTCACTCCTGGTAATGTGAGATATAAAGGAGCTATGTTCTGTGCTTGGAACCTCATGCTGATATTCTTTTTTTTTTTTTTTTTAACTTTTTTTTTCTTGACAATCTTTACATAGTTAATTAGGGCAAAAGGGTTCAAGGGCTACAGGAAAGTGGGTAAGACTATTATTTCCACATTGTTTTTTTCCTGAATCTGTGGTAAAGGGGGAGATAAAGGGAGAAGCCCCACCCAGGTTCCCACCCATCCCAGGTCCCTGATGTGGGGCATGCTCCGAGGGTCTTGCTCAAGTGGATTTGATAGTTCAGTAGTTCTGAATTGCTGCCAATCTCACCATTCCAAGCATGATAAAATCTCTTTAGAATCCACTGATTGACATAGTCCACCTTAGAGTCTATTTGCCCAGTTTTGATTGATTTGTTCTGTTCTCTGTTGTGATGTCAGGTATCCTCTGCAGGTTCCGATAGACTGCCATATCCTCCGTGTGCAGCTGGTTATGCTCTCCACTGCTCCGTTTGAGCCTCTGAGGAGGCTCGACTCTGGCACTTGCATTCCATGGCAGTCCGGCAGTTCGATTGGGGAGGTCCCAAAAGAAACTTTTAGGTGATCCCAAACCAGATTCTTGAGTGTACTTGCAAGTACAGGGCCCAGTACAGTCCTCGCTCCAACCAGATGGTGGTTGCAATTGCTGGTTTGATTCTGTTTCCAGCCCTGTCTTCCACACGAACCAATGGGTGTTGCAGTCCAGCCTGATTCTGCCGAGCACACACTTGGCCCTCATATAAACCAGTGGAAGCTGCAGCCTAGTTGGAGCGACCCACGATAACCCCCACCAGGCCTGCCCCCTACCTTGGTTCCCGTGCTTGCCAGTATGTACAGCAGACCAGTCCAGTCTGTCCCACATCCCATTCAGCTCTCATACATGTCAGTGGTCATTGAAGCCTAGTTCAACCTAACCAGCTCCGCTATCCAGTTCATACACATGCTGTTGGGTGCTTTTCTGTCTAGCCATTCTTGCCCCTGTCCTGGTTTTCATGCTCAAGAGGGAGGAGCCCACTATTTCCCTTCTAGGCCACTCCCACTCCGGATTATGCACTCTCTAGGTGGTTCTGGAATTTAACTTGACAGATTTAGCCTCCAGTGCCAGCCCCTGCCATCTGATGCCATGACTGATATTCTGATCTAATTTCACAGCTCTATGAACCTCAACAAGTTAACTACTTAATCACTTTGAACTTCAGTTTCTTTATTTGGATTACTCTGCGGTAAAGTCTAAATAAAAAGTTGCTTTTGAGAGCATGTTCATTAATAAAAAGTATGGTTACCTAAAGCAGATAGTCTACAGTGAGCTGAAGCTAATAGCTTCTCTTGAAAAAGTGCAGTCTAGGGCCTGGCACGATAGCCTGGTGGCTAAATCCTTGTCTTGAACGTGCCAGGATCCAATATAAGCCACTGTTCATGTCCCGGCTGCTCCACTTCCCACCCAGCTCCCTGTTTGTGGCCTGAGAAAGCAGTAGAAGATGGGCCAAGGCTTTGGGACCCTGAACCTGTATAGGAGACCCAAAGGAGGTTCCTGGCTCCTGGCTCCTTGCTCTGGTGTAGCTAAGCCCCAGCTGTTGAGGCCAGTGTGAACCAGTGGATGACAAGATATTTCTGTCTCTCCTCTCTGTAATAATGCCTTTCCATAAAGATAAGTAAATCTTTAAAAACATGAAAAAAGAAAAGAAAAAGTGCAGGTGAATATATGAGATCTCCCACTTTAATCCAACTTAGCTACTCCTTAGCTTTGTGATCCTGGGAAAATTTTTTAATTTCGTTGTTTTTTCTTTTGTGAGATGGAGATAGCAGTACTTCGTCTTTCTTTGATTATTCTGCAGAGGGTGTGCAGCCCTTGGCATAGTGCTAGATATGTGGCAGTAGTTAGGTTATATTGATCACTTACTGATAATGACGTTAAGCATGGTAGAAATGGAAATGCAGACTTATACATAGTTTATATACTGCCAAAAAATCACACATACTAAAAATTGATCTGTGTGAGATATTGAATGGATTCTGTTTCTAAAACATTCAGAAAGATAGAATTGAATTTTCTCCTGGCTTAGAGTTGTTTTCCAGTGTTTCAAGAAAATGTGATTACATGTGAATTTTGGGTGCAGAATTCAGTAAACTGTGAGAAGGCAGAGAATGAACTCAAAAACTCTTTTAAAAAGAGAGGCGAGTTGTTAGATCACACAACTTGAAAATCCAGGGTTTAAAATGTCCACCATGAGTCCCAACAATTACTCAGTGTCACTAGAGCAAGTCTTGTATTTCTTGGCTCTGATCTAGCCTTCCCCTCGGGAAGATTGTCTCCCTGTGGTGACAGAGGTGGCCATCAGTGGCTCCAGACCTGGCAACTCCCATAGAGAGAGATGTTGTTTTCAAAGCTTCCAGGAAAAATGCCAATATTACATCTCAAATTGGGCCAATTTAGATCACATGCTCCCTTTGCACTAGTTGCTACAAGAATCACATATGACACCCTGTGGTGCATGTGTGAGTCAATCCCTCTGTGCAGGACTGCAGAGTTGGTACCACATGGGGACAGCTGAGGCCTTTACAGGGAAGTCTGGAAAGAAGGAGAGCTCCTACTTCTGGGACAAATACCACTAAAGCAGTTATTTTACTTTGCTTACTTGCTTTCTGAAGATTGTTTTTAAAGCTAATTTTTTTTGTTTTCCGTCCACCTGTAAATGCATGAGACAACATAGTTCCTGAGCCTCTGGCCCCCATCCTAAGAGATAACAGCCCTTCCCAGTTGCTAGTACAAATATTAGGTTTCCAAGTGCAGGAATTTTGCAGGCTATTCAAACCTGTGATAATCAGTGAGCAGTCACGTGACCTAAAACAAATTTCTCATTCTTATAATTGAGCATAGTCTTCGCTGATAGGTCCAGACCCCTGCCTCTGTGGCTGTCAGGAGCACCAGGGAGTGCAACCACGTGGTACTGCAATGGAGATGTTTACTTCAGGTGACATTTTGCTAGCTAAGGTCACCAGGGACTGCAATTGCAGGAATAGGGAGAATGCTGCCTCCCATCGTACATTGCTGCTATTTTTCTAATGAGAGTATTTAGCCTAAGGGCTGATTGCCTGTGGTTTAGAAAAAGCAGGGCTTTTTTTTTTCTTTCTTACTTTCTAGTAGCCAAAATTGTAACTTCCTTAGTGTAGTTCAGGCTTTTCTTAAATTCCATTTCATGTTTCAATGACAAAAGAGGATGCTATTCACTAGAGCATCACAGACTGCTTTTTCTGCTCTGATAAAGACCACCCTACATCAGTCACGTTGTAGAGAGGGCTAAGTCCTGGTGTGGCTGAAAGACCTGAGGACTTGGAGACCCAGATTTCATGATGTCTGGTTGTGTGCTGGAGTCAGTGAGTGGCCTGTGTGAGATACTGGTAAACAGTACATTTCATGTTTATTTTACCTTTTCCTGTCAGCTGGTTGCAAAATTTCTGGCTCATAAAATGCTCAAATCACTTGTGTGTACTCCTAAGAAGTAACATTGCAGAAGAGTGATTGATGTGGAAAATAAATACTAGAATTAGGATGATGGAATATGAAAGATGCCGAAGCCAAGCAAAATATCTCTGTGGCACACCAGATCAAAGGCATTTCAAAGGCACATTAATCAGAAGCCTTTTCCTCATGGAAGGGGTTATGGGGCTCCTGCCCACTGGGAGTACGGAGCTCTAAAGCTGGATCCTGTAGTGGAGTTCAAAGTTTCTGCATTCATTTCCCAGAGCAGGAATCCAGGATGTGCTAGGAATGAAGTTGTCCCAGTTAATCAGGTATACAAATGAGCAGGAAGAGATCTAGAAGGAAACTTCAGTACTTCCTGGGAGAAATTGGAATTTCATCCCACTAAATGGTGGCACCGCTACCCCTTCTTGCTTTCCATGGCCAGGAACTTGGAAGGAAGGAACTCTTGATTTCTGAACTGGGACAGCCAACACGAGAGGTGTGTAATGCAGAACGAAGGCTAAGAAGTTGTTTGCTCAAAGTGGAATTGACTTGACAGGCAGTTTTATTCTTGTTTTAATTTTGTTTGCTATGGTTATTATGGTAAATACATTCCTGCAATTCAAAGACAAAGAGGCAAGGGTTTGGTGCATCTGGGTAGGCCACTGCTTGGGATGCCCTCACTTCATATTGGAGTGCCAGTTTGAGCCCTATATTCTGCTATTGCATCTTGGGCCAAAGAAGATGATTGCCAAGTGCTTGGCCTCTGCCACCCAAATGGGAGACCTGGATATTGCTGCCTCTTGGCTTTGTGGCTGTGTGGACATTTTAGAAGGAAATCAATGAATGGAAGACCTCTCTCTCATCCTCTCTCTCTCACCACATACCTTGCATTTTAAATAAATGGAAATAATAAAAATAAAAACCCACATTTTCAAATGAAGAGCTCAGAAGTACAAATAGCAAAAATTTTTATCTGTGTCTGTCCTTCAGGTCAAGATTCAGGGATCAGTGCTTGTTTGCATGCGTATTCCCATAGTTATCTTAGGACTAGATAAGCAAATTCATGTGGATATACACGTATATTCTCTCCCTCTCACTCTCTTTCTCACACACTATTTTTGTGCAAGTACATTTTATTATTCTCAACCTTTCCTTTTAAATTTAGCAGCACTCTTGGAGTTCTTTTCATACCAAGTAAAGTAAAAAAGAAATCTCTTCATTCATTTATGTCTGCATACATCCCGTTACCTGACTAAGCCCTAGCTAACTTAAGCAGTTTTTCTTCAAGGTGCTTTATGTTATTTCCAAGTTTTTGGCACTGCAAATAATGTTAGCAGCAGATGTTTGGAGCAGTTAGGTTGGTGGTTCAGATGTCCGTATCTATACCAGAATGCCTGGGTTTAATATGTGCCTATGGCTCCCAGTTCAAGCTTTTTGATGATGTTGAATCTGAAGGGCAGCAGTGATGACTCAGATGATTGGTTTCCTGTTACATATATTAGAGAACTGATTGTAATCCTAGCTCCTGTCTTCAGCCTCAGCCCATCCTTGACCATTTGCAGTCATTTTGTGTGAAGCAGTGGATGGAAACACTTGCTCTTGCCATTCTCCCCTCCCCTCCCCTCCCCTCCCTTCCCCTCCCCTCCCCTCCCCTCTCCTCCCCTCTCCTCCCCTCCCCTCCCCTGTCCTCCACTCTCCTTGCCTCTCACCGCCCCTTCCCCCTCCCCTCTCTTCTCCTCTCCTCTCTTCTCTTCTCCCTTCTGTTCTTCTCTTCTCTCCTCCCTGCCCTTTGTCTCTTGTAATGAATAATCTTACATTTCTGTGACAGTATTGGAGTGCAATCAGTGCAGCAAGGGATACCTATACTTAAATTTTTGATATTTCCAGATTTCCCTTTATAATGTCTAGAGATTATTTTCCCAACAGCAGTACAGTGTACAGAATGTCAATATATGGGTTTGAGTTATGGTTTCATTCCCAATTCTAACCTCCTCCTAATGTGTACCTTGAGAGGCAACAGGTAATGGGCTCAAGTAGTTGCATCCCTAACACCCACATGGGCAACCCAGATAAAGTTCTTGGCTTCTGGTATTAGTTTGGTCCGACCTCAGTTGTTGCGAGTATTTGAGTGATCTAGTGAATGGAGCTTTTCTCTGTTTTTCTGTAAAATAAATGAAAACAAAACAAAATTAAAAGATGGCAAGAGGCAATTAAATTGAGCATGAAGGAAGGAAAAATAACTGAGTAAAAATATGAAAAAGTTAACAGATAGGAAGGGCTAATAATGACTAAAACGATAGGAGGTGCCCAGGTGCTTCATATAGAATCCTCAAAACAGTCCATGAATGATTTGAAAGGAACAATAATAAGCAAACCATGTTGAAGATAACAACACAGAGCAACAGTTCTCAACTGATACGTATTATCTGGGCTTCATGATGTGGAGCCCAAAAATGGAATGAAATTATAAAAGGGCCTATCTTTTACAAGGTGATTAGGTCTGGATTATAAATTATAAAGCTGAATGAAATACTGAGAATGACAATTGACTCCTACTGAAAAATAATAACATGTGGTTAGGAAGGATTAAGAAAAAGTGGCCCAGCAGTTTTGGGGTGCAGCACATGGTCACACTGAGCAAAGGAGGAACCTGAATGTGCAACAATAGACCCCAAACCAGTATGGACCAAGGGTAGTGATGGAAGGAGGGGAGCAGCAGCTACATGATTCCTAAAAATGCTGGATAAAGATAGACATATTTGAAAGTTCATTTTTCTCACTTGTTTAGTTTATTCAGTGGGCAAACTGCTCTTTTGGCTCTCATATTGTACCAGGGACCAGTGTTATATGTGGCACAGTGGATTAAGTTGTTACCTGTGACAGTAACTTCCCTTACGGGTGCTGGTTTAGAGCCAGCTGCTACAGTTAGAATTCAGCTTCCTGTTAATGCACCTGGGAAAGCAGCAGAAAGTGCCTCCAAATACTTGTACTCCTGATACCTGCATGGCAGACCTGGATGGAGTTCCAGGCAGCTGGCTTCTGCTGGGTGGAGACTTGACTGTTGTGATTTGGGAAGCAAACCAGTGGATAGAAGATACCTCTGTCTTTCTGTCAGTCCTTATCTTTGTAAGTCTGCCTTTAAAATGCATAAGTAAATCTTTTTTAAAAAAATGACCGAGGAAAGCAGTTAGTTTATGTAGTAAAATGAGAGGAACATTGAGACACAGTGGCCATTGTTACCTGATGTTTCATGAAAATGAACAAGTGGAAAACTACACATGACATGCACTGTAGGCTTTGGTAAATCATAATGTAGGAAGTCAGAAAAGTCAAGAATACTGAGCTGCTTAAAATTGACTGTGCCATATCACAAATAATGCCAGTAAGAAGGAAGAACTTAGCAGTGTCACGAGAGTAACTAGTTTTAAAAGGAACTTGTAAAAAGGATAAAGAGGACGTGTATCAGGGACACCCAAAGTACACTGTATGGTCAGTATAGGGCAGGGAAGACCCTGAAAAATCATATAATGCTAGGTATAGTAGAAAGCCATTTAAATGAGATCTCTTTACAAGGTTTGGGGGAAGAAAAAGGTAACAGATTTGATTATTCACTGCCTTGGACAGATACAGAGAACTTGGGTTGTTAGTCCCCAAAATGGTTGTTATAAATAATTTTTTTTAAGATTTAGTTATTTTTACTGGAAAGACGGATATACAGAGGAGGAGAGACAGAGAGGAAGATCTTCCATATGATGATTCACTCCCCAAGTGGCCGCAACAGCTGGAGCTGTGCTAATCCCATGCCAGGGGCTCTTCCGGGTCTCCCAAGGCTTTGGGCCATCCTTGACCACTTTCCCGGGCCACAAACAGGGAGCTGGATGGGAAGTGGAGCTGCTGGGATTAGAACCGGAGCCCATATGCGATCCCGGCGCATGCAAGGCGACGACCTTAACCATTACACCATCACGCCGGGCCCTTATAAGTAAATTTTAAAGAATCAGAAAAATTAAATGAGTTGCTGAACAAGTGGAAATGAACATTTTCCTCGATTATTAAGCTGCAAAAATAAGTAGATTCTGTAAAATATAGGCTGTTAAGTTTGAGGTTAACCTGTGCTGATTTGCCTGAAGCTAGTGAATAAAGTAAGGATCCACTCCCACCAAGAGTGAGGCATGTCAGACTGACCTTCGTTTGGCCAATAACAGAAATCCGCATTTCTATAATGATAGACCAGGTAAATCCATGCTTCAGTAAGGTGGACCAGTAACATTGCCTAGTGTAGTGTTGTGGATAAGATGGGAAAATATAGGGCAAGAATATGGCATGTTGGTACTGAATAACTTTAGAGATGAGGATATATTATCATATGTGAATGTGTATGCCATATATGTCACATTTACACATGTTTGGGTGGGGGAGTTAGCATATGTGTATGGTTACATGTGGAGATATAACAGTGTGTGCATGTTGTGCACCCATATCAACTATTGCTTGCTCTTGGATAAAGAGTTTCTTCTAGACTCTATGTTTCAGATGTCATCCTGCAAGGCTGCTTGTCTGGGATGGCATAACGGATGTGGTGGGGGTTTGTCTAAACTCTAGGGCAGGCTATGGAGGGGACACCCTCAGGGAAAACACTGTGTTTTTTTAGTTTCTGTGAGGAAAAAGGCTGGCCATTGGTAGTGACTCCTAGGAGCCACCAGCAGCCCAGCTTCTACACACTTCATTTCTTCCTTCCATGCTTTCTCCTAACCCTGATATGTTTGAGAGTTGACTGACCTTCAGTGCTTTTCTCTCCTTTCTTTTCATTCCTACAGTCCATTCTGAATGTGATCAGTGAGCTGCAGGAGCAGATGTGTAGGCTGCAGCTGGACATCCACAGGCAGATTCAAGAGCGCCTATTACTCAGTAGGGATAACTCAGAGGAGGCAGCGGCTGGTGACAGTGCAGCTGAACCCCAGCCATGCAGCCAGGACTGTGCCCCTCAGGAGGGGTCACCTGTAGGAAGCACACTTAAGTATATCAGAGCATGCGTGTGTGTTGGGCCTTTCCTTGGGGGAGGGATTGGGGTTCTTCCTAACCAGAACAGAGTGTGGTGTTTTAGCATGGATCTGTGACCTACAGTCAGAGCTTGGACTCATCCCTTTTGGGATGTGAGGTGAACTCTGGGACCCTTACTGAACAGGGTCTGGGTGAGGCCAAGTGCTATGCAGGACTTACCTCCCTTAGGACCAGGAATGAGGTATGTCAGATGCTCTGAGTGATGGGCAGTTATGCAAAGGAAGCCACAGTATTCTCCTTCCCAGTTATGGGATGCAGATACCCATTCTTTCGCCTGGATGGTAGACAAAATTCACTTTTATTTCATATCATCCGTATTTTATGTAAGAAATCATCACAATATAAAACACATGAAATCTGTCCCCTTAATATAAGCAGATACATTTTAACAATATAAATTGAATTACCAAAAAAATTAAAAGTTGCATACATGTCATTAGACTATTGGGCTGATCAAATAAAATTATGGCCACCAAAAAGCCATGCAAAAAAATCATAAAAAAGAATCAAGTTTATGCCTAGCAAGATTCAAACCCTGTGAGAAAAATAGAAAAAAAGTTGCCCTTAACAGTGAACCATTAAGTCATCCTATTAATTTTAAGGAAAACGTTCCTCCTGTGTAATTGGGAGATTTAATAGTCTCTATAGTGTGCATCAACAAGGCACAAGAACTGCCACAATGGCAGTCCTTAGGCATAATAACCCACATACTTGTATCTCCACCTTTGCCGGGCCAATTCAGTCCCAGCCTGAAGGATTCACAATGGACAGAGGAATCCTCTACTTCTAGATGTTGGAGCTCTTCAGGCAGTTCCTAGAAAATTCATTGATAACCAAAATAGGTGACCAAAGCCTTGATGTCCAGTGATACAGATCATGGATGTGTTAGCCTTAGCTTGGAAGACATTTTGGTAAACAGACATTAGCAAATGCTCACCTAAACATTAATGCAGTCTCAGTAAATTGCTTTGCAAAATCCAGGTGTCAGAACTGTCACTTCATGGTGAATTTTCTCAGAATGTTCCTAGCTCTAGACAAGTTAAATAATGACTTGAGTTTCAGGTGATCATTCATTTATGCTTAATGTGTGCCTGTTGTATGTCAGGCATGCTGGTGACCAGAGGAACTGACAGGAAGAGAACTAGCCATAAGCAATCATACACATAAAAGTTTGCAGACTGTGTCAGAGATTCACAGGTTACAGAAGTGAAATGTCAGCAGAGACAACACATCGTAGAAGTCAGGAATCTTTGCTTAGGAAGACCTGAAGGATGGGCAGAGTTAGCTTGATCAACAGCTCTAGATAGAAAACCCAAGTTGGAAAGAGTACTACAAACTTTTGATGTGTCAGGGACATAACTGGGAAGAAATAATGATAAAGAGGCAAACAGGGAGCTGAATCAGGCCAGGTTGTAATGGGCATGTGTTAAAGTTTAACATGCCAGGATCTCATGCTTTTTAAATTATGTTATTCCCCTGGAAATTGTTGGAGTCAGTAGATTTGAAGTTACTGCCTAGGCTACCAACAATAATTGCTAGAACAGAGTAGGGGTGGTAGAAATAGAGGGAAAGGAGGCATGTGGGTTATATGCTTGGAGGTAGAGTTGATAAAGCTTAGTGATGAATTGCATACAAGGGGAGAGAGAGAGAGGCTACAGAGGCAACTCAGGTTTCGGCCAAGGCAATGAAGTGGCAAAAAATGTCAGTAAGATGGGTGATTTGGGAATTGAGAGTTCCATTTGGGACCTGACGGTTCTAAGATGGCTGGGCAACATCCATATGGAGATGTTGAGTAGGAAGTCAACTATATGTGAGTTTAGAGTTCAGAAGCAATGATTACTTCTATGCCAAATCTGGTAGGCAGTAGGAGCAGTTAGTGATTAAGGAAATCTTGGCTCATGGCCATGTGCTTAATAGCATCTTCTCTATTAAAGGGGTAGTTTTAAAAGCAAAGACTTGGGAGTCAGATGGACTTGAATTCTGGCTCCTCCATTTACCAGCATGGCAAAAGTTGTTTTGTTACCCAAACATTTCCTCACCCAGCAACCTTCAGTGGCTCCCTGTTGTTCAGAGAATAGCATCGGAATCCATATTCACATCTAAGAGCCTTAACAATTGAGTCCCCACCTAGGCTCCCAGCCTCATCTTGTACTTTGGGCTGATATCACCAGATCTTCTCCTGTGCTGTGTCCTGCTGTTACCCCTCCCTGTATACCCTCACCCACCTATATTCGTGTCTACATTTGGCACCAAGTATTTGTTCTTTTATTGTTTAACTTCTATCCTGCTGGCTTTCGTTTCTTTTATAAAGGCTTACCAGGATCACCATGCTCTTCTAGGTACCTACTCCTTAGCAGAGAGGCAGAGACAGAGAGAACACTACTTCCCATGAACCTGCTTTCCCAAATCTTGTCTGCCTAAGAGAAGAAGCTGTCCCCTTTTGGCCAGACTTCTCATCTTCCTGTTTCCTGGCTCCCAGCGTATCTGTGCATGATGCAGACATATCCCATGGAGGATACAGATGTCAGAGGAAGGGACAGGCGCAAAAGACTTTGAAAAGAACTGTTTTCTGTTATGTCTGGAACTCTAGCGTTTTTCAGTGACCCGACAGGTTCTGAAATACTAACCAAATGTCAGGATTAAAGCTAAACTACGGAACTTGATGAGGTAGCTGCTGCTTCAGAGCCTTCTCTGCATGAGCTTATTAGGCTTAAAGACCTAGCAATTACCTTTAACCATAAGAACTTTGCCTTTCTCCCTGATTCCTCTAGGAGTTACTGCAAGAACTCCGACACCTCAAAATCAAGGTAGAAGAGTTGGAGAACGAACGGAATCAATATGAGTGGAAGCTAAAGGCCACTAAGGTAAAAGGCAGAGCTGATACTTACGGGGAAGACACAACTACTTCTGGGGGGAGGGTTTAGGCACAGACTCAGGGTGTCCAGGTTGACGTTGTGGCACAGTGAGTTAAGCCTGTGATGCAGGCACCTAATATCAGAGCACTGGTACAAGTCCTAGCCACTCCACTTTCAGTTCAGCTCCTGGCCAGTTCTCACCTGGGAAAGCAACAGAAAATGGCCCAAGTTCTGGGCATCTGCAACCTACTTGGGAAACCTAGATGGAGTTCCAGGCTTATGGTTTTGCCTTGGTGTAGCCCCAGCTGTCTCAGCCATTTAGGACATGAACCAGAGGGTGGAAATTCTCTCTCTCTCTCTCTCTCTCTCTCTCTCTCTCAGTAATTGCCTTTACAATAAATAGGCACCTAGATTCGACTCGCAAAAGCTCCTCATGGGGAAAGCCCACAAGATTTTGAAAAGATAGGCATGCTTTATTTTAGGCAGTCAACTTATTCCTAAATTTCATATAAACTTTGCATCTTGTTTTCTCAATCAAATCTGTTTTTTTTTTTAACCCAGGGAGCTTGCTATTTAAAACATACCAAGAATAATTATTTGTGTATATGAAATTAATTTCTTTCATTCATACTGTATTTCTTCCTAATTTTCCTATGACATTTGATGTGCAGAGATTAATATAAATGGATTTAATTCAGCCCACTAGTTTGATTTTTGCTCTGCTGGAAATTTCCTTCTCACAGCCTTGGCACATGTTCTTGTTTGAGGGCATCTGCCTTATAGGGAGCTATGTACACCTGCCTTTCCCTTAGGTATCTGCAGTGCCACCCACGGGGCTTACCAAGTAGTCACTCTTGATATTTTAACTTATTTACTGGAGATTTAAACAAAAACTTCTGTTATAAATGCTTTGAACTTCTAGTTTATATTTTTATTTTTTGAAAGTTAATTGTTAATATAAATTCAAGAACAACATAGGAAAATTTGAAACTGTAAAACAAACACCGCTCTTACTGTCTGAGAGTTATTGCTGTTACTATTTCCTGTGTCTTTTTCTCTTTCTGGATCTCTTTTCCTCTCTCTTAATTTCTGGTATTCACCAATTATACGAAAGAATGATGCCATGCTTCTTTTATTTACATTTTTTGACTTCTCATATTACTAAAACACTAAACATGTTGTTAGTATCTATGTAACAGTCAAGTATATAAATATAAAATAATTTGCAAGACTATTTTTTGGATGATAGAACTGAGATACAGAGATTAATTTTCTTAAGAACTTAACAGCTAGTAAGTACATACAAGATTGATCTGTCTCCTATTTTTACTTGAATATAGCTATTTTTTTAAAGATTTATTAATTTTGATTGGAAAGTCAGATATACAGATAGGAGGGGAGAGAGAGAGAGGAAGATCTTCTCTCTGAAGGTTAACTCCCCAAGCAGCCACAGTGGCTAGAGCAGAGCCAGGAGCCCAGATCTTCTTCTGGGTCTTCTATGTGGGTACAGGGTCCCAAGGCTTTGGGTCATCCTTGACTGCTTTCCCAGCCCACAAGCAGGGAACTAGATGGGAAGTGGGCTGCCAGGATTAGAACTGGCACTCATTTGGGATCCTAGTGCATTCAAGGCAAGGACTTTAGCCACTAGGCCACTGCGCTGGGCCCTGTAAAATATAGCTTTTTATTAGAGGAATCCATATCTGTAAATTTTTTGCAGAAAATTCAATTTAAAAATAAGCCTGTTGGAGTACAAAAATATTTGAATTTCATGCAGTTTTTAAAATCAAAATAATAACTTGTCATAGACTTTTCAAAAACTTTATATATAATTTTGGTTTTTCTGTACCAAATAGGCTTATTTTTAAAACCAGTTTTGCTAGAAAAATTTTTTTGGAAAGATTTATTTATTTTTCTCAGAAAGGCAGATTTACGAAGAGAAGAAATAACAGAAAGATTGTACATCTAGTAGTTCACTCCCCAAGTGCATGTAATGGCCAGAGCTGAGCTGATCCAAAGTCCAAAGCGAGGAACTTCTTACAGATCTACCATGGGTGCAGAGTCCCAAGGCGTTGGGCCATCCTCTACTGCTTTTCTAGGCCATAAGCAAGGAGCTGGATAGAAAGTGGGGCATCCAGGACATGAACCAGTGCCCATATGGGATCCTAGAATGTTCAAGGGAAGGATATAACCACTGGACCATAACACTAGGGTCTGAAATTTTTTTTTATGATTTATTTTTATTTGAAAGGCAGAGTTACAGAGAGGAGAGATGGAGAAATCTTTTATACTATGATTTATTCCCTAAAATGGCTACTTTGCCATGGTGCTGGCCCTGCTAGAACAGTTTTGTTTTGTTTTTTTTAAGTATTTATTTAGTTGAGGGAATTACAGATAGAAGGAGAAAGAGAGAGAGGAATCATTTATCTTCTTGTTCACTCCCCATATGACCACAACAGCCAAGTATGAGCCAGGCCAAAGTCAGGAGCCAGGAAGTTTTTCCAGGTCTGCCACATGGGTATAAGGGGCCCAAGGACTTGGACCATCTTCTGCTGATTTTCCCAGGTCCTTTGTAGGGAGGTGAATTTAAAGTGAAGCAGCTGGAACACAAACCAGTTTCATATGTGATGCCAGCCAACTTTATCTACTGTGCCACAATATCAGCCACTTTCTAGAAATTTTTTTGTATGTGCTATACTTCACAATCACAAATTCTTAATGCATTGCTTTGTCTAGCTCAAAACCTCCTACCATGGTATTCTGGCCAAATGAGTTCTGTCTTGTGCAACTTTTTTTTTTAATTATTTTTATTGGAAAGGCAATTTACAAAGGGAAGGAGGGAGGGACGACTGGAGGGACGAGGAGAGAGTGACAGAGATAGAGAAAGGTCTTCCATGCAATGGTTCATTTCCCAAATGGACACGATGCAGTGACCAGATCTGAACTAATCCAAAGCTGTGAGCCAAAAGCTTCTTCTGGATCTCCCACATGGGTGCATGGCTCCAAGACCTAGGGCAATCCTCTACTGCTTTTCCAAGCCAAAGCATGAAGCTGGATTGTAAGTGAAGTGTTGGGCTTGAACTGTCACCTGCATGGGATGCTGGAGCTGTGGGTGGAAGGTTAATCTGTTATGCCATGGTGCCAGTCTTTGGTGAAGCCTTTGAAGTTATATATATCATCTTTGTTAAAAATGAATTATTTAATAACTAGCAGATGCGGAGTACTTGCTATGTACCAGGAAATAGCAAACCATTTGCAAATGTTTTAGCATTTAATCCATAAAATAACTCAGTAGATATATTTTATAATTCTCATTTTACCAGCAATGAAACAGAGGCTCAGGATGGCCAAGGGCAGATTTCAGATCTGCTCTATGCCATTCCTGTATTATCATGCTCTTGCTTGTAACATCCTTATTTCCCACAGTCAAATGCTATGCTTTTTGGATGTTGTTAAGTTTTTGCTGATGACTTCTCAGTCTTTAAAGGTTGTTCATCTGCCAGAGCAATATCAGTACGCCCTGACATCTTCTAAGTCTAACTGGTACCAGGAGCAAGTATCAGACATGCAGATTTCTAACAAATACCAGTACCCACATAGTTTACAAATAAAGGAGAAAATGGTATACAGAGAAACAAGACAATTTAATATCTTCAGAGAATTGTCTGACCCTCATAGCAATGAGGCACTTGGGTTGAGATTCCCAACGTTAAGGTTTTCAGAAGCCACTGCCACTGTTAATTTTAAATCATGGGCACTAAGGCCTTGAGTGAGCTACAAAAGGTTGCTTCAAGGCTGCATGTCTCAGCAAGAAGTTTGGCAGTAGGACCTGGCTCTACCTCATAGGGTGGAGACCAGGTCAAAAGGGCAGAGCTCCATTGTAAATAGGGAAGTACGCAAATCTAACTATCCCCATAAAACTTCTTTTTCTTTGATGTTCTCATCTCTTGAAGAATGTTAGAAAAATGGATTCAAGGATTCCAAGCCTTATAAGAATTGTCTTCTTATGTCCTATCAAATGTGGGATTAGTGGGATTAGTGAAACCCTTGCATTGTGCAGGCAGGCAGACTGGCTGGCCAAGGCTATATATACATTCTGGCCTAGTCATGTGGATCTCTGTCACTTTGACAGTGAATGCTGCGCAAGTCTTGCATTCTCCCCAGTGACTTGTAGACTGTTGCTTCGTCCCATAATTTCTTGCGAGGATACAAGAAGAATGGACAAAGTAGAGAACACTGATCCTTAGTGTGCAAAAACAATACAATGCCCCTTTGGTAAAAGAGCCATCAGCAGGACCAGTGCTCATTTGATACCTTGAAGGGATTCAGAGTTTAGCATGAGCCTCTGTGGGAAAGGACAAACTGATATTATAACCTTGAGAGCTGAAGGTGAGTTGTGATTAGGTTACCACACAGGGAGTTGTGACCTGCATAGGTGCCCCTGTAGTGTGTGCCATTGTCCTGAGGAACAATAGTGCTAACATTTGCTGAACGCTTGGCATGTATTTAGTATTAGACTACATTTTCATTCTAACTGTATTAATCCTCATTGCAATCTCATGAAGTAGGTGTTCTTTTCTTCATTTTACAAATCAGCTGAAACTCAAAAGGTTACCCTACTTACCCATGGTCACCCTGCTAGCAAATGGGAGAATCTATGCTTGCCTGATGCCAAAATCAAGGTGCCTCATAAGATAATACCTTTATCATTCTGATCTTTAATGAACATGGAAAAGCATGTACAACCACAGCTAGCGTTGTGTGCGAAATGATACCTGCCATATTTAATGGAGATATGAGAACCATTTCCTGCAGCTTCTCATGTGTGTGAGTGCATTTAGAATATGTGTGCACCTTTGTGTGTGCACTTACATATTAGTTTTGCAAATATATCTGAATGAGGGTGCATGTGTGTCTGAGATTGAGCAGAAGCCATTACTGCACAAAATGCGGGAGAGTATTGAAGGAAGCAGACTTGACTCACCCTTTGTTTACCAGTAATGATTTGATTTCTGTTACAATACCTTTATGGAGCAGAAAGGTGAAATCTTCACATACTTGTCACAGTGGTATACATAAATGCTATTGTATGGATTATCTTAGCTGACATAAAATCACATTTGCAAAAAATATATCCATCTATGCACAAAGGACACCCTGCACCCCTCACTGTACACAGCCTCAGCCATTCGCCTCACTGGTATTAGGTAGCAGGTTGTACTGGAAGGATCTGGTTGATATTCAGAGCTAGGCAGGGCCAGGATGGTTGAAAAGAATGAGTTCATTCAGCAGAATTCACCCCATGGGATGAATAGCATACCCCATTTAACTGTTTCCTTCTACTCCTGATCCCTGATGTGTCCTAGTGCATGTATATAAATAATCATGGATTCTGGTGTAAGTCACTTCTTCATGGTTGGCTACCCCCCTGACCTGATAGGGATCTTCTGTTACTCTTGCAGGCCGAGGTAGCACAGCTGCAAGAACAGGTGGCCCTGAAGGATGCAGAAATTGAGCGTTTGCATAGCCAGCTCTCCCGTGCTGCAGCTCTCCATGGTGAACATGCAGAGAGAGGTGAGTGGTTTGACTCTAACCAAATACAGTTGTCCTGGGTGCCCTTTTTTATAAGTGAGCATGTGTGTCTGTTAATGAGTGTATGTATGCTTGAATGGGTAGACATGCTGTTGCATATATCCATGTATGGACATGTGCAGGTATAAGTGTGTGTGTTTGTATGCTCATGCATATGAGCTTACAAAGCTAGCTCTGTAGTGGAATCAGGGTCACAGACCCTACCTTGCCCAGAAAGCAGCCTCTAAGGCTTGTTCACTGAAGTGTGTTAACAGTGTCACCACCTCTGGAGCTTTTAATAAGGATGGAGGCAATATATGGCTTTTATTTGATCAAAAACCATTTAATAGCTGCTGAATTTTATACAAAGTCCCATATATAAAATATATATATATATATAATTTTTATAAAGTCAGTTATAAATATATCATATACACATATATATATGTGTGTGTGTATATATATAATATATATATATCAGTTCTTTCTCATGCTTTAGAGCTCAATTTCAGTGTTATCCCTCAGAACAATCCTTTTGGCCACTCTACCTTCAGTAGATGTCCTGCTTTATTACTCTCTAACTTAATATCTTCCTTTTTCCCTTGTTAGCACTTATCTTAACTTTTCATGATTGCTTTTGTGAGATCTTGCAGTGTAAATTGTCATTATTACTTTGGCAGTAGGAACTGTATCTATCATACAGTATTTGGCCAATGATAGACTCCTAAGAAATATTTATTGAACGAATGAGAGAATGATGAATGCTCTCTGAGAAATTCAAGTCTTGCTTATTAACACAAGTTCTTACATTCATGGCTTTTTATTGTGCATGCAGAGGTATCATATATCTTCCAACTTCTCTTCCCACCCGAATGCAGAATAGTGCTGGAGGGGACCATGCAGTTCCATGAATTGGTGCCATGACAATCTCTTCTTGACCTTGGCACTGCTTGGCTTAGATCCCCACCTGGAGTATAGGAGCCATGCAATCATGGCTTATGCTGGAGAAGGAATTTAGTTACCAACATGCTGATCCCTTTCAGATTCTTACTGTCATCTCAAGCCAATGGGGAGATCTCACCTACCTACCTACCTGTGAAGATTCAATCCTACAGAGGTATCCCATGCTATCTGAAATGCCATATATTGGCAGAGAGCTCCCCATGCCATGACTTCCAGGCCAGGCAGCCTTCCCTGGCATCCTGATACTTCCTCATGCTTCTCCATATTCCAAACTGTCTAGGCTGTACCCTATCCCATCATCTTTGAGCTCTTAGACCTAGTCCTTTAGTTATTTGCTGCTTAGTTTGGATTCTGACCAGTGAATTGAGGTTTGTCCAACTTCACCTGGAGCTTATCACTCTCCTCACTGCAAACTGGACTACAGAAACTGATAGCAGCTGCCAGGAGCCTTGACTAACAAGCTGAAAAAGAATGCCTACAACTAGGTAGACCAAGTCTATAGGTCATTTGCTATCCTTTTGGGATATAACAAGCATCAACAAAACAAAAAGATACCTGGACTTAAGTTTCTTGTATCCTGTACTTTGCTTATACTCATATGGACAGTGATGTTCCTTTTGCGATACTCATTTTAAGGGTAAATATTGTTCCTTCTCTGAAAAAAATCAAACTTTGTGCCAATTTGTAAACCAGTAATATGAGCTCTTGCTCATTTAGGCATTGGCCTTAAACATGGTTCTCTAGACCAGCCTGAAAAGTCAAAGCTGTTAGATCCAAAGTGAGGAAAAGCCACTCATGAATTTTCTACCATATACTCTCAGAGATCTTTTGGCCCAAAGAGAAGTTCTGTAGGTTTATGACTAAATAAAATTATTTTCCCTTAACCATAGTGTTTTTTATTTATTTTGGGGGAGCCCTAGCATGCTTGCTTATTACTGCTTAATTTAACAAGCTTATCAAGCTTAACAAGCTTGAAATTTGTTATTCAATTCTGACCATATAAACTGCCAATATATTTTTAAAATATTTATTTGTTTTTCTTAGACAGATTTAACAGAGAAGGAGAAACAGAGGGAAAGGTCTTCCATCCACTGGTTCACTCCCTAAGTGACCACAATGACCAGAGCTGAGCGTATCTGAAGCCAGGAGCTTCTTCTGGGTCTCCCATGCAGGTGCATGGGCCTAAGGCTCTGCTTTCCTAGGTCACAAACAGGGAGCTGGATGGAAAGTGGAACAGTTGGGACATGAGGCAGTGCCCATATGGGATCTTGGGGCATGCAAGGCAAGGATTTAACCACTGAGTCATTATGCCAGACCCCAAACTGTTTGTATTAAGCCAACTGCCAGTTATTTTTTATTTTTTCCAAGTCTCCATTCAGTTGTAGATTTTTCTGACTTTTAAATTCTTCTTTGCTATAATCTGTTGGCCTGTATGATATTTCTTCCAAATCAGTCCTTCAGTCAAAGTTCATGGCTACTCAAGTTGTAAAAGATAAGAACTGTCTTCTTGTGCTATGTAAGACAATGTATTTTCTGTCTTCTTGGGAAATGTTGGTTGTGAATGATTGCTGGGTTTTTCTGTGTCAACCATGAGTAAATGCCATTTTGATTTTGCTGGTAAATGTCTGTGAGCAGTACGCAAAATACTAGGTTCCTTCAATTAGTAGTCAGTAAATACATTAGTAAGACTGACTCTGTGCCAGACATCATTGTAAGTTCCTTAAAGAAAGAAGGAGGTCTTCAATATTGAAGGTCTTCAAGTTCGAATTGAGGTAACATTTTAGCTTTCATAGACAGTGGTTTACATTTATACAAGTAATTCTTTCTATGCTTTAATTCCTTTAGACCAGGAAATTCAGCGACTGAAAATGGGGATGGAAACTTTGCTTGTTGCCAATGAAGATAAGGTAAGATGGCCACTGAGCAGCTCTGTCCTTTTCCCTGCTGCCATCCTGGCCCTTTTTGGTCCCCACTTGTCCCTGATACTCTGAGTAAGGCCCTACTCATCAAACCATTGACATGATGATATATCAGGAGAATGACTTGTACCTTAGAGAGACTTGGCCTCACTCACTTGTTTTGAAGTTTGATGCTTGGGAACTCTACCTAATTTGAATATTCCAAATTCAGATTAGATGTGTGCCTATTTATACTTGTGTTGGGAAAAGTTACCCCTGTGATTATTGCCAGTATTAAAGTTCCTGCTAAGAGCCTTAGCAAAATTCAGAAACAGGCAACCAATATCCAATATGCACAGTTTAGTGTAACACCATGGTAGAGATACTTGAAGCATGCAGTGCCTCAGTTTACCCCACCACTTTATAGTCTTCCCAGCTTATTTACTCCTGTGTAATAATAAAGTATCCATCTCTAAATATAGAGCACTTACCTTATGTAAATAGCATCTCTAAGGACTGCAATTCTGCCTTTTAAATGGGGAAAGAGACTCAGAGTGCTTGAGTAATTTCTCCCAAGGTTATAAAAATTAGCAGATAGCAGAATCAGTAATCATATCCACACTTGTCTAATGCTGAGATCTGTTTTATGTAAGGTATCTCAGATTTCTGAAGAGTAGGTGGGTATATTAAAATAAAATTGAAAACTTGATTTTAGTCTTTCTATGTGGTGGTAGAGGGAAGAATCAGAAGGTAACAAGGGACTCAGAGGCAACCATGACGTTTCAAAAGGATAAGGAGACAATGTGTTTCATGCTTCTGAAAATGTTTAAGCCCACCAAGGACATCTTAAACAATGATTGTTGACTCATAACCTTCAGGTAGTCATGAGCTCCTATAGCTGCCTCTTAGGCAGACCACTAGAACTTCAGCTCATTGGGTATCCCTGGAAACTTCCTTTGAGATACTCTTTAGAGTCCATATGGGGTTTCTTCTCAGTGTGCCTGGCCCTGAACATCAAAATTATCACTGATTATGTTAATCTAAATCTCCCCTCTCACTGTGACAGAATCGTCGGATAGAAGAGCTCACTGGGCTTTTGAACCAGTACCGAAGGAAGAAGGAGATTGTGATGGCAACTCAAGGTAAGACAGAAGATAGTCCTACCATTTTCTCCTAAACAGATTCCATCCACTGTGTTACATCTAGGCATTCTGTAAGAAAATGCTTCACCTCCATTTGCAAAAGATTCCCTGCTAGGGCCTGCATGCACTATCCTTATCCTTGGATGGTGGGCAATTGGTAACTAATGATATTTTGTCAAGTGATAGCTCAGAGCTTCCAGGGCTTATCCATATCACCCAGAAGCCAGAACTCTTACGCTGTTTTACCCTCTGGGGTCTCTGGGGTATCAGGACAATTCTTAGAGGTAGCATGTAGAATCAAAACCTGGATCAGAAATCTACTCAGAGCCCCCACTAAGGAATAGAATTTGTAATCCTGCTAGAGTATAGTTCCAGTAGCTCAGGACATTCTGGGACACCCTTATTTAAGTCTCTGGGTATCTAGGTTTCTACAGGGGAGTCATCAGACAGGGACAGCTGTTGTGTTTCCTATTTCCTTCCCAGACTGAATGCAATATGCAGGCATCATCTCTGGTCTTTTGACACCATGGTGAATGCATCAGGCTGTACACCTTGGCGGTTGTGCCCTTTACCTGGGGTTCCAACACAGATCCTGTGCAAGCAGCTGTTTCACAGAAGAGGGCTGCTTTGCAGGGTATCCAGGAGCTTCTGATTTTGATGGAGCTCCTTCCTGTGCTTGGGAAGAAGCCAAACCTCTGCAGGGTTGTGGTTGATTGGTCTCTTGCCCAGGATTTCTGCCAGCTGCCCACACACACATATCCCAGCCTGCTTTTCTGTAATCCTTTGGCATCCTGGTTCAGGTCAATGTTAATGTTAGGACCTGATGGCCTGTGGCCAAGAGCCCTCCTTTCAGTTGCATAGAGGAGCTTTGGCCTTGAAATGACCCTATTAATAGCCTTTGCTCTTATGCCCTCAATCATCTAATGAATCATGCTCTTGGTTTTTCTCTGTATTTCTTGGTCTTTCTTAATGAAGGAGAAATCATATTAGTATTTTGTGATACAACTATAGGTTTGTAAGCAGTTCACATGATAGTGATACACCTCTTCTGCTTCCAGGGCCCTCAGAGAGAACTCTGCCCATGAATGAAGAAGATATGGAGGGCAGTTTCAGAAAGTGGAACACCACAAATAAAGACTCTGAAGAATTATTTAAACATGAGGTACTGCTTTCCATTCATTCTGTTGGGTTTCAGCAGCCTCTTTAGAGCTTGTCTGGAGCTGGGAGGATGATCTAGTGCATATCTTGACCAGTGAATAATTCAATCCAGGGAGGGATCCTCATCTTGGGGAAAGAAGTGAGGGTAGGGACCAAGACTCAGGCCTATATTCTGCTTGGGGGAAGCATGATAAATGATGGTCCAGAACTGCAATTTTCTTTTTTGATCAGATTCTTTGTTTATTTTTGTCTTTACTCTAGAAAGTATGCCTATATCAAAGGTAGTATTCGTTTTATTTACCATCATTTCTCTAGGGTCTGCATTAATGCCTTATCCTCACTAAGATTCAACAAATATTGACTTTTAGCAATGTATCTTTCTCATTTAGAGAGGTTACTGTCACTCCTGAAGTGAGACATCTCTGCTTTATACATAGCCTTTGCAACCTTGATAGTGCTCAACTTTTCCTTCTCTTTCGTTTGTTCATATGAAATCTAGTATTATTATATTAATCTCTAAATTTAGACTAACATCAAATAGGCACATAAGCTAGTAGACACAGGCAAGATTTATAAAAGATTTGTAAAACTCCAGAATGATTAAACAGAAATGTAGCCTTCTATGGCTTAAATCATTTTAGTGAAGAGAACAGCGAATGTGTCGTCCAGTGACCTAATTGTAAATCAGAACAAGTACCCCTGTTTGCTGGCGATTACAAGATAGCAGGAGCCAAACCTTGCTTAATACCCTTGTGTGGTCACTGCAATGAGCACTGCACTTGGCTCACCCCTTTTACTCCTAATGATACCCCACTGGGATCATTATTTCATTGTGATGAAACTGAGATTCAGGGATGATAAGTAACATACCCTAGGTCATACTGTTAAGTAGGTGGCAAGACCTTGTCTTGGACCTAGGGCCATCTGACTACAAAGTCCAGGCTTTTAACAACTAGGTTATAATGTCAAAGTCCGTCCTATGGTAGACTAAAAACATACTGTGGATGGGGGAGGAGGCAATCTTCATGATCAGAAGAACACTGAGGACATAGCACTGTATTTTTTGAACCACCATTTATTATCCTGGCTTTACCAAGACTGCTCTTTTCTTTCTTGCCTTCTTGGTGAGCCCATTCTCATTTCTCAAAATTGATCTCAAGTGTTCCCCCTCTGATGACTGCCTCAACTTTCCATGGATGAAAGGAAACCTCTTCCCTCTATTCCCATAATAACATTAAAAATGTTAATGCCATAATAACATAAAAATGTTATTGTTTGGTCTATCCCAGTTTGTTTATCTGTGTTCCAACAGAGGAGAGTGCTTGCTTCTCAACTACTGTAGGGCCTGATAGGCAGTAGATGTTGCTGATGTTTATTGAGTGCTATTATCAGTTAGGATTCTCTTAGTGTAAGCAACAGATACTGACTCTGGGTAACCTAAGCTAGAAGGGAATATTTTTAAGAGAGAATGCAGTGGCTCACTAAATAAAAGGAAAAGCTATATTTAGAACAGCTGTATTTAGAAAGCAAAGGGTCAGCAAAAGCCCAGGAGCCCATATCTCAGGACTGTATTGGCAGGATATGAACTCTGTCTAAGGTCTGGAGCCCAGAAAGAGACAAGTTGGCTTAACAAGATTAGCTAGGATGATATGCCTACCCCCTTGGGGCATCTGGAAAGAGCAAGGTACTCATATGGTTGCATCCACCCCCTACAGCATGACTCCCCAAAGGAATTTTCCAAATAAGTGCAAAGGGTGATGGATGCTTTCCAAACAGTAACTGGCCTCTGTGATATCTTTCCTGTTTCTGGTGCAGATGTCGCCAAGATGTAGCTCCCCCACAGTGGGGCCGCCTCCACTTCCCCAGAAATCACTGGAAACCAGGTAGGAGGTCTGTGTGTTTCTCTGGAATCTCTGTGTTCTCAGGCTCCTGCTGGGGACTCCTGAAGTTAATAAATGTCTGATCACGCAGGGTGAGCACAGGTGCCTGGTTCTAACCTGCCCTTCATAGTCAACAACCAGGTCTCTCTCTCTGGGTTGCAGAAGTCCTTATTTTCCCACAAAATGAGAGTCTGGATCATTACCACTGAGAAAAGTCTGGTCAGGGGTTAGAACCTTAGAGCAGAGGAGGCTGTAATCCATCCATGTTCTCCTGTTGCTCTGTGGAGTTGAGAACATCTTGTAATATGTCAACTTTGTCATTAGCCCCTTTGGGCTGTCCTTACCACTAGACATTTCCTGCTCAGTCTCTCTTGGGAGAATTATGACTCCTCCCAGAGAAGTCAGTCCAGTAACTTTGAGGATTCTTCACAAAATACTACACTTAATGGACTGGTATATAGGATCACTTGGATGCCATATGTCAAGTTCCCTCTGAAATAAGTCCAGTAGCAGTTCCTTATATCTGCTCCTTAGAATATGCTCTCAAGATGAGACCTGTGTAAGGAAGCTGTGGCAGTTTCACCAGCAACAGGCTCTTTCAGCCAAGGTGTCAGGAGAAGATGCTCACAAGCATGGCAGAAGTCTTCCCAAACTGGTGCTGACACTTAGAGCCCACTTTCCACAGAGTGGTTGTTCCTAATGGAACAGTGGCAATGTCAAAGAGTGATTGGTCATTCCTTAATTTTTCACAGTAAGAAGTTTTATTAGTTCACTTAGGTGAAGTCAACTGTGGACCTCAGACCGTTCAGATCCAAGAGAACAATGTATAGACATAAGTGTATTTATTCATTATAAACTGAGAAGTATGACTGCCAGGGACACTGGTCACAAGATGACCCTTGTGACTAGTTTGGTAGCATCGTCCCTTCTTTATCCCCCATTGGATGCCCTTCTCTGCAAGACAACCCCTGTGTTAGCAAAATTCTTCTGAGTATATGAGACCAGAACAGAGGACTGGGTAATCACAGCAGGTGCTGCTCCAGAGCAATGGTTGCTGATGTGCTCATCTCCATTCTACAAAAAGACCAACTGGATAATTCCTAGACTCACACACAAGCCAGTATCATTGCTTTGCTTTGGTTTTGACTCTGAAGATGTTAGTCTTTATGATTGTGTAATAGTCAACTTCCAATGATCCAACAGGATAGAGTGTATTCTAGCCTTTAGAGCAATGTCAAGGACATGTTTATTTAAGTGATGTTCACATGCCCTTGCCAATACACTGTCAGACTTTACTCATCTCGTGTAGTATGGCTATTATGAGAGGCATTTGTTTTATGGCCTTGTTTCTAAACCCTAGAAAAACCATCAGTTAAACATTAGTTGTCCCATGTGACTCTTTCTAGTAACTCTTTCTGTGTTCATTTTCTTTTGGGTTTCTCCAGGTCTCAGAAAAAACTCTCCTGTAGCCTAGAAGACTTGAGAAGTGAATCTGTGGATAAGGTCCGTGCATCAGTCACCGAGATGACTGAGTTACTTTCTTATGTCCAGCATAATAATGGGATTGCAAGCAATGTCCTGGTTTTTATTTGTGAGACTTTTGCAGGGTTACTGGGGCAAAATAAACCACATAAACATTTTGAGAAAGCCAGGCAGTTGTGGCTCAAGATACTGTAGAGACAGAGCTGCCTAGAGTTAATAAAAGAAGTTAAGAAGGGGCCAAATGGTGGATAAGTCTAGGGATGTAGACAGGTTTGAGAAAATGATGGGGTCAAGAGACAAAAATCAGAGCCGTGCATCACAGAAGAGTCTTTGAATACTGGTCCTACTTGTCCAGAGCCCTTGGGAGCATTTAGGCGGTTTGGAATGAGGAAGTAATATAGATAAAGAAGATGCCCCAGGAGTAAGGTCTAAAATACTTTAAAAAGTTGGAGAGGGAGTTGTATAAGAGTGTAGAGACAGAAGGCTCTGTGGCTTGTATTAGGGTAAACCTTGACCAAGTGAGTAGACCCCACGCAGAAGGGGAGGGTCAGAGGCTCTTGAGCTTAGTCATGAGAGAGCATAGAATCCTCCCCTAATAGAAACCCTTAAGTGAGCCTGTGCTGCCTACTGTTCCTGGCCTCCAGCAGTGTGCCAGGCAGGAGTCAGCAGGAGCCATAGACTCACTCAGTGGCTTTGTTCCCAAGATCATGTGCCTCCTGCTCCCCCTGGTCGCATTGCTGGCAACTATCCAGGACATCTGTCTCTGGGGTTGGACAAGAACCTGTGTTTCCTGGCATGAATGGGGATTATCTGACATGAAGATAAGGATTTGAGGAGACTGGCGTTCTGGGGTTGTTGTTTGTGACTAACACAGGTCTCTTTGTCTCCACATCATTGGAACCTTTCTTGTCATTAGAGTGTCAATGGGAACCAGCGCTCCCCGGTGTCGGGATCCAAGGTATGTTAATTGCCTGTCCTCACCACCTATTTGTGGTGGCACAATTTTCCACAGTGTTTTGATTTAGCAATATGCAGCTTTTGTAACTTTTAGAATATGTTAAATACAAGGGTAAAAAGGCAAGAAGAAGCATACAATTTCATATCTAGTTTTATTTTTGTATCTGCCTAACTGTATAATGTGCTTTTACCACCATTACATGTGAAATAGGATTTGTTATTATTACCTCTATTTTTTAGGTGCAAAGAAATTACTCTTTAACAAAGCAATCTACATTTAATTACTGGGAAGGATGTCATGTCCTCAGCAGTCAGTTAGAAGGTTGTGAAAGCTCTCATCCTTTCTGTGTTAATATCTCATGCTTTCAAAACACAGAGTACATTTAGTCTCCCTCTACTGAATAAGTCATGTTGTAAAAAATCCATTAGAACAATCCAGGAAACCTATTGTAAAAAAGAACTAAGTTTCCATGCTGGTATACAAATGTTAAAATTACAGTGAACTGATGTTTTACATAATTAACAGAATTTCATTCACACCCAACTACCATTTATAGCTTTCTATAGAAAATGTTTAATGAACCAATGGCATGTCCATTCTCCATCCTCTGCTATGCATATGAGACATGGGCTCTCTTTGCGGGTGGAAATTTGCCCAAGAGAGTCCTTTTATATTTTCATATCAAGATGATAGACTAGAGCATCTCTATCTGTTCAAATCTGTTTAAGAAGAAAGTCCTTCTGCACTCCATACCTAAATAAGAGGTTTTTCTGTGCTTCTATGTTTCTAGCAGTTTGTGTTTCATTTGGGCCACCATTCCTTGAGTCATCTGAATTATAGTGCAAAAGTCTTCTGGCTGCTTCTGCTTCCAGTTGCTCAAATACACATTCCCTTGAGTCTGAAGTTAAACTAAAAGGTTCTTGGTGAATTGAAAGGCTTCATTCCTATGGAGACAGTTACATCCTTCTTCCAGCGGTCCCTCATCCCCCATTAGTCTCACATTAATCTGTGCAACCTCAATTCATAGAATATGGCCACCACTCTCCTCACATGAACATCCACCAATGTCCTCCTCAGATCTCACAGGTACAAGAATTTATCTGCAGCATCCTGCAAATTGGTGTTTGGCTATTGCCTTCTGTAAGCCAAAGACACTCCTTGGATTCTTTTCCAGTTTTATTAGACACATCTTCTGGGCGTTCTGAAGTGTATGTCCACCGAGTCTGGCTCTCCCTATGGAATAAATCAATTTCTTCTAGTCCTGAAGAAACTTAAATTCCCTTGGGCCCCTTTGAGTGTTGTGTTTTGGTCTGCACTTCGCTTTATGTGCATGAGGTTACGGTATTTAGAGCTCTGTTCAGTCAGCTTGGGATCAGTACCAACTTCTCAATACATTCTTCAGGTTATACTCTGTACTAAACTTGAGTGTGACTATCAAGATGTAGTATAACTTGTACCTTCCTTGATCTAGGGAGTGCTCTTCCAGATTGCTGTAACTCTGGGTCCCAAAAGGTGATATTTTCTGTGTGCTAGGCTTCACAGCAATCCTGGCGCAGGGATTGTGCTTCCCTATGTAAAAATGATAAACCAAAGGTTCTGAGAGTCCACCGAGTCTTGCCTTTGTCAATCTGACTCCACCCGGGATTTGTTTGCCTCTGGCAGACTGCTTTCTGTTTAGCAGCTGCCTTGGCTGTGGTGTCGTTCCCCCATAACCAGAATTATTCTTCATGGACACAAGAGGAACAAGACTGGATTTGATGATTCCTGTTTCCTCCATATCATGCCTTAACATCACACTAGCTTTTCCAACAGTGAGTTATTCTTAACAGCTTTTCTCCTTGGCCTGAAAAGAGCACAGAGAATCCTTTTAATAGAACACAATAGAGTCCTTTCAGTGTGTTTCTTATAGGTCTGAACCCTATCCTCATGTCAGGTGCATGTTCTCTGTACATCTCAGTTCCTCAGGGAGCTCCAAACTTGTATAGTCTCTCTGTCCTGTTTTGGGAGAGCTTTGTGATGACACAACTAGAAACCTATTTATGACAGCCCTTCCCCTTTGGGCACTTCCTGTGTAATAGGCTTTCTATTCTCCAAACCCTTCCCATGACCAACCATTCCAGTATCTACGTATTATACTAATCTGAGATGCTTATTAAAACTGTAGACTTCTTGGGGTGGGCATTGTGTCACACTACAATTAAGCCACCACTTAAGATGCCACATCCCATATCAGAGTGCTGGTTTTTCCATTTCTTCAGCTTCTGGCTGCTGTGCCTGGAAGGGCAGCAGATGATGCCTCAAGTACTTGAGTTCTCACCACCAACGTGGGAGACTCAGCTGGAGCTCTGGGCTCCAAGGTTGGTACTTGCTCAGCCCTAGCTGCTGTAGGCCTTTGTGGAGAGAACCAGCAATTTTAAGATCTTGCTATCCCACCTCTCCCTCTCCCACTCTGTCAATCTGCCTTCCAAATGAGTGAATGAAAAAATAAAGCTTAAAAAAATTCAGACTCCTGAGATGTACATATGGAGGGGCTGATTTATACAGCTGGAAAGGAACCTATAATTAGTGTTGCTTTCTGCAAGTGCCTTAGGCAAATATGAAGCAGCAGGCATAGGATCTAGCATTTGGAAACTATTGGCTTTGATCACATGTCTGATCATGTTCAACATCTATCTCATGGGTCATCATGAACTTTGAAAATCTCATAGTCTTCATCCTTTAAAGATATTAATTAGTTCTATATCACTGGTCAGTATCTCAGGTTTTTTTTAGTGATTTTTACCTCTTCTTGTGATATCTCTTTAAGAGCTTTTCTGTATGGAGATATATTTAATATTCAATGAATGAGCTGGATTTTGATTTCTAAGACATATACTTACAGGCTAAGCTGAATTCAGAAGTGCTTTGCACCTTTGTGCTAAATGAAATTTCCAAAACTGTCTTGGCCATGTCAAATGTCCCATTTCTGTTTGTCAGTTCTGAAATCTGATTAGTCTTCCTGCAATTGCTTCAAATCTCTCTCTCCCTTTCACCCTCTCCGCCTTCTTCTCTCTTTCTTTTACTCTCTTTGTTTTTATTTTCACTCTCACAGCATTTTCTCCTCAGGTTTGCAGATTCAGGGACCATATGCTTCTTGATCAAATAAGCTTTATTACTTTTTTAATCAGCTTGTCCATTTAGGACCCTTTTCATGCCCAGGGTCCACATACAAGATTCCATTGCATTTAGGCTGTGCCTCATGCAGATAAAGATTCTAGATTCCTTAACAAACTCTCTTTGGCATGAATTCTGTCATCTACTTCCTGTTATCTTGCCTGAGTGTGCACCTTCTTGCTTTGCTTTAACATGATATTTTCTAAAATAAGTATTAACACAATAGAGATGTCTTCTCTGTAGCTTCAGATGATTACATTAATCCCCTTGATGTAGCATAACCCTTTCCTGGGCTAGACCAATAACAGTTTGTACTGTTGGCTCAAGTTCTGCTGACAACTGCCCTCCCTAGTCACAATGAGAGTTCTCACTGCTTAGTGGAAGCGCCAGACTGGAAAAGAGGGAGACTGACTCCGTAGCGACCTTAGTCTTCTCTCTTATGGTATTGTGCATGTATGTCTGCACACATACATATGAGGGTGTTTCAGAAATTTCATCGAAATGGAATTAAGGCATAGTTATTTGGTGTACATTTTGAAGCTCTTGCATAGTTTTTTCATAGTATGTATTTTCTGTAAATTTTTTCAAATACCTCTTTGCAAGACACCTCCACTTCTTGCTTAGAGACAAGTGTAGTCAGCCCTGGGCTTGGGCTCTGTCCTTGTCTCACAATGTGGTCTTGGGCAAATCTCTTCCCTTCTGAGAACTCTGGTCCACTTTCTTGTCCTAAGTGGTCTTCAAAAGATCTTTTGATCAACCTAACTTCAGTTGATTCCAGTAGAACCAAGAAATTGTTCCTGTATCCAAAGATTTCACTAGATTTGGGTTTAAGACTGAGGGTTAATTCAGCACCTGTCCCCCTCTCTCTGTCTCTTCCCTCCCACTAGGACAACCCTCTTGTGTCAGACCACAAGTATCCAACGTTACCTGGGAAGCATTCAGGAGCCACCACCAATGGAGAGGCCACCAAGTCTAATCCTTCTGCCTCCCAGCCTGATGCCACCGGGAGCAGCCTGCTGAGGTTGAGTGAGTGTCTAACTCCTGGGCTGAGGGCCTTTGGAACAGCAGCCCAGATTGATATTTTCAATCACTATGTGAAATCCTAGTACCTACTGTTACAGTGGATAGCTGGAGAGTGGAGCGGTTGGGAGCTGGAACAAGTTATACTTCAGGGTGGTCCTACTTTTAGAGGCTGTGTATCTGGGAAAGCTATTTTCTAAGATAAACACTTAAGCATCCCAGAAAACCATGCTGCAAGCATATCCTGTGTTACTCCACTCTCATTCCCCTCTTCTATTCTACCTCTCTTGAACCCCTGCCTACCCCTCCTGTGACTCACTCCTCCTTCCTCTGTGATTCTGATCTTCTCTCTCCTTTCTCTGTCTTCTTGTCTACAGCCTCCCTATCCCCAGTAGTATGATAGTATGTGCTCTTCCAAGTGAGAGCAAATGGAGTCAGTGGTCAGTGAGCAAGGATGTCAGTCTACAGGTATCCTTCTAGTGATGGGGACTTAAAACCATGGAAGTCTTTACAACTTTTCATCCAAAAGGGATTATTTTTTACCAGCAGCAGCAAATTTAGTGGGGCACAGAAGGCAATGTTCTGGTCTGAGTAGAGCTCTCCTTGTCCTGACTGCTCAACGTTAGCCGTTGCCTGAGCCAGCCCTGTGCTGTACTTTTGGCTACAGAAGCTGCAGACAAGCTGTTGAACTAGTGTGTCTAATGACACATGGACTAGACTATGGCAGCTCTGGTTCATTCTAGTCTGAGCTGAGTAAGACCTGGCACCTACACAAGAAGTGCATAAGCCCACTGTATTCACCTCTTTTCCCTCCCTGGTCCTATATATAGAAACCTCAGCCTCCCAGAAAGTGATACCAGGAGCACTTGATCCCTTCCAGTGATGCCTCCTGTCAGTGCACTTGAGCCTGTGGGCCAAGCTCAGTGACCACTTACCTATCCTTCTCCATGGGATTATTTTTCTTTCTGTTTGAGTTTTTTCTCTTGCTGGATGATTCTCTCTTGTTTATTTCTTTGCTTCCCTCATAACTGTGTTGGGCTGGACTTTGGCTTCTCTTGTTTCTTCATGTGGCTTCTCTGCTTCTTGGTTGGCTGGAGATCGTGGCAGGAGTGCCAGTGCCCCCGTATTAGGTACTGTACCTGTTCCAGGTGAGGTGGAGAGTGAGAATGCCTTTGTTTCCCTACCTTAATTCCTTGGTCCCTTCCTGCCTGCATTCCTGAATCTCTCTCTGAGGAAAGAAAGTGAGCTCCTTCTTGGAATCATCTACAAGTATTTTAACTCCAAGCTCTTAGAATTTGAACACACTATCTACCCAGATTTAAAACACTGAGCTCACTAACTCCTCGAGAGAAAACTTAAAGTGTGCTTGAGTCCCTGTGGTCTGTCTGTGGGAACTTGGTGTGGAGTTGTGCCTTAAAGGTACAGCTGGGTAGATTCTTCTAGACTTCCATAACAGATGTCTCAGGCTTGGGGGAGAAGCGACCCTAAGGTCATGTCCTGTATTCTCTTTCACATATGTTGCATCCTTTCAACCTTAGGAGACACAGAAAGTGGTTGGGATGACACTGCCATGGCCAATGACCTCTCATCTACATCATCGGGTACTGAGTCAGGACCCCAGTCTCCCTTGACACCTGATGGTAAACGGAGCCCCAAAGGCATCAAAAAATTCTGGGGAAAGTAAGTTGTTAATGATAATCTTAATTACATGTTTGGAATTACTTTTCTTTTTGACAGGGAAAGCAGTTTTTGGAAGCCCCTAGTCCACCATATATGGCAACAATAGGAAAACAAAGCAGTCATGTTTAAAGAGAATGTTTTGAGCTATTTTTTCAGAGTCCATAGAGAGAAGTATGAAAGATGCCCACTACACTAGCCAGTTGTCTTAGATGTCGATCAGTACAGGCATCAACCTACCTCACACACTCAGCATATCACCTGTATCACCAGCATATCATTTGTATTACATGGACTTGAGACACACAGATGAGGGTGAATCTGAATTCCCTCTTAAGGGTCATTCTGTGTCCTAAGTGTTTTAAGACAGAAAGCTGAGCACTTGTCACCCAGGAGTGGAGTTGAGGTTTTAGTCTGATGAAGGGACTATAACAGGTTCTAATCCTTGAGCTCCAGAGAAGGAGTGGGAGGCAATGACTTCTAGAGCACAAGGTCTGGCCTGCAGGGCCCTCAGAGGAATGTGTGCACTGCCACCATCTCCTCACAGTCTCTATGGATTCCTCTCCATGCAGAATCCGAAGAACTCAATCAGGAAATTTCAACACTGATGCACCGGGAGTGGCAGAGTTTCGACGAGGTGGGCTTCGAGCAACTGCAGGGCCAAGGCTCTCTAGGACCAGAGACTCCAAGGGACAAAAAAGGTAAGGCCCTTCCAGTCCATCTGCAAAGAGCTGTTAGGAAACCCTGACCGAAGTAGAGTGAGGAAGGAGGTCTGGATGTTCTGCCTCCTTCAGAGACGGAAGGCAGCAGTCCTGAGCGGAGAGCTGCTCAGCTTGCCCCTTTGACACCTTGGGTGTTGCTTGTGTTTGTGATACACAGAGGTGAAGGCAAAAGGCTCCCTTTATTTGGAGGTTTCTGGAGCCTTGAGCCTCCCTGAGCATCTCAACACTGAAGGCACAAAGGAAACTCCCCCCTAGCCCTGAAGGCTCACTAGAATAAATGGACAGAAATCAAATAGGGGAAAAGGTGTACAGGTTTATTTACAGTAAGGGGTGGTGGTCATAACATAAAGTTACAGGGTTGTAAGTTACCTGCTAGCTCAGGCTCATTATTCAGAAGTTTGTATACTCCTTTCACTGTAAGCATGGGAAAATAGGGAATGTCAGCAAATAATTTTTAAAGGTTTGGAAAACATACAATGGCCCTGGGACAAAGCCTTTGGGCCCACAGAATGAATGATGGTTTCAAAATCATTTCCTATTGGGTGAAAATAGAGGACAATAGTGTGTGACAAAAGTCTACCAGGTGTGTTGACAGACTCATTTTTCTTTTCTTGTAATATGTTTACCTGGTGAAAGCTCAGGAAAGAAATCCCAGAGGGAATTGTCTTCTTTTTGGGCCCAAATTTTGGACAGATGATGAACTAACTTCACAGAAAACCTCTCCCTGTGCTATGAGGAAAACAGACAAAGGAAAGTCAAGAAAGTTGATCTGAGTTTGTTCTAAGGTCTTTCACCATGTCACAATGCCAGTCTTTTGGCTCCTAACAGTAGCTCTGAATGTTTGTAGTTCATCCTCAGCTGTGCCTTGGCGCACTGGATTGAGAAGCTCTAGTGCAGCTCTCATCAGTGCAGGTTGAGGGGTGCCTTGTTTAGGGCAGCAGTTAAGACAAGGGTTAAGAAATTCACATCCTGGAGCCAGTGCTGTGGCATACTTGGCTAAGCTTCTGCCTTTGGCACCCTAATCCCATATTGTGGCAGTTCAAGTTCTGACTGCTCCACTTCTGAGCCAGCTTTCTGCTTTTATGGCCTGGGAGAGCAGCAGAGGATGGCTCAAATCCTTTGGCTGCTAACCCATGTGAAAGACTTGGAGGAAGCCTCAGGCCACTGGCTTCAGATTGGCACATCTTTGGCCATTGTAGTTATTTTGGGGAGTGAACCCACAGATGGAAGATCTCTTTCTCTCTCCTTCTGTCTGTAACTAACTCTGCCTTCCAAATAAAAAGGATTATCTTGGTTTAGTTCCTAAATCTGGTTTCTAATTCCAGATTTCTGCTCATGCAGACCCCGGGAGGCAGCTTTGACTCTAGTAATTGGATTTCTGCCACACGCATTAGAGATATAAACTAAATTTCTGGCCTTGACCAACCCCCGGCAAATTAGGGTTTTGGAGAGTGAGCCAGTGGATAGGAACTCATGTACAGTTTCTGTTTCTGTATGTCTTTCTCTGTATTTCCAAAATTAATAATCATAATCATAGCAGTATAGGTTCTGGAATCCCAAGCCTGGGTTGAAATTTCTGACCATTCTTCTGTAAGCTGTGAGTCCTAAGCCAAGAGTGAGTGAGTGTGTGTGTGTGTGTGTGTGTGTGTGTGTGTGTGTGTGTATCTCATCAAAATTCTTCTCATGTTGATATAAACTGTGTGCCACTTGAGGGCCACCGTCACTTTGGGGACCTTCTGATCAACCCCTTCCTTCTGTACAGGCTATTCTGAAGGGCCTTGGCATAGCAGACTCATCACTCTTATCCTTCATCACCATACTGAGCCAGACTACTGGCAGTGATTACCTAAAAAGGGGTGTAAGAGGATATGTGGGGCTAGATTTAAAGTGGTTTACACTCCACACAACTGTATAAAAATCAACATTAAGTTTTACCTGAAGTATCCCTGGTAGACACTCTTTCACTTACTACCCTCACGCCTCTTTCTTTGACTCCCTGCTTGGAGGAGTATGTTTGCGAAGCCCCTTTACATATCCTCCCAACATGCGTTCCTACTCAACATTATCCCTGACAAAATAGTTCCTGGCCTTTGAGTTATTCAGCCAGGACTAGTATTTCAGAAGACCTTCTGCAGAACTAGATTTGGGGATTTTAAATCTAATCAAAAAGGTGGAAAGTAGGATTGCATTCTTAAGTTAATCCCCTCAAGATTGCCATCCACCAATGCAAAGCCAAGGTAAAGTACACAAAACTTAAATACCAGTTTTCAGAGACGATGCAGTCTAGGTTCCAGTGAAAGAAAAAGAGTATTTCTCTGAATACAGCATGGTATTCACAGATCAGCATTCCCTGTGGAAGGGAGCTTCAGTTTCTTTTACACTTGGGTGTGGTATTCTCTAAATGAGCTCACCAGGCTCTCATTTCCAGACTCTGCCATGTCCTCCCAGTGTGTGAAGCTACAACCTTCCCAGACCCATGTATGTTTTGCTGACTATCCCGACCTGTCATATTCCTGGTGCCTTAGAAAAGAGGGTGAAAATATGTTCACCTACACGGGCTCCTATGCTAGTCACATATGGTAATGCTCGGTGAATGTTTTAGAGCTCGGAGACTCTATTTTTTTTTAAGATTTATTTAACTATTTATTTTTATCAGAAAGATATATAGAGAGGAGGAGAGAGGAGAAGAAGATCTGAAGTCCACTGTTTCACTTCCCAAGTGGCTAAAACGGCCAGAGCTGAGCTCTATCTGAAGCCAGGAGCCAGGAACCTCCTCCAAGTCTCCCATGTGGGTGCAGGTCCCAAAGCTTTGGGCCATCCTCTACTGCTTTCCCAGGCCACAAGCAGGGATTTGGATGGGAAGCAGGGCCTCTGGGACATGAACCAGTGCCCATATGTGATCCTGGCTTGTGGAATGCAAGAACTCTAACCACTAGGTTACCGTGCCAGGCCCCATACTCAGAGACTGTAAAGACACAATGTGGGAAATTTAACACCAAATCAGCCAGTAGAAAATGAATCAAAAAAAGCTTAGTCACAGTTTCCATAATTTTGTGTGTGTATGTATATATGTATGCATATATATGTGTATGTGTATATATAAACACACACAGGCATACATATATGTCATATTGAGATGTTTTTGTTAGCAGTTTTTAAATTTAGGTATTTTTTTGTTTGTTTCTGATTTTTCTGTTTCAGCTTTCTTTGTTGTTGAAAAAAATCAAGTTCCAATAAGCTTGAGTGGTTTGTTTTTGTTTTACTTCTGGCTTTTTCTGTAAGTCCTAATTCTAGATGGGTAACACTGGGTCAGAGAGAATTTTAGGCTACTTGGGCCTTTGTCCTGGGGTTCAACGCCGTGGATAGAGAGCCTATTTGTCATCTGCCAGTCACTCTGAAGTCAGGGTGACCAATGTTAGAAACATTGCCAAAGGGAAAAAATTGCAGTTCCAGTTACAGAGCCACTTTGTTTTAAAGTCTTTGTGCTTTGTTATCTATGACATTGGATGATAAAGGGAATTTGGATGAACAAGTCTTAATGAGATTGTTGTCTTTCTCATAACAATTCAATGTTGTAACAAAAATGAATTTGCTGGTGGAAAATGAAAACCTTATTACCCTTAAGGGAAATTTGTGTTAGTGACCTCTGGTATTTCTAAGTATCTAGGTGTAACCTTTTTTGAATGTTGTCACAAATATTCTTGAAGGAAAGTACTTTGAGAGTTGAGCTGATGTGAAGCCAGGAGCTAGAAGCTCTGTAGACTAAGATATTAAGTATACTCAGTTGCTGTGACATAGTGTTTTAGGCTTATGGCAGTTTTACTTCTGCTTGTGATGCTTTGATATATGAGCTTGTTATGTTTCATATATTATGAAGCTCATTAACTTTTCCTTTCCTTTGTGATTTCTCTCCTCATTTGGTTTTCAATTTTTTCCATGGTTTATGAAAACCATGTTTAAATACTCTGTTGGAAGATCTAGTTTAGTTTGTGACTTTAATACAAGTTTTTTTTTTTTTTTCAAGAAAGCTTTAGTTGCATATTATATGTCTAGGCTAGCAGGTTCTAGGGCCATACAGCTGGAGGAGGGTTTTCTGAACTAATCCACTAAGTGAGTTGTCCTTCATGACAGGTCTCCAGTCAGACTGCTAAGGCGAAGTTAAGTTGCAGATCAATCTAGTTTGGGTTCAGTGAGACATATGTGTGTGGTTTGCAGTTGTTCACTTTATTGGACTCTAATCAACTGGCTGTCTCAGTGTACAAATGGCTCCCAGAATGATTCCTGAAGTTTCTTATAGGTCTCAATAGGTACAAGGACTTGAACCATCATTCTCTGTCGCTTTCTCAGGCCATAAGCATGGAGCAGAATCAGAAGTAAAGCAGCCAGGACACCAAGCAGTGCCTTATGGGACATTGGTAGAGGTTAGCCAATTATGCCATGGTGCTGGCCCATTATTTATATAAAATATAAAATGAATCAGATTAACACCTTCAAAAAACGCTGTTTTCTTGATTGAATTATTTGTTGCTGTAGCTGCTGCTATTGTTATTATTTTTTCAGCAACCAGAATAACTTAAAATTCATGCTAATGCCATAGGGGTGTTGTCAACATACTAGTTAAAGGATATGATCAATTCAGAGTGTACTTAAGATTTGCTGCAGCATAAGAAAACTTGAATACTGTGTTGTTTTACAACTACGTAGAAAAGACGCTTGATATTTTGTAGAATTTAAAGGATTCCATTCATAAATTGTGAAGCTGAACCTTTTTTAGTTTATCATAATAAAAATATCAATGAGTCATGCCAGAGGAAATGCAGAATCAACCTTTTTTCTGATAGAAAATAGTATAGAGTTGTGGACATAGAACTGTGAAGGAGCAGTTAAAAACTATGCACTCAAAATTGGAGGGTAAACAGTTCTGTAGGGGCATATCCAGGGTTAATAAAAGTACTTTTTCTGGATTCTGTGGTGTTTTTCGGTTTGTGATTTTTTTTTAAAGATTTATTTTTATTATTTTTTCATTGGAAAGGCAGATATACAGAGAGGAGAGACAGAGAGGAAGATCTTCCGTCCGATGATTCACTCCCCAAGTGAGCGCAACGGGCCGATACTATGCCGATCCGAAGCCAGGAGCCTCTTCCGGGTCTCCCACGCGGGTGCAGGTTCCCAAAGCGTTGGGCCGTCCTCGACTGCCTTCCCAGGCCACAGGCAGGGAGCTGGAAGGGAAGCGGGGCTGCGGGGATTGGAACCGGCGCCCATATGGGATCCCGGGCGTGCAAGGCGAGGACCTTTAACCACCTGCGCCACCGCGCCGGGCCCGGTTTGTGATTTTTTTAAAGGATTTGTTTTCTCATTATAAATGAAGATGTGTTTGGTTCCTAATTTTACATTAAAATGTTACGCCCTTCTTAAAGAGAATAGCCCATATTCTGTAAGTTCCAAATCTCATAAAACTTGCTTTACAACCTGTTTATTGCCCTGAATGCCCAGGCTCTAGGATATGCCTGATGAGCATCTGTGCCAGGGTAGTCATCATCTCTATCATTGGTTCTAGAATAGGTTCTTTTGTCATTCTTGACTTCTTGAGAAATACCCTCACATTAAGAATCGTAGTCAAGCCTTATTTTTTTTTTTAAATACAGCTTGTTAATTCAAAATAGCTGTGAGTTCTACATGTGCAAATTCAACTAGTCAGGGGTCAAAATATAGTTCAGCCTACAGTTGTAATGATTGTGTCAGTACCAAGCAGTTCAAGACATTTTTTAAAAAAAATAATGTAACAATAGGTTTCCTAGAAGTTTTATTAGGTATACATGTAATCTAGAGATGATTTAAAGTGAATAGGAAGATGTGTGTCAGTTATATTAAAAAAATAAGCCATCTTGTAAGTGGGATTTGAGCACCTTTGAGTTTTGGTGTCTAGTTGGGAAAAATGGGGTGTCCTGGAGCCAACCCTCCATACTATCTAGAAGGGATCTTTATGGATATCTAACCTTTCATAAATCTCCATTCACTTAAAAAATATAAAGCAGTTCTATCAGTCTCTCTTAGAAATTCTCTGCAGGGTGACCAGTGCCCTAGTATAGTGGATTAAACTACCACCTGTGGCTTCAACATTTGTAATTCAACTCCCTACCACTGACCTAGAGAAAACAGCAGAAGGTGGTCCAGGTGCTTGGGCTCCTGCACTTGCATGGGAGACCTGGAGGAGGCTCCTAGCTCTTGGTCCCTGGCTTTAGACTAACCCAGCTATGGGTATTTGGGGAGTGAACCAGTGGGTGGAGATTCTCTCTCTCTTTCTCTCTGTAGCTCTACCTTCCAAGTACGTACATAAATACATCTTAGAGAGAGAGACTGAGACTTTGGAGGGATTTTCACTGTGCCATTAAAGTCACACTTTACATGAAAAAATAGCTGTCTTTAATAATGGATGACTTTTAATACCCAAGTCATTGTTGTCCAGTAGCATGACCTAGTGCTTCACTTACTCATGTCTTTTTTAGGTTGCTCGGTTCGGTGTTGTAGTTACCACATCATCTTGCTCCTGTCACACCCTGCCCCAGTCCCCATGCACAGTCATACAGGCCCACACAGTCCTTTTTTAGGGAATTTTATAGTTTTGTTTGCTACGGGCTGGATTTCAAATGTCTTTTAACAAAACTGTTGGTATCTGTACATTGATGCTATGTTGAAAATTGTTTATGTATGACATACATGCTATGGATATGTTTTATTACTAGCCACCAAACTGAACTCTCTTGGGCTTTCTAGGTAGGCAATCTGTCATCTAAATAAGAAAGACTTATTTCTACCTTTGTAATAGCTCTATATTATTTTCATTGTATCTTTTATTCTATCTGTAATTCTCAAACTAATGTTAATAGCATTATCATTGATTGAGGATGTTTGGACTTTGATTTTGATTTTCTAAGTTTTATTTTATTTATTTGAAAGGCAGATTGACTGCAGGTGGGGAGGTGGCAAGGTAGGGGGGGCGGGTTCTTTCACTCACTAATTCCTTCCTAAAAAGGCTACAACTGCCAGACTGAGCAAGGAGCCTGAAATTCCGTTTGAATTTCCCATGTGAGTATAGGAGCCAAGGATTTAGGCCTTCTCCTGCTGCTTTCCCAGATGCATTGACAGGGAACCAGATTACAAATGGAGCAGCTAGAACTCAAACCCAGCACTCATGTGGGTTGCTGGCATCACAAGCAGTGGCTTAACATACTATGCCACAATGCTGGCCCTGATTTTATTGTTTTAGTTTAGTTTAGTTTTGAATCTTAGAGAAATGTTCCTAGTTTTCTGTGTGTTTTCCTAAAAATAGTACTTGTCTTTGGTGAAAGATTATTCAGTTGTGGGTCTTCTTCCTCCAGCATTCACATACCTGTGTTGTGTGTGATGTGTTGAAACCTGTGGCATGTGCGGTGTACATGGACTTGTGGAATGGAAACTCAACTCCTGGTTATCTAGATTGTCCTTTCTCTAAGGAGCAGGAGATGTGAAATTGAGACCATGGTCTGGCAAAGAAATCCTGTGGTCTGTGTAGCTCACATGGTGGATTGTACTAGAATTTTGTTCATGTAAATCCTGCAGTCGGGATTATTTGTTAGAGTACAGTCCCTTTCTTGTGAGGCTTTGCCAAATTCAGAAGCTTAGGCTTTCCCGCTGACAGGGACTTGCTGTTTTTCTGTTTCCCAGTGATGCCAACGCCCCCTTTGCCCAGTGGAGCACGGAGCGAGTGTGTGCATGGCTGGAGGACTTTGGCCTGGCACAGTATGTGATCTTTGCCAGGCAGTGGGTGACTTCCGGCCACACCCTGCTGACAGCTACACCTCAGGACATGGAAAAGGTAAGGTCTGAGCTCAGGCTAGGAGGTTCCCACTCATCCCAAACCAGTGCATGGGGAGGTGAGTGTCCATCTCCACCACACCCAGAAGCTTAGGAAGACCTAGGGAAGACTGAGGGAGACCAGGACCAAAGACTGACAGCCTGCGACTCTATGGAGAGAAGTGCTGTCCCCCTTCCAGAGTGTCCTCTGCCAACCCCACCTCCCCAGCTGACACAGTGTCCTCTCAGGACCAGGTTACCAGCTTACTTGCCAGAGTTCTACCTGTGTTCCTCCTCTTGTCCTCTCAGGAGCTGGGAATTAAGCACCCACTTCACAGGAAGAAACTGATACTGGCAGTGAAAGCCATCAACACCAAGCAGGAGGAGAATTCTGCCCTGCTGGACCACATCTGGGTGACACGTAAGGACAGCCATATGAATGTTAAATGTTTCCAGAAGTTCCTGAACGTGTAAAGCATTTCACTGTTGACTGTATTCAGTCCAACTTTCTTAGTACAGAAGGCAGCTGGAGTACAAAACTTTGATAAATAGAAGTAAGCCTCAAAGTGACACCATGCTAGGTGTTTGCTTGTTTGTTTAGTAATGGGGTGTGCAGGTGGGTGAGTGCAAGGTATCTACATCCCATTCTTATGAGTTCTGATTTTGCAGGATGGCTTGATGACATAGGCTTACCCCAGTACAAAGACCAGTTTCATGAATCCAGAGTTGATGGACGGATGCTGCAATATCTAACTGTGGTAAGGATTTTTCCTGTAAATATTTCAGTTGTTTCTGTGAGTGTTCAGCTTAGTTGTACCAAATATGCAGTGTTATTTTAAACTTAGTTTCACATTCTTCCTTGTATTATGGCCTCGAAAATGTCATGTAAGAGATCCCCAGTAACACAGTGTAAATTGTTATGATAAGACAAGTGGTTAGTGCACCCATGAGTACTTTCCTGAATGAATATCTATATACTCTCATTTATTCCACTTAACGTTAACCAGAAAATGAGAAAGGAACACAATTTTGGATTCAGACTTGCTTATGCTTGGTTTGGGAAAGATTTTTCCATCAGAAAATTCGCCCACCACCAAATTTTTCTCTTCCAGAATGATCTACTCTTCCTAAAAGTCACTAGCCAGCTGCATCATCTCAGCATCAAATGTGCCATTCATGTGCTGCATGTCAACAAGTTCAACCCCCACTGCCTGCACCGGCGGCCAGCAGATGAGGTGAGGGCAGGATGGTGTCTTATCCAGTGTCTCCAAGTCAGGACAGCATAACAAGGCATGTGGAAGCAGGGATGGCATCATGAAACAGCTTCATGCTGGACCACAGCACTTGGTGTTCTTTCCTTTGCTAATGCCTCATGATGCCAAAGACTCCCCAGTTGCCTGTTCTATGTGTCCCCTAGCAGCTCCTAGACCTCCTGGATCCCCTAATTCCTTTGGGAGACATACACTGTGAGCTACTTGGCAGAGGCAACAAGCCTGTCAGAATCATCATGATGACTAAAGGAGTAGGGGATGATGCCAAGAAGAGGAAAGCCAAGTGTTGAGGTAGATGCAAAATAGATTGAAGGGCTTGGTGCAATAGCCTAGAGGTTAAATTCTCATTTTGCATACCCAGGATCCCATATGGCTGCCGGTTTGTGTCCTTTCTGCTCCACTTCCCATCTAACTCCTTGCTTGTTGCCTAGGAAGGCAATAGAGGATGACCCAAAGCCTTGGGACCCCGTACCCCTATGGGAGACCCAGAGGAAGCTCCTGGCTTTGGATCAGCTCAGCTGTGGCTGTTGCAGAGCCACTTGGGGAGTGAATAAGTGAACGAAAGCTCTTTCTCCCTGTATCTCTTTTTGTCTATATATCTGCCTTTCCAATAAAAATAGATGAATCTTTTAAAAAAATATATTGAAGGAAAGGGGATCAGTAAGGAGCCAGATGATCCCCAGTAAGTCTCCCTATCTATAGATATGACAGTCAGTGACCTGCAGCCAGGCACACAGGTGCTTTGTGGGAAGGTCTTAACTAAGAAGAAATAGTGTTGGTGAGCAGAGCAGCCCAAATCCTAGTGAAGTACTTGATGAAGTGCCATGAAGCTCAGATTCCTTGGCAAGCCCTGAAGCTGAAGGATTAGCAGTCATATCCTGTCTGCTCTGTTGCTGGGAACTGAGTCTAACTGAGCTTCGTCAGGGAGTAAAATTCCTGCCTATACCCACCATCTCCTGTTTCTCCCTAGTCAACAAATCTGTGTCGCATGCCTTCTGTGTGTCAGACATAGGGCTGTGCATTTTGAAAACTGGTGCCCTATGAGGGCACTTGGGTATTTTAATGTGTGTCACCTACCGCATTTGGCCACACCTGGAGATCTTTTCACTTCATAACTGACAGTCACGTTTAGAGTGAATATTGCCTTCCCAAATGAATAAGTATGTGCCCTCCTTACTGTGTCCCAGAGCAACTGAAAATTGAGAGTGAAGCAACGTTCTGAATTGAGACATGTCAGTACGGAGGACCCCACAGGATTCAGTGTGAACTGTGCTTCTTGGACCCAGGGAATGCTCTCAGGCTGTTGGGCTGGCCTGGGTCCTCAGGCATAGGGGTCTTTTTTTCTGGTAAGGCATTTGGGACTGACTCCAGGAAAGACACTGGTGAGAATTAGTAAGCCTGACTTGTCTTCTCTTTATTCCCCTCACAGAGTAACCTCTCTCCTTCAGAAGTTGTGCAGTGGTCCAACCACAGGGTGATGGAGTGGTTGCGATCAGTGGACCTGGCAGAGTACGCCCCCAACCTTCGAGGGAGTGGCGTCCATGGCGGTCTCATTGTGAGTGTTTGTGTTTGGGCATATCTGTCTGCCCTGGTACACACAAGGTGTTTGGAAACTCAGTCTTTAGGCTCAGATAGAAGCTTCAGACAGGTTATCTAAAACCCTTGCATATTCAGAAGTCTCAGAGAAGGTGTTTTGATAATCTGTGTATTAATTGAGAATTAATATGCCTCATGGCAACAAGATGGCTTCTGGATAGATATCTGAAGTGAGGCCTAGATTTCATAGAAAAGGGGTTGCATGAGGATGAACCCTTTACCAAGACAGCCACATTTGTTCCCAGAGGTACATGGTGGCTATGGAAATTAGGCGTAGGCCATCTGAAAATAACTTCCTGTTTGCCCTGATATGACCTGTTACCAACATTCAGATCTGTCAAAGGGCAAAACCAAAGAGGAAATAAAGGTGGCTTGGATGTCTTCTCAAGAAGACGGTGGGTGATAAGATTTATCAAAGAGGGCCCTATTCTCTGCTGGCATGGGAACACAAGTTGGCCATGTGTGCTGGTGGAGAGCGGAGATGGGGAGGAAGTGCAAGTGCTGTAGCCCCTGCTCTGGGAATTCCCAGAGGATTCCCCAGGATTCCCCAGTATCACCCACTTGGGCCATCTGTGGTTGCTACTGGCTGGATCTTTGGATTGTTCCTTTTAGATCCTGGAGCCACGTTTCACGGGAGACACTCTGGCTATGCTTCTCAATATCCCGCCACAAAAGACACTTCTTAGGCGCCACCTGACCACCAAATTCAATGCCCTGATTGGTCCTGAGGCTGAACAGGAAAAACGAGAGAAAATGTCCTCTCCAGCTTACACGCCACTGACCACCACAGCCAAAGTCCGGGTGAGTTTTAAGTTCCTTTCTCAGCAGCCATGCCCCCTGTCCCTCATATGGTATAGCTGCTGGCCCAGCATTGGGAGCCACCCAAAATATGGCCTGGACGAAGAGGCACCTTCAGCTCCTGCTGCAGGAGCTTGGTCCTGCTGTCTGTTGTCTTTATATCCAAGGCAGAGGGCATTGACTTCCTTCCGCAGAGACGATGTTAGGAAGCACTGATTCCTGGGCAGCTGGCAGCTCATCCTTCAACCCAGTGTTGCTGGGACTCATCTTGCAAACTGAACATGGTCCAAGTCTGGTCATTCTGTAGTGCAGCCCGTCAGTATGCCCAGAGCTGGGAGCTCTTAGTATGACACACCCATTGTATAGCTGTGCAAAGGTCTTAAGATTGTGCAGGTACTGCCAGGGCTCTTCTCCAAATTTCACAAACCTTAGACACCTATCTGGCCCACCCTGTGCTCAGACCATGTCCTTCCTTGTCTACAAGCCCACAGACACTGTCTTGGGAGGCCAGGCTGAGCCTGCATCCAGTGGCATGTTGGCATCGCAGCTCCAGCCATGCCTCACGCAGACCTCCTTCCTGGGGAAGTAGAGCAGCAAGTGATTGGGAAGCAAAGCCAAAGAGCACAAAGCCAGCTCGGGCCAGGAGAGAGAAGCCAAGCTGGGGCATTCCAGCATGGCTCCTCAGGGTATGGTGGTGCCAGCAGCTGTGGTAAGGCAAGTCCTCCTGTTCACCATGAGTACAGTGACATCCTGGAGGGACATATGCATATGGGAGCTCTGCTTTGTTCAGCTTTTCTAGAAACAATTTAGCTTATTCCTTTCTTTATGGGTGTGCTTTTAAATATCATCATGTCATCTCTGTACATCATCTTGATAACCTCCTTCTCATAAGCTTGCATTTGCTATGTTGCAGCCAAAGAAACTAGGATTTTCACATTTTGGAAATATAAGAAAGAAGAAGTTTGATGAATCAACAGACTACATTTGCCCAATGGAGCCCAGCGATGGTGTTGGTGACAGTCACAGAGTCTATGGAGGCTACCGGGGCCTCAGCCCCCTTGATTCCCCTGAACTGGATGGGCTGGACCAGGTGGGACAGATTAGCTGATGCCCTATCGCCTGTCCTCTGTGCACCCCAAGAGCTCACAGTAACTGCGTGTGTCACCATGTTACTGCACCTCACCCCCTTGCACATGTGCATGACTCACAGAGAACATTCCAGCAATGATGTACCCCCCCCCCCCCCGGGTAAGACTCTCTTCTAGCCCTGAGGGTGGCCAGGATATGGAGGTGGACTTCTGCCAAGGGGCCAGGCTATTGGGACCATTGCCAAAGGTGGACGCAGGAGGAAAGGCTCCTAAAGATGCTTATAGATACATTTTTAGCAGGTACCCAGGAAGCTCAGACCTCAGGCACCTCCCCATGCTTTGGCTGAGGTAAAAACTCAAGTGCCTTAGGCCTGCTGGCCTCTGGGTCTTGGCCAAGGTCAAAGGAACAAGCAGCAGGGATTTCTGCCATGGTGACAATGTAATTGTTTTGTGCCTTACTGCAAGAGGTGGTTGTTGCTTCCTTCTGTTAATAAAAACAGTATTTATGTGAGAAAGCAAATAATGCAATAGATCCTTCCTCTGGTAGGGGGAAGAGAGCTGGGCGTGGCTGGAGACAGATTCGTGCTGATCACATGATTTGGCTCACCACCCTGAGCCTAGTCTTCAGCCAGGCACATCCTCAGGTTTTGCTGGGGGAGTGGGTGTGGATAGAGCGAGGAGAGTGTTGTGTCTCCCCCTCCTACACACACATACACACCAGCTGCAGATCACATGTATCATGTGACCCTAAAGTTGGTTTGTTTGAGCAGCATCAGCTGCCTGGGCCAGGGGTGGTGAGGAGACAATCAAAGCGGCTGGGCTGGATGTTGACCTTGCCTGGGTTCTGTCAGCTTTTTGTAACTGCCACAGGGTTTGGACTGTGCTAGCTGGGACTGATCTGTCCTCTTGATTTAGAGGCTGACTAGCTGATAATGGGTCCTCCAGATGGGCCCTGTCTGGCTCGGGGGTAATGGACAGACAACACCGTGCCAGTCTGGACTCCTATTCATGAGATTCCAGTTTGCCTGGGAGTAGCTTTTGGCTTCACCAGTTCCCCTGGGCCTCCTCTGTGGAAGAATGACAGCACCATAACCCAGATGGGGCCTGGTGACCTCACTCTTGCCTCAGGCCCAGCCTGGTCCCTCAGGAGGTACCCTGGAAGTGTAGCTGCAGAGAGATGGACCCAGGCTCAGCAGCTGACATCTCTGGGGTCTGGTCCTGGTAACCAGGGCCACTGAGTGACAGGTGTACCTCCAGGCCATTGCAGGTGGAGAGCCAGCTGGGGTGGGTTTTATCCCTTATTTCTTTTCGTATCCTGGCGAGAGAGTCTGCATGCACCTCTTTGTAAATACTGCATGGGATTGTTGGACCACTAATTCTCTGTGCAGCCTCAAGCCTCAAGCATGTCCCATTTCTTTTGTGACCTCAGTTTTCCCACCTATAAGACAGACAAGGGATTCTACTTGCTGCCTTCAAAATCTATCTTGGATGCTTCCAGATCTCCATGCAAATGTGGTTTGAGAGTGGAAGGAGGCAAGAGACCTCTTAGGTAGAGGGCTTGCCCCTTCCTGAGGATGCCCACCTATGCCAGGGCATTGGTATTTGGAGTCCTTTTGGTACCTGGGAACTAGCAGTCTATTCAGCATTCTGATTGCCATCATGCCTACCACTCTCTGCTCCTGGAGATAGTGGCAGCACTGAATATTAGCAGGCCTATGCTCTGCCTCCACATTTGAAGTGCCACTGATGGGTATGTCCAGGAAGAGAGTGCGCATGCAGTGTGCAGCATGTGCCCCAGCTACCCACTATTCCTTGGGATTTGACATGCTTCTTGCCTATCCCTCCTGGGAAGTGTGTCGTGGAGAAGCCAGTCCCCAACAGGATTGGACTTGCATGCCATCTCTGCGAATGACCAGCTGACAACTGTGCTGACCAGGCTGTGCCCATTTTACAGATGGCACCATCGGAAGGCACTGTGACGCAGATAGGGCTTCTCTCCCAAGACATTCACCGTCTTACGGTAGGACCTTTGGCCCTCTCTGGAGAAGGATTGGTGTCCAGGGGAGTGGGCAGTGAGGTTGATGTGGCAGTGCCGTGGCAGGGGGAAGAACAAAAGGATTGGGGCTACATGCTGGGACCAAAGCCCCAGGTCTGAGCTAGCCCTGAGGCAGGAGTCTGCTGGCTGGTCCTGGCCATCAGCAAGGCTCCTGGGGCTGGCTAGGCATGCAGGGGCCAGGTCCTGCCCCTGCCACTGCAGCTCGGCATCACCTGTCTGACCAAAGGAAGGCCTGTGATCTGACCTGGTGGTCACTGCTCTTCCTGACTCCCATGAAACATGCATGCTTTGACTTCATGGAGATCACAGGCACCACAAGTGCCTCCTGGCTCGTGCGAAAGTACAGCCCATACCACAGGGAAGCAGCTTGGTCTGAGGAGGAGCAGTATGTTGGAGAAGGGCAGACGTGATTCCAGCCCCTGCCCTGGCCGTAAAGGACCAGGCTCTTGGACGTCGCCTTCTGTGTCTTTCTGAGCTGTGGTTTGGTTTCCTAGAAGATGGGAAAATACTATCCTCCTTGTAATGCATGCATATAGCGAAAACTCAAGCTGGCTGTGGTTTGTTTTGGAGGTCTCCAAGTTCCCAGGGCGCTTCTGTTCCTGGGCACTCTGAGCTCTGCCCCTCAGCTATGTTGTCTGTGCACAGGGAAACCCTGTACTTGCTGCTCTACTGAGGAGCATTAGCCTGTCTTCAAGGCCCTTGGGGCAGTGTCCCTGAACTGGAGCAGGGAGGTTTGAATTCCTCTTTTTAGTTTTTGCTCACACACTGAAATGTGCCTGTTTGGCCTCTAATGGGTCATTAATAACCTCAAAGCAGCAATTTCACCTCCAAGAGAAGCTGCTTATCTTCATAGTAGTATCTGCTCTGACCTAATGCCAGGATTCCTGAGACCCCCTGACCTGACAGGGATCAACCTCAGTATTAAAGTGCCATGTGGCTGCCTCACAGCAGCCATGGCCAAGACCCTGATAAACTGCCCCTTTTGGCCCTTTCAGACCCTGCTGAGCCAGGACCAGCTGCTGAACGACTCTCGCCTGGCTGCAGTGGACGCTGATGAGTGGAGATGACTTCCCTCGGTGGCTGAACGCCCAGAGAGGCACGTGCAGGGCCCTGCAACTTGGCTTCCTTGGGGAGCTGGCATGCAGCCACCCTAAGAGCCTGGACTGGGGCTGGCCAGAGCTCTCAGATGCAATCCCCCTCTCAGGGTGAAGCAGAGCTGCAGGTGCCCAGGAGGTGGCCCGGTGTCCCTGTGTTTGCAACTGCGCAGTGCTCCTCTGTGGCTTTTATACTTTTTGTACTTTTATATGTGTCCTGTGTTTGCAGAAAGGGCAAGGAGCTGGCAGCACAGATTCAGTGGCCTCTTCCCTTCCCAGAGACAGCCGGGAGGCTCTTAGCCCAGAGGGGAGGAAGTGTGAGTTCATAAAGTCTCTGTTGGAAATTAACGTTCTGACATGCTGCAATGACTGTGCTGGGGCAAATGACGGAGCTCTCTGGGGCTGCCTGGGGCCAGGCTGTTTCCATTCAGAGAGCTTGGCACCCTCAGGGTATTTAGGGTGAGAACAGGCAAGGGGTGGTACAGTTCCTTGCGTGCTGCCCTGGCTTCCCTCATCTGCAGTGCATGTGTGCAGGGCCCCCTAGCACCCCACCACACAGTTGCACACAGCTGACAAACACACATAGCACATGCAGTTTCCCAGCCCTGCCCTTCGTAGCTAGCTGCTGGTATAGTGTCTGGTTAAACAGTTCCCCCTAGTGGAAAACCTAAGCCTTAAGGGGAAACCCAACCTTAACATATTGGCACAGCAACTCAGCCTCTTCCCAAACCTGTTCCTTCTCTGGGTCTCCTACCTGAGAGGCACTGCCAAGCCCCCAGTGTTCTCTCCCCTTCTTCTCCCCGACCCCCTATGACAGCTGTAGTTCCATTGTCATCTTTCACCTGCTTGCTGCAGCTGCTCTCCTTCATGGTCCTCCACCTTCTAGCTGGTCCCCTCCAGGCATTCCCACCAGGGTGACCTTCCCACAGCACTGTTTCATTCCACAGGTACAGACTTAACAGAGCTAGAGTCCAAGGTCCTTCACCCTCAGCAGCCTTACCAAACCCACTGTACAGTCTTAGTATTCTCAGGTCTTTCCTGTCTGTTAAGGCCCAAGATAGAGTCTACCTCTTTGGGACGATCTACACTCAAGTTCCAGTTGAAGGCCAACTGTGTCTGCCCTTGAGCCTGTACACATTCTAGGTCACCTTGAAATTAGGTGTGGTCTTTTCTTACCCACCCTCAACATAAAGGCGTAGAGTCTGCTGTGGGCTGGCCCAACCTGGTCCTCAAGGTGCTTGTGGGGGGGCGGGGTCTGTGCTCCTAAGGCCTCTTGTCTTCTCCTTCCAGTGGCGTTAAGTACCTGCATGGGCTGGGAAGAGGCTTTAGTTACAGATGTGAGGGCTGAAGTTCCTGGCCCAGGTGCTTTCAGTCCATGGAGTGTGTGGAATGTTGGATCCTGCTTACCAAGGTATGCTGGGGCTGGGGACATTCAGATAGATGAGCTTGGAACAGCCTGCACACCCTAGCAGTGGCCAGCCATTGGTAAGATGAGAACAGTGGCTACTGTCACTGGGGCTGGGTCACTCTGTGAAGGAGGCTGCACTATGATTATGCAACATTGGTCTTCATTGTCTAGATGCCAGGAACAATCTTCGAATGGATCTAAAGGCCAGAATGCCTCCAGTTTTTTTCAGATATTCCTTGGAGAGATAAAACTATCCCCTTTTGAGAACTACTTGGCCAGAGATTGGGGTTGCATGAGGGTTAGTGAGAAGGAAAATCTGGTGAGATGAACAGGGGTTAGGCCAAGAAAGACCTTGTAAGCTGGCCCCTGGAATGTGTCCTGGGGCCTGGGTGGCTGAGGTTGGGACTAGATAGAAAGCAGCATCAGTTTGAGTGACAGACAACTACGGTCAGATTTGCATCTAAAGGAAAATAGTTGAGGGCAGGGTCTTATTGTGAAGTCCCAGCAGAGGATACACTGGGCAGGGTCATAGGTGAACGCTGGCTGCCCTTGCCCTCCTGCAGCTTGAGGCCACAGGTGGGCAAGACATGCTCATACTGTGGAGCTCCCTACAGCTCTCTCCTGCCTCATATATATGTAGACTGGGTAGGAAATCCAATTTTTGTGAACAGGCAAATGATCTGGAATGAAGCTGACCCAGGTTTAAGCCTGCTCTGCTACCTGCTGGCTGAAGGAACAAGTCCCTACAGAATGTGGCTTGTCAGAAAGATTTTAAGTAGTACAGAATTGGCCCTGTCCACTCACAGGTGCGGGCAGTAAATGGCAGACCTTTATCATTTGGGTTTGGTATAGGAAGGATTTATGGCTCAGGTTTAGGGACCTAACCCTTAAATGGAGAAGCTTCCATATGTAACTACTCCTCTCTCTACCCTGGCCCTTCATGGCAGAACCAAGCCTGTACTTACAGGACGCTTGCTGGAATGGATCCTGAAGCCCACTCACCCTATGCATATTTACTGCCCAGGTGTGTGTGTGTGTCTAAAACTCATTCCTGTCCCAAGGGTCTCCCACCAGGAAAGGACAGTGCACACTTTCCTGTCTGAGCCCTCTACTGTAGCCAACCTTAATAGCAGAGCACCTTGGGGAGCCCCACTTGGATCCTCTGGAATTTGCTGTAGACGCTGTGAGTTGTGACACCACCCTGCCTAGGTGTGCAGAAGCAGACTCAGGGAGAACCAGGGCTTCACAGGCTACCTGCTGTGCACTGGAGTTTATTTCATGAAACCACGGAGAAAGACACAAACATGGAGCTCTTCCTAGCCTCCAAGCCAGGAGGCCTCAGATGACATTTTGCTTCCAGCCTTTTGAACCCTTGTTGGTCTTACACTCAAAAGAGGAGACCCAAGTGTGTGTAGCCAAAGAAGGGGACTGATGAGGCATTTTTGCAAACAGCCCAGTTTAACATGGTGAAGCCAGGCTTGCTGCACACATGGGAGATGTTAGTAGGTAAAGATCATGTCTTTGGTGTAACCCAGCTTCTCCAGGTTGGGCTGAGCGGCTGTCTGGATCAGGGGTGGCGGACCACACACCAGGATGAGCGTGTACTTCCCAGGAGGCGGGAGGTGCTCCTTGATCATGTCACTGGTCACAAAGCCAGAGCTGTACTTCCAGCCTGAAATGAAGCAGGAAAAGACTGTGGGGCCTGGTGGTCAGGTCCCTGACTACAACCTCTTACCCCCTTATCTTAGCTCCCAGAAGGGAGTCACTGTAGGTTTACAGACTTGAGAGTCTTTGCATTGTTGTTTCTTAGCCCTATCTGCAGTGATTACTCAGTCCCAAGCTCACTGCTTGTAGGCCTGCCTGCTGTAAGTGCTGCCAAGGATGGTGAACCCCTCACTGAGGTATAACCAGGAGATGTTGAGAATTTGGGGCCTGCGGCCTGCTGTGGAACCACTCAGTCTGTTTGCGCCCTCTGCTGGGCAGTAAGCTGTATAATCTAGTGAGGGAGATGAAGGGCGCAAAGGTGCGCTGTGGTGGTTGGACACTGACAGAGGGCACAGCAGCTGTCCAGAGCTTAGCAGGAAGGTCTGCTGTCCATGGCAGTGCTTGCTGAGCTGTGTGGTGGCTTGAGCAGTGGTGTGAGTGAAGGGGCCAGTGGTCATACCAGATGCAGTATGTGATAGCTGTGTGGGATGAGGGTTTGGGGTGGCCCTGTAGCTCACTGTCCCTCCTGAGGTTCAGGCTAATATGCAGAGAGCTGCTAGGATACCAGACACCTGCCCTTGACTGCCCTTCCACGTGATCATCCCAAACCCTTAAATCTCCCATGTGAACCCTGAAGCCAGTGTGGCACTCCCATGCCCTGTGCTTAAGAACAGAACCAAACCATAAAACCCAGGCCTCGAGGTGGATCAAGGGCCAGAGCTGAGTCAAGACAGTGAGGGTAGTAGGGGTCACAATACCAACAGGAGGCCTGTCCAGGGTGTACCACAGGCTGAACTGGTCTAGATGAGTTCTGGAAATTTCTTCAAGCTCCTTTCTCACCAAGATATCCTCCTCTGTCTAGGGGAGAAAAAAGGCTCATTAGAAAAGCTCCTCTGGGAATGCCCGTCTGCTCCCCAGGATGAGCATGTGACAAGAGTTGCTGCGTCCTGCCTATAGTAGTGCCACCTTGGCCTGAGTACTGCTCCCAGACGCCAGAGAAATAAGGGTTCAGGCAGCTGCTCTGCAGGTCCAACTCAGTTGTGGCTGGAGTCACAGGGAGCATGGGGGTGTCCTGTGACGGCACACATGGGGCTGACTTCACTCTGAGGGCCTGAGCCCACTTCCCACATCACACTGAGTAGCAGGCATGGCAAACCCGACATGAGCAGGTGCAGGCCTTGGATCCTCTGCCAGGCATGTGAGGGGGCAGGAAGTCTAGGGTAGAATACCAGAGACTTACAGGAGGGAAGAACATGTGAAGAAAAGGGACCAAAGCTAGAGCAACTCGTCACAGGCTCAGAGCTGGTGCGCACAGGTCCTGAGCCTCACAACTCTTCAGGATTCCAGTCCTGATCACTCCTTCCTGGGATTCTGGGTCAGAAAAGCTAGCAGTAATCAAGCCTAGGCATGGGTACTCATTACAGCCTAATTTATATCCGTGAGAACTTCAGGAGGAAATGTGGTCGATTATACTGCCACTTGATAGAGACAATTATGGAAATATTTAGAGTATTTTAATGAGGAAAAAGCATGTGTGGTAATGTTGAATAAAAAGAACACTAAACCATCTGTTCGTAGAAGTGTAGATGCATATATACCTATGCAAACACACATACAGAAAAAAGACAAAGGGTTAAGTAAAATATAAATGTTCTTCTGTATTTATGCTCAGAGGGACACAGAAGCATATGGTAAGTGTTGGCTGGGGAGGCAGCAGGGTTAAACAGAAACAAGCAGAAGAATGGGCCTGCACAAAGCGTCCTCAGCTGCTAGGTCTGGGTGAGGCCCAGAGGCCTCCACTGGGGCAGACACCCAAGCAGCAGCTTGGTGAACTCAGTGGGGGAGGACTGAATGCAGAGCCCAGCTCAGCGAACATTCCATCCACCCACTGCAAGCTCAGGGCTGACTCGGCAGAACTGACCTGGTTGGCAAAGATGAGGGACATCTTGGTCCTGTCTTTGGGGTTCTTGGTGATGTGGCGGATGAGCTGCAGCATGGGTGTAATGCCTACAACACAGTGAATGGGTAGGCCAGCTTTCTCCCTGCACTGACGCCACATGCCCTGGCCTGGGGCAGCTTCAACATTTTCCCTGGTCCTAACCATGCCTCTCACTTATGTTCCCAGTACAGATGGCTCCCCTTCCTGTCCCCTTGTTTTGTCTTTCCTAACAGGAACCTAAGTCACAAGTGCTTTCTCATTTTCACACAGTGAGGTAAATAAGCGTTCCAAATGCTGTGTTCTCTGCATTTGACAGAATTAATGGCAAGTACAGGTGATCATCTCACCAGGGCCTGGGACATGTCCAACATGTGATGTCTCCTGAAAGGCTAAGTCCCTCTTTCTAGGCCTTCCTTCTGAGATACGGAAGAATGTGGCTTGAATTGGAGCCAAGGGTCCTTGGGAGGTCACAGGAGAACCTGTGTACCCTTTTCCCACTCCCAGCCTGACCTGAGGCTGCTCCTGGCTCCTGGGCAGTCCCCAGAGCACACCAAGACTTGTCATCGCCTCCAAGTTCTGCTGCCAGAGTCAGGGAAGGTGGCTCTCATGTGATCCCTGCCAGGATGAAAGGGTTGCCAAGCCAACTCCCCCTCTGCTGAGATCCCGGGAACCTCTTACCTGTACCACCAGCAATCATTCCCAGGTGATGCACCAGTTTTGTTTCAGGCTCACTGGTTTTGTATGGTTTGATCCTGACATTCCCTGGAGACACACAGGAAGGAGGCTTCTGACTTGTGCAACTCTGGCCTGAGAGCCTGCCATAGGTTATTGACTTGCTGTGGGTCTCCCAGGAGGGACGTCCACCTCAGGGGTCAGCTGCAGTGTTTGAGGCTGGAGGAGCAGGCCACAGTGGCTCCTTCAACAGCCCCAGTGCACAGTTGCACAAGTGGTGCACTGGGGGAACAGTGGCAAACAGGCCAATGTGGAACCTCACAGAACATTCTTTACCCACAGCAGTGAATGAGTGAGTGATGTATACATGAATAAATGGATACATGAGTAAAGCTCCTCTCATCCATCCCTTCCTTGTTCAGTTAGCTTCTATCCTTTGCATGTGGGGCATTGTGCTTAGAAGTCTCATGAGATGGGTATGCAAATGGGTTGGGTATGCAAAAGGTGTGGTTGTAAATGAGTTTAGGTGTGAATGGCTATATGAAGACTCGAAGGACAAGCCCATGTGATTCAGACCTGAGGAGTGTTCTGGAACAATGGAACCACTTCAGGAATCTTCTCTCCCCTTCCCCCTGCCAATGGCAACTGGGCAGCCAGTGGTCCGGCGTGTAACCCCTCCCCACTCCAGTACCTGGCCCATTGTAGAACAGGCGTCCATTGGGCCCTCGAAAAAGAATGGTGTCCCCGATTTTCAGATTCTCCAAGTACTGAGTCATTTTGCCCCCTTCAGGGTAATGGGGGTGTACATTTTTGAAGTAGATCTGAAAAATATGACAGCGCATTTCTCACACCCTACAGCAACAGCCACATCTGACTTGCATGCTGGGAGATGCATCTGCACAGGAGGTCCTGCAGTGTAAGCAATCCTGGGAGACACCAGCAGATTCACTGTGCTTCACTGTGAAACAACACTGCTGGAAAGCCAGGAGCAGGATGTGTATCCCTCCCATGCCCAGGGAAAAGCACTCCCTTCCTCCCTGCCACCCTTCACCCCTGCCACAGCTTGTGGCAGCTGGACATGCTGGGCATCATGTACCTTTATAATTAAGTCCACAAAGCCTTGGTCATCATCACTGGAGACAGGTGTGTAAGCCCTGACCACCAAATCATCATCAATTTTGGCCAAGAGGTGGACATAGTTACCTATAGAAAAGGCATCAGATGTTAAATGTGAGTAGGGCACTTGGGGATCCCATACAGGACTGGGATCAGTGACGGGCACAGACAGTGGGGGAAATGGCCGGGCATGAGGGAAGGAACCTGAATGCAGGAGACCTGGATTGTAGACCGGCCCTCAACTTCCCATGTACTACCCTGGGCAAATCACTACCCTAGGCTCTGGGTTTTGAGCTCTGCTTTTGTAAAATGGAATTTGTATACTCATTCAAATGTGGTCATGGTATAGGTAACTTATGCAGAAGAAAAAGTAAAAGAGAATATCAAAAATGATCCAAAAATGTGGCGAGTGTGGAAACTGCAAGCAAGAGGGGCCAGAGAAGGCTCTACACCAGTGTCTGAGGAAGTAGAAGCTGTAAGCACAGGAAGTTAGCAGACAAGGAAGATGGAACAGACATGCAGACACAAAGGAGAGTTAAGAAGTCAGGAAGAAGTCAGGAAGAAGAGGAGAGAGAGCAAAGGCGGTAGAGTGGAACATGGAGGTTGTCTCTGAGTGTGCTGCAGGAGCACAGCTATAGTCTGAGGTGGTCCGAAGCCTGAAGTACAAACCCTGGCTCCAAGCACACAGGAGTTAATCCCTGAGGCTGCTCTTCTGACAATTATCCTGAAACCAGCAGCCTAGAAAGCTCTTTTAGATTCAGCCAGCTAGGATCAGGCCCAGTGGTCCCCTGTGTGGTAATGTTGAATAAAAACAAGAGCAAAAGGGGTCTGTCCCTGCAGGTGTCTCAGGCCCCATCTAACTCTCTAGCTTGACTTCAGTCACATCTCTCTCAGAAGCCTCCAAATGGCCTTATCCCACCAACTTGGCTTGCACTGCCCGCACCCAGCCTAAGGAGAGAACCAGAGATTCTAAGAAATTATTTCTCAACATTTTTCCTGTTTTTCTTTTTTAATTAGAAATGTATATATTTATTTTGAAAGGCAGACAGATTTCCCATCTGCTAGGCTACTCCACAAATGCCTACAACAGCTGGGTCTGGACCAGGTCAAAGTCAGAAGCCAGGAACTCAATTTGGGTCTCTCACATGGGTGGGAGGCATCAGATGGTGGTTGATGTTTAGCAGTCTGCTGTACTCCCACCCGTGTGGGTATGTATTAGCAGGAATTGGGAGTGGGGCTGGGACTCAAACCCAGACCCTCCAATATAGGAATGTAGGCATCCTAAGTAGGATCTTACCAGTTTGCTAGGTGCCCACTGCAGGTTTTTCATCTTTTAGGCTTCCTGCCAGAAGGACTGGCCTGGGAGGCAAGATAGAGGGCTGGAAAGCAAACTGACATTGCGTTCTTGCGCATGGAGAGGGGGCAGCAGGGAGGCTTAGGGGTACGATTTCACCACTCAGAATTAAGATCAACATTTTTTCCTATGTATGAAGGCACTTAAAACGTTTGTGAAAAATGGAATTAAAAGATAAGTTGGGGGGTGGGGTGGAGACAGTACCCACATCTCATCTGGACTGTCATTTCTGATCCAGCTTTCTGCTGATGCACGCTGGGTGGCAGCAGGTGATGGGCCATGTGCTTGGAGCCCCTGCCACCTACATGGGAGACCCAGATGGAGTTCAGGGCTTGGGGCTTTGCCTTGGCCCAGTCCTGCCTGTTGTAACCATTTGGAGGGTGAACCATTCTGTTGCTCTGCCTTTGAAGTAGGTAAATTAATATTGAAAACAGCTCAACTGCACCAACACTATGACCCAGGGAATTAAGCTGCAAGCCTGCAATGTCAGCATCCCATACAGGCAAGGCTCAGTCTCAGCTGTTCTTCTTTCAATCCCCTAATGTGCATGGGAAGGAGGTGGAGGATGGTGCAAGTGCTTGGGTCCCTGCCGCCCACTTGGAAGATTGATGGAGTTCCAGGCCCCTGGCTTCAGCCTGGCCCAGCCCTAGCTGTTGCAGCACTTAGGAGTAAACCAGCAGATATAAGACCTCCCCTATATTTTGAGAACCCCTGTCTAAGGCAGGTATGCTGTGGACAGGAGGCAGTGTTAGCAGGTGGCATTAGCATCTGTTCAGAACTGCTGTGGGCCCCGCTACACCCTGGGCCTCACAGAGGCTTTCTGTCTCACTAAGACTGACTCAGCTGTCTAGTGGTGTGACAGAGCAGAGACGGGGTAACTCAGAGCCCTGACACCACTGGAGCTGGTCTCCCTGGTGGGCCCCTCCTGTGTGGATCAAAACCAGTGCAGAAAAATCACGTGATAGCAGTCACTGGGCGCATGACTCTCCTGCTTCCCCATCCATTCTGGGCCTTTCTCCTCTCCTGTGCATAGCAGTTTCCCATCTGTCAGCAACTTGACCCTCACCATAACCTGACTGATATAGGCTGGCAGGCCTGGGCAGTTCCATTTTAGAGACTGGGGCTCAGAGAGGCTGAGGGACCTGCATGTGGTTACCCAGCAAGGGACCTTGGCTGAGTTCTTCCACCTTTACACTACAAGCTCATTTGTTTTCCATGCCCACTGATAAAACACATTTACCTCAGCCCAAAGGGAAAGCACTGCTCCAGGCCCAGGAGCTAGGTAAGACATATTCCATGAAAGCAACTGCCATAGCTGAGAACAGTAGCAGAATTCCAATGTTCCATGTTTCTGAGTACCTCAAGAAACTGGAAACCTGTGTTTCGAGAGCATCTGCGCAGCCAAGCTCCCCAAACCTCAGTCCCAGGAGTGGCCAAAGCCTGCTTACCTACAGGAAGGCCTAAGACATGCTCGGGTGAGGGCAGTCCAAAGCGGAACCTCCGGGTGTTGTGGTTGATATGCTAAGGAAAGGAAACAGGGGCACTCGCTCAGCTGTCCAAGAGCCAGCCCTGGTGGGCAGTTCAGATCCCTGGGGCTGGCACTCCAGCTGCAGCTCATCTAGAACCCACAACAAGGGCAGCAGGGGGCAACTGGAGGCCACAGACACTCTTGACTGTCCACCAGCCTCCAAGGGCAGGGCAGCACTCCCCATCCTCTGCTCCTCCCACCGAGGGGAGGGGGCAGGCTGGCCATTACCTCTTTCTCAATCAAGGGCAGCGGGTACTTGGCATTAGGGTCCTCTAAGGTGATAAGATCTTTCTTCCTGGAGCTCATGGTCTTTAAGGCCAACAGCAGCACGGTGACCCCAAGGACGGTGATGGCTAGCAGCAGTGTTGGGTCCTGCAGAGAAAGTAAGCAAGGGTCCTCAAGTCTCACCTGCTGTGGGGGCAGCACACCCTTCCCAGGCCAGACACACACACAAGCTGGGCTGTGCAGGAATGAAAACAGGTAGAGAGACAGGTAGTAATGCAGAAGGTAAGCTGAGCCTGGGGTGCAGAGGGGAGGGAGAGGTCAGCTGTGGGTCAGACAGGCCCAGAAGAGCCAATGTCACCAGACCCCCTCTTGCCTATACAGCCAAGTACACAAACCTCCCTTTGTTGAGGTAGACGACTCCCAATCTGGAATGCCGGCCTTAGTCCCTCAAAATCAAAACTAGATACAGGAGAGGGTGCTGTGCCCTCCCAGGGTACTTGCGGTTGACAGCAGAGCTAGCCACAGGACTCGCCTCTCCCATCAGCCCAGCCCAGTTCCAATCAGGCTAGGGAGGGGTTGAGGAGAGGATGGACAGCCCAGACCAGCAAGTGCTTGGCGAGCCTAGGTCCTGGGGCTCCTCCCCAGCCGGCCTGGTAGGGGGTGGGGGACAGCCTGGGCGCTCACCTGCTATAGAGCTCAGCTAGCCTCCTGCGTCCGACCCCAACTCTGCCAACGCACCCCGCCAGGTCTTCCAGTTCATTTCCCGACCCAACTCTGACCTGACCCAATTCGGGCGAGGCAGCCCGGGGGCGAGCGCCCGTGGCCCGGACCACGCCTCCCTGGAATCCGCCGCCCGGCGCGCGCCCGCTACCGCCCGCGGCCAACGCAGCCCTCGCCCTCGCCCACCCCCCACTCCGCCCCGCTCCGGCTCCCGGGGGCCCCGTCCGACTTTTCCCGGTTCCCTGCCGGCCTCCATGTCTCCGGCGTCTTCCCGCCCGGCCCGGTGTGATTCCAGCACCGCCCTGACGAAACCCACCCGGAGGGAGATGCCCAGCATGTTGCCGAGTTAGGGCGGGCCGGGAGGCCTGGGCGCGGACAGCGCCGCCTGGAGGACGACGAGTGGAGCTGAAGCCGAGAGACGCGCCCGGCGGCGGCTGAGGCGGACCGCGGCTGCGGCGGCTCGGCCCAGGCGGCGGACTCTCCCTGAGGGGCTGGGTGCGAAGGTTCTTTCTGGCGCGAGAGGCTGGCTGGCGTCCAGCCCTGCCCCCAGGGCCGCGCGCAGTACCGGGCCTCCCCACAGTGCGGTGAGTCGCGGGCCTCCCAGTTCTTGGTGACCTCTTCCTTCCCTCTCAGCCCGCTCCCTCGGGGCCTCGGGCAGCTCGAGCTGAGACCTCCTGCCCCCGAGGGCTGTTTAAGCAGTGGCCAAGCTGAAGGAAGGGGTGCTGGCCGAGGGCTCAGGCGCTGGGGCCTGTTCCCTGAGCGCGCTTCGAGCTCCTTCTGCGTGTTTGCCAGGTGGGGACCAAGTGCAGGTGAATGGTATAATTGCAGACATTCACTCCAGCACTTGTGCCTGCATTCTCTCACCAGTTGGACAGCAACTTGGCCATATGTAATCCTGGCTTCATGGGAAACACAGATGGCTACTGGGCTTTTCTCTGTAAGTTTAATTATTTTTTTCCTCTGTCCTGTTTATTTTTTATTCCGCTGGCAAGAGTAAACTCCTGCGTCCTGGGCTTAAGTGAGACAAAGCCGAGAACCGGGCCCCCACCTGCTCTTAGTTGACTAGGCTGTCTGTATTGCCTCAGCATCCCCAGGGGTATGTTACAGTTTCAAATGGTTTAGAAATGATTTGTCCAACTCGAAGCTCACCCTGAGGCTTAAGTCCGCATTGTTGGAAGATGGGGCCTTGTGGGAGGTGTTTGGGGGCAGATATTTATGTCTGGTGGAAAGGCATTCTTTATCACACAGAACCATCCTACTGCTGTGGCCAGGCCAGGCTGTTCTAAAGCAGCCAGACCTCTTGTGTTTGGTCCGCTGCACCGGTTCCCCCTCTTTGCCCACTTACCATCATGTCCTTGAACTTCGAAAATAGGGAGCCGCAAACCATCTTCTTGCTTTGTCAATTGCCCCGTGTCAGATGTTGTGTGGAAGCAAGAGACAGTGTGGGCTAAGACAGACTGAGTGTCTAAAACCCGCTGTGGTCGGGAAGGACTGTCCCACGGTTGTATCCTTCTCTGCCTGCCACTTCACATCATCGCCCACGTGTGTACCTGTATGCAGATTTCTCCCTTTTAGAAATTAGTCATACTGAATTAGGGGCCACCTTGATGGGCCCCCAGCTCCAAATAAGGTCACATCTGATGGTACTGATGGTTAGAACATCAACATGGGAATTTAGAGGGAAAATAACTCAGAACGCCATGCTACCCCCACTCCCAAGACCACCAACACATGTGCTTGCCTCCCCCTGTACCTACAGGTGCTGGGATATTGTCAGATATATTAACTCTGTAAATTTCCTGTTGGTATTTTTTTTTTTGAAAGGCACAAGTGCAGAGAGAGAGAGACCTACAGAGAAAGATCTATTTATTGATTCACTCCCCAAATGCCCACAACAGCTGGGAGTGGGCCAGAATTCCATCTGGCCCTTATGTGCGGCAGGGACGCAGCTGCTGCCGCCCACGGTTGTATAGAAGCAGGATGTTGGAATTGGAAGCAGAGCGCAGATTGTAATCCAGGCAGCCTGATGAGCAATACAGATGTTTCACATGGAGTCTTAGCCCTTGTGCCACATGCCCGTCTCTGGTATCTTCATTTTTGACAACCATTTTTTTTTAAAGATTTATTTATTTATTGGAAAGTCAGATATACAGAGAGGAGGAGAGACAGAGAGGAAGATCTTCCGTCCTATGATTCACTCCCCAAGTGAGCGCAACGGCCGATGCTATGCTGATCCAAAGCCAGGATCCAGGAACTTTTTCCGGGTATCCCACGTGGGTGCAGGGTCTCAAAGCTTTGGGCCTGCTTTCCCAGGCCACAAGCAGGGAGCTGGATGGGAAGTGGAGCTGCCGGGATTAGAACCGGCGCCCATATGGGATCCCGGGCGTTCAAGGTGAGGACTTTAGCCGCTAGGCCACTGAGCTGGGCCCAACAACCATTTTGTAAGTGATGTTTTGTGAACCTGCCTGACTTGCATTACCTGACAATTGCTAGTGAAGTGGAACATCTTTCTTGTGTTTATTTCCACTGGTGTTTCAGAAAAAAAGTCTTCTCATGATTTTTGCATATTTCTCTATTACCTTTTTCTAACTCTTTTAAGGGATATTTTACATGTACTTTAGATGCCACCGCTTTGCTAGTCATGTGAGGTACACATATTTTCTCCCAATTTATAACTTAGTCTCTTTTTTTTTTCTTCCCCCACTCCTCTCTCTTGCAGAAGCTCATAGTTAAAATATAGTTAAAGTTTTTACTTTTGTGTTTAGTGTCTTTGGTCACATAAATCTTCCCACTTCAGCTCTTAAAGATAGTCTGTGTTTTTGGTGGATTGTTTGAAACTTGGAAACTAAGCAAACTTCTTGGGGGGGGGATTCAGGAACGGTACTGTGGGAGTCTCAAATTCAGAAAGCTCTGAATGAGTATCTTGAAGGAGAAAGAGAGAGTGGGAGCTTGGGTAGGCAAGCTGTGCTGATTTATTGCAAGGGAACAAAAATTCTTTTGTGGGAAGCTCCCATTTGAGTTGAGAAGAAGCAAAGGCACAGCGAGAGGGCCTGTGTGCCCGGTGGAAGCTGAAGTAAACAGTGTACAAGCCATGTAGAAGTGTCCATAAAATAAAGAGTACAATAACCTTTTAGCATCGTTCTGACGTTTCTGCACACATCGTGATGATGTAGCTGTGCTATATACCTGCAGTCAAAGTGTGAAAGTGACCCAAAGTTCACATTTCAGGCAGCAGCTTGAGACCTGCAAGTCCTGTTCCCTTAATGAGTGTCCTGAGTCTATTTTCAAAAGTTCTTCCCCGTCTCAATATTGCTTTCATCATGGTTTTCACTTTATTTTCACATTTTCTTGAGCAAGATTGAAAGCTTTTCCTTTCACACGTAAGTTTTTCAACCCTGGAAATTGATTTCTGATTATAATACGAGGCAGCAATTCCGTTTTTTTTTTTCCATATGGTTAGCATGGTGTCTCAGCAACATTAATGGATTTCCTTATACCTGGCCACTGAAGGGCAATGCTACTTGTGTTGAGCACATGTGATTCTGGCCTTCCCGTTTTCTACATGGGTCTGGTTGCACAACCCTGTGGCAACAGGTACCACATTGTTCTAGTATCAGTAGTTTCTAGAAAGTGTTTATGTCTTTTTCTCTCTCAGCTCATAGAGATGCCTGCTGCAGTCCTGTAATTAACTGCATGTACATATGCATTCCATTTAGAGCTTTAACCTTAGTTTGTAATTTCACACCTTGAGGGGTGCCTTTTTAAAATGACTGACTTCCCAGCCTGTAAATTTCCTAGGCAGAGAACCTGTTTCCCCAAGGCTGAGCACAGTGGTTGTCATTTAAACGACAGTAAATCAGTATTTAATGAACAAATTAATGAATTTCTCTTGGCCTGCAGCATTCAGCAAACAACATTGTGGTTGATCCATAAATATTTCTTCACCTAAGGGAGAGGAACTCTGTCCTGCTGCTTTGCTTAATTTGTCTCTGAGATGTATCATCAGATGACATCCTGCATATTTTTCCTATTTGTTTATATGAGCTGTAAGCTTTGTGAGCACAAGAGTTGATTTACTGTTTAACTCCTATCACAAGTCTAGAACAATGCTTGGCAATAGATATGTGGTCACTAAATATTCCTTGCATGAATGAATAAATGAGCAAAATTTCTTCTCCCTTCAATTAAGTCCAAAGCCTTTATTTTTGGTGCTGGGATCCAGGGGCACCTCATGTTTGCTTGTGACTTTCTTGGTAGTTTATCTGTTCTCTCATCATCCTCTGTGTGTCTCTCTGTGTACCTACGGAAGAGGCAGATAGCACATCTTCCTTTATTATTTATTAAGGCAGGATAAAAGGCAGCCATCTGTCTGGGCTCCCAGTAGTTCTTTCTCCTTCTCAGCACTCTTACATATGTTTAATGTCTGGAGTTTGGCTTATCTTCCACTCATCTCCTGAAAGAGTCAGTAAGCACGTATCTCAGGTCTCTAAATCTCCATGATGGCGATAAGGCCTGGTGTCTGCTGGGGGTGGGGGGAGTATGCACCTCATTTGTCACTGTTTGAACACATATGAAATGAACTCCACACAACTCAGCTTTTCCTCAGTAGGGACCAAGCATCTTTTGATGTGAGCTAGTGAGGGAGATCTGAGATTGCCAACAGCATTTGTGCTGGAGCCTTGCACTGTATAAACCTCAACCTTTTCTGTGCCAATTCAATATGGCTGTAGGCTCAACACACCTGTTCCCCATCTTGCACCTGAGCCTCATTTCCCATCAAACACAAGGTGCCATGGTGAGCACATGTACCTTGGAGCCCCACGTGGAGATGCCATGGTATTTCTAAACACAGGAACATGGAGGTGAGTGGTACTCAAGCCCCATTCAAACGCCAGCCCATTTGAATATCCAGTTTGGTCACCACTCATGACCCTTTAAAGGATCTATCCAAGCTTTGGTAGGGGAAGCACCCTTTTTCCTCAGGAAGAAAAAGGTTGTCTGCACTCATGACTGTGCACCATCCCTTTAAATACATTGTTCATCTCTGTATACTTTTCCAACTCCTCCTTGCATTTATTTGTGGGTGGAGACAACATCTTGTGATAAGCCTCAGCTCTGGCCATTGTGAACCAGCAGATAGAAGATCAATCTTTCTGTCTCTAACTCAGATTTTCAAGTAAAACAACAAAAACATTTTTTTAAAATATCAAAATGCTTTCTCTCAACTTCTGTTTATTTTCCCTATTAGGTGCTAATCCATTCTCATATTCTTCTTTAGGATAAGATTTCTTTGTTTAAGATTTATTTATTTTTATTACAAAGTCAGATACCACAGAGAGAGGAGAGACAGAGAGGAAGAGCTTTCGTGCAATGATTCACTCCCCAAGAGGCTAGCAGCTGCAATGGCTAGAACTTAGCCAATCTGAAGTCCGGAGCCCAAAGCCTCTTCTGGATCTCCCATGTGGGTGCAGGGTTCCAAGGCTTTGGGCCATCCTCAACTGCTTTCCCCGGCCACACACAGGGAGCTGGATGGGAAGCGGGTCTGCCAGGATTAGAACCAGTGCCAATATGGGATCCTGGCACTTTCAAGGCAAGAACTTTTAGCTGCTAGGCCACTGCACTGGGCCCAGGATAAGATTTCTTAAAAGAGGAGCTCATTGTGATGACTCAATGGCTGAATCTTCACCTCATACGTGATGGTATCTCATGCCAGTTTGTGTCCTGGCTACACCATTTCCCATCCAGCTTTCTCATTATGACCTGGGAAAGCAATAAAGGGTGGCCCAAAGACTTGGGACTCTGCATCCGTGTGGGAAACCCGGAGGAAGCTTCATACTAGATCAGCTCAACTCTGGTTGTTGTGGCCATTTGGGTAGTAAACCAGTGGATGGAAGATCTTTCTGTTTTTCCTTCTTTCTGTGAAATCTGATCTGCGTTTCCAATAAAAATAGACTCTTTCAAAAAAATAAAACAAAGAGCACAGTGTTATAGGGTTGATGCTATCCATGCTTTCAAGCATCTATTAAAGTTCTTTATTTTTTCTTAAGTGTATTTAATACTTTATTTATTTGGAACATCTTCAGCCCACTGTTTCATTCCAGGGCAAAGCCAGGAGCCAGGGCATCATGTACGTCTGTCATGTGAGTACAAGGGCCCAAGCACTAGGCGATCTTCTGCTATTCTCCAAGGCACATAAGCATTTTTAAATTTTTTAAAAATACTATTTTCACTAAGGTTCTTGGACTGTATCCCTGGGGGGAAAGGTGTGATTTTTATATTTCCCAGGTTTACTGACAGGATTATATGAGACAATGCACATAAGTGACCTGGCCCAGTGTAAGTAATAAATGTAAACTATTAGCTTTATCCATACAATCAAGTACCTGGGAAATATTTTCTTGTTTGTTTTTCTTTTCTCCATTTTCAAAATACAGTTGATTGCCAAGTCTTGTTGATGCAGTGAAAAGAATGTTTCTTGAACCTGCTTCTTCTTCATTGTCATTCATGCAGTCCTCATCAAATGGCTTCTGGACTCCTTAATCTGCTCATCCCATCTTTTCCCTGCCTGCATTCTCTCCGTCTAGCCACCCTCCGTCTTGACCACTGCTTGGTCATTTCTTCTTCAGTTCAGATTTATTTTTTCTCCTCCACAGTTAAACTGTAGTACTTACCAACACTGGACTATAAGGTAGAGTTCAACCTCCTTAACACCAAAGTAATACTCTTCACAACCAAGTCCCAGCCTTTATTTTAAAATAGTTTCCTTTTAAGTTCCCTTGTTAAAGTACCAGAAACATGAGATGGTTTCCTGTATTCTGAGTACCCCTGTAGTTGAGCCTTTCTGATCCTTAGCTCAGGCAGTTTCTCTGCCTAAAATACCTTCCTTCTCTGCTTAGCTAGGGAAAAAAAAAAAAAAAAGGATTCTTTTTAAGTTCCACCTGTGCCTGCTCCTATATGAGGTGTTTTGTTTTCACTTAGTGGGTCACTTTATTCTGCATTCAGTACTTGTGTTCATCATTCATCTGGGACAGCTGTTCTCAGTTCCTCAGTCTGACAGAATCAAAGATCGGGGTTTACTTACTTTTGTGTCACCGGAGTCTAATGGAGCCTTGCAGGAGGATGGTACACAATGAAGATTTGCACATAACCTCCTTTCCCTCCTTTCCTTCTTTCCTCTTTTACCTCCCCTCCCCTCCCCTCCCCTCCCCTCCCCTCCCTCCCCTCCCCTCCCCTCCCCTCCCCTCCCCTCCCCTCCCCCCTTCCCTTCTCTTCCCTCCCCTCCCCTCCCCTCCTCTTCTCTCCTCGCCCCTCATCTTCTTTCCCCTCTTCTGCCTTCCTTTGCTTCTTCTTCCCTCCTCTTCCCTTTTTTCTTTCCTTTAAAAAGTGAAGATAAGTATTTCGCTTTTTCACACCACAGGGCACTGTGAGAGGGACCAAGCAAAACATGCCAAGACATAGAAGTCAGTGTTGTAGATATACAGTACTAAGGACACCCGTGGGAGGGTAATAACCCCCACCCTGTGACCACACACATTCTGGAAGTCTCTCAGGCAGACAGCTGAATGGGCATGCTGATCGAGCTGATCTGATCAACCAGCAGCACTGGTGCCAAGTCATCAGGTGGATTATTCCGTGCTAATAGACCTTATCTGATAAGACAGTAGGAGCACTGACTATATCTGCTGAAGCATGTGGATATATCCATGTGTGCGGCTCATGGTGCTTGTATTTTTCTAGCACAGGAAGCAATTTGAAGTGCCTGTCCCTGGTGCTGGCATCTGACTCAGCCTTTTGTTGCAGAAGTCTTGCGTTATGTGGCAGCTGGCAGAGGGTGGGCCTCTGTGAGGGCTTCCTTAGTAACTTGTTAGTTCTGTGGTCCTGTTGGGACTGGAAACAAGGAAGTGCTGGCCTATAGGTAAGTGTTCTTCAGTGCTAGGTTTCTAGAAGAATCCCCTGTGTGAAACACAGACAACTGACTAACATGGAATTGGTGCTTAAATCCTCTCCTATTTCTCTACTTATGTAAAGGGGAAGGACATTCAGTCTAAATTCTGTTCTACATGCCAGAAACATGTGTGCCTCAACTGTGGTCAGTACTGGAATTGCTGTTCAGACACAAGGAAATGCTTATGGCTAAGGCTGCCTGGACAGAAGGGAGGCTCCAAGGCCTCTTAGCTAAGGAGAACCCTTAGCCTAATCATGGGTGCCAGGATTCACTTCCAGGCAGCTGCATGCTGCTCCCTAGAAAGCAAGAGGAAAAGGAACTTCTGACATAGCCTGGTTAAAATGTGTCAGGGGCTTGGCGTGGTAGCCTAGTGGATAAAGTTCTTGCATTGCACACGCCGAGATCCCATATGGGCACCGATTCTAATCCCAATGGCCCTACTTTCCATCCAACTCCCTGCGTGTGGCCTGGGAAAGCAGTCAAGGATGGCCCAATGCCTTTGCATGGGAAACCTGGAAGAGGCTTCTGGCTCCTGGTTTTGATCAGCTCAGCTCCGGCTGTTGCGGCCACTTGGGGAGTAAATTACTGGATCAAAGATCTTCCTCTCTGTCTCTACTCCTATCTTTATATCTGACTTTCCAATAAAAATAAAATAAATCTTTTAAAAAAGATGTCAAGGAGCTGAGCCGATTCATGGACCCTTGGGGAGTTAATAGGTAGACAGAGGATCTTCTGCTCTGTCTCTCCACCTCTAAAACAAACAAATAAATAAATATGTAAGGGAGGCCAAATCCTGGGGTCAGAGGGAAAACCAGGCTGCCCTCTTTGTATTTATGTATTTACTTAAGATTTATTTATTTTTATTGGAAAGGCAGAAAAGGAGATAAAAGAGAGAAAGCTCTTCCATCCACTGGTTCACTCCCCAAGCAGCCTCAACGGCCAGAGCTGAGCTGGTCCGAAGCCAGGAATCAGGAGCTTTCTCTGGGTCTCCCACATGGATACAGGATCCTAAGGCTTTGGGCCATCCTCTGCTGTTTTCCCAGACCACAAGCAGGGAGCTGGTTGGGAAGTGGAGCAGCCGCAACACAAGCAGGTGCCCATCTGGGATCCTGGGATGTATAAGATGATGATTCAGCCACTGAACAATTGCACCTGGCCCCCAGGCTGCCCGCTTGACCATTATAACAAAAGAACAGCCCAGTAAACCTAGAGAATGTTCTGTCTCTTTTGTGTGTAAAAAAGTTAAAAAGAAACGCGAAGTAGTCTACCTATATTACACAAAGCGTAACTCTAATGGGAGCACAGCCAAGTCTTGAAGATTCCTTCTGATATTAGCACAGATTACAGTGCTAATGTGGACAAAATGACTTGACATTTACACATATATTCTCTATATATTCCCTGCCTATTAAGGAATATATGCTCTATTTCTTAACTTCCTCAAAAAAGAGGATATGATACTTGTCTAATATGAGTTATATTTATCACTGCTTACCATATTAGGAATTAAAGCGGAAATTTAAAAACCTGTTTGTTTATTTAAGGTATATAATAAAGTGTTAGCTATTATAAACATAAGTAATATTATAATATACAATATACAAAATATATAATGTAATATGCAATGTATATATTGTATGCATTATATAACATATAATGTGTGTATAATATACATTATATAATATAAACATAAGTAATATATTTATGCAAGTAATTGCATTTTCTTTTTAAAAAGATTATTTTTTGATGGAAAGGCCAATTTACTAAGAGAAAGACAGGAAAATCTTCCATCCATGTTCACTCTCCAAATGGCCACAACAGCCAGAGCTGAACCAATTCAAAGCCAGGAGCCAGACTTTTCCTCCGGATCTCCCATTTGGGTGCAGGGTTCCAAGGCTTTGTGTTATTTTTTACTGCTTTCCCAGGCAATAAACAGGGAGTTGGATGGGAAATGGAACAGCCAGGATATGAACCAACTCCCACATGGGATGCCAGTGCTTGGAAGTGGAGGACTAGCTAGTTGAGTCATCATGCAAGGCCCAAATAATGGCATTTTCTAAAGTGGATTTTTATAATTTGAAATGCAGAGTTATATAGAGAGGTCTATCTGCTGGTTCACTCCCCAAACGGCTGCAGTGGCTGGAGCTGAGCCTGTTCAAAGCCAGAGGCCTAAAGCCTCTTCTGGATCTTCCACATGAGTGCAAGGTCCCAAGAGCTTGAGCCATCCTCCCTGGCTTTCTCAGGCCACAAGCACAGAGACAGATTAGAAGTGGGGCAGTTGGGACGGGAACTGTTGCCCATATGGCTTGCTGGCACAACAGATGGAGGCTTAGCATACTATGCCATGACAGTAGTCCCATCTAAAACAATTTTAATAAATCTGGCATTATTTCACATTTTTATGCAACTCTTTATTGTCTAGTTAAATGTAAAACAGATGGATTTTACTATCTGCTATTTGCATTTAGTCTGTTGAGATTTCACATGTTATATAGCCTGTGGCAGACACTGTTTACTGTTGAAATAATCTGATAAAAAAGGAAAATCCCCAAGGAATTTCAGGCCACTGAGTACCTCTGCTCAAAGTCTGTTTCAAATATGAATCTTAATTTGAAAATTGAATTAAATGTCAATAAATAGAACTCAGCTATTCAGGCAAAGATAAATATTCCATGTGAGTCCAGTTTGGATTCATTTCAGGAATGTGAGACTATTAGGAAAGCTAATTAATATGTTCTAATATATTAGTAAGTCAAGAAACAGCATTTCTTGAATTACAATAGATGCCAGAAGTATTTCTCAAGATTCACTATTTCTTATTTTAAATATCCTAGATTGGGAGCTATGATAACTGGCCCTGCTTCATGAGAATTTCTAGAAGCACAGTGTGACAGGGCGGATTTTTCAGGCTCTAAGGGAGTTCATCCTTACTCAGAGTGATGATTAGGGGAGACCCTGATAGAAATTAGCGGTGGTAACTGACAGATGGAAGTCAACCAATATTTCATTTTTCAGACTTAGGGTAGGTTTTCTTTGTCCTAGAGGAGCATGTTCTAAAATGCATAGTGGATGCCTGCATCTGCAGAAAGTATGAAACGCCATATAGACTATGCTTTTTTTGTGCACATGCAGAAAAACTTTAAAAAGCTCATGCAAAATAAAATGAAAATATAATAAGCATTTTCCATAAGCTATTTTGAGGCTCCTCATATATATGATAAAGATTTAACTTATAAATTATGTCCACTAAGAGATTAAAAGCAAGTACTAGCAAACAGAATAATTTTAACAATATACTGTAAAAAAAGCTGTGTGAATATAGTCTCTCTCCCTTTCAAAATATCTTACTGTATTGTACTTAATAGTGCAGCACAGTAATACAATAATGTGAGATGATGTAATGCCTAAATGATTAGATGAAGTAAGGTGAATAATGTAGTCATTTTGACATGGATTTAAGCTACTAGGCAAGGATTATTTGAACACAAGACTGTGGTGCCACAACAGTTGATCTGATAACCAAGCTGGTTACCAAGTGATTAAGGCAGATGACTGGATAAAGGGATGCTTCAGGCATTGAATGAGGCAAGATAGGAAGGTGCCAGATTTTGTAACTTCCTCAAAATGGTGCACAACTCAAAACTTATAAATTGCTTGCCTCTGGAATTTTCTATGTGATATTTTGACCATAGTTGGCCATGTGTAACTGAGAGTACTGTATTTAATCATAAAACAGCGAGCAGTGGTGGGTACCTAGGTCTTTGTATGATCATTTCTTCCTGGAGGCACTTAGTGGCAGTCTGCAGGTTCACCTGCAGTAGCCAGGACCTGGCTATGGGCTCTTTTACCTCTTCCACTACAGAGAGATGCATCTTTGTTATCTGTGGATCCTCTTCACCATCAGACACAGAAAATAATCTCAATGTAGCTCCCTTGTGTATGGCACTTTAATAAAAACCTGGGAATCGTGAGAAGTGCTGTATTCTAGAGAGATTACAAATGGACGCACTGGGGCCAATGTTGTAGAGATGCCTGCACCTCATATCTGGATGCTGCTTTCGAATCTGGGTGCTCCTTTTGATCCAGCTTTCTGGTAACGTGCCTGGTAGTCAGAAGGTGATGGCTCATGTATGAGGAAGATATCCATTCTCCATTTCCTGCACCCCTACACTACCACCACTACTACCACCTGTCATTTGTCTCTTCTCTTTTTTGTCTCTCCTCTTTTCTTGTTATTCTTCCTTTCAAATGAATACATATTTTAATACACACATTACTGGCAGTGGATGTGTCACAGGGATAAAATACCTGGCTTGCCCTTTGACTTCTCTTTTGTTCCAAATTACTCGATTTCCAAAAACTTTAGATCCAGGATCAATAGGGTATCATGTAACTTATCTTCTACCAAAGTAGAAGGCATTCTGTTATAAGTTGGTTTTGAGGGTTTGGGTCCTCCATATTGCTCACCCAATGTACTTTTCCTGTGGTTAATCTTTACCCACTTTCCTCACATTTCCCACTTTACCATCTAAGAGTGCTGTTTTGATGATATCATCCAAGGACTATATGTATAGAATAATATTGATGTCCTACTAACCCTTTGCTAGTTTCCTAATCACCTCATCTAGAATTTTTTTTTCTATTATTTCTTTGCTACGTACTTTTCTGTTGTGAATTTTATCAAAGTGTAATATAAATTTAGAAAAGCTTTTGAGTAATAATTTTGTAGCCCAGGGAATTTTCAGAAAGTAAACCCAGGACCTAGATCTAAAAGCAAAGAACAATAAGAGGTGACCCATTCTGAATACCTCTAGTCAGTGTGCACCCCAAGGGTAACTGCTGGCATGATCTTTAACATCGCGTAATAGTTGTAAATGACTTTAATTACTTAATTTAATTATTTAAATAGATGGAACTATTTGAATATCTACTATTTATTTTCAGTGTTCCAATTCTCATTAGAACATAAGTATTTTGTTCATTTTTGTACCTCCTCCCTCAAGCCCTATGCCCTGGTGTGAAGATTCATACAGAAAGTACCACCTGCTTATTAAAATAATTATGGTAGGATTTCAACAGATAAGTGTATAGGAATGATATATAGGTACTCATGCATGACTTTTTGACATTTTCTATAAAATTTCAAAATAAAAAGTGAGGAAGAAAATGCTTTATTGAATTAGTTAAGGAATCTAGGTAGGCTTGGTACTTAATATATGGCACATAGAAACTCTTTTATTTTTGCTTTTATAATTTTTTTGTAAGATTAGATCCTAAATAGGTATCAAGTCAATGATAGAGAATCAGGAAAGTCTCTATTTAAACTTATACCTTGGACGATATTTTGTATATTCTTTAATTTTGTTCACCACATTTTTATTTTGGCACCTGCTTTGTTCTGAGCATTGCAGTAGCTGCTGGAAATAAAAAGGTAAATGTCTTGCTGGGTGTTACAATGAGACGTCTTGGAAAATATTGGTCCTGGCGTAGGCTGATAAAAATGGCTTTTCTGAGTGCTTCCCGTGGTGGTCAAGAGAAAGTACCACTTCAGTTAACTTCAGAAAAGATTTTCTACCTGGGGCTTTGTTGCATCTTGATGTTGTTGTCAAAGAAGCCGGAACAAAGAAACTCAGACCACATCTAGCTCTTGTTAAATAATGCTGCTAAAAGGAATATTCATTCTCCCTACTCTGTATTATACAAGTCAAATAAAAATAAAAGTAAAAACAAGGTGTTTGACTTTTAACAAACTATCAAATTAGCAAGCAATAAAAATATCCTCTGCTTGCTGCCCTCATCACTATATTTTCCCTGTGGCTCAGTATGTCACTGTAAGTGTGTTACATATGCCAGTGGGTATTATGGAGAAGAAAAGGAAAAGGGAGAACTCAGCCTTGCTAAGGTCATCAACCTTAAAACCTGGTAGTTTTAAAGGTTTTAAAAAACTTACAATTTTACGGTAAGGGGATGTTGTGAGCCAGACCACAATTAGGCATACAGGCTATTTCCATCAAAAGAGTCACTTGATATGGAAATTTTGCTAGAAATATTTTAGTGTTGCTTTGAGCAAAGATGGGTGATGACCACAGCCCATACAGCTCTGTGCAGTGGCTTTTTTGATGTGCCAGCATGGCTAAGCTACTGCCTGCAGTTATTTAGTGAACTGCAAATCCAAGTGCTGCTGCGAAGGGATTTTGCAGATGTGCTTAAAGGACCTCATCAGTGGACTTTAGGTAAGGAGATCATCTTGAATAGTCTGAGTGGCCTGACTGTATTAGCTGGAAGGCCCTTTAACAGGGACTGCAGCTTCTCAAGAGGGACAACAAATTCTGCTAGAGAATGGCTTTAACCATACCTGTAGTGTTCCTGTGATTTTTCCCTTTCTAACTGCCTTGTGAGTTTACTGAGTCAACCTTCTACAGCTGTGTAAGCCAATTCCGGTGTATTCATCTGCTGCTATCACAAAGTGCCACAAACTGAGTAGCTTAGACCAACAGGAATTTATTATCTTGCAGTTCTAGAGGCTAGAAGTCCAAATTCACGGTGCCAGCAGGGTTCTTGCTGAGGGCTGCGATGGAGAATTATCCCAGGCCTCTCATCTACCTGTGGGTTGCCTCCGTGTCTCCTTGGTTCATCTTTACATGCTGTTCCTTTGTGTCTAGGTGTCTCTCTGCATCCAAATTTCTCCTTCTCATAAAAGAAAAACACTGATCATATTGGATTAGGGCCTATCCCATGTCCTCATTTTAACCTGATCACTCTGTAAAGGCCTTGTATCCAGCTAAAGCCACATTCTGAGGCACTTGAGGTTAGGGCTCCAACATATTGTTGGTGGATGATATATTTCAACCCGTCACAGTTGTTTTCTGGGCCCAGGAACTCCCTGGAATGTACCCTAACAGTATTGTTTGGTCACATTCCCTAAAGCAGTTTACCAGGAGCACCGATTTCTTCAGGTGGCACTTTCCACGTCTCCGGGGACTGTGAATCATCCTCTGATGTGGAGATGTTTACATCTGCGTATAAGCACAATTAAACTGTTCAGCTTAAGAGCTTATCACAGTCATATTACTAAATGACGACTGCTATAATTCAGAGATATTTTAGTCAACTGAACTTTATGGGTTTTTTAGTACCTGGTTTTACCACCTGCAGCTGCTTCACACCTAAAAAAGACTAATAACTTAAGAAGACGATAACTGGTGTTGTGGAATTGGGGATTTGGACAAAGGGACCACAAGAGTGGGAGCTTGGAGAGAAGCTAGAGAGGTCATGTACAGAGTATGGGGGTTAGTGAAGGTACTGCATGTACGGAATGTCTGCTATGTTACACACTTGCTTATTGCCAAGTTTATGTTATCTGATTGACCCCCACTGCATTCTTAAATGAATTTTGCATGATTGCTTCTCAAGATATCTCATCTAGTCGAAATAGGTGTAAATTCAGACATAGTCAATCTTCACTCCCAGTAGATTCAGTAACTGTTTTTTTTAATTTACTAATATTTCTTTTAAACTCCAAAAGCAACACTGATGGTGCTTTTATGGTAGTTCACAGATATTGCAGAGTGATAGTTAAATTGCACACATGCATTTTCCCAGCAGAGATGGGGCAAGAGAACATTGTGCTTTCTCATTTAGTTCTCTTACTACATCAAGTGTCCTTTTTATGGCCTATTTACTGCCATGTGTTTTGCATTTTTGTGCATTTTGTTGGGGATAATTTACTTAAAATGACCTCCAAGCAAAACACTGAATTACCATCCAGTGTTCCTAAGGACAGGAAGGCTGGGATGGATCTCACAGAGGAAGTACACGCATCATAGTAGGGTCGTTATGATAGCAACAACTAACTGTATATTTTAAACTAGCTGGTAAGGAGACTTTTGAATATTCCAGGCACAATGAAATAACACATGTTTCATTGGTGGATATATCAACTACCCTGATCAGATGATAACATGTTGTATACATGCATTGAAATGTCATATTGCTCTAAATGAATATCCATAATTATTGTGTATTGACTAATTATACACATTTAAGTGATTTTTAAATGAAATAAAATATACATGTTAGATAAGCATTCAGATGTGAGCTATATTATTATTTGCTATGGCTTTATGTTAGTGAATCAATTCTATATATTAAATAATGTATCTTTAAATAGAATCACATGTAAAATTGGGGTATGCGTTGATCAATTGATGGCAGTTTCCAAGAGGTCTGTGGGAACATAAGAGCACTGGCATCTTATGCAGTGACGACCTTGTAGGATACAGTTACTGCAAATAGTGAGGATCAACTGTATCCATATAGGGCCCTAAAGGCTGCCCTTGTTACCACATTTTGAGGGTTGAAAATAGCAACTGCAGAGTCAGTTCCTCTCTCTTCTTACCTACTGCAGGGAGGAAGGAGACGGTAGCCTGAAAGCCTTTGGAGGTGCCATGTTCGTCTGATTGGAAGCTGATGAGCATGACTCCAGAGGAGCTCAGCACAGGGCTGGGCACATCATAGCCACACATCCGAGCTGGTTCAAGCCCAGGCCAGGTAAGATGTCAGCAAGAACCCAATAACATTGGATAGAAAAAGAAAAATGTGTCCTTTAGTAATTGTTGAGAAATAAGCTTTCCTGATGGATGTCATAATTCTTTTTCAAAATAGAAAGGTAGCCTGCTTCTTTTAAATATGCATTTAATATTTCAGTTATTTTGTCTCCCAAACATCCCAAATGGAAACACCTATAACAGAACTGATTCCAACTTATGTCAGTGGAATTTTCCACTTCTGACTTCTGGTTCATGATGTTCCTTCTCATTCAAATGGTTCTTTGATATTCATTTTCTGTGTTCCTGCCCAAACCATGAGGGGAATTCAAAAAATTCATGGAAAATGCACATCATCTTTTAGTTCAATTTTCACTAGCTTTTTGAAACCCCTCATAGAAGAGGGAGTGGTAATAAAACCCTAGGAAGGATGAGGGGGGTACACAGAAAGGCAAAAAAATTGAGCAAGCTGTTTTTAATTCTCAAGACTAGGTTTAGATGCAAACCAGTGGAAGCCGAGTCTCCAAGGAAACACAAACCTATTTCCTCCTTCCCTTCTACATCTTTGTGTACTGTCACATAGTCAGAAGTGCAATCTCCATTTTCTTCTGTCTCCAGGCTCTGAAATGAAAGCTGAGAAGACTCAAAGTTACATCCAGAATAAACAATATGTGACTTAGAGAAGTGAAATAGGGCTTGGTCAACTTGCTCTGGAATGACACCTTATTAGTGGCATATTCAGTAGTTAGGTAGAGATGCTTTGTCACAGACTCAAACCTTCTAAAACATATAAATTATTAAAATATGGGTTGAATGTGTAGTTATCTGTCTTCTCTCACAGCCATAACAGACAAGAAGAGCCACCCCCATGGAAACTTTTCTCATTAAAAACGACTAGGCTTTGGGTGATGCCGCCCGGCTGTACAGCTAGTGATGTAGGAATGCAGTTGCTTCTCTGGGCATCTTTATGTTGTATCCTGGTTCCTGATATTTCATCTTGAACCCTAATTCTCCTGGGTCAAAACTGAAAGCGTACATTTTTAGAATGTCTTATTCTACCTGGCAGGATACGTATAGTTCCTGATCAAATGTAAAGTGAGTATCATCTGAGCTGCCCAGAGCACTTGGAAAGTGAGCTCAGAGTCAGTGCGGTGAACTAGGAGAATTCATGAATGTGCATGAAAATGGAAATCCCGATATGGTTTACAGGAAGCCGATTTTGAATACTAAGGTTAAATGTAAATCTCAGCAAAATTCTTTAGTAGATTATGAAATATATGAAAAATAAAACTCTGGAAAAGAAATGTGGCCATTTTACATCAACCTGGGTTCAAAAAAGAATAAATCATGAGAAACCTATTTCCGTCATTTCTGTAATCATGATATTCAATTTTATAGCATAATATTCAATTTATCCTTGAGAGTTTCACCTTTTCCTCATCTTGAGAATGTGTTTATTTCTTCCCTTCTCATATTATTTCCTGTATAGGGGACTTGATTTGTCAGGTGTCTATATGTGGGGAGCAGAATAAAGGAGGAGCAAATAAAATGATATTTAAGCACAATGGCAGCACAGGTCAAGAGAGTTTTAAATCAGAATAGGTAGGAGAAAAAGCCAGTGAGATTGGAGTTGGGACACAGATGGAGGGGAATCTGTGGAGCCTGGCCTCCCAGCAAGGGACAGGTGACTGTGAATAGTACAACACTGAGGCAAATGGTCTTTAATGGTATGGAAAGAGAAAGCAGATGTCGGAGATACCATTTGTTAGTTATATGTTAATCCCTTACTGGGATATTTGCTGGAAATGGCTCCTTTTCTCTGCAAGTCAAAATGGTATGTGTATTGGTATGACTTGTAACACCAGCTTCAAAATTACTAAGTAGGCCCTGCAAGATGATGCTGTGGCACTTTCAGATTTCACCTAAATGTTTCCTTTCCCTCCTCCCAGGAATAGGCTCATACCTAACTTTTATCATCCAGCATTAACACGCAATCTTCATCTTGTTTTGCTTTGTCTCTGGGTTTCAGGAGTTTTAGAAGCTATCTATGCTTTACTGTGTTGGTTTCTCCCACTTGTGCATAAATTTATGTGATATTGTTCCTGTATCAAAATTCTGGTCCAATGCAATACTTCAGGCAGTAGCAATCCTAGCTGATCTGTTATCCAGTCCAATTATTCTGTTTTGTGGTTGGTTTGTTTTATTGAGTACTGGAATTAGGGCTTAATGGTTTATTTAAAATGGTTTTAAAATTTTATGGCAAATCCAAATTGTCAGTTGCAACTTTTTAATTTTATTGTGTATTTTAAATTAAAAGCTCCATTCTCAGGGCTAAGACCCATATCGATTTGTTTCTCTTACATCCCAGATCTCATCTGCTTCAAATGTATAAGAGATTTGAAATTTTACTTTCCTTAAATCCTTCCCACCTCTCCCCCTGCCATGCTGCTTTATTTTCTATGTTCCTTTCTCTTCTTCCTAGACCATCTGGCTTTCAATGATTAAGGAGAAAGACTTATAAGTAGTTGCCTAAGTCTAATCATACTTTGATTGCAGTCTTATGTTCAACTGCCCAGGTGATGGTACTCAGCCACTCTACATTTGGTTCACTAACGTTTAATGGACAAATGATTACTAACTCTTGCAATCCAATGTGGAATAACCGCTCATCCTACACTGATATTCAGAGGCTTCCAAATTTTGACGTCAGCCTCACTTCCCATTATCCCTACCCCAAGTATGCCTTATGACTGGTTATCCAGCAGTTTCATGCCCTTGCTTTGTACTACTTCCTCTTCATTACTGGCTCTTTTCTTTTTCTTTTTTTTTTTTTTAAGATTTATTTATTTTTATTGGAAAGGCGGATATACAGAGAGGAGGAAAGACAGAGAGGGAGATCTTTTGTCTGATGATTTACTCCCCAAGCAGCCTCAATGGCTGCAGCTGAGCCAATCCAAAGCCAGGAGCCAGGAGCTCTTCTGGGTCTCCCACGTGGGTGCAGGGTCCCAAATGCAGTCCTTGGCTGCATTCCCAGGCCCCACGCAGGGAGCTGGATGGGAAGCAGGACCGCCAGGACATGAACCAGTGCCCATATGGGATCCCCAAACACTCAAAGCGAGGACTTTAATAGCTACGCTATCGTGCCAGGCCCACTGGCTCTTTTCTTTGTAGGTTTAGTGATTTTGCCGTGGTTACCATTGAGTTTTGCTAGCCATTGCTTATGCCATAATATTCTATTAGTAGTTTAATGAAGAAGGGAGAAGTTCCTGTTTATACAGAGAAGTAGAGCCTGATCAAAATCATCAAGTACAAAGATTAGGACAGCACTTTTTTGGTTTTGTTGTTGCTTTTTCTGCCCCCTACCCGCCTGCCCCCCCCCCCCCACCAAGAAGAAGTGTAGAGTTCAAGTACCATCTAGTGGTCATATTGGACAATTTCATGGGAAACTAAGCGAGGTCATTTTTCAAATATTTATTGAGAGCCTCATGTCCTAGATACTAGGTGTGAAAAATACAGCAGTGAATAAATCTGATTTTAAAAGCCTGCCCATATGATGCTTGTGTTAGCTGTTCTATAGACATCTTATGACTAAGTAAGGGTACCTTAATTAGAATCAGTACCTTAATTAGATGATGTTGGGGGGCTTGGAAAATCCAGTTACAGTTAGCCATGTCACTGTAGTTTTCCGGATAGTGAAGACTCTGTATGATACCTTCTTCAAAGAGAACAGTTAAGGAATTGCAACCTGAATCTGAAATACAAGGATAAAGGGCAGACATCTGGTACCACCACAATAAAGAATTCTCTCTTTTCTCCCCTGTCTCCTAAAAATAATTCATGAACTGAATATTTAGACAGAGCCAAGAAGAAGGAAGAAATCTGAGCACTCCTTTTCAGGAACTCTTTAGGTCATCTCTCCCCCCTTGGATGATGAGTGTTAGGACTGTGGAAGGAGAGATTACACCTGCTCCCTGGCTGACCCTCATGGTCCCTTTCTACTGTAGAGCTTCCCAGACTTCAGAGCAAGCCCCCTTGCTCCTCACCTGCTTCCCGTGGACCCTAAACTTCTACCTAAGACCTGGATACTGTGTGATAAAAGTCAATGATTTTACCAGGAATGTAGTTTGGTTTAAGCGCTTTGTAGGTTATGTTAAACCCGGCGGCATAATCTGTGGCATCAGAGATAAACTCCAGCCTCATGGAATTGGAACCCACAAGAATGGATGAGGCAAGTCTTTCTCCACAGAATTTGCCTGCAACACAAAGAGAGTGTTGTTCAGCATTTAGAAAGCATTACCCATTAAGGTTTCTCAACCTTGCCACTATTGATATTTTGGAACAGAACATTCTTTGTGTTCATTCTGCCTGTGCCTTTAGTTGGGTATTTAGTAGCATTGCTGACCTCTACCATAAACACTCCTTCTAGTTGTGACAGCCAACTTTGATTTCAGCAACATTGTCCCTCCCAGTCCCCGCCCCAGTCATGAAAACTTAAAGTGCTTCAAAAATATTGCCAGTTGTCCCCTGGGAGGCAAAAGCACCTCCAGTGGAGGATCACAGAAATGCTACCTTTCTTATTTAAGACATTTTTGTCACCTCATGGTTTATCTACTTCTCTTTTGAGTTTGATGAAGTATGTAAAAGTCATTTCTGTGCCTCGGAAAGCGGCATTTGGAATTGAGGGTATTAGAGCAGTGGCCAGCAGGCTCTGAAATGCATGTGGATTTTACTCCTAGCTTAATTCCTACTCCCGCAAGTGGGTTTGGAAACTGGGTTTGATGGGAAGCAGTTGCAGCAAGTGAAATGTTCTGTGGCCTTGTAGCCTCCACAGGCTCAGACTGAGTTCCTTCTCCCTCCCTGTTCCGGATCTCAAAGTTGGAATCAGCTAGTGAGTGGTTTAGGGATGCCTTGGTGCCAGACATATTGCAGCTGGCTCTCATTAAGCCCACATAGCTCTAGCTTCCATTGGACAGTATGAAAATTCACTCACCAATGAGTCTGTCTTCTAAAGAATACATTGACAGGTAATTATGCTCACAAGACTCTACATCCAGGCGGGAAAAATTGAGCAACACATGCATTGCCTGTGGTACCAACAGAGTCCAGACACAGAGTCTGCAGGAAAACACATTGAAAGGATGTCATTTCTAGGTAGAGAGTAATTATGCCAATCCAGTTAATAAGTACAGCCAGCCTGGAGGTGGGCATAAGGATGCCAGAGGGGGCTACTCACTGTTTGCTTTCATAATACAGGAGGAGGCTTTCTGGGAAGTGCAATTTGCCTTCAGAGCCGCTGACTATGCCATGCTGCTCACTGCACTGGGCTGGGAAGGAAGGGATAACAGTGATGGCTCCAAACCGCGAACCTTCCTTCTACAAGCTGCGTAGGTGCTTCCACCTTCTAGTTCTTTCTAGATTGTAGTCTACTGTTCTTCATGACATTTTCTCCTCTCTTAGTTTCTGCAATGCAGTATGCTTCTTTGTTCCTTTAAAGTCCCCTTACTCTTAAACTTGAGAGGCTATATATGTTTTCTTCTTAACTCATCTTTCTCTGATCTCATAATGTTCTGTAATACAGGCACGTCCTAGGTTCTGTCTTTAATCCTCATCTTCCCTCTCTACATGAACCCCCTGATTAGTTTCGTTCATAATCATTAGTTTCTCTACTTCTCTGATCTTCAAACATTGTCTTACAATGTTTTTCTAGCTCTTTTCCCTGAACTTAGCATGTTTCACAAAACATTTCTCTGGGTCAGCAAAACTGTTTCCACTTTTGATTTTATTATTTCTTGATTTCTCATGTTCAAAACATCTGTACTAGTCTTGGGCCCACCACTACCACCACTTACAATATTCATTGACTTGGCTACCAAGTCTTAATTTTTCTTATTTCTAGTCTCTTCTGTTGCATTCTTTGGGCAAAATGTTGGTGCAGCCATTTGTTTCTTATTTCTTGAATTAATATATATGTATACTTACCTAGGTTTAGTATATACTATTATGTAATATGATTTTAAAGTCCAGCTTTAATCTATTATCTAATTAACTGCCTATTCCTCAAAATCCAAACTTTTGAAGTGACTTGAAGTTTTCACAATTTTATCTCAAGTTATCTTTTGTTGCTTTTCCCTCGGTAGATTGCATTACACCTCTATGCCTCAGCTGGTTTGCCTAACTTGTCTCTGTTTCTTTCCATATTTGCCTGTCTCCATCTGTTAATATCTATTCTTTGGTGAGAATGATTTCTTGAATAGGAATTTTTTAGCCCATCAACCATTTCCATTGGGCAAAATTTTCTTCCTTCAAAGCTCAGCTTAAAAGATGTATATGCTCCAGAACTCTTAAAAAATGACTTACTGATGTTTCTTTTTAGCTTAGAAGCAGCCACCCCTCCTCTGAGCTCTCAGAGTACTACTTTCATTTATTATTCTCTGGGGAGGATTTTGTAGGCTCCAAGAAAAACTGAAGATTTGGACTGAAGACATCTAAGAAACCATCTATTACAAACTTTTTTCTTTATAGATTAGGAAACTAAGATCAGAGATAGGATATCACAGGGTGAGTTTATTGTGGAGTTGCAATATGACACTGAGGGTGAGTGCCTTAGATAAGTTTAAGGCAAGATATATGGCTTGTAAGCTTGTCCTTTTCCTTCAAATGTCTAATTTAGAGCAAGGGTTTAACAAATCTTTGCTGATTTTAGATGAGGCTTTGGACTAATGAGAAATGAAATAAGGGGCGGGGGAGGGACTCCATGTCCCTACTGAGAATGGATTTGCCCGGTTAGTGAGGTCTGTGGGTGCTCCAAATGATAGTTTTACGCATGGTAAGCATGAAGAACTCTTGCAGAGGAGGAAGATTGCTGATTACGAAGGGACCTGACATTCAGAAATGATGGAGGTCAATTCATGACCCAGGTGCAACAGGTTGCAAGGAATACCCACCTTTGGTGCTCTTTTTCTTATTTCCTAGGGGGAAAAAAAAGAAAGATGTGATTCAATGCTTGTGATCTTTTAAGCAATATTTCAAGTAGTAAGCAGTCTTTTTCCTAACTCCTGAGACTTTTAGGTTAATACACAACCAATGAAAATCTAAACTATGTAGTGAACAGAAGGGATAAACTGATAATGCCGAAATGGGGTCCTGGTGTTTTAAGGAGATGACATGATTCTCTTTATTGATCCACAAATTAATAAAACTAATCAATAAATGGTGATTAATTTGGAAATTACACAGAAATAAAAAAGGTTGGTCTACATGGATTAAAGGCTTAAGATGGAAATAACTTGCCCACAACCACAGGACCATTTTGTGGATAGCTACAACTTGAACTGAGGGCTCAGATACCTGTCCCAGGACCATACACTTAGAAATAAACTCAAGTTCTTACTGAACTAACTTGAATTAGTTTATTGTTTTGGGAATGGACAGAACCCTTTGTGGAATCTGGAAACCACCAGTTAGAAAAACTAAACGGAGTTTGGATACAGAACTGAAATTGTGTTCAGCTGGCTAGGCAATCTAGTAGATAGATGTATGAAGATCCTGGCCCGTTCTGACTCGTTGTGCTCAGATTGATGCTGGGGCATCTCAGCCATGGTGCTATTGAAAATGTGGATGGAGTCATTCTTTGTTGTGCTGGACTGTCATGTACATTATAAGATGCTTGGAAGTATCAGTGGCCCTTCTCCAGTGGACGCCAAAGGACCCCTAATCCTGGTGGTGATGCTGTTCCCTATATGGCAGAACAGTCCCTGGTTGATAATGGCCTACTATAGCCTGATTATTCTTGCCAGAACAGAGTGATGAGTGGTAAAAACATATCATCCTCAAGTATAGTTTAAATTAAAGGCTGATTTGACCAAATAGGATGGATAGGTTAATTTTTTCTTCATTGAATGTTTGCATGCAGTATGTGCTCTAGTTCACTGTTGTTTTCAAGTCCCTATGTGCTACTCCAAGAACAAGTGGGTGGAGTGTGTCTGCTCTCTGGTCTGTCTTGCCTACACTGCCGGTGCCCTCTCTTAGCCCAGCCAAAATGGGAGCTTCTTTACTCAATGCCAGTTCATTACCAGTTTGGATGTGTTCGTAGATCCAGGGAAGCACTTTACTGAGATCTGTGAAGATCCCAGGGGATCCTTGCTTATTTTCCAGTGCATTGTTTGTCCAGCTTCGACCACAGCCCAATCCCCAGGAAGTCACACCAGCCATGGTCCAGATACCTCTTTTACTCTGGCACATAAGTGAACCTCCTGAATCTCCCTGCAGGGAGGAAAAAGCCTCTGTTACCATGCTTGTGAGTTTCTGTGCCCCAGAGTGATTACTTTTTCCCTATAAGGACACTGCATGAGAGTGGCATTTCCTCACTGTCAGTAATCTAAGCCAAATGCAATTTCAATATGACCCTTGAATACCATAGAAGGGCATCAATTTTACCCATTCTAACTCCATTCTAGGTCTAGGTTGAAGTAGCAGACTTGTTTCCTTTCCCTGTCTCATGCTATAGCCATAGAGTCAGATAAATTGTACCCCACAATCAAATTGACATCAGGTCCTAGTCAGCAGGAAAATGGAGGAAAAGTAAAGTTCCCAACAGCTGCAACACAGCAGCTAAATAGGTAATACTACCTATCCATTGGGGTGGTAGAACCCGGAGCTTATTCTTGCTGCTTCTTGGTATTATCTTTGTTACCTGTTCTGTTGGAAGAACCAGAAGACCCACTTTGTATTCACATAAAAATATTGAAACTGTCCCTTTCTTTTGACTTGACATCTTATTTCTGACCCTTCTGTCCAGATTCCTGTCATACTTGGAAGGAGCCTTTTTTTTTCTTTAAGTTAAAAAATGTACATTTTATTTCGCACAAATAAGGGAAAACATTTGTCTTTCTTGAGTCTGGCTTATTTCGTTCAACACAGTGTCCTCCAGTTGCTTCAAACAGAATTTTACTGCAAATGGTAGAATTTCATTTTTTTAATAGATGATTAAAATCCACTGTGTATGTTCTTTGTCTTCTTAATTCATTCATCTGTTAGTGGACATCTTGATTGATTCCAAATTGTGGAGAGAGCAAAGCTGCTATAGACTAGACATGGTTGTACAGGTATCTCTGATACATTTTACTTACATCTCTTGGGTACACACCCAGTAGTAGGATTGCTGGGTCATGAGGCAAGTGTATTTCCAGTTGAAGCAGCTCTTTTACTGCTTCACCTAATGTCGAAGTCAAGGAAAGTCCAACCTGTGGCCCACCAGCTCTGCTCTTTCCACCTACCTGGCATGCATCTCTCCCCCCTTCAGGGAAGCCTGTGCAGAGAAAGGTCTTCCCATTAAAGGGCCTCGTTAGGGTTAACAGAGCTGCCACACACTTCTCTTGGCTCAAAATTGGCAGGTTCACTTCCTGCAAGACTTGCGAGAAGACACCATCTGGAAAAAAGACAAAAACCCATCATGGTGGACCCTTCTGAGTCAAAGTTACCCCGTTCAAGTTGATGTCTTTGGGAAGGATCTGAATTTCTTTTTAGTATTTACTTGCTTATTTATTTGAGAGACAGAGGGGGCCCCCATTTGTTGGTTCACTCCCCAGATGCCCAGAAGTGCAGCTAGGTCAGGATGGAATTGGGAGCTGGAAACTCAATCTAGGTCTCCCAGGAGGGTAGTGAAGACCTAACTACTGGAGCCATTACTTAACTCCCAGAGTCTACACTAGCAAGAAACTAAAGACAAGAGCCAGAGCTAGGTGTTGAATTGTGGCATTTCAGTGTGGGAAGTAGGTATCTTAAGCAGCATTTCAACTGCTGGCCCAAATGTCTACCCCAAGATTGAGTTCCTAAGTGGAACATGACATTTTCTAGCTTTAGAAATACTTTGTTGAATTGTTTTTTTAATAGATTTCTTTTTTAATTTTTTATTTATTTTCTGGGCCCGATACAATAACCTAGTGGCTAAAGCCCTCACCTGCACATGCCAAGATCCCATATGGGTGCTGATTTGTGTCCTGGCGGTCCCACTTCCATTCCATCTCCCTGCTTGTGGCCTGGGAAAGCAGTCAAGGACAGACCAAAGCCTTGGGATCCTGCACCCTCCTGGGAGACCTGGAAGAGGCTCCAGGCTCCTGGCTTCAGATTGGCTCAGTTCCAGCCACTGCAGCCACTTAGGAAGTGAATCAGTGGACAAAAGATCTTCCTCTTTGTCTCTCCTCCTCTAGGTATATCTGACTTTCCAATAAGATTAAATAGACCTTTTTAAAAAAATGTTTTGCTTATTACTCACCAGAAATTTTTAACCTTTAATTAAAGGAAATGTTAGAGAAGTTCTTACCTTCAGTCAAGCGGCCCCAACCTGCAGTTGTACAAACAAGTCCAGTTTCAAATCGCTTCCCTGGTTTTGGAAGACACAGGGGCCCCACAAACTGGCCTGAAGAAAAAAATCAAAGCAGGGATTGTCCGCTCCTCAAGGAGAACATACCATTAGGCACTCACCAGTTGAAATCCAGGTGGTCCCTCAAAGACCATGTCAGAATTGTCATATTTCTTTGTGACACCTCCCACGATCATACCCAGAACCGCAAGCCAAAAAAAGCTTGAGGTGGGCCACCCTCCAGTTAAATCTGTGTTTCAAGCCTCATACTTAACAAATGAGCCTATGAGGTGTGCAGAATTCTGCAGAGATGTGCCATGAGTTTGAGGTTACTTAGAATATGGGATGGGCAATGCAGAGAGAGTCTCTACTGTTTACCAAACTGGAAGGTTCCAGCCATCTTCAAAAGAGCAATATCATAGTCCATTGGTTTCTTAGGGGAGAAATGTGGGTGTATAATGACAGTTTTGATCCTGAAGGTTTGCTCTTCTGGCTCTTTCTGGCTCAAGTCATGCTCTCCAGCAGTAACATTCAAGTTTGCCCCAATGTTTCTGTGAAGAAGAAGCCATACAAGGAATGGTTTCATGGGAGCTCTTGGTACTATGTTAATGATAGAGAAAAAGCCCTCTTCAAAATGCTATAAAGCTGCTGAGCAGACAAAGTAAGTCAGACTGAGTATCATCTCACAATGCCACCCCATCTGTGTATTGAGCAGGGTACCTCCACCTAAAGCAATACTCCTGACAGGCCCATGATTTAACAGGGTTATTACTGAGGGTTCTTTCTCCAGGAACTAGGATTTTCCTACCTGCTTGTAATACAGTGAGCTGCTGTGATTACCCACTGAGGGGAGATGATGGTTCCTCCGCAGATGTGCTTCTGCCCTTGTTTCAGAGACACCTGAATAACAAGACCTTAAATGGGAACAGGTTAATGCCCTGGGATTTCTCCAAACCTGGTGACAGGACATATTCTGAAAAACAGACACCTTACTCATAAATATTAGGAATCATGGACTATGCAGGGGTAAAACTCAGTGTGTACAGCTCATACAGAAAAAAGGGCTAGCACCAATATATTCCCAACCCTGGTCCAGATGAGTGGAGGTTAATACAAGTGTTGGCATGGGGATAACACTGTTGGCCCAGATCTGTGACTCTAACAATATGAATATGAAAAAAAATATGAATGAATATAAAGGATTGTAAGATAGAGTCCAGTTGAAGAAGTTTGGAAAAAGGGAAGGTGAGAGCTAGGGAGGCTTTCAACATGTTCTGCTTCTTTCAGGCCAGTGAGAGAAGAATCTTGCACCAACCATTCTCATATTCATAGCTATTGGACCCCTACAAATTGTTTTTAAGCTCTATTTGTTTATTTGAAAGAGAGTTGGGGGGGGAGACATATATACAGAGGGAGATAGATAGATAAATAGATAGATAGATAGATAGATAGATAGATAGATAGATAGATAGATAGATCAGTTATCTTGTATATTTTGATACATTCTCCAAATAGTCACTTAGGCCAGGTCAAAGCCAGGAACCAGGAACTCCATCCAGATATCCCACGTGCATGATAGGAGACCAAGAACTTGAACCATTTTCTGTTGCCTTTCTGGGTGATTTTCAAGGTGTGTGAGCAAGAAGCTGGATCAGAAGTGGAGCAGCTGGGACTCCAGCAGAGTATAGGGTGTGGTTGTCACCAGCAGTAAATTAAGCCCTGTAGTACAATGCCAGTCCCCTGTGGTCTTCTTTAACTATAACAATGTAAACTATATCTTTAATAAGTGTATTAGATATCAATTATTTTTTAAATTGTAAATTCAATTTTTTTTTTTAGATTTCTGAAGCATAGTGTTTGTGATAGTGGCTTAAAGTTTGCGGTGGCATATTCAGTGTTCTGAAGTGAGTCAGTAATGCATGAAACTACAGTGGATACACCTATTCTGGAACTCAGCTGATGTACATTGTGCAGGGCCTGGATCTTTGCAGAAACTCATGAGGTTTCATCTATGGTACAGAGGTAGGCAGAATGGAGCACTGACTAGCAGCATGTGATTCTGGAGATCTGATCCTGAGATACCTTGCAAGCACCCAGCAGAGAATGCCACCCAGGGATACTCACCTGCCAGGGATAGGAACCCTTTTCCACTTGGCTTCCCCCAACTATGCGGCTGAAAATGTTAAAGTTATTCCAAAATCGTGCCCTAACTTGACGCTGCCCACAGTTGGGAGCTGCAAAAAAGATAGGACAAGCATTGTGTGATTAAATGGTTTCTAGGTCTGAAGGGTGCAGAAAACACTTCTGAACAAGAAAACAAACAAAAAACGAAGGATATGGAGCATGTAGAAATCAGCCAGTTGTCATGATTTGCCATGGTTTGAAGTACAAGCAATTTGCAATTGCTTTGTTCTTGTCATGAGACACAAATACATCATAAAGAGATGTACTTTTCTGAGATGAAGATGAGGGACTTAGTGGGCAGATCTCTGCTGAGGTATGCTGAATGAAGCCCCATCTTGAATCTTAGCTCCCTGGCACCTGAAACGTTCCTCATAGCACTGTAGTACCCCTATGACATTGATCACGTGTTATTCTGGCTATTTCTTCTCTTTGTTCCTTTTTCTTTTAAAAAAAAGATTTATTTATTTTTGTTTGAAGGGCAGTATTCTAGAGAGAGAGAAGGTGAGAGAGACACACACAAAGAGAGAGGTCTTTTGTTTGTTGACTCACTCCCCAAATGGCTGGAACTTCCAGAACTGAACTGGTTTGAAGCTGGGATTCAGACACTTCTTCCAGGTCTCCCACATGGGTAGAGGGGCACAGTCACTTGGGCCATCCTGTGCTACTTTCCCAGGGCATAAGCAGGGAGCTGGGTAAGGAAGTGTAACGCTATGGGATGCTGGCAGTACAGGTGGAGGATTAACCTGTTATGCCATGGTGCCAGTCCCAATTTTAGCTATTTCTGTGTCTTCCAACACAGTAAGACTGTGAACTTCTCAAAGGTAGGAAGTTAACCTCTGAAATATGTCAATCCACAATATCTAGCACAATTCCTGATTCATGAAAGTCGCTCAGCTTATAGTTTGCTTTTATTGTGATTTTCTGCATATCTTTTCTATCTATGAAACTGAGTCTGAAACCACTGTCTGTGATGGCTGAAATTCAGACAGCGATAAATCTGCTAGGATTTAATTCTCTGAGGGGGTAGTCACACATTCTTCAGGAAGGGTAAAGTAGAGAAAAAGCATCCAGTGATAGTGGATTGTCAGATAATGGAAGAGCGAATTCTGTTTATGAAAAGAATTTTCTCCCTGAAAAAATTTACATGTGTGTACTTACTTTCCCTCAACTATTTTTTTCTATTACCTACCTAAGAGATAGGCTAGAATAAAGATTTCGACAACAGACAGGATAGCAATTGGTCTTTCTGTAAGTTATTAGAAAAGTTAGATTGATGAACAGCTTTTCTTGATAATATATTCTTAAGAGTGAAATATGCAAAGCTCCTTAACATGACATCTTATTTAATTCCCATTCTATTCCTGTGACTAAAACACATTATCCTGCGCATTACAGCTGAGAAGACTAAGAGACTTTCAGCCAATTAGTGGCAGAGCATGAATGTAACAGTAAGTTGTCTTTCTTTTTCTTTTCTTTTTTTTTTAAAAATTCTAAACCCCGTGCAGGATTGATATTGGATCAAAAGTATGTTTTCTAGCTGTTTGACTTGAATGAGTCATAAATCCCTCAGACACACAATTTACTATTTCCTGAAGTGACTGAAGCAAAGACAGAAGGCTTGTTGATGCTTCGGTCTGGCACAAGCCTGACTGTGGAGAAGCCGGCCAAAAACTGTTTCCAGCTGATGATGATCAAGGGGGAATGCCTGTTTGTAATACACTGCAATGACCATGTTTTATATTTCCCAGCAGGATAATTTTTTAAAGGATTACAGTTGCTTCCAAATCCATGCTGATTTCCAGAACTAGGCCCATGAAACAAGATGGATGTTTTTTGTGAGTAATTCCATTTCCCGTAGTGAAACTAAATTTAAAAGTCTTAGCATCAGTCCAAGAATGTTTTACCCCATTTCAAATATGGAATGTGGGAGGGAAGTCCTAAGTAATTACTTGGAAAAAGAACAATTGATTTCCAAAAATGTATTTTCTCTCCAATTTCTCCCAAAGAATTTGGAGTGTGGTTGTAATACCTATTGCTAACAAAGGTTTTTATCTCAGACAAAAGAATTAGTGCAGTTCATCTGGAACTTACCTTGGGGGAGAGAAAGAGTAGCAAATTCAGCTTGGTCCAAATAGATCACTCCTAGCACTAAAACCAGCTTGTTCATACTTACAGGCATTTTCAGACTTAGTTGTTAGGCTAAAGGGAACAAAAATAGAGAGCCTTGGGAGACCAACAACAAGCCGATTTAAAGTAAGTTTATTCATTAACTAAGACTTGAGGCATTCAACCATGCACTTATTATGATGGTTTTGAGTGTGGTTTCTTGCCAAGATCTTTTGCAAGATGTGGAGATTTAACCACAGAAGCAGCCTTGGTCAAGCAGTATTATATGCCCTATTAGATTTCCTTTATCACTTCGTTACTTCCCTTGGAATATAGTTTGCTACCCAAGTAGGTAGTGTTTAAGCTTTTCATTTGTAAGAATGCCTCTTGGGTACAGGCTACTAGCTTTACAAGGTTATTAAATGTCAAAGTTGAGCTTAATTGTAAGGATAAACTTTTCTGCACATTAACAAGCAACTCATCACAATCATCTAAAATATTTTTTTCCTGTTTTTCAAATATAACTAGATAGTTACTTTGCACACTTGCTAGAAAAGAAGAAGAAAGATAATTCTGTAGCACACTCAGTCTTGCTACTAGATAATTATTAGGACATAGTCCATTGAGCTATTTTGTGAATGTGCAATATCCCACCATTTTTTTAATAGATGGCGAACACTCAGTTTATTTCACTTCTATACTTGGTGAATGTATAGGTGAAGGAAAATGTGTATGCTTATCTTCAAACCTTTCTCTTTCCTGAATGAGTTACTGGCACATGGTCAGTGTATAGGAACCACTTGTGGGTTGGGTGGTGTCATCCATTACCACATAGGAATTCTTCATCAGCGGTTATGAATTACCTGCTTGAAACAGAAAATGTCAAACCAGAAACCTCTAACTTCCTTTTGGTAATGTTTACTTTACCCTGGTATAAGATAGATCTATGAAAATACCACATACAGAAAACATAAATACAAACCAAAAAGTTATAAACACTTGAGTTTAGGAACCACTCATTGAGACCATCTTATGGGAAAGAGAACTCTGCTTTATCCATAAGTACCTTTCTCTTGAGTTAAAAATATTTGGCTTCTGGAATGTAAGTAATAATCAGTATCAAGGTGTAATCTACATATAAGCTATAATGAAATTTTCAGTCTATCATTGATACAAATGTTTCTTTAAAAGTATGTTATATTTTGTCTATCACTTTTCAGAGCAACTAAACTAGGAGTATGTCCTTCTGGATTCCAGATTCACTATTTCCTTGATGCATGTTGCATGCTGCTAATGTGATATGTTCAGAAAGACTTGTACAAGCCTGGGGTGATCTAGGATTGAGTAAACATAGAAACTGATTTATTGTTCAGAGCTTTTTCAGCTTTTGATCTGTCATAGTGTCATTTGAAAATGTAATTTTACTTTATACAGAAAAATAATGTATTCTATCATTATGTCTTCAAGCTCTTGTATGAACCCACTAACTATATAGCTGAGCACAACTGTCAATACATACATCAACACAGCTGAACACAAAATAAAACTGTTCATTGAGAGTCTGATATTCTCTTCTCCTGAGAGGGCAAACTTTGATCTTTGTTAAGATTCTCATCTTCAAGGAGAGGGCATTGGGTTCTGAGATACTAGGTTACCATAATGTCAACTACCCAAGCCAGAATTCTAGGGGTTGTAAAATAACCACATGTTGTAGTTACTTGCAGAAATATTATATTAAAGCCTTGTTTGGCATGGTAATAAAAACTTGATGTTTTACATTAATTAAACTTTTGGTGTGGCAAAAACTCTCTTAGGAATTTTGGATCAGAATTTACACCCAATATGGATTTGGGGTTAAAATTATGCTGTCTGAACATCTCCAAATTGAGAAATGAGCATCAAAATTTATCCTGAACCAGTGATATAATGAAAATCAAGATCAAAATTTATTTGTTTTTTTCTGAGTTAATGTTTTATTTATATTTTTACATAACATTTTAAAATTTACATCTAGTGAAAGGCTTAGTGACTCTACTAAATATTTCAGCAAGTGCAAAGTTAAAAAATATAATCCAACAAGAACATTGGCAAAGGCTATAAATAATAATGAAATTAAAAATATTCAACTCCACTAATGAATTTTTAAACCAAATCATTTAAGTTATAGTACTATATAATTCCTATCAGTTTAAGAGCAGAACCTGTTTGGAAGGGCATGCTCTCAATCCAGGCAGAACAGAGTAATAAAAATAAGGCTCCACTGAAGAATGATGTGTTCGTAATTTAAATTAACAAAGTAACAAAAGACAGAACCCAGTAACAACAAAAGCCAAACCAAGAGTATGTCATGTATCTGGTAGCATACTACTATCATTAAGACCTCCTCATAATGTAATGATTTAATAGACATTATATTTATAAGTACTTCTTTAAAAACAAGAGGATAAAAGACTAAAAAAGAAGTTTAAAAATGCACAAATGTCCAAAATGTGGAGACATTACCAAAATTAAAAATATGTTCAGAAAAACATAGATTAAACTAATAAGAGAATGAATAAACTGGAAGATAGATCTGAATCTTAGAAATCTTCTGAATGTCAGGGAGAAATGAAGATGGGATTTGGGGACCACAGGATGGAAAAAGTACAAGATGTGCAGTACGGAATGAGACAGTCCAATCTATATCCAATAGGAAAGACAAAGTAAGAAATCTAGAAGAAGGAAAGATAAACAATATTATAAAACATAATGACTGAGTTAAAATCCATATAGGGTCTTTTTTTTTTTTTTAAAGATTTATTTTTATCATCTTTTCATTGGAAAGGCGGATATACAGAGAGGAGAGACAGAGAGGAAGATCTTCCGTCCGATGATTCACTCCCCAAGTGAGCGCAACGGTCGATGCTATGCCGATCCGAAGCCAGGAGCCTCTTCTGGGTCTCCCACGTGGGTGCAGGGTCCCTGCCTTCCCAGGCCACAGGCAGGGAGCTGGAAGGGAAGCGGGGCTGCCGGGATTAGAACCGGCGCCCACATGGGATCCCGGGCGTGCAAGGCGAGGACCTCAACCATTTGCGCCACCGCGCCGGGCCCCATATAGGGTCTTAAAAGTATAGAGAATAGGACCTGGAGCTGTGGCGTAGTGGCTAAAAGTCCTCGCCTTGAACGCCCCGGGATCCCATATGGGCGCTGGTTCTAATCCCAGAAGCTCCACTTCCCATCCAGCTCCCTGCTTGTGGCCTGGGAAAGCAGTTGAGGACTGCCCAAGCCTTGGGTTCCTGCACCAGTGTGGGAGACCTGGAGGAGGTTCCTGGTTCCTGGCTTTGGATCAACATAGCACCGGCCTTTGTGGCCACTTGGGGAGTGAATCATTGGACAGAAGATCTTCCTCTCTGTCTCTCCTCCTCTCTGTATTATCTGACTTTCCAATAAAAATAAATCTTTAAAAAAAAAAAAGAGAACAGTATAATAGACTTTCATTTACCCATCACTTTACGTCAGCAGTTACTCATACTTGGCCATTTTATTTATTCTGCAGCATTTTCTACCACAGCTATTTATTTGAAACAAATCTTAGGTATTACATTATTTCGTCTTTAAGCAATTTAGAATGTATCCTTTAAAATGAATGTTCTCTTTAAAAAAATTTATTCTATTTTTGATATCATTTACATGGATGACAAGAATGCAGGACCATGTGATTCACTGAATAGGGTGAGGAAGATCGAGGTATATGGGGGAAGGTGGGCAGGACAAATGCTTCCAATTTTCATTTTTTTCCCCTTTTATCCTGTGTGGGAAGAGGGATGAAGGAGGGAGGCTCTGCTTCCGGCTGCCAAACTGTACCCGGGGATAGGGGTGTCCATTTAATATCATCTAAAAACTCCAGTGTGGAGAAGAATGTTTCAAGGAAATTGCTTGAGTGGTTTTTACAGTTCTGAGATGCTGTTGGTTTTGCTGCTCCAAGGTTAAGAAAATCCTTTCCAAGGTTCCAAGAGTCTTTCCTAATGCAGCCACTCACCCAGACACTTGCTGCTAGAGTTTGGCCAGGAGAGTTGTCCAACCTGTTCTGCTCTGTCTTCCGACATGGCACTCAGACATCCTCCGGAGGCCCAAATGAGCTGGCTGTCATGTTCTCCTTATGCACCTGGGCAGGCTATTCGTTGCACAGTCATCAGCAGTCGAGGAGTCCCAGTCCCAATACATGCATTCCAAGGTCTGATCACAAATCCTATGATCTTCCCAGGTTTTGAGTCCAGAGGTCCAGTTGGGGATTGCCTGAAGAAACCTCACTTGTGGTGAACCCAGAGCTGAGTCTTGTCTAATGCAGCCAAAATATAAAGTAATCACAACAGCATTGTTCAATGAAAATTAGTGATTCTTTAATATCAGATATTCAATATTTGAATTCTCCAATTGACTTAAAATTTTTTCTTTCTTTTTTTTTAAAGATTTATTTATTTATTGGAAAGTCAGATATACAGAGAGGAGGAGAGACAGGGAGGAAGATCTTCTGTCCGATGATTCACTCCCCAAGTGAGCGCAACGGCCGTTGCGCCTACCCAAAGCCAGGATCCAGGAACTTCTTCCGGGTATCCCACACTGGTGCAGGAACCCAAAGCCTTGGGCAGTCCTCGAATGCTTTCCCAGGGAGCTGGATGGGAAGTGGAGTTGCCGGGATTAGAACTGGCGCCCATATGGGATCCCGGGGCGTTCAAGGCAAGGACTTTAGCTGCTAGGCCACTGAGCTGGGCCCCAACTTAAAATTTTTTCAACTGATTTGTATTAAAATATGAACAAGATACCTGTTATATTTAGTTGTTATATCTTCTAACTCCTTTTAAGCTGTGACTTCCTTCTCTTTGTATTTGTGCAGCTATTTTTGTTGAAGGAACTGTTTATTTAATCTTTTAGATTTTTGTAATTCTCTATTTTGTTAAGTGCATGGTTGTAGCTTTTAATTTGCTTCTGCATGCTTGTATAATCTGTAAAGCTGATGAGCAGATGTAGATGGAATCTTGATCAAATTCAGGTTACATTTTTGGCAAGAAATGTTTTAGTGAATTTGTGTAATTCCTTTTATTTTTAATATTTATTTATTTTTATTGGAAATACAGATTTACTGTGAGAAAGGGAGTTAGAGGGAATGATCTTCCATTTGCTGGTTCATTCCTCAAATGGTCACAAAGGCCAGAGTTGAGCTGATTTGAAGCCCATAGCCAGGAACATCTTCTGGGTCTCCCACGAGAATGTAGGAACCCAAGGCTTTGGGCTACCTTTACTGTTTTCCAGGTCATAAGCAGGGAGCTGGAAGGAAAGCGGAGCAGTCAGGATATAAACTGGCACATACAAGGTGAGGATTTAATCAGCGATTACACTGGGCCCAGAGTTATTTACTTCCTACTGTATAACATCATGAAGTACATAATGTCTAATTGTTCTTTCTATGAGTTCAAAATTAGTAGTTTTCAGGTTGCTAGTGATTTACCAAGTATTCACTTCTTCATGATTTTGTGTCATGGTTGTTTTGCCCTAGGTCCTTTACTTCATGCGTTTACATTTTATATTGAAATTTTTATTATTTCTACTGCATTTATCAGTCAGAATTATTTTATAAAATTTTCCTTTCATCAGTTAAGTGTCCCAGTTAAGTGATCCCATATCTTTTCTAGAACTAAGTCCTTATGCATTTCTTTGTGTGCCTTTTTTTCCCTCTGGGAGACCAATGAGATTTGGTCTTTTTTTTTCTTTTTTGAGGGGTCTTAACTTGTCACTAGCTTTTAAATTAGCACTATAGAAGGAATTACAATTGTGTAACTCCTGTCCTCAACTAGCTTCTGTGTAGTTGATACAACCCATTACCCTGTTTTATGTTTCTTAGAGTATTTTGTCATTATTCACTGCTGTTTTTTCTGGCTTTCTTCCTCAGCTGTGTCTCCAGCTGACCCATTGCCCCATGGTTTAGTCTTCATCTAGGCCTCTCAGCAAGAAGCTGCAGAGGCTGGAACCTCACACAGAGTCTCTTCAGACATCCCATGTTCAATTGCCTATCCTTCATTGTTTCCATTGCTGTGCATGACACGTGTTAGCTTTCCAGAGTTCTGACTTATGTGATTGTTAACACCATTGCCCTACTCCTCTAATTCATGGCCAGTTCACTGAAATTTCTGAGTCCAGCTGAAATTTCTCCTCCTGAAATCTTCCCATTCCTATTCTGAGAATCATTATGTGGGTGCAGGTGGAATTGCTCCTTCTTTTCCAATTATCTGCCTGTTACAGGCTGCATCTTTCTTTTTAAAATCTTTGAAAAAAATTTTTTTAGCATTATTCTCAAAATTATTTTTTCCCTGAAGGCAGGCCCTGGTTACCTTAATTATCTTGCAACTCAATCAGCAATCTGTTTTATTTGCCTTTAATTTAAACTGCCTCATCTCTTGTTGCAAAAGGAATAAACAAAATGTTCATGAAGGAGGTGTTAGTGGCTCCCACCTGGGGATTGATTAAATTGGTATCCTGAGAACATAGCCTTCTACTCCTGCTTCAAATTCATGTTAATAAAGATTATGAAATAAGTGATTCATAGCAGTTTTGGAAAGCCAAAAAGATGTAGATTATTTTTAGTGGCTCGAAAGTATGAATATGCTTAGAAAGGTAAAAGCAAGATATAAATTAGAGAAAAGAAGCATAGCCTAGCTTACCTATTCAGAAAAAAAGGAGCTGGGAAAGTTCCAGAGTGGCAGAACTGTGGAAAGAAACAATTAATGGTGTCATTATTCTGGATATTTTAGTAACAACAAGCATTTTTCCTTCCCACTTCAATTTATACCAGACAAGAATCAGTTTTCCCACGGGGTAAATTTGGGGTCTAGAGGCAAGGCAACCTTCCAGGTGGTTGAAAACATCCGGGAACATTGAGAGGCACACAAGTCTGGGAGCATCCAGCTCCTGGGACACTCTGCCTGCCATTACGTCCTGTTCCTTTCTCTGGGGCACTGGAGGTGGCTGTGGTAAATGTTTATCGCATTCAAAAAAGACTAATAAGTCATCAGAAGTACAAAGCTGAGCAAAGGTGAAACAGTTAATCCTTGGGAAACACCCAGCACCAGAGAGATACCAAATGTAACCAGCAGGAGATCCAGTTGCTGAAGATGCAGAAGTGCAGAGTAATCAGAATAAACTCTGTACAGCAAGTATAATTAATGTACTCAGAAATGTAAGAGAAAATGTTGCACAAATAAACCAGCCACAAACATTGGGCAGTAAAAATTTATGTTGAATTAAAGAAACAAACATTCTGTTAATGAACTCATAAGCAAAGCAGCAGAATCTGCCCCCAGAAACTCCTGTTAGGAGTCCTCCAGATGAGAATGAAAGAAGTAATACTGAATGACACAATTAAAGAAAAGATTGTAGTACTGACCAGAGACGGAGAACTTGAGGGAGAGAGTCTTTGGCATCAAATAAGAATGACCAGAAAACAGTACTCAAAAGATACTATAATATAATTTGTAAAAACAAGGATTGTAGGGAAAATTCTGAAAGTTTCCATAAACAGCTATAGTTTATACAGAAATAGCATATTAACCTCAGATATTTCAGTGGTGCAGGATGCTGAGAGATAAGGGAGCAAATCTGCTAAGTTGTAAGGTGGTGAAAATTATGTGCATAGACTTTCATACCCAAATAATACATGGTTCAAGTGGTGTGTGTGTGTTGGGGGTGAGGTGGAATAAGTTGTTTTTGTATTATAGAAGGATTCAGAAATTTTGTGGCTTCATTTTTAGAGCATACTCAGAGAGAAGGAAAGCAGAGAGAAATAGATTTTCCATCTGTCTTCTGATTTACTTTCCAAATGGCCAAAATGATAATGGCTGAATCAGGCCAAAGCCAGAAGTCAGGAGCTTTGTCTTTCTCTCCAATGTTGGTGGCAGAGGTTCAAGCACTCGGTCCAGCTGCTGCTGCTCTCCCAGGCGCATGCATCAACAGGGAGCTGGGTGAGAAGCAGAGTAGCAGATGCAAAGCCAGTTTTGTAAATTTTGTTTTATACCTTTGTCAATATTATATTAAAGGGCCAGCGTGGTGGCTCAACAGGCTAATTTTGCCAGCATCCTACATGGGCACTGGTTCATGTCCTAGCTGCTTCACTTCCAATCCAACTCCTTGCTTATAGCATGGGAAAGCAGCAGATGTGACTCAAATCCTTGGACCCGTGTACCCACATGGAAGACCTGAAAGAAGGTACTGGCTCCTGTCTTTGGATCAACTGAGCTCTAATTGTGGTAATTTGAACCAGTGGATGGAAGATCTTTTTCTGTCTTTTTCTCTGTAGATCTGTAGTTCTGCCTTTCAAATGAAAACTAAAAAAGAAAAAAGAAAAAAGCTTTTGTCTGTATTCTCACCGAAGTATTCTTTATATATACTTTTATTTTTATTTCATTGGAAAGTCAAATATACAGCAAGGAGGAGAGACAGAGGAAGATCTTCTGTCCAATGGTTCACTCCCCAAGTGATTGCAATGGCCAGAGCTGAGCCAATCCAAAGCCAGTAGTCAGGAGCCTCTTCTTGGTCTCCCACATACGTGCAGGGTCCCGAGGCTTTGGGCCATCCTTGACTGCTTTCCCAGGCCGCAAGCAGGGAGCTGGAATGGAAGTAGGGCCACCAGGATTTGAACTGGCACTCATATTGAATCCTGGCACCTTCAAGGTGAGGACTTCAGCTGCTAGGCTACCATGCTGAGCCCCCACCAAAGTATTTTTGTTATTTGTTTGCTAAACTTTGTTGAAGTACTAAGTCTTTTGCTTTGATTTTCATGTAAATTAAAGATAAATACTGGTTAATGAAACATCAGTAATGGTATTATTTTAAAATTATGCTAAATTAATGTTTTGGAATCATATGATTCCAAACTTTATTACAAAGTAAATTAATATATACTTGGCAGGAAAATTATCTAAAAATATTTCTGAGGTTAAAAAGAAATTTCAAAAAAATACAAGTAGGAACATCACTGCAAAAACAAAAAACAAACAAACAAAAACAACCACAGAAATTAGAAACAAGGAAGAGATTCTTTGCTTTCCAAAAGAGAGCATTTGGAGAAAGTGGACTGGAGCTGAGAAAGGAAGAAGTCTATCCATAACATGGCCTCTTTCTAACTGAAGAGTTCAGGATTTGGGAAGAAGCATCTATATGATAAGTGGGAAATGCCAAAACTGAAATAAAATATGAGTCACTTTGACACAGGGAACAATCTTGCGGCTCCCTAAGATATCACTGTGACTAAATGCAAACGATGGTACAGCTGTCAAGAACATAATTCCAAACACTTGTTTGTGGCCACTTCTCAGAAATGGCACAAATAATGACAACATTGTCCATGTTAATTGCATTAATCCAAAGAAAACTTAACAACTAACTAGATTTATGCGATCATAGTAGTACATAATAATGAAGAAAATAACCAAAGCCCCCGGGATTTGTTATAGTGTCTCAGCCAGTGCAAATGTATGAATATGTAAGTTTTGTCAGTCTCACTGGATTTTCTCCCACTGGATTTGCATTAAGATGCTGATAAGGAAAAAAAAAAAAAAGATGCTGAATAACCTGTATAAAACTTGATGCCGAGGTACATATGGTATAAATGGTCCTAAATCCTTCATACTTATGTATGCTCTACAGAGATGATTCCCTAGTCTGTACTAATATTTGACCAGCAGGTAACATTTATTCTTTGTTGTGGGACAGCTAGTTACTTATTTGAAGTAGATTTTCATTTATGAATTACTAGTTAGTTGCAATTCATGGCTAGATGTTTCTACATTACCTTATTTAAAACAGTTACCATATGGAATAGAAATTGTTTTCTTAATGTTTAAAGTAAGAAATTAAGTCTCGAAAAGGTCATGTGTATTTGTAGTAAATTTTGTATTCAGTGGTTTGTTATCTTCATGTAATGTCTGGGTAATTAAAGTAAAATTGACAGATATCTGGATCACTGTGTTTCTTCATCAAGTTATCTTGATAATTTTTGCAAGACCTTTATTTCCCCCCCTCAAGCCTTTAAAATCATTACTTTAGGGCCCGGCACGGTGGCGCAGGTGGTTAAAGGTCCTCACCTTGCACGCCCCGGGATCCCATATGGGCGCCGGTTCTAATCCCGGCGGCCCCGCTTCCCTTCCAGCTCCCTGCCTGTGGCGCCGGTTCTAATCCCGGCGGCCCCGCTTCCCTTCCAGCTCCCTGCCTGTGGCCAGTCGAGGATGGCCCAAGGCTTTGGGACCCTGCTCCCGCATGGGAGACCCGGAAGAGGCTCCTGGCTTTGGATCGGCATAGGATCGGCCCTTTGCGCTCACTTAGGGAGTGAATCATCGGACGGAAGATCTTCCTCTCTGTCTCTCCTCTCTGTATATCCGCCTTTCCAATAACAAAATAATAAAAATAAATCTTAAAAAAAAAATCATTACTTTAGTGTCTTCTAAACTGTCATTACTACTTAAGGAAAGTTTGTTAATCTAATTGTGATATCTTCATAGCTACTTTTCATTTATTGACTAATTAGTTTTTTTTTCTTTGCCTTTGATACTCAGTTTTATTATAGGAGGACATCTTTTCATTTACTTACTGTCATTTGTGCTTGCTGATTACAAGGGTTCATTTTAAAAAACTGTTCTCAAAAATTCTCTATCATCATGTATTTTTCTAACTACCCTTTCTTCTTTCTTTCTGTGTTTTTACTTCCACAACTCATCAAGCATGTAACGATGGATCCTCTCTTTCAATATTCTATCTTTTTGTATCTTTTATGTTTGTTTATTTTGATTTTGTTTTCTTTAGCGTCTTCATACTTATTTCCAAATATGGATTACTTTTTTTACACTCTTTCTATTCTTCTACTTAAGCAATTCATTGAGTTTTAAATGAAAATAGATTTTTAAATTTCTGGTAGTTCTCTTTCATCTACAAAATAATATTGACTTTCTGGAATGTAGGATCTTGATCCTTCCTCTTATTTTAATATATTTTATTTCTCCAAATATAAATGCTTTATGTTCTATTTTAGATAGTCTTGCCATCTGGAATCTCAGAGCTCAATTATTCATTCATTATCCATGTTAATTCTTATTTCTGGTGTTTAGTTTCTTGTGCATTAGTTTTGACTGCATGTATGTGCTTGATGTGGCCCTGAATCATATTCTTTTGTTATGTGTCTGCAGTTACTAATGCTAAAATAGCAATACATAGTGGATTTACTCCTTAGGATTAAATTTTCCATGTGGTTCCCATTTAGTGATACTCTGTAATTATATTAAGTAAGTTAAGTGTTATTATGCTTCTGTTAGCCTTGGAAGTTCAGTGTATAACACATTATAGATTTTATTTCTCACTTCCTGCATCTTTCAGTATATTCTTTCCTCCCCACATTCTTTTAAAACCCAGGCTGATGAGAGAGATTATTATAGTTGTACTATGTAAAATGCATCACTCTGGAAGAAGAAAAGAGTTGCCTTTAGTTAATTTAATTTGGTCCTGAAGAAAAGTTTATTTCCTGTGACATCCCACTGGATTGAGCTCAGAGTGTCACCTAACAGCAAAGTGACAGATCTATGGCCTCCAATGTGATGAAGTAGGGGCAACTTGGATATTGCCAGACTCTAGCATTAGATCTATCACTTTCACCTCCTGGTTCTCATTCGGTACACAAAAATATAATTGCTACAAATGTTCATTCAATAATCTGGTTGATGAAATGATGCAAAATGAGTGCAAAGATATCCTGATATGAGTCATTGGTCAATTTGTGAATATCTGGTGTTTAAAGATGTGGATTTTAATGTGATCAAGTCATACATAATGTAGCATGTGTGAAAATATTTGGTAAAGTGTAAACATTAAACCTAAAGATCTACATTTGCTTTTATTAATAGGCTGATTTTGTAGTTATTATTCATCAGATCATTCAGTTGATTCTAATATCCACACGTTTTTATTTTAATAGGTACCATTCAAAAACAAATGGAGACTGGAAACCACACAATAGTGACAGAATTCATTATTTTGGGGTTAACAGAGGATCCTACACTGTGTTCTATCTTCTTTGTGGTTTTTCTAGCAATCTATGTTGTTACTGTACTCGGCAATACCAGCATCATCATGTTAATCCGAAGCAGCCCTCAGCTTCACACCCCAATGTACCTCTTCCTCAGCCATTTGGCCTTTGTGGACATTGGCTATTCCACATCAGTCACACCTGTCATGATTCTGAGTTTCCTAAGGGAGAGAACAGTCATCTCTGTTACTGGATGCATAGCCCAGCTTGGCTCTGATGTCACCTTTGGAACAGCTGAGTGCTTCCTGCTGGCTTCCATGGCTTATGACCGCTATGTGGCCATCTGCTCTCCACTTCTCTACTCCACACACATGTCCCCCAGAGTCTGCCTCATGCTGTTGGTTGCTTCCTATCTGGGTGGCGTCCTGAATGCTTCATCGTTTACCAGCTGCTTATTGAGCCTGACATTCTGTGGCCCAAATGAAATTAACCATTTCTTCTGTGACCTCCCACCCCTAGTGAAGCTTTCTTGTACCCATATTTATGTTTCTGAAATATCACCTGCCATCTCAGCTGGCTTGATCATTGTAGTCACACTGTTTACCATCATTGTTTCCTATTTATACATCCTCCACTCAATACTGAAGATGCCCTCTACGGAGGGAAGACACAAGGCCTTCTCTACCTGTACCTCTCACCTCACTGCAGTCACTTTGTTTTATGGCACAGTTACATTTGTTTATGTTCTACCAAAGTCAAACCACTCACCTGATCATATTAAAGTGGTGTCTGTGTTCTACACAGTTGTTATCCCTATGTTAAACCCCCTTATCTACAGTCTGAGAAACAAGGAGGTAAAAGAAGCCATGAGAAGACTGATAGCAAGACAGCATTCCTCATTTTGAAAGAAATGTGAATTCAGAAATTGTGTTTTGATAACACATGTAACATGTTTATTTTGTCCATTAGTTGCATTTTATATGGTGAAATATCTTAAATTTACAATGCCAGTATGATGATTGATGCCAACTTCATAACTTTGTAGAATCACAGCATATAATATTTTTATAAAAAATCTTCTCAGTTCAACTTAAATATGTTTATTTCAGGGTTAGGTTACTTGGAAAATACAGAATTACTTTCTCTTTTCCTTCTATTATTTAGTGATTCTATGATTAGAATGCTTTTTTCTCCAATTAAGTAATAGAAATATATCCTTAAACATTTCTTTAGCAACTTGCAAAACATCATGTTTGCAATGATAACACAATAGATCATGGTGTTGACAGAGCTAGTCACATTCTCTTAGAAGATTTTTGCTTTAGCCTAGGATTATCATAATCTTGGAAACAGTCATGATGGAGACTTAGATTTATTTCCTTCTAATTGAAGCCAGACTGAAAGAATTCACTTTATAGTTGTGTCACAAAAGACTCAAACACAGTAACACAGAAAGGAACTGTGAAGGCTCAGCAGGGAAGCCTCTGGATGGTAAGATAAACTACTGAGGCATGGTGATGGATGAGGATAGGGCACCTTCATTGGGGAGCTTTTCTTTCAAGGCAAGCCAGGTGGTATTATTTCCAGGCTCAAAAGTATTCAAATAGATGCAAAATCTTTCCTTTTGGTAAATTTCAGGGAAGTGTTCATTGTTCCACTTCTATTACTGTTCCGTTGCAGTCGTTTTATCCTTGTATCCAGGCAGTTTTCAGCCTCCTGAATTGTCTCCCTATTTCTAGAACCTCCTGAGTAATAATGTATGATTACACTTTTAAAAAATCAAATTGTGGCTTCCTAACTATTGCAAAAGCAGCCTATATTGTACCCTAGAGCAGGAATAAACCCCAATTCACTCCAATTAAAAATGGATGACAAGTAAGTTCTTGAAAGGAAAATTCTTTGCAAAAGGGATGCAAAGACACTTTAGAAAGGAACCAATTTAATAAAGTCCTAGATATTCAGCACTCTGCTGGATGAAATTATGTGTCCTCAGTGTTTGAAAATGATAATGCTGCAGAATTTAGTTGTAGCAATAACCAGGTTCTGTGTTCCTTCTCTCTTACTCTCTCTTTGGCCACTTTCATTGAATTGATCTATGTATATATGTAATATGTGTGTGTGTGTGTAACTCTCTGTACACACACACACACACACACACACACACACACACACACACACACTTTGTGTAATGTCTCTTTAGATCTTTTGTCACCTCTATTCCCAGATTGTACTTTTCGCATTCATTTGTTGTTATTATAATTTATCAGTTAAATACTTGATATTTTTTGTCAGTTCTTCTTTGTGGCAGACTCTTCACTTGATATTACGCAAAAATCTGAGAAACAGTTCTATGGCAAACTCTGAAACACAACTGTTGCACCCACAATTGTATAAAATTACCTAAATCTCTAAGTGTCTATCTTCCTCATAATTGCTGCTTTTTAACTTCTTTAGCTTTTCACCTTTTGAAACTCTGGGATTTTCAAATGCCTTAAGGACAGAAAAGGCTCATATCCTTATGATTTTCAATGCTCTGGGATTGTCGGCACTTCTTCTGGTGATAGTATTAGTGTATGGCTGCCAGTGTAAGAAGAATATCAGAAAAGAACTGGCCCAATACCAAATGTGCTCACTAACCAATGTTCCAGAAGCTGAAAATATAACAGAACAGCCAACACAGCGTTTAGTTGTGGTGCTTCAGTGAAAATAAGTAGACATGTTTAGCAAGCTCATCTGTGCTATCGCCTCCTAATAACCCAGCAACAACATGAAGGTTACGTTCTCTGAGCCTGAGTAGTTCTCTAGGGCCTGAAGTCAAGAGCACAAGACCAGATGATAGCACCTTTCCCAACTACGATTCCTAACTGCTCCCTGTTCTCCATTGTAGCCGAAATATAAGGAATATTTCCATGCGAGTGGGGGTTATGGGCAGCAAAGCAGAGAGTATCAAGGCTTAAGATTAGCTTACAAATGATAGAACACTTGAACAACAGTTCATGAAAGAGCAGATGGAACTTATACTTCACAGTAAATCTGTTAGAAAATATAACCATATATAACATGTGTGATTAAAATCCTTGAAGAGGTTAGAGATAATCTTATATTCATAAACCAAAAATAGATGACATAATACAGGAGCAGGTAGACATGAAAAAGAACTAGTGAGAGGAGAGATAATAAACATTAAAATATGACTTTACAGTATATAGCAAGGCATACATTTTGGTATTTTTAAAGATCAAAGTGGGTACATGTGTTTTTAAAAACAACAATGGCATTTTAATCTATCGTGTTTCTTAAGTATGTCACATATTTGTTGAGTCAACCTCATTATCTTCAATGGTTGCATAGTATTATATAGCTTGAAGGTAACATGAAATTCGGTAGATATTCAGATTTTTTCAAATATTCATGATAGTAAATCCATTATGCCAAAAATATTTGTATGGAGATTGTTAGTGTACTCAGACTTTTGATATATTTTTATTTAAACAAGTGTCGATTTTGGACCTTTAAGTATTTTCCCCCAGGATTTGATTGCTTTTAGAAAAATCCAGACATATTGTTTCTTCTGTTAAGTGCTTAAAGATAAGAACCGCCTTAGGTTCTAAAGGTACACTTAACAGTACAGCAAGTTTTGCAGCAGGTGTTTAGCTTAGCAGTAAAGATGCCAGTTACAATGCTCAGGTGCTGTGTCAGCATGCTGGGTTCAATATCTGGCTCTGTATGCTGACTCCAGAAGATCCTAGGATGAATGTAGGCCATGTGAGACAGCATTGAGGCCTTGAGTAATAGCACTTCTGCCACCCGTGTGGAAGACCTACATTGAATTTTCCACTCTTGGCTTTGGCTTTGGCACAGCCTTAGCCCTTCTTGGAATTTGGGAGTGAGCCAGATAATGGTGCATTCATTCATTCTCTTTGAAAAAAAAATTAAATAAAAATCTAAAAAATTTTAGGTGCTAGTCAAGTAAAGGTGTAACATGCTGATGGAATCTGGGAATTTCCTTTACATCCAAGCTGCATATCAACTAAGTTATATTTTGGGAGTCACTATGAGAACAACAAGTAATGATTCCTTCCTTTTTGAAATCAAGATAAAAAATAGATGGAACTAAACATTAAGAGTATTTCAGACACATACCTATGCTCAATTATGTGTGTATGTAACTTCTAGTTCCTAAGAATTTATAAATGGGACCCTATGTAATGGCTCGATTGGCCTATCCTCCTCTTTCCAGTGCAGGGATCCCATATGGGTGCTGGTTCCTGACCTGGCTGCTCCCCTTCCCATCCACCTTCCTGTTTATGGCCTGAGAAAGCATGTAGGATGGCCCAAAGTCTTGGGACTCATACTGCCGTGTTGGTGACCTGGAAGAAACTCCTGTGCCCCCTGCTTCAAATCAGCTCAGCCCCATCCATTGCAGCCACTTGGGGAATGAACAGTGGATGAATATCTTTCTCTCTGTCTGTCCTCTCCGGTAGTTTGCCTCCTTTCCAATAAAAGCAAATAAACAAACAAAAAATAATTGTCAATGTAATTTTGCAAAACCAATTCCCTTAATATAGGAAATGAATTGATATATCCCAAATGAGCTCAAACCTCAGTGAGGTATAATTTTCCCTCTTAGTGAAAATTACCTAGATTTTATACTATTGAAGTATGTCTTAGTAGATGATACTTGTCCTACATTACCAACATAGAAATATTTCTAGGACTAGCATTGTCGCGTAGCAGGTGAAGCTGCCATCTGTGACACCACTTACTGCTCTCTGTGATGCTCCCTTGCTGCTCTAGCTCCCTGCTAATGGCCTGGGAAAAGCCATGGAGGGTGGCCTAAAAGTGTGAATCATTGCCACACTTATAGCAAACCAAGAAGAAGCTTCTGGTTTTGGTCTCAGCTAATGCTGGCTGCTGCGGCTATCTGGTGAATGAACCAATGGATGAAAAATCTCTCCTATAATTCTGACCTTAAAAACAATAAATATTGTTTAAAAAGAAAAATATTTATACTGAAATATGAGCATTTATTTCAAGGACATTCTAAATGAATAAACATTTACATGTTGCATAAGTGGTTTGGTGTTTATATTTACAACACATACTTTAAATCAAGGCTGTTGTGAAGTAGACAGCATATTTCCTTTTTCAACTAGTGCAACTAAAGATCCAAGAATTTAATGTAATGCTCTTAAGTAAGTAAGTTATATAAGTAAGTGGTAGAGTTGGAAGCTTTTCTACTGCTCACGTATGTACATTCCACTTTCATGTACTATATCTGTGCTTATCTCACTTCACTTTTATTTGCTTTTTTATTAATCTTTGAAATATGAAGTTAATTTGTGTTAGTCTACACAATAAAGTCCTTACCCCTGCTTTGTACCTGTGACAAAGTCAGAATATGAGAATTCAGAGTTGATTCTGTAAAATTGGGGCCATGATCATCTATTGAGATAGCTTATATGCAAATCAGTGATTTATGCCTTTAAGCACTAAAATGTAATGATGGATTGAGTTAGTGTACATGGTTCTGATTATTGCATGTACAATTCTCTACAGATTTATATTCTTAAAGAAAAAAAACACTCCAAAGAATTACTCTATTTCAGGTTAGAAGTAATTAGAAGAATGACTGAATGAAACATCTTTTCCTCTGCTACATCATGTAACTCACAGCCAAGGGAGTATTTCTGTAATGCTGAACAATTATTAAAATTTATTTCCTGGACAGGAAATCCCAGAGCCTGTGGAACTATATCATAAAAAAATAATAATAGTTTTAAAAAGTGAAAAATATATCACAAAAAATAATACATTTTTAAAAAAGTAATCCATTTCCTAATTTACTCTCTATTAGTAGTTACTCAACCTTTTGTGTTCTCAGTTGCTCAATTCATGCCTAATTAAATCTTCATCCCTAAAAGTAATAACTGGTTTCTTATTGTATGAACTGTTCAGGAAGGAAAGAGAGAGAGAGAGAGAGAGAGAGAGAGAGAGAGTGTGTGTATACACGAATGCCTGCACATGAATATTGGGAAATATTTGCAAATATGCAACTTCCTTTTTGGATAAAGATAGATCATTTCCAATTGTTCATTTCCATTCTGCATATTAACTGGAAAACCCTCAAGATCAAATGTTTTAAAAAGATTTATTTATTTATAAAGAAAGAGAAGGAGAGGCAGAGAGAAAGATCTTTCATCCTCTGATTCACTCCCCAAGTAGCTGCAATGGCTAGAGCCGAGCTGATCTTAAGCCAGGAGATTCTTCTGGGTTTCCCTCACAGGTTCAGGGCCCCAAGCCTTTGGGCTATTCTCTACTACTTTCCCAAGCCATTAGCAGGGAGCCTGATGGGTAGTGAAGCAGTCAGGACATGAACCAGTTCTCAACAGATCCCGCATGCAAGGTGAAGTTTCAGCTACTGAGCCATGGTGCCAGGCCCTATTTTAAAATTTTTATTTATTTTATTTTTGAAAGGCAGAAGAAAAAATTCTTACATCAGCTCACTCCCCAAATGTCTGTAACATCCTTGGCTGGACCAAGCAGAAGCTGGTGGCAAGAACTCAGTCTAGTCTCCTGCCTAGCTGACAGGAACTCAGTGTTTTAGCCATTACTTGCTGCTTCCCATTTTACAGGAAACTGGAGCCAGGAGCAGAAGCAGGGTTCAAATGAAGGCAATATGATGCTAGATACAGGAGTCCCAAATGCTGTCTTAACCTCTGTACCAATTGCCCTTGAGTTTAAAAAAGTTTATATAATTGATTTGAAAGGCAGAGTGGAGGTGGGGTGGAGGGAAAGAAAGAGAGAGTGAATGAATATGAATATCATTTTTAATAGGAGGTGATCCTTTGCCCCAGAAAACAGAGTGTGAAACAAAAACTATCAAGAATGACTCTGTCGGCCATGCTACCTCTTTAGGAGTGAATAATCAGATGAAAGATTTTCCTCTCTGCCTCTCCTCCTATCTGTATATCTGCCTTTCCAATGAAAATAAATCTTTAAAAGAAAAAAAAAGAAAGAATGACTCTGGGGAGTCAATGTTGTGGCTTAGCTGGTAAAGCTGCTGCCTGTGATGCTAGAATCCTGTATGGTTGCCAGTGTGAGTCCCAGCTGTTCCACTTCTAAAACAGCTCCCTGTTAATGTGCCTGGGAAAGCAGCAGAATATGGCTCAAGTGCTTGCCTGCTGTACTTAGGAGGTGTGGAAGAAGCTCCTGGCTCCTGGCTTTAGCCTGGCTCAGCCCTGGTTATTGCAGTCCTCTGGGGAGTGAATCAACAGATAAAAGGTTGGAAGGTCTCTCTCTCCCTCCCTCCCCTTCTCCTTCCTACCTTCCCTCTTTTTCTCTCTCCCCCTAACCTCACCCCACTCCCCTACTCTACAACTATGTCTTTCAAATAAAATAAGTTAATTTTTTTTAGATTTATTTTATTTTTATTGGAAAGGCAGATATACAGAGAGGAGAGACAGAGAGGAAGATCTTCCGTCCGATGATTCACTCCCCAAGTGAGCACAACGGCCGATGCTATGCCGATCCGAAGCCAGGAGCCTCTTCCGGGTTTCCCACACAGGTGCAGGGTCCCAAAGCTTTGGGCCGTCCGTCCTCGACTGTTTTCCTGGGCCACAGGCAGGGAGCTGGAAGGGAAGTGGAGCTGCCGGGATAGAACTGACGCCCATATGGGATCCTGGGCGTGCAAGGCGAGGACCTTAACCACTGCGCCATTGCACCAGGCCCAATAAGTTAATTTTTTTTAAAGAATGACTCTTGCCTGACCAGGTGAATTGAGATCACAATTGATAAGACTGACAAAAGTGCAGATAGGAGCGTGACAGTATTGGACATGAAAAATATCAAACTCATGGCTTGTTATAAGCATCCTTGCCCATATCTTCTTGAGCACAAAGAGGATGGTTTTTCTAGAGGAATAGAATTTCTGGATCATATGATAATTGAATCTTTTTTTAAGATTTTATTTATTTTTATTGAAAAGGCAGGTATGCAGAGGAGGAGAGACAGAGAGGAGGATCTTCCGCCTGAGGGTTCACTCCCCAAGCGACCACAATGGCCAGAGCTGAGCCAATCTGAAGCCAGGAGCCAGGAGCTCTTCTGGGTCTCCCACGTGGGTGCAGGGTCCCAAGACTTTGGGCCATTCTCAGCTGCTTTGCCAGGCCACACACAGGGTGCTGGATGGGAAGCAGGGCTGCTGGGATTAGAACTGGTGCCCATATGGGATCTCGGTGTGTGCAAGGCGAGGACTTTAATCACTACACTATCATTCCATGCCATGATAATTGAATCTTAATAGGTAATACAAAATGTATGAACAGTATGGTTAGAAATATTTGATAAGTACTAGATAAGGCATGTGTCCAAAGTAAGGTTGCTTTTATACAGTTGTCACAACCCTGTGAGACTGATGTAATGCTAATATACATTTTTCATTTAAGGAACAAATGAAGGCTTGAAGAGTCAAGAAATTTATTCCAAGTCACAGCCAGTGTTGTCTTGTTCCAAAGTCTAGGAGCCATGGGGGCAGACTCCTGAAGTGACAGAAATTCCTGGATGTGAGTAATGAAAGAATCTAAGTTACTCCCTAGTATACCATGTATTTTCTTACACAGCTTGACAAATATTTGAAATGGTTTGCATTTGTGAATTAATTACAGCTTCTTTTCCCCTGATAGTGAATTTTCAGTGAATTTTTTGCAGTGTGTTGTGGGGAATAATTGTATGTTAAGTGTTCAGGGAAAAAGGGATGATATGTCAGAGATGTTAATACAGGCATTTTGGGTGGCCTAACTGAAATGAAATTATGGTTAGAAAATGCTACTTTGGAATATTTTATACCAATGAAATAGCCACAATAGGTTTTAATTTTCTTCTCCAACCCTGAAATACTTTAAATTTGGTACTGGAGAACTTTTGTAATGTTAAAGGTGAAGTGATAAACTTAATATTAGTCTAGAAGCAAGAAGAACATCTCTACATATGTTGCAAATATGACACCTACTGTGGTTAGGAAGTAGGCCTGGAAAACTACTCAGGTATAACATAGGCAACTTTGAAAAGTGAAGGATGAATCAAAGGATGAAACAAAGACCAGAAGGCAAGGTTAAGAGACCACCAACTTGTTCACAGAAAACAGGAAACTAACCAGGAAATGACAACTAAAGTCTTAGATTGCGGAATGCTATGAAGCAGTGTCGCTGTGTGACTTGTATTCCTTTTATGACTCTTTTGACTGAGAATGTTAGCACAGTTTTCCTACCCCTGTGTCAGTGTTGTCTTCTTATGCATAGGCTTGCCAGGGGAAGACGAGTTATCTGCTTATTTTGTGTGGGTTATATTTAACGTTTGCCCAAAGACCCTCATCTTGCCTGGTCTTTCTTTGGGTTCTAAAATGATGTAACCAATTCTGTAATGACATGACATTTTATGGAACTATGTGAGAGCATGCCAGAAATATATAAATAATCGTTACCAGAGAGGTTGCAGTAGATTTGAAATGGTTGGGATGCTACTTTTCTTATTGGAAGATATAATCAAATTTATCTACCCTTGAATCTTGACTGGTTTCGTGTCTTGTTTTCATCTATGGGAGAAAAACTGGGTCTCCTAAAGCTAGGTCATAACATAGATTGCAGCTAATCCCCCCAACCTTGCCCAACAATCAATAATTTCCATTTTTGTAAATGTGTTTTTTAAGTTATTCTCCTATTTTCTGTCTTCTTGAGCCGTATCACTGTCCACCTTCTCCTGGGATATTTTCAGTTGTCTTCTAACTGGGAAAACTCAAAGGCATGCTTCTGTTGTCAGTGATTTTAGAATGCATCCAGCAGTTTTCTACCTTGAATAAATCACTTCAGTCATTCATATTTGAATAGAGAATGTCTCCTTATCATGAAACTTTGCGAACTGTTTCTAGTTGACACTCTATATAAATCCTCATCTTCAGTTCCTGTTCAATACTTCAGACATATAGAAGGACTCCGATATTTTTAGACATCTTTCTATTTAGTTCTTATGTACCATTGCTACTACAACTTTTTATACCTGGAATACCATTTCCATTGCTTTTACCTTGCTTTATATTCAACTGAATTAGCTAGAATTACCTAGGAGAACATTCTTTTGGCTTATGCATATTTCCTTTATTTTTTAAAAATTTATTTATTTGTTTGAAATACAGAGTTGTAGAGATAGGGAAAGACAGAGAGGGAAATAGATCTTCACTTCACTGGTTCACTTCTAAATGGCTGCAACATCTGGGACTGGGCCAGGCCAAAGCTAATGAGCCCAGAACCCTACATCCTCCCACAGGGGTGAGACACTTGGGCCATTCTCCTCTGCCTTCCCAGGGAGTTGCAGTGAAGTGGAGCAGCTAGGACTCGGACAGGTGCTCATGGAATGCTGGCATTGAAAGCAGTAGTTTAGCTCATTGTACCACAATGCCGGCCCCCTGAATTCTTCTAATACTTGTGAAGAACAGAGGAGACATATTTTTAGTGTCTTGTCAATGCCACTGAATGGTTTTGAGTGCCTACTTGGTGTGAAATCCTTTACATATATTATTAATGTGCTTTTAAAAATTTTGATTATGTAACATATTAAAATAAGTGAAACAAAAGAAATACCTAAAACCCCAGATTTTAATGATTTAATGTGTTTATATTTGTTATTTAGTAATTTTATATATTTTTCCACCTAAACTAGAGCACTATGGCCTTTCCTGATTTTCACTTAGTAATATATAATAAATATTTTCCTGTTGTAAAGATGTGCTATCTCCAATCCTCTGTTCTCTCACTTAATTGCACTGAAGTAAAGGACAGTTGGACACTGATTTCCAGGTGCCATAAACAGTTGTCTTAGTATTTGCTGTGAGTTGGGAGTTCCTGAAATCAAGTCAGATCTCTTTTGTCCTTTTCTAATTTTAATGATAAATATCTTTAGCGTGTTTTTTGACTTTCTATTTTTTTGTTTTGTTTACCAAATTCCATTTCTATATTTTTAACTATAGAAATGTGATTTTTGTTAAACCTTAACTTGCCATAGTTAGAATTTTAAGTATATATATAAGTATGTATATATATAAGTCTATATATATATATATTTGCAAGACAGAGAATACGGATTGAGCAAATTCCAGCATGCTTCTTCTCTATGCAGATGCTCATAATGCTGTTGTGTTTAAAGGTTTAATATTATAAGTTATGTATAAATGAGTTAGAGTGTATACCACACATGGAATGGGGTCTGGAACATAATATTGTTAGGTTGAAAAATGAAGAAATAGTTTTGGTCAGTGCATGCATTCAATGATAGTGATACCTATTGAAATTGTTACTGTTAGAAAGATGCTTCTCAATTGATTACAAAGTAGAATTTGCTGTAAGGAAATATGATTTCACTAAGCAATTAGTTATGCAGTGTGTGTTTAGTCCTATGATACAGGTTAAATGAAAATTTCATGGGATTTTGATATGTGGACATTGGGTCCTAAGAATATGTTCTGACAACTAGTTTTCTCAAGGCCTCCTTTACATCTTTGTTCCTCAGACTGTAAATGAGGGGGTTCAGCATGGGGATCACTATGGTGTAGAACACAGACACCACCTTGTTCTGCTCATTTGAGTAGTTTGACTTGGGCATCACATAAATGAAGGTAATGGTTCCATAGTACAGAGTGACTGCAGAGAGATGAGATGTGCAGGTGGAGAAGGCCTTATGGCGTCCCTCAGTGGAGCGCATCTTCAGGATGGTGATGAGGATGTAGATGTAGGAGACAGCTATGACAGACACTGTGACCACAATGATGGAGCCAGAAGAGATGGAAGGGAGACTTCCAATGATGGTGATATCAGAGCAGGAAAGTTTCAGCAAAGGGGAGAAATCACAAAAAAAGTGATCTATCTGATTTGGTCCACAGAAGTATATATTCAATAAAGAACTAATAAATGTTGAAGCATTCACGAAGCCACCCAGGTAGGAAACTCCCACTAAAAGGCTGCAGACTCCAGAGGACATGTGAGTGGAGTAGAGCAGGGGGTAACAGATAGCCATGTAGCGATCATAGGCCATTGCAGCTAGCAGGAAGCACTCAACAGTCCCAAACATCACTGTAGAATAGAGCTGGGCTTCACAGCCAGTGACAGGAAGGGCTATCCCATGACCAAGGAATCCCACAAGCATTATAGGTGTGATGGTAGTGGAAATTCCCATGTCCACAAAAGCCAGGTGGCTGAGGAAGAGGTACATGGGGGTGTGAAGGTGGGAACAGGTTCTTATCAAAGTGATTATGCTGACATTACCTACTAAAGTGGCAGCATATATGCTTAGAAACATCACAAACAAGATGTCACAGAGTACAGGATCCCGTGTTAGTCCCACAATGATGAATTCTGTCACAGTGCTATGGTTTCCAACCCCCATCTTCGAATTGTTCTTGTTGAGGAAGATGAAAATTACTGACACTCATTTGCTGTTACTGCATCTTCTGCCCATCTGTAAGTAAAGGTGGTTAATAAGAAGTTTGCTTTAGCTTTTTGTTTATGATGGTTTTTTTGTTCATTCCTATTTATATAAAATGCATATAATTCCAGTTCATTCTCTGGGATATCAACTAAATATTTTTCATCATCTGATACTTTTTATATAAAGAATTGTTGCCAAATCATGATTCTAGGTGATTCTCTCCATTACGATCTAGATGAGGAATCTCAGTGAAGACTTTCCATTTGGAAGGTCTAGCAATGCCTCAGACCCAGGCTCATTCATATCAGCTTCATGCCTTCTTTTTTTTTTTTTTTTTTTTTGACAGCTCCTCTCTTCCTCCAAATTGACACCATCACCCACCTAGTCTTCCATGTCTGACATATGGTGTTACTTTGAGCTTTCTTCCCCTAGTTGTTCCACATTTAATAAAATGATGCCGATTTTATCTACAATTTAACTACCAGTATTGTGTCTTTATGTCTTCTTTGCGTTCTCAGTGTCCTTGTTAAAGTTAAGGTCTTGATAGTTTTTCCTCTTCCTTCTATTCACCTGTCCACTTCCTTGCCTTCATTTTTGTTCCCTTGGAACTCATAATGCATTTGAGTGATTTCTTGCTAACATAAAAGAGATAATATCAGGTGGATTTTTGAAATATATTCACTGCTTTCTCAAGTCTTTTTGGTGAAACCAAACTTCCTGGGCACAATGCATGTATTCTTTTTGCTACATCACCTGTGTATGACTGTGCTTGTTTGTCACATGTTCCCATGCACTTCTTACTCTTGCCTTTCCTGAAGCATTTAGAGTATTCTCAATCTGAACATCTCTGGCCAATGCTCCATTTCTGTTCCTTTAGATGACTCCTGTTTCCCACTGTCATTTCCCCCAAGTGTCTCCCAGTCATTCCTCTAGATTGATTTCTCCCCAAAGACCTCTCTGACTCTTCAGTTTGAGTCGGGTAATCTTCATTGTGTGTAGACATAAATTTTGCAGGTGTCTAAATTGCCTTTGATTATATTGGGTTATGGGATTTATAGATGCTTACTTGTGTATGTCTAACTCTTTTCCATTATTACATGCTGTTCTTAATAGCTGCACTGTATCTTCTATCACACTCAGTGTCTAGACGTAAAACACGCTGAGGAGAAGCATATTATATATTGAGTGCATGAAAATTATAATTAATAGATTTCAGGTAACCAGATGCAGAAATTTCATTTCCATGTTCAGAGAAAACAGGCCTTATGGAGAAGAGAAATAATGATAATATTATTAGTTCACAGAAAAGGCTGTAATAATAAAATCAGTAGAGAAATAGCTTTTTTTATATTTAAATAAGAATTGTTTAAGTATGTTGCCTGAAATGTTATTCAAATATTCAAAGAAAATATTCTGGTTCATACCTATTGTTGCAAATTTAGAACAACTCCTTTGAATATCATTCTGAATATATTTTATATTTTATAACATTGTAGAAAATGGATAGTAAACCATACTAAATCAGTAGAGCATGATTCTATCTGGTGAAAATGACAATCAAGAAAATATCATTTAAATGAATTTCCAAGTTATATATAAGATAAAAAATAAGTCAAAATTACATACTGTGTGATTCAGTTAATATTATATTCTCAAAAAGAAAACTAATTTTGGAGAATAGGTAAGTGGTTTCCAGAAGCTTGAGGTGGACGGAGATGGATCTCTGGATGGATAGGTCAAAGGAGTCTTGGGGTGTTTGTGCAATTTTCTGCATATTAATTGTGTTGTTATTTGCAAAAGTCAGTATCTGAAATAAAGTGCATGGAGCTAATAAAAAAATTAGTTTTGCTTACACTGAATTCCAAAAAATAGGAAAGGTTAATATTTTCTACAAATCACATCAAGCACTAGCTGAGTAGCATTCAAAATGTTAGATTTTTAAAAGATAATCTCATTACTACTTATTTTTAATGCAGTAATTTAAAGACATATTTCTCTATTCCAAGGTAAACATATCTCCATGATTTACAATAGTGAAAATACTAACCCTAAGCACTCCCTACTGATCACTGCTGAATTCTTGTTTGGATTTCCATTTAAGAGTTACGTACCTCTACTTTTTCTACCTTTGGGCTGTGACAAAGTCAAAACAGTTGTGTTCAAATGCAGTCTTTGAAAAGCAGAATTAATTACTGATAAGAGAAGATAGCAATTTCAGGGCATGCTACAAATAAGGTGAAAAACTGAAAATGAAATTGTATGTATTGGTATGAGAAAGTGCATTTTTGAAAATTTTGAAATATTCCTGTCAAAGATAAAATTTAAAAATGTAAAGTTAGATTTATTTTAGAGACCTCAATTTTATATATTTACTTTTTAAAAACAATTTATTTATTCTTATTGGAAAGGCAGATCAGATTTACAGAGAGAAGGAGAGACAGTCAGAAAGAGCTTCCATCCTCTGGCTCACTCCCCAAGTACACACATCAGTCAGAGCTGAGCCGATCTGAGGCCAGGAGCTTCTTCCAGGTCTCCCACAGTTTGGGCCTTCCTCTACTGCTTTGCCAGGCCATAGGCCGGGAGCTGGATGGGAATTGGAGCAGCTGGGACATGGCTGGCACCTATAGGGGATCCCAGCTTACACAAAATGAGGATTTAGCCATTGAGCTTCAAACAAGGCCTACGTGTTTTTTTTTTTTAAAGTTTATTTCTTTTAGCTTTAAGTACCTATAATTTTCTAGATAAAGTCGATTGATTTCTTTTTTCATGCATTTTCTCTAATGTTTTCTTGTTATGTAGATAAAAATTTCTTTTACTTTTGAGATATATGTATGTAGAATTTCTATTTATACTTAGTATTGTCATTAAATTATTTTCTTTTTTGTGTCATCTTCAAAATCAAAATACATAAAACTCAGAATGCTATTATGTAACTCCAGAGTCCATCTTTAATCACTTTTTCAATGTTTCTGTTTATATTCTTCATTTGCAAATTTTCTATTTTTCAAACATCATATGTACTGACGAAATTTACTATCAAGTCTTGTTTATCCTAACTTTTCCTGGAAACACTATTTTCCACTAACAATATATTTGTTATGTTAATGTTTTATATATTTGCCATAAGTAAATTTTTTTGTTGTTAAAGGCAGATTTAAATGGAGAAGGAGGGACAGAAAGAAACTCCATCTGTTGATTCACTCCCCAAATGGCTGCAGTGGACATTGCTAAGCAACTTCCACCAATGTGGGCACAGAGTCCCAAGGCTTTGGGCCATCCTCCACTGTTCTCCCAGCCCATAAGGAGGGAGCTGACTCAGAGGAGGATTAGCCAGGACACTAATGTGACCTCAGCCTCGCCAGGCCTACCATGAATGAATTATAACAATAATTAGATCTTTTATTTGTCTGTATTAGTTCAAAAAAGTTTTACATTTCTTCAAAATAGTTAGGCATTTGTTTTCTCCCATGATGAGAAATTGTGAATTGTGAAGCATAATGGTCCACCAGTTGGGAACCTGTAGCTCATTAAAATATATTCTCTCTTCTTTGAATGATCTTCATTACATATGCTTAACTTACACAAATGGCAGGCATCTTAATGCCTTTGGTGTTGGCTCCATTGTGTTTTTAAAAATGGGTGTTTAGGTGTGGGTCTTGTGGCACAGCTAGTTAAGCTACACCCCATCTTGTAGTGCCTGGCTCAAGGCCCGGGCACTTTATATAGTTTCTATTAAGCTCCCTGATAATATACCTGGAACAGTGGATTATAATGAGTGTTCAGCTGTCTAGGCTCCACATAGGAGTTCCACGTAGAGTTCCTGGTTTCTGGTTTTGGCCTGGCCTGGCCCTGAATGTTAAGGGCATTTGGGGAGTGAGTAAGAAGATTGAAAATTTCTTTCTCTGTGCGTCTCACTCTCCCTTGCACCCTGCCTTTAAAACAAATAAAATTCCTTCAAATCTCATCTATTAGTATGCTATGTATTTAATGGTATAATCCATCTGCTTTCCATATACAACTGCTAAAACATTTTAATACAGCTGTCATGCATCCATTGCCTACCCCTTTTCTAGAAGTAAGCATTCACGGCTCCATTAGCCATGTCACTGGTGGCATACGTTTCACCTTCTCTCAGTTGTCTTTAATGGGTCTAAACTCACTCTGAGGAATAAGGCCAAAAAGTGTCCAGCATTTGTCTGTTTTTGCCTTCTGACTCAAGCAGATTTCAATGGGCCAACATTTTTTTCTTTTGACATCATACCTGTGATGGCAGCAGAGTCATGGAGACCTGAATTGGACAATCCCATATTTCCATATCCCCAGCCTATATTAGGCTGTATATCACTTCTCAATCAATTTTTTGCAATAGAAAAATGAGGATATTTTCTCTATTATTCAACTTTGAGATTAAAAGAAATACGTATAATGTTTGCTGAATTATTTAATCAGGTCTCAGAGTTTAGTAACTAACATCAATGGATAATAATGATTTACTGGTATGATTTCATTTATCCATTTTTATGAGAAGTATAATTTTTCTCTCAATAAGTGTCAAGGGATTTCACCAAAATCCAAAATAAACCAGGAAGTATAGCATGTAATTCCTTCTTGTTTCTGGAGTATGTCATTGTGGTATATCATACATCACCTGACTCTCCTCCTTCCCTTCCTGTCCTCCAGACACCCACAGTCCATTGTGGACTTCTGCATTTTGACATCCCTTTTCTGCTTCTGCACGCACATAAGAGACTTTGGCTGTTTAAATATCCATTCTTTCAATGCATTGGTCATTAGTGACTAATAGAGGGCATAAACAAATGTGAGTTTTACCCAACATACATGTCTGTTTTTGCTTTCTTTACCATGTTTTTTTTTCTAAAGAAATAAGATTATTTTATTGGAAAGGCAGATTATTTACAAAGAGGGATGGAGAGAGAAAGAAATGTCCTCTATCGACTGGTCCACTCCTGAAATTGTTGCGATGACCAGATCCAGGCCAGAGCTAAGCTAGGGACCAGGAGCTTTCTCTGGATCCCCTAAGTAGGTGCAGGGCCAAGGAGCTGGCTATCCCCTGTAGCCTTCCCAAGCCATTACTAGGAAGATGGATCGAAAGTGGAGCAGCCAGGACTTAAACTGGTCCCCATATTGGATGCCTGTGCTGCTGGTATTGGCTTACTCTACTATACCACAGCACTGACCCCAACCTTTTCATATTTTCACTAGCAAAGCTTTGTAATAGCTTTGGCTGCTACAGACTGTCCATACCATCCCTGCAAACCAAGGGCAGACTCTGTGTGTTCTCTGTTTAACTCTCCCATGGTCCGTTTTTGCGGAAACCTTACATTTTCTGTGAGAATTAGGAGCTCAGGTGCAGAGTAGTTATTTTCTTTCAATTTCTTTTTGAGAAGGGAAATCTTGAAATTATTTTAGAAATTATTTTAGAAAATTGATTTTTGAATTTTGCACTCACCTTCAGAGTCAGAATTACTGATGCCGCATTTCAAAAGGAACTTTATAAAGAATGTGTTTTCCACTTAGTTTTGTGGGTATTGAAGGGCTGAATAATCACCAGAAGATCCTGAATGTTCATCTTTGAACAGGATTGCATTTACGTGCATGCTGTGAGGATAAAGGTGGATGCCTTTGTATGTCTCTCGTCAGTCAGAAATGCAGCCTCTGATAGAACGTGGCAAAGTCCCTAGGGCTGTTGTTGTTTGTTCCTTTGAGAGAAAGGTCCTTAGGTTGTACGGAAATGACTTAAGTGACTAATTATAGTCCTGGCTGGCCCTCCCTTAAGGAACATCAATATGCCAGGGTATATGTTCCCTTGTCTCATGCTCGTAGTGGACAGTGTTTTTGGTTTTCCAGACACTTATCCAATATTCAGAACAATTTTCTGCTACACTGGAGTTGTTATAATGACGTAAGGATAGATTCCAATTTAAATAATCTTTGATCCAAGTTGAAAATAATTTAAAGGAAGGAATAAAATGAATACATTTGTTTCTGAGTTTATGATCAGTTAGCTGCAGGGCAAATACAAAATGTTTTTTTATTTGATAATATGTACACTCAGGATTGTCTCTTGCTTAAATCCCAGTAACTCTCTCTTTCCACAACTCAACAGAACAATATCAAGAAAATCTTCTGTGGCACACACGTTCCCATACTCAATTGAGGAAGCAGATAACATGCCAACTATACTAGACATTTGACTGAATTCACACCCCAAGTACCTAATCTGTGTTTACTTGTTGTAAGGACTATCACAACATTCTTCCAACACTCCTATAGCTCGTTATAGACAAATCTCAGGAATCAGAGACATTTCAGAGTGATTTATTGTACTCTTTAAAGCCATTTGCACCTTCATGTTCTCTAGGACAATCTCCTTTCTATTTGCACCATACATTTACTCCTGTTCTTCTTCTAGGATTGTCTGATTTTACTTCAGAATGTCTGTCAATCCAAAGCCATTGAAATATTTATTTGTAATATATCAGCCTCCTTACTTCACCATTCTTATTCAAAAGTACTTAAAATATCAAGAAGTGGTATGAATTGCAACATCCAAGAAAGAAGTTACCATGTCCCCAGAACTGCGTGAGTCAGTAGATCTGCCTCTGCTCAATCCTTTTTCAACTCTACATCACGTTATTGATTTTTTATGGATGGTGCCCATGGTCAGTGCTTGAAGGCCATGAGATTTTAAACACAAACCCATCGTTTACATTGTAACGGATTCAATTCAGATTTCATTTCCTTCCTAAAAGTTATTGATCATTGGAGACAGGGAAAAAATACAATTCCTAGATTCAGTTGAGGCAGATGATCTCAGTAATATTGTTCAGGTTTTTTGAAACTTAATTGCATGATCGGTAAAGTCGCTTTGATACGTTATATCTCACAAAGGTTTAAATAGGATAGCATTTGTGAGATGAATGGGATATTTTGTATATATCTTGAACATATAGGACAAACAGAACACAGTTTCTTATGAGTGTGTTGCCTCTGATGAGTGGTAGTCATCAGAGTTAGGAAGAGCCCTATTACATTTTGTAAATTTTTCTATTTCATTCTCAGTCCCAAATGCATCATTCCTTGAGATATATGACATTGCAACCATAACACCTCCTCTCTGACCCATTTATTCTCACTCACTTTGGTCCCATGTACCTACATCACAAATTTCTTTTTTATAGTCACTTCAAAACCTAAATGGCTCAATTAACAATTTAATCTCAAATTTCCTTTACTTCCCTAACTTTAAGAACTTCTGTTCATCTTTTCTACCTTTGAATATATTCTATGACGTTCATACCATACATTTCACCAGTTGCCAGTTGTGTTCCACAACTCAAATATCAGTAAGCTTATGATTGTGAAGCCTAATCAGTTGAAGACCAGCAAAACAAACCTATAGTCAAAGAGAATCAAGTTATTGGTTCAACATAGAGAGGGGGCTTTCTACAATGAAGAGGACACACATATTGATTGGAAACTTGGGGTCCTGCTGAAGGATTCTGAGAAGGAGATAAATGGAACGAGTATGGTCTTGGACAGACTGCTGATTTTTTTTTAAAGATTTATTTTTATTATTTTTTCATTGGAAAGGCGGATATACAGAGAGGAGAGACAGAGAGGAAGATCTTCCGTCCGATGATTCACTCCCTAAGTGAGGGCAACGGGCCGATACTATGCCGATCTGAAGCCAGGAGCCTCCTCCGGGTCTCCCACGCGGGTGCAGGGTCCCAAAGCTTTGGGCTGTCCTCGACTGCTTTCCTGGGCCACAGGCAGGGAGCTGGAAGGGAAGCGGGGCTGCCGGGATTAGAACTGGCGCCCATATGGGATCCCGGGCGTGCAAGGCGAGGACCTTTAACCACTTGCACCACCGCGCCGGGCCCAGACTGCTGATTTTGAAGGGAGGTTAGGAGGTGTTCACTTCAGCAGCACATGTAACTGAGGGGAGGTTAGGAGAAGCAGGGAGTAGACCCAGTCATGAGATGATAACAACTGGGTCTTCCCAGTAACATGAGGGAATAGATCATCAGACCTGGGTGCATTATTAGTAAGATGGCAGTGGGATCCCACTCAGCAGTGGGATCATGATGATGTTCTTGGTGACTTTGTCTTTCCAGTCTTATGAATGACTGCACTGTTTTTCAGTTTCAACAATATGTGTTTCTGAAAAAATTTTGTTATTGTTCATCAAATTTTTCAGTATGAAGCTTTTCATAATTTTAAATGTTTTTATTTGAGAGAGAGGTAGAAATCATCTGTCTATTATTTTGGTTCCCAAATGCATGCAAACAGTCGTGCCTGGGTCAGGCTGAGACCAGGTACCCATAGCTCAATCCAGGTCTCCCATGAGGGTGGCAAAGACACAGACATTCAAATTAGATGCTGATCTGGAAGACACTCTTATATGGGATGTGGGCATCCCAAGTACTGTCTTATTTTCTGCACCACAAAGGCACCTAAATTATACATTGATATTTTTTAGATTTTTTTGTTTGTTTGTTGGTGTGAAAGGCCAAGCATCTGCGAGAGAGAGAGAGAGAGAGACAGAGAGAGAGAGAGAGAGAGAAAATGAATCTTCCATCTTCTGTTCAACTCCTCAAATGGCTACAGCAGGTGGAACTGGGCCAGACCAGAGTCAGGAGCCAAAGACTCCAGGTCTGCCACGTGGGTGCAAGGGCTCAAACAGTTGGGCTGTCCTCAGGAAGCTGCTTCAGAAGTGGAGCAGCTGGAAATTAAACTGGTGCCATATGGAATGCTAGCATTGCAAGCAGTGGCTTAATGCACTGTGTTACAGTGCTAGTCCCTCTCTTATTTCTTACACTCTTGTAATATATTTTGTTTTTTGTAATGTTTCTTGAACTGAACAATGTATATTGAAGCTGATTGATTTGTAAGTTACTTTCCAGCATGTTATCTTGAATTTGTGTCTTATTTCTCTTTTTTCTTCTATGATAGCACTTTGGAATGATATCATGTGTATTGTGAAGGATAGATTTAACAGTCTGGTTTGTGTTATTGTCCTCCAACGTGGATCTATCATATTAATACAATAAGATTTTTTTTATTTACTTGATGGAAATTTGGGTTCATTCTGGCTTTTCACAATTATTAAGTAAACGATTCTATAAGCATCTGCATTCAGGTTATTGGATGGATAATGTATTTACTTCTCTTGATTAAAGACAGTGTTGGGATTTCTGGTGGTTATGATTGGTTAATATTCAAAATTTATAATAAGTTGCAGATCAGGTTTTCAATATGTTAGAGCAATTTTGCATTGCCATTAATATTTTACGTAAGTTCTTTTTTTCCCTGTGTTTCTCCTAGCACCTGGTATTATCAATTCAAAAAAATAGAAATCGTAGGGCCCGGCACGGTGGCACAAGTGGTTAAAGGTCCTCTCCTTGCACGCCCGGGATCCCATATGGGCGCCAGTTCTAATCCCCGCAGCCCCGCTTCCCTTCCAGCTCCCTGCCTGTGGCCTGGGAAAGCAGTCGAGGACAGCCCAAAGCTTTGGGACCCTGCACCTGTGTGGGAGACCCGGAGGAGGCTCCTGGCTTCAGATCGGCATAGTATCGGCCCGTTGCGGCTCACTTGGGGAGTGAATCATCGGATGGAAGATCTTCCTCTCTGTCTTTCCTCTCTGTATATCTGCCTTTCCAATGAAAAAATAATAAAAATAAATCTTTAAAAAAATAGAAATTGTAATATGTAGGTAGTATTAGCTCCTTTTTGCTTATATTTGCTTAATGACTGGTTATATCAGTTCAAGTACTTATTTGCCAGTCATGTCTCTAATGTAGTGTCTATTCAGATATGTTGCCCATTTAAAAAAGTTTATTCTTTCATTGATTTGTAAGAATTCCTTACATGTGAGTATACAGATTCTTACTTTTTTAAAAAAAGATTTATTTATTTTATTGGAAAGGCAGATGTACATAGAGGAGGAGAGACAGAGAGGAAGATCTTCTGTCTGGTGATTCACTCCCCAAGCGACCACAATGGCCAGAGCTAAGCCAATCTGAAGCCAGGAGCCCAGAACCTCCTCCAGGTCTTCCACGCTGGTGCAGGGTCCCAAGGCTTTGGGCTGTCCTTGACTGCTTTCCCAGGCCACACGCAGGGAGCTGGATGGGAGGTGGAGCTTCCGGGAGTAGAACCAGTGCCTGTATGGGATCCCAGCGTGTTCACGGCAAGGACCATAACCATTACACTATCGTGCCAGGCCCCAGAGTATACAGATTCTTTAATAGAATATAGTTTATACATATTTTACATCCCAAACCACATCTTAACCATTAGGTCCGAATATCCACATCCCATATCAAAGACCCTGCGTTTGGGTCCCAGCTCAATTCTTGAGTTCAGATTACTGTTAAAGTGTACCATGGGAGGCAACAGGTAATAACTCAAGTATTAGTTCTTGCAATACTTTGTATTTTACATTCCAAACCACATCTTAACCATTAGATCTGAATATCCACATCCCATATCAAAGTGCTAGGTAATTGACATAGCAGTTGTGACAAAATAAAACATTTCATGCAAGTCTCCTTTACTGCATAGCATAACACAGATACTGACACAGAGATAAGGAGAGAGAGATAGACAGTTCACCATCTGCTGCTTCACTCCCCAAATGACTGCAATTGACAGAGCTAAGCTGATCAGAAGCTGGAAGCCAGGAGCTTCTTCTGGGTCTCCCATGTGGGTACAGGGGCCCAAGGACTAGAGCCATCCTCTGCTGCTTTCCCAGACCATTAGCAGAGAGTTGGATCAGAAGTGGAGCAGCCAGGACACAACCTGCCCCTAAGGGATGCCAGTATCACAGGGTAGAGAATTAGCCTGCAATACCACTACAGTGGCCCCCTTTTCCTTTGTATATTTTTTCTTTTTTTTTTTTAAGGCTTATTTTTTAATTGGAAAGGCAGGTTTTAGATGGTTTTTGAAGCCTTTACATCTGGTATTGTTTGGCCCTGAAGCTTTTACATTTTTTAGCTTGAAAGACAAAAAAGGCTATACATTTTTGCTTGTGAGTTCCTACATTTAGACCAGTTTTGTTTATCTGCAATGCCAAAATGGCAAATGTGTGAAAAATGTTAATATACTTTTGAAATATTTTTCATTTCTTATTTTGATTTAGATTTTAGCAGTACTGAAAACCTCAATTATGTCCATATTCTTTCTTATAAACTTGAAAGACCTATAAAATAATGCCACAATTTTTCCAATTTCTTATGTTCATTTACAAATTCCCATATAGGTCTTTTAAGTTATTACTCAGAACCTGTAATAGTGTTAAAAGCAGGGGTAAGAGTGTATATCCTAATCACATTCCTTAACTTTGAAGTATATATAATTTAATAGTAGATAGTTGTGAAATAGCATATGATAAACTACTAATGAAAGAAGTAATAGAAAAACTAAGTGAGTCAAGAGGAATGTTGCCTACATAGTTTGGATGACAAACTTTCAAAGATACAAATTTTCCACATTTGATAAATATAAAAATAAATAAATAAATATATATATATATTTACACACAGATGTATATCACGAAAAGATCCTTCCTAATCAAAGATAAGTTGACTCCAAAATTTACATGGAAAGCAAAATAATTACTGAAACAAAACACACACACACACAAAAACCCCTAAAGACTCTCTCTGTGGCAAGAGTGCTCAAAAGAAACTGACAAATGGATCTATGGAAAAGAACAGAGAATTTGGAAATATACTCACACAAATATAGCCAAGATCATAAGTGAGCTTACAAAAGTAATTCAAAAGATACTAATTTCAAAAATGGTATTGAAATAATAGATTTCATAAGCAAAAAGTAAGCAACTAATTCTGACCTTAAACTAAAGGCTTGTGTCTGACATATACATTAGCTTAACATGGACCATACACCAAAATATAATGTATAACACCATAAAACTCTAACAGGGAGACATAGGTTTTGGGCAAGAGTTCTTAGACACCACAAAGTCAGTATATAAGTTTAAAATATGAGGAATTGAACTATAGCAAAATTGAAAACTTTTGCTTTATGAAAGGCTCAGGTGATATGATCAAAATACATGCCATTTAAGAGGAGAACGTGGAGAATCAAAATGGCAGGATAGGGTAAGGATACGTTTAAACGAACAAAAAAACATCAGCCAGTATGAAGCAGAGAGGGCACATTTCCAGGAAATAGGAGAGGATAGAATGCAACAGAGGGGCACGTAGAGACTGACAGACACAGGAAAGCAGCAGACACAATGGTGTGGTGTTGCAGTCATTGATACTCCACAGCATTCAGTGAGCAGCAATCTGAACTCACTATAAACAAGGTGGTAAGGGTATTGTGAATTGAGGTTCTGTAGACATAGGAGTACAAATGAATGTCTCATGTGCTGATTTTATTTTCTCTGGATATATCCTCAGAAGACGCATAGAGGCTCAAAAGCGAGACATATTTTTAGTTTTCTGGGGAATCTCCATACTGTTTTACATAATGATTGGACAAGTTTGCATTCCCACTAGTAGCCTACTAGAGTATCTTTTTCTGTACATCCTTCCCAACCTTCATTACTTTTTGATTTTATGATTTTAGATTTTTTAGATATGCAAATCACCAACAGGCATATTGTAAGGCACTAATGAATATTACTCATCATCAGTGAAATGAATATCATAAGGGCATAACACCTCATAACTGGGTGGGTAGATATTATAAAATGGACAAAAATAACAAGTCTGAAGCAAACTAATACATTGTTCTTGGGAATATAATTAATGGAGTCATTTTCCTGTATATTCTTCAATAGAAGTATGAGCAAACATCCTCTTTCTGTGCAGAGCCTCAAAGCAAAAGAAATCATTACCTCATGGAAATTATTTGGGCTTGTTTCAGCATTACTCATAGTATCCAGGAAATGGAAACAACTGAAGTTTCATTGCCACATAAATGGAGAAATGATAGTATGTATATAGGTGCAAAGGAATACTATGAAGCTTGAACATGTGTGTGTTCAAGGTGGATCCTACCATTTGTATCAACATGGATACAATTTTAAAACATTTCCAAAAAGTAACACAAGTAAAATACAAAGGAAAAAAACACTACATGATTTTATTTATACGTGACTTTTTAATAATATCAAACCTGTAGAAATAGAGATTAGTAGTGACCAGGGTGGGAAAGGGGAGAATGGAAGATATAGGTCAACGAATAAAAAACTACATTTATGTAAAATCAATGTCTAGTGATCAATGAACAGCCAGAACCATGCTTGGTAATGATAAATGCTGGCAATTTGCTAAGAGAATAGATTTATCCACTACTACCACAAACAATAGCAGTCTGTGTTGAGTTATGAATGTTATTTTGCTTGATTATGGTAAAAATATAACTATATCAAAGCATCATGTTTTTACTTTAAAGGTATATATCTTATAAAATCTAAAAGAAAAAGCAAAGAATGGTTTTGTATCCCATAGGTTTTATGATATCAAGTGAGAAATTGTCTTTCAAATTGTTTTGCCCCTTCTTAAATTCAAGACTTTTTTTTCCTTCAGCCTCACACTCTTAATTAAAATGTGTCTTTTGGATTTTCCTTGGTTCTTCCGTTGTGAGATTGCTTCAGCTTGCTGTTTGTACAGCTCTATAAATTTTTCTAGACCCATTCTCATCCATTAATTCTTTGAGTACATGTTCAGCCTATCACAGCTTTTTATCCTCTCCTGGAGCAATGAAAGTGTGTTAGTTAGCTGTGTTTTTATTGTACAACTTTGTTTGGTTTTTCTCTTCTCCAATCTGTTTTCTCTAATTGTTCAGATCAAGTAAATTCTGTACGTTCAAGTCCTGTTTGACAACACTCTTATCATTCTCTCTGCCATCTTGGCTCTCCACTATGAAGTCCATCCAGCTAGTTTGTCCAGTTTTGAAGTTTGGTCCAAATCCCCCTGATTGTTTTATAAATATAGCTAATTTGCTGAAATGTATCACTTTCTTAATTTCATAAAAGAAAAGTGGCACTTCCTTATGCAGCATATTTGATGACTGCTTCAAAATCACATGACGTATTTCCTGCATGTGACTCATTTGTGCATTGGCATTTGTTGCCTTTTCTCATCTGAGCTGTGATCTTCTTGAGTTTCAGAATATAACAAATAATTTTTATCTTATTATGAACATTTTGTATGTCATATCACAAATCTCTGGATCATTTTCCATCTCTTATTAGTAGACAGTCTTCCTATTTCTGTCCTTCACGATGCCTGCAAAAGGTGAGAGGAATATTTTGCTTCCTACTGGGTTACAGACTCCAGTCTGCCAAAGTGGAGTCGTGAACAACTCCTGCTTTCCAGATGGAAGTAGAGGCTCACCACCACCCTGCCCTGTGAACTACACCCTACTGTATGTCTCCTTGCTTTTGGCTTAATGTTGCTCACTGGTTGAAAGAGGGATATAAAAAGCTGTTTCTTCATCATTAAAAGAGAAATAAAGAGCTGTTTTACACTAGTTTTGTTTTATAATGAAGGTAGGAGCTCAGCTGTCCTCTGTGCCCAAGGCACAAGGGAATGGAACAACAAAATAGTCCCATTAGACTTCCCTGATGAACCCCACTAATATTAGGCAGAAAAATTGGAGGAATTATTTATTTATTTGAGAGGCAGAGTTAGAAGCAGAGAAGGAGAGACAGAGGGAGAGATCTTCTGTACACTGATTCACTCCCCACATGGCCAGAACAGCCTGTGCCTTGCTAGGCTTAAGCCAGGAGCCTCGATTTTTTTTCTTCGTTTCGAGCAGGACTACAGGGACCCGAGCACTTGGGCCATCTTCGGCTCCTTTCCCAAAGTATGTTAGTAGGGAGCTGCATTGGAAGTGGAATAGCCAGGACTTGAACTGTTCCCAAATAGGGTGCTGCTACTGCAGGTGGAAACTTAACCTGATATACCACAGCACCAAACCCCAGTGTAAGTTTTTAAAAGCTTAAAATAGGCAGGAATACTATTTGCTAATCTGAATCATAAAACATTTCTAATCAGTCTTCAGATTAATGTCATATTATTACAAGCAGAATAGATTGAATGTAGTTTATAGACTGAATCCTAAGAATAGTTGTAAAAACTTTGTGATGGAGTGTGACGTTATCGAGCAACAATTTAGCCACTTCTTGTGACCCAACATTCGCATATCCAAAAACTTGCTTGGGAATGGCTGCTGCACTTCAAATTCTACTTAATGCTATTATTCCTGGCTGAATGTGCAGCAGAATGTAGCCCAAGTACTAGAGATCCTGCCACACACTTGAAAAATTTCAATAGGGTTCCTGACTCCTGGCTTTGGCCTGGCCCAAACCTGGTTATTGTATCCACTTGGGAAATAACCAGAGGAAAGAAGTTTGTAAGTGCTAGCATTCTCTCTCTCTACCCTTCTCTATCTCTTTTTTTCCTTTTCTCTGTCTGTGTGTATACAACACACATATAAGAAATGTCAATGTGTTTTCACATAAATGAATATATCTTTTCTAAAATGCTTAAATTTTTTTGAGGCAATAGGGTAGATCATGCTACAAATATTAGTATATATATTTATATTTGTTTAAAATATCATATTTGTTAAAAATTTGATATTTGCAGCATGATCTGACGTAATATTAAATAACTGAAATGGTAAGTGTCCAGCTCATCGGTGGTCAGGATCCAAAATCTGATACAAGCAGGAGAGAAAGTTTTCATTAGTCATCATTATTTTGTTATTCATATCAGATGTACATTTGTACTCATGATGATGTAGGAACTGTGTGAAAATGAGAAACTTGAAGTTCTTGTATCTATCTGTAATGAAGGTTCCAGAATTGTGGTGGAGACAGACACTGAGTATGTGAATGCTGTTTCACTGATGATTTAAGGAATGTACCTGTGGTGCCCGGCGCAGTGACCTAGCAGCTAAAGACCTCACCTTGAACGCGCCAGGAATCACATTTGGGTGCTGGTTCTAATTCCAGCAGCTCTACTTGCCATCAGCTCCCTGCTTGTGTGGCCTGGGAGGGCAGTCGAGGACGGCCCAAAGCCTTGGAACCCTGCACCCACACAGGAGACCTGGAAGAAGCTCCTGGCTCCTGGCTTTGGATTGGCACAGCTCTGGCTGTTGCGGTCACTTGGGGAGTGAATTATTGGTCGGAAGAACTTCCTCTCTGTCTCTCCTCCTCTGTGTATATCTGCTTTTGCAATAGAAATAAAATAAATCTTTAAAAAGAATGTGCCTATGGCATTATAAAGGGATATAGGTATCTCTGAGTTGGTCTGAAGCTTGAAGAAGGCTTCTAGGAGGATTTGAGGGGGGGAAAAAAAAGCTTTGTATTCTGTAGTGTAAGAGGTGTTAACATGCAGTGTAATTACTGTAAGAGTCTTTAAAAAGATTTTTTAAAAAAATCTGAAAGCTACATATACAGAGAAGAGAAACACAGAGAAAAATCTCCCATATGCTGATTAACACCCCAAGCAGTTGAAATGGCTGGAGCTGAGCCAATCTGAAGCTAGGAGCCTGGAGCCTCTTCTGGGTCTTCCATGCAGGTACAGACTCCCAATACTTTGGGCCATCCTCTACTGCTTTCGAAGGCCACAAGCAAGAAGCTGGATGGGAAACGGAGCCACCAGGATTAGAACTGGCAGCCATATGGAATCCTGGCAGTAAGGCAAGGACTTTAGCTGCTAAGCTACCACGTCGGACACAGTACTACAGAGTCTTGAGGTGATCATCAGAATGTGCCTGTTTACAGTTTTCAAAGATCCATTGATTTCGTTATAACTGTGGTGCTTTGAAGAAAAAATATAGATGTGAAGAAAATGGCTATATTTGGCAAGTTTTAAGATACTTTTAAGAATTTTTGTTTTGAGCCTAGCTTAATGGTTAAATTGGCTCATCATCTGCCTTGCAAGTACCTGGCAACAGTTTGTGTCCTGGCTGTTCCACTTCCCATCTAGCGCTTTGCTTATGGCCTGGGAACATAGTTGCAGTAGTAAGTGATCCAAGGCCTTGGGACCCTGCACCAGTGTTGGAGACTCAGAGAAACTCCTGGCTCTTGGCTCCTGGCTTCGGATTAGCTCTGCTCTCACCATCACAGCATTTGGGAAGTGAAGCAGTGAATGAAAAATCTTCCTCTCTGTCTCTCCATCCTTCTGTAAATATGCCTTTCCAATAAAAGTAAATAAATCTTTTTTAAAAAAAGAGTTGTTATTTTCATTCTAAAATCTGTAGAAGATTATCAAATATCTATAGCTTTATGGCTATCATTGGTAAATGGAGAATGTAATGGAATATTGTATGAGGAAAGGAAAATTGACTCAGTTTGCATTACTTAAGGTTCTTCAGATAAACATCACATGTATGCACTCCCTTAGTGTGTATGGTTAAGAACATGCATTCGTCTATGTCTATTGAGAAAGGATGCTTGAGAGAAATTTAAGACCTTGTTCAGAGCATTTGGGGGGATGGCAAGTTAAAAAATAATGGGGCAGGTAAATTGAAAATAAAAGAACGTGATGTTGCAATGTAAAGTCCCAAATTAATCTGAAGATAGAGTCATTCCTTTCTTAGGACTTCAAACATTAATGGCTCTTAGGAAAAGCACATTGTGACGGATCATCCGCTTTAGATAATACCTGCTTACCTACTTATTAATCACATCTACAAAACACTATCAGAATGATGTTTGGAACTTTGTAGAGCCAAGTAGCAGAAAAGAAATAAATCACTCGAAGGATATAAATCCACACATTGAATCAATCATAGTATCTAAAACTCTGGCAGGGATGGGGAGAACTAAATTGGATATAGAAAACAGATAGGGAAAGACAAATTCTTTAGTTATCAGAAAATTAGTATGTTATCTGCACAGCACAAGCAATGTTAACATTATCAAAAGTAACAATTTCCTCTAGAGCTGAGTCAGACCACAAAGAAGATACTCAAATTTCTTCTACTTGTTTTGTGCCATGTCAGGAAACCTGATCATTTCTTCAGAGGTTGAGACCCCTTTATATCTGATAGAAGAATTAACAGGTTAGTGACGGACATGCTATCCTTTTCTGGGAATCCCCATATCTCCAAGTTCAGGAACATGCACATGAATAGTAACGTTCCAAAACTAATCATGCCCACATAACACCACTCAATGGAAAATATCCTTAGCAGATTTATGTTATGTTGTACTTCTCATTTCCTCTTGATTTCATACTCATACTGTAATTCTTGCTTTGAACAAGATGCTGTTGAAAATAAATATTTGAGTATATGAATGTAAACATAACACAGAAAACTGCTTTTGTAATAACTAAAGGTTGATCTAATTTTCAGTGTGAAATTTAAAACGGTATTTTTAAGAAAAATAAGTAAAATTTATTAAATAAAATAACACTATAGAAATCCAGGTTATATTCAATATCTAAACGTCTACACTTAGAGTTTACAGAAAAACTCCACATTGGATAGTTTTATATGAATATATTTGTTCCAAGTATAGTCACTCAACTTGCTTTTATTCTACCTATGTAACGTTATGCCAAAATCAACAGAATCCACAACCGTCACTAAGACAATACTTTCTTACCAAGCCGTCTCTTCAGAGCTCCTTTAATCTCATTATTTCTGAGACTATAAATGAGGGGGTTCAACATGGGGATCACCACCATGTAGAACACAGACACTACCTTGTTCTGGTCAGTTGAGTAGCTGGACTTGGGCATCACATAAATGAAAGTAGTGGTCCCAAAGAACAGAGTGACTGCTGTGAGGTGGGAGGTGCAGGTAGAGAAGGCCTTATGGCGTCCCTCAGTGGAGCGCATCTTCAGGATGGTGATGAGGATGTAGATGTAGGAGACAGCTATGACAAACACTGTGACCACAATGATGGAGCCAGCAGTGAATGAGGGAACAACTGCAGAGACACTGACATCAGAACAGGAGAGTTCAACCAAAGGGGCAAAATCACAGAAAAAGTGGTTGACTCTGTTGGGTCCACAGAAGAATAAAGAGAAGAAATAAAATGTGAAAGTAGAAGCATTAAGAAACCCACCTACATAAGCCATTACCAGTAACTGGACACAGACTTGTGTGGACATTTTGGTTGAATAGAGCAGTGGGTGACAAATTGCCACAAAGCGGTCATATGCCATGGCAGCTAGGAAGCTGGCATCAGATGTTCCAAAGAAAGCACCTGAGCCAAGTTGTGTGGCACATCCAAAGTAGGAGATTGTGCTTTTGTTCCTCAAGAAGTTGACAAGCATATTGGGTGTGACAGAAGATGAAAGGCCCGTGTCAACAAAAGCCAGTTGGCTCAGTAAGAAGTACATGGGCTGATGGAGCTGAGGAGAGATTCTGATCAGAATGATGGTGCTGAGATTTCCAGACACAGTGACCAGGTAGATACATAGGAAGAGCGTGAAGAGGATGACTTGTAGGATGGGGTCATCTGTTAAGCCCAGCAGGATGAACTCTGACACTGTAGTGAGGTTCCCATCCATCGTGAATCTGAGGTAGAATAGGTGCTGACAAAATCAACCTGTGAAGATAATGTATCAATGGATGTAGAGACATCAAGGTTTCATTTCTATTAGTATGTGCTTGGAAGTCATTGTTAACAAATTAATCACGTGTGTAAAATTTGCATTAGTGTTTTCTTTTATTCTGGAGTGCCAGGGTTTATATCTTCTTAGTTATTTTATTGAGCTTTCCTGTGTTTTCAAAGCTGTTGATAGTAGAAACACCAGAAAATGGCTTAAAATAATATCTATATGTTTTGTGTGTACGATTTAGCTTATTTTTATTTGAGTGAGAGAGGAGACAGCAGTATTTGTTCATGCAGTGATTTGTTCCTTAGGTGCCAGGAAGAGCTGGGGTTGGCCCTGGTTGAAACCAGGAGTCAGGAATTCAGTCTGGATGTCCCTCATGGGGAGCTGGGAGCCAGGTCCCTGAGCCATCTTCTACTGCCTCCCTGCATGCTCAATATAGAAAACTGGAACCTGATGAGGAGGCAGCATAACCACTCTAAAATGGGGTACAGGTACCCCACGGAACACCTAAAGGACTGCACCAAACACCATTTCATTTAAATGTAAAAAAATATTTCTAAGTGGATTTTAATGTAAAGCTTTAAAATTTTGAGGTATAGGAAAATAACAAAAAGGAATGAAATGAAGGAGTTAAATGTGAAATGGGTAAAATCATTCTATGAAATGGAGAGTTGAGCAATATCTCACACTTATTGAATGATTTCTAATTTACGGCACAAGATTCAAAGTTTCAGAGTGAGTTCATTTTTAAAGGCTTTGATATCATATTTACTCCTTTAATTTCCATTTAATGGGTAGAGAATTTGATCATTAAAATATTAATTCAGTTACCTAAAATTGCATAGGAACTAGTAGACTTATACTATGAACTGCAGTCAGTCCTGGCCATTAATACCCATGCTTTCAATGAAATTACATGCTAATTACATGATAGTATTGTACACGTTTAATTTGGGGATCATAGCTGTAGGCCATTCAGTTTTGTGACAGCCAATGCATAACAGAGATACCTAGTTGCATAGTTCAAAATTGCAATAATTTTTACTAAGAGGCAGAGAGATTGGGTAAGTGTGTGTTTCTGTTCACTAGTTTGCTCTGAAATCCATGCAGTGGTCTGGGCTGAAGCTAGGAGACTGGGACTTAATCCAGGTCTTCCATGTGGTTGATAGGAACCCAAATGCTTGAGCTATTACCACTGCCCAACAGGGTGTGCATTAGAAGCAAGTTGGAGTCAGGAAATGTCACCCAGGCACTCTGGGGTGGGGTGCCACCTTGAAATGCTAAGCTATGTGCCTACCCCAGGCCGTCTTTTAAAGGAGAAGTATAGTGCTCTTGAAAGGACAGGAAAGACTCAGAAAGGAATTGGAAATTAAAGTTATGAACGAGGTTATCGTAAAGTTAGGAACTATTTTTAATACTTCCAGTGAAAATAGTTTGTAAATGTTTCAAATCACAGAAGAATCACTTGAAAAATCTTTTTGCAATTATATATCTAGAGCATAATTGAATCAATGTTTAATTTTTTGTCATAGCAGTCTTTTCTAACTGGAATAGTATAAAATGAAATAATATTACCATCAACATAGTTTACTCAGTAGCCGGTGTTGTCATCTTCAGTGGGGTGGTATTCCATAAGAGCACCAGTTCAATATGATCTATTCCACTTCTGATTCTTTTCCTTGTTCATGTTCTTGTAAAAGAAAACAGCTGCAGTGGGTCCCGTACACACACGAGAAACTCAGATGAAGCTCCTGGCTCCTGGTGTCAGCTCTTTTGGGGAGTGAACCAAGATGGTCTCCCTCTTGCTGTCTCCATCTTCCTCTGTATCTCTGCCTTTCAAATAAATAAATTTTAACAAAAAACAACAACAACAACAGCAAATTCGGTCAGCTCAGTGGTTTGAGACTAATGTGGCCGCCAGGTTCATATTTATCTCCTTATCTTTGTCCAGAGCATTTGGAGTATATAAAGGATTCAGACCAGTTTTAAAGAGTCTATTTGCAAAATCTATTTAATAACAGTGTATAGCAAAAACATTTCAAATGTCATGAATATGTGATTAAAATGACTACTGAGTTGTAATAATATGAAAGACCATTTGAAGGACTGATCTTAAGGGTGTGAATAAATGCAAAATCTTGGTATGCTGAAGAACATTTGTCTAATCAACAGTAATTTGAATGTGGAAACCTAATTCACATGAATTATTTGCTAACCAGTTATCAAATTGTATTTGCCCTGTTTCTCAGCTACTTTCTCAATGCAAATGCAACTTTAGATAAGCTGTCTTTTTCTTTTTAATGAACAAATTTCTTGTCTTCCACAATGCAGATTTAAGAGCATAGTGATACTTCTCACCCTCCCTTCCAACCCGCCCTTGTTCCTCAACCATCTTCCTACTCTATGATTTCCTTTTTTAAAAAAAATAAATTTTAAATTTCATGTATTTTTATTGATAAGGCAGAGATGCAGAGAGCAAGAGTAATAGAGAGGAAGAGCTTCTTTCTGATGGTTCACCCCTCAAACGGCCACAGTGGCTGGAGCTGAGACAATCTGAAGTCATCAACCAGGATCTTCTTCAGGGTCTTAAACATGGGTGCAGGGTCCCAAGGCTTTAATCCGTCATCGACTACTTTCCCAGGCCACAAGCAGGGAGCTAGATGGGAAGTGGGGCCGCTGGGATTAAAACTGGTGCCCATATAGGATCCTGGCACGTTCAATGCAAGTACTTTAGACACTATGGTACTGTGCCAGTCCCCTTCATTTTTTAGAATGATACACTTTCACTTCACAAACACTGGCTCAATACCTCACTGTTCCATAAAGATTTCAACAGCCAGCAGCTAGGAATAAAATTAAAAAAAAAAAAAAGAAGAAAAACCTGTTCCTCAAGAATATACACAATATACTACTAATAAGATATGTTCTTAAATGTTAAGTAGAAATAAGTAAACTCAAAAAACAAAATCTTACCTCTGAACTAAGAATTCATTCATTTTGCTAATAAGTAATTCAGAGTCATGTATTATATAGCAGCCATGCTTTTGTGTTGTTTTCTCTTGAAGACGAGTCTCTGAAGATTCTGGAAATTCAGATGTGAATTGTAAAGCACCAGGGATCATCCTCACATCCTCCAGTGCATATGAGCAGTTAAGTTCAGTCAAACACAGCTGAACTTCAAAGGTTCCTTTAATCCCCAAGGGAGCATGTATTTTTAATTTGTATGTTTTAGATTTTCATTTCATAAATATTGAGTATAATATAATAAATTATCTCAAATGTAAATATTGTTCTTTAGTTGACTTTGATATTTCAGTTTAAAGGATGTTAAATGCAACCATAAATGGCACTCATGGCTTTATCCATTCCAATGTTTTATAGTAATATATGTAGGACATTCTATTCAATTTCTTGGGGATTTAGGGGTTCAATGCCAGTTAATTTGAATATTTTAAAAACTACACTTATTTAAGATTTATATACATATAAACTTCATATCAAAATATTCAAGCCAATTACCTTTTATAGCGATTTTATAAGGTTTGTTTAGTTTTATTTTAAAAATTTATAGAAAGGGAGAAAAGTATTGTATTTGCTGGTTCACTTCCCAAATGTTCTCAAGGCCAGAACCAAAACCAGTAGTGTTTTCTAGGTCTTTTTCATGGATGCAGAATCACAAGGCCTCAGCCATCCTCCCTTACTTTCCCAAGCCAAAAGCAGTGAGCTGGGTGGAAGTGAAGCAGTATCCTGGACTCGAACTGCCACCCACTTGAGAGTCTGGCACTATAAGGGTGGAGGAGTATCCAGTTGAACCATTGTGCCTGTCCCTCAACTAAGTATTCTTTTTTTTTTCTTTTTCACATTTTATTATTATTGCTATCATTTTACGATACAGTTCCATATTTCCCTATCCCCTCCCCAGTTCCCCCCTTTAGTTCCTTTATATCATTATTAACATATAGTTCTTCATACTCAGTCATATGTTCATCATTGCGGGCATGGACAATGGCTGAGAGTCCAGAATCCTATTGTCAAAATATAATATAAACAGTTTCACTGTAAGTCCATCTTTGTCTGGAAACATAGATGCCGACCACACTGCATCCTCACATCTGGTTGTTAGTCTCCATTACATAACTACTGTACATTCCCTTAAATGAAAAGTCATGATACAGAATCAACAATAGAAAGAAAAATAGAAATTTACAATGCCATGAAGTTAAATGACATATTACTAGATATGACAGTCTCCATTACACAACTACTTTACCTTCCCTTAAATGAAGAGCCACAAAACAAAATCAACTTCCGGAAGAAAAAAGAAATTAACAACACCAAGAAGTTAAACTACATGTCCAACGTGTAGCTGAAGAAGTGAAAATCAAGAACCTTCTTGAAGAAAATGATGCCACTGCATGATCTACGAGTCATTGAATGATTTAATCAGAAGAAAGTGTTTTGAAGAGATGAAACCAACAGAAAACAACAAAACCCAATGTGATATAGTTTCCGCTGATCTTTGTTGGAGTGTGTCTCCTCCCGACAATAAACAGATGGGTTTTGTTTTTCTAATCCAGTCTACTAATCTATGATGTTTGATTGAGCTTACGCAATTTACATTCAGAGTTAAATATACATAGCTGGTACTTTGGTCCTGTCATTTTAGGAATGGGTTGTTCATTGATTTAGTCTTCTGTTGTCCTTTTACTGGGATGTTCTTCCCGTTTGCCTTTGGTTTTGGTAGGTGCTATTCCTCTTCTCTGTCAAGAGAACATCTTGAAGTATCATTTGTAGAGCAGGTTTGGAAGAGGCAAATTCTTTTAGCTTTTCTTTACTCTGGAAGAATTTTATTTCATTTTCAAAGATGAAAGAAAGCTTTGCAGGGTATGTTATCCTAGGCCGACAATTTTTTTCGTTTAGAATCTGGAATATGTCACTCCATTCTCTTCTTGCCTGTAGAGTTTCCTGTGAGAGATCTCCTGTGAGCTTAATTGGTACTCCTTTATATGTCAATTGATGTTTTTCACGTGCACATTTAAGGATCTTTTCCTTATGTTCAATTGAAGAGAGCTTGATAATCATATGTCTTGGTGAAGATCGCTTTTGATAAAGCCTGTTGGGAGTTCTGTGTCCCTCCTGGATCTTGTTTCCCAATTCTTTCTCCAGATTAGGGAAATTTTCCTTGTTTATTTCCTTAAATACCTTTGCAAACTCAGCTTCTCTTTCTGCACCTTCCGGGACTCCCATAACTCTTATATTTGGCCTCTTAATAGTGTCTTTCAATTCTTGAATACTTTTTTTGGCCTGATCCAGCTCTGCTTCCAGCTTTTTGTTTGCTTCCCCCTGGTGACAGGAGATATCTGCCAATTCTGAGATTTTTTCTTCTGCTTGCTTCATTCTATTTTGGAGACTCTCCACTGTACTTGTGATATGCTCTACTGTGTTCTTAATTTCTGATATACCAGCCTTGATTTCCTTTACTGCTTCCTTAAATTCTTTGAACTCTTGCATTAACTTCTCATTTTTGATCAGAAGCTTTAAAATGAGTCTTATGGATTCTGTGTGCCCCATTTTTTCAATGTCTTCCTCGGTTAACTCTGAGGTTGGCATAGGGTTTTGCTCCTTTGCAGGGGAGTTTTCAGTAATATTCATTGTGCCTTTGTCTCTTCTTTGCTCTTGATCATTGTACTTCTGGTTAGCAGAGTCTACTTCTTGGGGAGGTTTCTAAGCTGTGTCACCCACAGGTCTACAATGCGATTTTACTTATTGCAGTTGGTACACAACTTTTTGCTTGCAGCCACTTGTGCCACAACCTCCAGTGAGTTCCAGGTCTGGCTTCTTATGTCAGATATCCACCATGGTCTCCACAGCCCAGCTCTTGGCTCACCACTTTCCACCTCCTGTGATACCGTGCTGAGGCTGCACTGTTGTCTCTGCAACCTGTCTCCCTTTTCTGGTTGGAGTGGTTTCCAGGATTAAAGAGACACCAGGTGTCCTATCTAGTTAGGTTGTTGTTGGTGCTGATCTTGTCGGAACTTGTTGGACGCTAGGTCTGGGTGCCACACGGACCTGTTTTGACCAGTAAGATGCCACAGTCGGTATTATTTTCCTGCGGGACCTCAGCGAGTTCTTGCGAGCTCAGCACATGCGCAGTTCTCTGTTGTCCCTTGCAGTCCCAAAGCTATTGCCACTGTGCACAAAATGGCGCCCGATGTGCTACCACAACAGTTCTTGATCTGCTGGCTGTCAGGTCTGAGGGTTACCCAGACCTGCCCTGGATGGAACCCGTAGAATGCCACGTCGTTGCAGTTCACCAAGTCAGAAATGAGCTCACTCCCTCTCAGAGCATGCTCAGTCCTTTCCCTTGCCCTTTCCTCCTTAGGCAAAATGGCGCCCAATTCAGCTTTAGGGGGCTGACTGGGCTACAAAATCCTCGCTGTTCTCGCACTGCCCACCTGGGACCTGCTGCTCTGTCTCTGCTCCTAGTCAAATCAAACGGACCAGCAGGACAGACAGTTCCCCGTCTAGGTTCACCTCCCAAGCTGCCAGTGAAAGTCTCTTCCCACCTGGTTGCTGGTGGAATTCCGGCTGCTGGTGGAGTTTAGATCACCGTGCTGGAATATCATTCACTGCAACACCAAACTGCTGTGCCCGCTGCTTTCCTGTGTCTGTCAGTCTCCAGGTACCCCTCTGCTGTTGTTCTGTCCTTTCGTATTTCCTGAAATATGTCCTCTCTGCTTCATTCTGGTTAAATGCTTCTCCGTCCGTTTAAATGTGTCCTTACCCTATTCCGCCATCTTGATTCCTCCATTTTGCATAGTCAAATTCTTAATGTGAATTAGATAGAATCCTTCAAAGTAAAGACAGGTTTGAATGACTTCCATGTAAGCCTCGGTCTCTTTTACTATATACGTTGAAATATTTGCTTCCATTACTAATTTATAGCAGAAGATAGGTGATACTAGATACAATGAACTTCTGCTTAGAGAGTCATTCTCATTCTCTTGGTAATTCAAATTTACAAAATCCTGTCTCACCCATTTAACACTCCTTTTGTGTTTGTGTGTGTGTTTTACTACTGGAAGTACTGACTTTCATTAAGGGCCTCTATTTTGCCGAGCACTGTGCTTTACACAAATTCTCTCATTAAATGCATGTAAGTGTTTGGTGTCTTGCAGATGTCTAGGCTTAGTTCAACTTACTTGCACAACTGAACTTTCCTAGTATAATTTCATCATGTTCAATATTCAGGACAGACTGAATGTTAGAATGTACATCAAGCATAACTAATGGCACCCAGGCTTAAGTGCATCCATGGCCAGGAGTTCCTTAAAGTGTGGACATCTCCGTCAATACCATGCATATATCTAATTTCAGTCTACAGTCTGGTCCTGAGCCCCAGCCTAATAGTCAGGATCCTGATTTTCTCTCATGTACTCATCTTAGTTAATGCTGCGATTTTTCATCCTAAAATTCCTATCTACTTCAAATACTCTATCTACTTCAAATCATCTCACATTGTGGTTGTCCTAATGGATTTTCTTGGCTGTATAATACCCTTCATATGATAATAAACATAGCTTTTCCTTGCACTGACTTTAGTATAGAAAGGTAGCTCTTACTTTCTGTACAGCTTTGCATTCTAAGTAACACAGATACTCAGATACTTGTTTCCCTGTGTCCACAGATCTCCAGGTGCCCCCTGCTGTTGGCCTGTTCTCTCCTTTTTACTGGCATCTGCACTTTCTGTTTCACCCTGCCTGATGATTCTTCATCAGTTTAAACCTGTCCTCATCCTGTACTACCTTCTTGCCCCTCTGATACAATTGCCAAAGCTCTGTGATTTCTCCTGCCTCTAACCCAGGTTCCACCCACCCCCACTGATTTCCTGTATTTATTACAACAGTGCAGTTTTTTTTAGAGCTTTGTTTTGTGATTGTGAATGGTTGTACCAGAGGTTCTGCGTTGCGCTTTCCAGGGTATAAGGAAGCATTCAGGAGACCCAACAGATTGCTCTCTTTTCTTCTCATTCTAAAACAACAAGCAGTCCTCTTTCTTTGCATCTTTCAAAAATTTTCAGGCCTATTTGTCTTAGCTCAATGGAAACACAAAAGTGCCTTCAGACATTTATAACATGTATCTAACTTCCTAGTTTGTTTCAGTAAGCTGGTCTGATACAAATTAAGCTGCTGTTCTCACATAGGAATGTCTCCATACTTTTCTGAACAGAAAAGGTTTTCTGCAAAAGCTGCCAAAATCCCTAGTAGTAAAATGTTCTCAAATAGCCCCTGCCTCTACTCCTCCAGAGAGATTAGAATCCTTAAAAGAAATCAAAATACTAAGTTTTTTATATTAATTTTTTGTGTCCCAGTTATATCCTGTGTGAAGTAAGAATTAAAAACTAAAAAGTGCACAAGGTTACTCAGAGGCTTTGACACTTATAAATCACATATTGCACGGTTTGGAATGGAGTCAACAATCTGGTATTGTCAGTCACCGTTGTTAATCCATTTGTTTCTCTACAATTGCTATAATAAACATCTGATTTCTACATCTGATTCTCCAGCTAGCAGAGACACAACAGAGAAATTGGTCAATCATATAATTACAAGTACTTTAATAAAGCAGACTGGAATGTTATTTGCAATATCAGGTTATAGCAGAGTTCAACACAGTGGTGTAGATGTGGTGAGTTTGATGGCTCTTCAGACCTATCACAGTTGCGACAGATTCTATCTGTAACATGCAGCCGCATGCATCACAAAGAAGCACTTGACACATCCATGTTCAGGATTCAGAGACAGCAAAATCAATGATTCAAGCAAGAGCAAAAGTTTCATTACATCATTTGTTATATTACTGATTTTTCGTACATGTATTTGAGTGTGCATGAATGTTCACTGTGTTGCAGGAACTCTATCAAATAGGCACCTGGAAATAGGGAACTGTTATACCAATGTCTGTAAACGCTAGTGTTGTAGCAGAAATAGACACTGAGTATGTAATTGCAATTACAATGAATTAATTAATGAAATAATGAAATAATTAAAGAAAATATACAAGATCCTATAATAATAGTATTGTTATTTTGCTCTGGAGTTTCAGGAAGTGTTTCCCACAGGTTGGGAGACAATATTTAGGTTCATACCTGTAGCAGAACTATCAATTACATAGTTAAAGGAAGGAAGTATATTTAAAGTAGAAGTACTGCATAGGAAACAGTCTTGTTACAGGTGCTACTCTATAGATAGGTTTAAGCATTTGGAAGAAAACCAGACAAAAGAAAAAATTATTGAAATCAGGAAACAAATCAGGGCCATATTCAGAAACACAAGTATATATTAAGATGTTGTCTTTATTCCAAGAATTTGCTTATCCAAGCATTGTGGTGATTAAAAGATGGAAGAAAAAAGCTGTTTAGGTAGGGTTTGAGTCACTATGATTTCATTAGAAATTAAAAATGGAAGCAAAGAAAAATTTAAATATAACACATGTGAATATTCTTCAAATAATTCATGAGAAATTCATATGAGATACTAGATGTAGATTCAAATTATTTCTACACAAATAAGTTACTTCTTAATTCTTCTCTCATGAAGGTTTTAAAGTATCCGTGTTTTTTAACCGCACTCAGTTTTCTTTCACTATTATATTCATACCGTGCAATTATATCAAATTTCACACACAACAAAGCAGGAATCACTAAGAAAATATTTTCCTGCTGATCTCTTTCTTAAAGGCCCCTTTAATCTCATTATTTCTGAGACTATAAATGAGGGGATTCAACATGGGGATCACCACCATGTAAAACACAGACACCACCTTGTTCTGGTCAGTTGAGTAGCTGGACTTGGGCATCACATAAATGAAGGTAATGGTCCCGAAGAACAGAGTGACTGCTGTGAGGTGGGAGGTGCAGGTAGAGAAGGCCTTACGGCGTCCCTCAGTGGAGCGCATCTTCAGGATGGTGATGAGGATGTAGATGTAGGAGACAGCTATGACAAACACTGTGACCACAATGATGGAGCCAGCAGTAAATGAGGGAACAATTGCAGGGACACTGACATCAGAACAGGAGAGTTCAACCAAAGGGGCAAAATCACAGAAAAAGTGGTTGACTCTGTTGGGTCCACAGAAGAGTAAACAATAGAAGCATATAGTAAAAGACCAAGTGTTGAGAAAACCACCTATGTAAGCAAATGTAACTAATTTGACACAGACTTGTGTGGACATTTTGGTTGAATAAATCAGTGGGTTACAGATGGCCACGAATCGATCATATGCCATGGCAGCCAGAAGGAAGCACTCACTTGACCCAAAGAAAACAACTGAGCCAAGCTGGACGGCACATCCGATGTAGGATATTGTGTTTCTGTCCACCAGGAAGTTGACAAGCATGTTGGGTGTGACAGAAGATGAATAGCCTATGTCAGCAAAAGCCAAGTGGCTCAGAAAGAAGTACATGGGATGATGTAGCTGAGGAGAGATTCTGATCAGAATGATGGTGCTGAGATTTCCAGACACAGTGACCAGGTAGATGCATAGGAAGAGCATGAAGAGGATGACTCGTAGGATTGGATCATCTGTTAAGCCCAGCAGGATGAACTCTGACACTGTAGTGAGGTTCCCATTCACCAGGAAATCCATGGGACAATGAGTGTGCTGACAAAATCAACCTTTGAAGAAAAGATAATGCTGAAGGATTTTTAAGCATATAAATAATAGGAGTTATGCACAAATGTGTTATTCAATCAAAATTTGAACTTTTAGCTTATATCTTTATTCTGGAGTTCTGAATCTCTATTCTCACAAACTAATTTGAGGAATGTTTACAGCAGAAATGTGTATTTTGATAAATATTTCTAAGATGTAACTAAGTGAGCTTGAAGCTAGAGCTTTATACATTTGAGATTTATGAAAATGAAAACTGAGTAGTACCTATAACAACAAAGAGTGTGTACGTGTCAGAGTATCTAATGGAGATGAACATGCATTGGATGGTTATTAAATTAGATTCATAAGACTGAAAATCATATCAGTGCAAGTTTTTGGCTTGGTCATTTAGCTGATGATGAGGATATATGGGTTTCTAATTGGAATGCCTGGATTCAGTTCCCTGCTCCAGCTGCAGTTCCTGGTTCTCTCTCATGCAGACACTGAGGGGCAGCAGTAATGGCTCAAGTACTGTGGTGCCTGTCACCATATGGGAGACCTGGATTGAGTTTCACTTACTGCAGCAAGGGAACCAACAGATTGCAGATGATTTTTCCCCTTTTCTGACTCTATTTTCCCTGAATGGAAAATAACACATGTAAACATAGATATGTTCCATTTTGACTTTTCTCAAAATAACATTGTTTCTTCTCTTATAAGATGAGGAAACAAGTTTAAAAAGATTGAGTTACTTACCTAACATTAGATGGGAAATAGTAGTATTAGAAGAGGAATCACAGTCAAGCAAGCTCAATTCAGGCCTTTTGTTCAGTAACTATGAGATACACGAAATATAAGGAATAGTTTTTGAGGCTGCATGTTCTTGCAAATGAGAGATAGCCGGTTTGGCCTTTCATTTTTCTCTGTGGTAAAATATTACAAGGTTCTCGTTTCGTTATGTAGTTTGCAGTGTATCAATAAACAAGTCAGCTAATTTTAAAAAGAAAAAAGTATCAGTAGTCATAAAACAACAAGATGTTAGAAAGTGAATAGGGTTATAAATGAAGTTGCCTATTGCCAACTGGTTATTTTAGCATATCCTATCAAAATATTTCATTATTGAAAATACCAGTATAACCACATGCCAAACATGTGATTGAAAATTAACCATAGTTGACAAATGCTTCATGACATATATCAAATATTAGTGTTTTAAGATTTCAGTATTGCAGTAATGAAACATTATTTTAAGCATAAGGCTGCATACGATTTCAGCCTAAAACATTTTTCCCCAGGACCCCTTAGCTTATGACCAGATTGATATTCCTGCCCAGAGTTTAATTGCTTTATATGCTTGTCTTGGTGACTGTAACGCTAACCACATACAAAAAGTAGGTCTTCCAGAAGATAATTACAATAGTTATGGTTACTAACAAAATCATTTCACATCTTATGAATACATTAGCATGACAGCTGAATGCTCACTTTAGATAGTACTAAAGGCCATAGTTCTGGTCTTCTGAGTAGACATATGAGAAATCTTGGTCAAATGAATTATATCTGTCTACTGATAGTAATTTTGAAGGTAGAAAATCAGGTTAATGCAGCTCAGGTCACTTGCCAACTATTCTCTGATTACATTTGCCCTGAATCTGAGCTATGGCTGGTGAGTACAGATACAACTTGAAAGAGAAAGGTATAATCAGATGACTGATGAAGTCAGTAAACATAACAAAATAGACTCACGAAAGCCTAATATTACCTGTTGATAGAAGAGTTTGCTGTAATCATGGAGTAAGGAATTCTGAAGTCATTATTATAATACAGCCTGGCTATGTTCTAGTATAGTTTTCCTTTGGGGACAAATCTCTGAGGATTCTAGAAATTCAAATGTGAATTCGAAAGCACCAGCAATCATTATCATATTCTAGAGTACACATTGATTATTTCAATTAAGTTCACAAAAACACGACCTTCAAGGGTCCTGTCAATTCTGAAATGATCCGTTTCCTGTTTTTACATTGCTGACACATTTTCACTGCATAGTCATTGAGCATATATTATAATAAACTGTTTCAAGCAAATTTAAGTTTTTGTTCACTTAGGTATTTCAGACTAAAGATCACTAAACACTAAACTTGTTTGTACAACTGTATACATTTTTTTCAAATTGGGGACATTTAGCATATCCAGCGTCTGTCTCATTTCTGTGGGTATCTGTGTTGCCTTTTCTCATCTGAGCTGTGATCTTCTTGAGTTTCAGAATATAATGAATAATTTTCATTTTATTATGAACATTTTGTATGTTATATCACAAATCTCTGGATCATTTTCCATATCTTAGTAGGCAGTCCTCCTATGTCTTTGCTTCACAATGCCTGCAAAAGGTGAGAGGTATATTCTGCTTCCTACTGGGTGTACAGACTCCAATCTGCTAAAGTGGAGTTGTGAACAACGCCTGCTTTCCAGATGGAAGCAGAGACTCACCACCACCCTGCCCTGTGGACTACATGCTAGTGTATGTCTCCTTGCTTCTGGCTTAACGTTGCTCACTGGTGGATTCTCCCACCATTACAAGAAGAAAGAATGGTTGGAAGTTTCTTGTAATAAGGGCATGAGCTCAGCTGTCCTTTGTGCCCAAGGGAAGGGAATAGCAATCTAGTCCCATCCAACAGCATCTCATTATGTCTTGTTGTTTCCAGATAACAGGGAGATTCACTTGTGTGGTGAACCCCACTCACGGTAGGTAGGATAATGGGAGGAATAGTGAAGTGAAGACCAACTCCCTGACTGGCTGCACTGAAAGTGGAGCAGAAGTGGTTACCATTTTCCCTTATCATTTGTCTGCGGTTGGATGGATATTGCCAAAAGTTTCCTCTTCTGTTCATACCACCCTTTTCTCAGTGTTTTTCACTAGGAATGTCAGGCTTTTATTTGAGCATCTTTTTCATTGTTAAACAAATCTGGGGGCCAACAAATTGGTTCCCTGGCCAAATTTCTAGCTCCATGTGCTGGCATCCCATATGGGTGCCACTTCATGTCCTAGCTGCTGCACTTTCAATCTAGCTCCTTGCTTTTAGCTTTGGATAGCAGTAGAGGATGGCTCAGGTTCTTGGGACCTGGTACCTACATGAGATGTTTTGGGGAATCTTCTAGTTCATGGCTTCAGATTGGCTGAGCTCCGGTCATTATGGTCCCTTGGAGAGTGAGCCAGTTGTTGCAAGATCTTTCTCTGTACTTCTCCTCTCTATAAATCTAAAAAATTATACAAACTTTTAAAAATCCTGTTAGGTGGAGGTCTCTACTCTAGGGTGTATGAAGCAAATCTCTTTATGTCTTGTTGCTGAAACCTTTAAATATGTGAAAAGCAGCCACACAAAGAAAAGCGTCCTTCATTGCTACCCTTGTTATTCCTCATGTCCTAAGCTCCAGAAATGTCTACCCTCCTTTCTTCACTCAAAGTGTTTATCCCATTAGTAGCTGTGTACTTTCATGGTTATTTCTGAGGGCAGGTGTTGTATGAGGGAAGTTTTATGAGGGATGGTGTAACCTCCTCTCTATGGATCTAGAAAGACATGCTTTCAAACTTTTTTTAAAAAAGTATCCAGCTGCTTATTTGTTTTACTTGAACTAATTCATAGAATACAAATTTATGTTCCAGTTTCAAATGAGGATATTCATATACATTGAATATAAAAGGTGTACGAGAAATAATATGGCAGATAAAATCCTCTGGTTTTGAAGTATTCTTCAGTAGTTCTCACTACAACTCTTCACCAAGTACGTGACTTAAATGAAGTCACCATGCTGATCAGATACAGTGACCTTGACTTCTAGAGTAACTGTCATGTGCCTCAGTTGCATCCTTTATAAAGCAATAGCTGAGGAAAAACATAATTGGGGTATTTTAAGAATGTATTGAATTAATTCCTTTTTAAAAGATTTATTGATTTTTAATTGGAAAGGCAAACACACAAAGAGAAAGATACAGAGAGAAAGATCTTCCATTTGCTGGTTCTCTCCCACAATGGTCAGGTCTCCCACATTGGTGCAGGGTGCTAAGGCTTTGAATCATCCTCTACTGCTTTCCCAGGCCACAAACAGGGAGCTGGAAGGGAAATGGATCAGCCGGGACACAAACTGACTTTCATATGGAATCCTGGTGCATGCAAGGCTTGGATTTAGCCACCAGGCTATTGTGTCAGGTCCAGAATTTTTAAATTCCTGTGAATCATTGTGAACAGGGCTCAGAATGGAGTCAGGAGTCTCAGTAGCAGTGGTTTATAACACAATTAAAGCTTTACCATTGTTTCTACTGTCCTATTGCTGCTAACCTTGACTTTAGCTTGCAGTTGCACATTTTTTGAACACAAAGGAGCAAGTTATTTGATTGTGTATGATGGCAGATATTTAAATAAAGTAGGTAGGGGCAGGGGCCAGTGTTGTGTTGTAGCAAAAGTGGCATCCCAGTTCATGGACCAGCGGTTCCTCTTCTGTCCGAGCTCCAGGCTAGGATGGCCTAAGTGTTTAGGCCTCTCCACCTGTGTGGGAGAGCTGGATAACTTTCTGGCTCCTGGAATCAGCGTGGACTAGACTTCTACATTGTGGCCATTTGGTTAGTGAACCAGTAGATGAAAGATCTCTCTGTCTTTCCTTCTCTCTGTAACGTTCTTCATTTCTTTCTCTTTCTCACCTTTTCTGTTTTCCTTCTCTCTGTTTTCATATTACAAGCTAGTGTTTATTTCTAAAATATACCAAAAATAAATCTGTGAATCAAATAAATGAATAGTTGTCTTTATAAAGGAGTTTGAAATCCACTGATTCTCTCCCCAGGTGGCTGCAAAGGCTAGGGCTTTGCTAGGATGAAGTCAGGAGCCCAGATTGTCTTCTGTGTCTTCTGCAAGGGCTCAAGCAGTAGGGTCATCTTCTGCTCTTTTCCCAGGTATATTAGTAGGGAGCTGGATGGGCGGTGGAATAGCCAGGACTTGAACTGCTCCCCAAATAGGGTGCTGATGCTGCAGGGGAATGCTTACCATTTACCATAGCACAGAGATAAAGATAAGTTAAAACACAATTTAAGATAGGCAGTTATACTATTTGCTAATCTGAATCATAAAAAACATTTCTCAACAATCTTCAGATTAATATGGTATTATTACCAGCAGAACAGACTGAATGTAGTTTCTAGACTGAATTGTAAGAATATAGTACTTACAAAATACTTTGAGATGAGGATAACATTGTAGATTGCCAACTGAGCCACTTTGAATGACCCTAGAATTGTTTTTTTTTCTTTTCTTTTTTTTTCTTATTATATATACTTTTGAATTACTTTGTATTATGTGACACAGTTCTATATAGGCACTGGGATTCTCCAACCACTCTCCAAACCCTCTCCCCATGGTTGGCTCCTCCCCGCCGTTTCGCAACCACAGTTCAGGTTCGGTTGAGATTCCCTCAGAATTGTATAACCAAGGGCTGGTTTGTGAAGTGCACTTCCAGTCCCACTTAATGCTGATGTGCTAATGTTCCCCCTTACTGCATAGGCAGCAGAATGTGGCCCAAGTACCAAGTTCTGGCACCATTTTAAAAGATCTCAATAGGATTTTTGCCTCCTGGCTTAGGCCAGGTCCAAACCTGGTTATTGTAGACACTTGAGAACTAAACCAGCAGGTGAAACGATCTTCTGAATACTATACTGCTCTTTCTCCCTCTATGTGTATATATATATAATATGTATTTCATATATAAAATATAAAATATAATGTATAATATATATGCAATTCACTGTCTTCTCAAAATGAATATCTGTGCTGAAATGCTTAAATTTCCTTAGAGCCAATGGGGATGACGTGATAATATATATGTTTTTATAAAAAACTTAGTTATATTTTTAGCAGGACATGACAAGGTATTAAATAACAAATGGTAAGTGTCCAGCTGATCAATGGTCAGGATCCAAAGTCTATATAAACAGCGATAGAAGGAAGAGTGAAAGTTTTCATTAGTCATCATTATTTTTCATTCAGATCAGATGCACATTTCTATTCATGATGACGTAGGAACTGTGTGAAAATGAGAAACTTGAAGTTCTTGTACCTATCTGCAATGAAGGTTCCAGAATTGTGGTGGAGACAAACACTGAATATGTGAACATTGTTTCAATGAGGATTCAAAGAATGTACTTCGGTCTTTGGATTGGCTCAGCTCTTGCCTTTGCAGCATTTGTGGATTGAAGCAATGAATGAAAGATCTTCCTCTCTTTGTATCTCTCTGTAAATATGTGTTTCCAATAAAAATAAATAAATCTTTTTAAAACAGAGTTGTTGATTTCATTCTAAACTGTGTAGAAGATTACCAAATATCCATAGTTTTATGTCTATCATTGTATATGGAAAATGAAATGGAATGTTGTATGAGGAAAGGAAAGCAGATGCAGGTTGCATTACTCAAGGTTCTTCAGATAAACATCACATATATACACCGCTTCGTGTGTGTGGTTATGAATATGTGTGTGTCTATGAAATTGAGAAAAGGAGCATGCTTGAGAGAAACTTAAATGACCTTGTTCAGGGCATTTTGGGGGATGACAAGTCACAAAACAATGGGGCAGGTAAGCTTAAAACAAAAAAGACCAGCTACAGATGATGTTGCAAAACTAAGTCCAAAACTTCTCTGAAGGTAGACTCCTAACTTTTATGAGCACCCCAGTCTTTAAAGGTCCTCATATGATTAGAAAAGCCACACATTGTGGTGGATAATCTGCTTTAGTTAATATCTGCTGACATACATAATACTCACATCTACAAGACACCATCAGAATAATATTTGGACCCTTGCAGAACCAGTCAACAAAACATTGTACCCTATTCAAGCTGATACATAAAGTCAATTATCACAAGGATGCCTTTAAATCAAAATGCAAAAGGGAAAGCTTGAGTGTTATAATGAAGGTGCCAACAAGTGGTAGCCAACTGTTGAACTTAGAATTTACAAGACGGATCTAAATGTTGCAGTATGGGTGGGGAGCAAAAATAAACTGTGGTCAGGCCATGAATCCACAAATTGAGTCAATGATAGTATGATAGTACCTAGTACTGGGCAGGGATGGGGTGAAGTTGGGTAATGAAAAGAGATAGGGAAATACAAATTCTCTAGTTGTCAGAATGTAGGTATGTTATCTATACAGCAGAATGCACGCTAAGATTCTCAGCAGTAGCACTGTCTGCATCCCTCAATTTCCTCAGCTAGAGGTGAGTCTGACCACAAAGAATTCACTCAGGAGATTTCTTCTACTTCTTTTGTGCCATGACAGGAAATCTAATGATTTCTTCAGAGTATATCACCGCTATATTCCTATCTGATATAGGAATTCCCAGGTTATTCAGATACATCTTATCCTTTGCTTATCCTTAAATCCCCAAGTTGGATTTAAAACGCAGGAGCACACACAAACTTATTAAGGATCTCAGCCGGTTACAGTAGCTAAGTGGCTGAAGTCCTTGCCTTGCACACCTAGGATCTCATATGGGCACTGGTTCATATCCCAACATCCCTGTTTCTCATCCAGTTCCCTGCTTGTGGCCAGGGAAAGCAGTCAGGGACGACCAAAGAACTTGGGATCTGCACCCACATGTGATACCTGAAAGAGGCTCTGTGAGCCTGGCTGTGGATTTACAAAGCTCCAGCTGCTGTAACCACTAGGGAGTGAATCAACAAATGGCAGATCTTCCACTCTGTGTTTCTGCCTCTCTGTGTATCTGACTTTTCATTAAATATAAATTTTTTTAGAAAAAAATAGTAGGGATCCAAAACTCATCATGGCCAGAGGACCCTATTCGATGAAATGTATCCCTAGCAAATTATTCCTATGTGATACTTTTCATTTCATCTTAGAATGCACAGTCATACTAACCATAGCTATTATCCTTGTTTAAAAGAAGATGCTGTTGAAAATAAACTTAAAGATTGTAAGCATGTAAATGCAAGCATAGCATAGAAAATTTTATTTGAAATAACAAAAGGTTTAAATAATTTCCAATGTGCCATTTACAACATTGTTCTCTGAAGTATAAATTTAACTTATTCATATCAGTGTGGGTATACAGTTTAGTATTCAATATCTGAAAGTCTGCTTCAATTTACTCAACTTCAAGTAAATTTATATGTACACATTTATTCCAAGTATAGCCACTCAACTTGCTTTAACTCTACTCATGTGATGTTATTACATCGAAATCTACAGAAACTACAATCTTCAATAAAGCAATACTTTCTTACCAAGCCGTCTCTTCAGAGCTCCTTTAATCTCATTATTTCTGAGACTATAAATGAGCGGGTTCAACATGGGGATCACCACCATGTAGAACACAGACACTACCTTGTTCTGGTCAGTTGAGTAGCTGGACTTGGGCATCACATAAATGAAGATAATGGTCCCGAAGAACAGAGTGACTGCTGTGAGGTGGGAGGTGCAGGTAGAGAAGGCCTTACGGCGTCCCTCAGTGGAGCGCATCTTCAGGATGGTGATGAGGATGTAGATGTAGGAGACAGCTATGACAAACACTGTGATTATAATGGTGGGGCCAGCAGTAAATGAGGGAATAACTGCAGAGACACTGACATCAGAACAGGAGAGTTCAACCAAAGGGGCAAAATCACAGAAAAAGTGGTTGACTCTGTTGGGTCCACAGAAGAGTAAATAGAAGAAAGAAAATATGAAAGTAAAAGCATTAAGAAACCCAACTACATAAACCATTACCAGTAACTGGACACAGACTTGTGTGGACATTTTGGTTGAATAGAGCAGTGGGTGACAAATTGCCACAAAGCGGTCATATGCCATGGCAGCTAGGAAGCTGGCATCAGATGTTCCAAAGAAAGCTCCTGAGCCAAGCTGAGTGGCACATCCAAAGTAGGAGATTGTGCTTTTGTTCCTCAAGAAGTTGACAAGCATGTTGGGTATGACAGAAGATGAAATGCCCATGTCAACAAAAGCCAGTTGGCTCAGTAAGAAGTACATGGGCTGATGGAGCTGAGGAGAGATTCTGATCAGAATGACGGTGCTGAGATTTCCAGACACAGTCACCAGGAAGATACATAGGAAGAGCGTGAAGAGGATGACTTGTAGGATTGGATCATCTGTTAAGCCCAGCAGGATGAACTCTGACACTGTAGTGAGGTTCCCATCCATCGTGAATCTGAGGTAGAATAGGTGCTGACAAAATCAACCTGTGAAGATAATGTATCAATGGATGTAGAGACATCAAGGTTTCATTTCTATTAGTATGTGCTTGGAAGTCATTGTTAACAAATTAATCACGTGTGTAAAATTTGCATTAGTGTTTTCTTTTATTCTGGAGTGCCAGGGTTTATATCTTCTTAGTTATTGTATTGAGCTTTCCTGTGTTTTCGAAGCTGTTGATAGTAGAAACACCAGAAAATGGCTTAAAATAATATCTATATGTTTTGTGTGTACGATTTAGCTTATTTTTATTTGAGTGAGAGAGGAGACAGCAGTATTTGTTCATGCAGTGATTTGTTCCTTAGGTGCCAGGAAGAGCTGGGGTTGGCCCTGGTTGAGACCAGGAGTCAGGAATTCAGTCTGGATGTCCCTCATGGGGAGCTGGGAGCCAGGTCCCTGAGCCATCTTCCACTGCCTCCCTGCATGCTCATTATAGAAAACTGGAACCTGATGAGGAGGCAGAGCTCACAGCATAACCACTCTAAAATGGGGTACAGGAACCCCACGGAACACCTAAAGGACTGCACCAAACACTGCTTCATTTAAATGTATAAACAAATTTCTAAGTGGATTTTAATGTAAAGCTTCAAAATTTTGAGGTATAGGAAAATAACAAAAAGGAATGAAACAAAAGAGTAAATGTGAAATGGGTAAAATCATTCTATGAAATGAAGAGTTGAGCAATAATCACATTTATTGAATGATTTCTAAGTTATGTCACAAGATTCTAAGTTTCACAGTGAGTTCATTTTTAAAGGCTATGAAATTATATTTACTGCTTTTATTTCCATTTAATGGGTAGAGAATTTGATCATTAATAAAATGTTGGGTTACCTAAAATTGCATAGAAATATTAGAATTGTACTATGAACTGCAGTCAGTCCTGGTCATTAATAGTCATACGTGCTAATTACATGATGGTATTGTACACATTTAATTTGGGGATAATAGCTGTAGGTCATTCAGTTTTGTGACAGCCAATGCATAACAGAGATACCTAGTTGCATAGTTCAAAATTGCAATAATTTTTATTGAGAGGCAGAGACATGTGGAATTTTTATTGCAATAATTTTTATCGAGAGGCAGAAATATTCAGAAAGTACGTGTTTCTGTCACTGGTTTGCTCTGAAATCCATGCAGTGGTCTGGGCTGAAGCTAGGAGACTGGGACTTAATCCAGGTCTTCCGTCTGGTTGATAGGAACCCAAATGCTTGAGCTATTACCACTGCCCAACAGGGTGTGCATTAGAAGCAAGTTGGAGTCAGGAAATGTCACCCAGGCACTCTGGGGTGGGGTGCTACCTTGAAATGCTAAGCTATGTGCCTACCCCAGGCCGTCTTTTAAAGGAGAAGTATAGTGCTCTTGAAAGGACAAGAAAGATTCAGAAAGGAATTGGAAATTAAAGTTATGAACAAGGTTATCATAAAGTTAGGAACTATTTTTAATACTTCCAGTGAAAATAGTTTGTAAATGTTTCAAATCACAGAAGAATCACTTGAAAAATCTTTTTGCAATTATACATCTAGAGCATAATTGAATCAATGTTTAATTTTTTGTCATAGCAGTCTTTTCTAACTGGAATAGTGTAAAATGAAATAATATTACCATCAACATAGTTTACTCAGCAGCCAGTGTTGTGGTATAACAGGTTATGCAGTCATCTTCAGTGGTGTGGTATTTCATAAGAGCACCAGTTCAAGTCCTGGCTATTCCACTTCTGATTCATTTCCTTGTTCATGTTCTTGTAAAAGAAAGCAGCTGCAGTGGGTCCCGTACATACACACGAGAAACTCAGATGAAGCTCCTGGCTCCTGGTGTCAGCAGCCTTTTGGTGAATGAAGTCAGATGCTCTCCCTCTTGTTGTCTCCATCTTCCTCTGTATCTCTGCCTTTCAAATAAATAAATTTTAACAAAAAACAACAGCAACAGCAAAAATTCAGTCAGCTCAGTGGTTTGAGACTAATGTGGCCACGTTCATATTTTTCTCCTTATCTTTACCAGAGCATTTGGATAGTTTATTATATAAGATTCAAACCAATATTTAAAAAGAGTAAATATTAACCAGCAGTATATAAAAAACATTTCAATTCCCATGAACATGTTATAATTGGATACTGATGTTTAGTTGGCAGAAATCTATTTGAGGTTCTGAGATTTTCGGTGTGAGTAAATGATAAATCTCTAAATCAGCATTACATCTGTTCAACAATAACTTGAAAATGGAAACCAATTCACATGAATTATTTTGTAACCATTAATGAAATCCTATTTACACTTTTTTGAGCTACTTTATCAATGCATCTGCAACCTTAGATGTTTATCATTTTTTTAAAATGTGAACAAATTTCCTAATTTCTATGCTGCAATTTAGGAGCATCATGATACTTCCCACCCTCTTCTTTTTCCTGCTATTGTTCCTGAACCATCTTCCTCCTCTTGGAGTTTTTCTTTAAAAATTTATTTACAACAATACTCTTTTACTTCACAGTCACAGGTTTAACACACGCTGCTGTGTAAAGATTTCAACAAGTAGCAACTAGGAATGAAATTAAAAAAGAAACTGTTCCTCAAGAATAAAGGCAATAGTACTTATAGAAAATATGTTCTTAAATGCTAAATAGAAACCAGTAAATTCACAAATACGAACATCTTACCTCTGAACTAAGAATTCATTCATCTTACTAGTAATTAATTCAGAGTCATGTATTATATAGCAGCCATGCTTTTGTGTTGTTTTCTCTTGAAGACGAGTCTCTGAAGATTCTGGAAATTCAGATGTGAATTGTAAAGCACCAGGGATCATCCTCACATCCTCCAGTGCATATGAGCAGTTGAGTTCAGACAAACACAGCTGAACTGCAAGGGTCCTTTAATCCCCATTGATCATTTATTTTTATTTGCATGTTATACATTTTCATTTCAAAGTTATTGAGAATAGTGTAATAAATTGTCTCAAATGTAAATATTGGTTCTTAGTTTATTTTTATTCTGGTATTTCAAATTAAAGGATGCCAAATTGCAACCATAACTGGCAGTCATGGCTTCATCTATTCCAATTTTTGATAGGGATAAGTATAGGACATGATGTTCAATTTCTTGGGGATTTAGGCATTCGATGCCAAATGTCCTTGACTATTCTAAATAGTACAGTAATTTAAGATATATGAGTAGCTTTTCGTATCAAAATATACAAACCAATTACCTTTTAAATAGAGATTTTATAATGTTTCTTCAATTTTATTGGAAAGACAGAATTACAGAAAGAAAGAAACAAAAAGATCTTCTATCTCATGGTTCACTCCCCAAATGGCCACAAGGCCAGAACACAAACCATGAGTGTCTTCCAGGTCTTTCTCATGGGGACAGAATCCCAAAGCCCTTGACCACCTTCCCTTGCTTTCCCAGGCCATAAGCAGTGAGTTGGTGGAAGTGAGGTAGTATTCTGGACTCAGACTGCCTCCCATTTGGGATGCTGGCACTACAAGGTTGAAGAGTACCCAGTTGAGCTATTGTGCTGATTCCTCAACTAAATCTTTTTAAAGTTCGTTAGATAGAATCCTTCCAAGTAACACCAGATGTGAATGATTTCCATGTAAGCCTTGGTCTCTTTTACTTATACATTGAAATAATTACTTCCATTACTAGTTTATAGCAGAAGATAGGTGGTAGAAGATACTATGTACTTCTACTTGAAGAGTCATTCTCATTCTCTTGGTAATCCTAAATTTACACAGTCCTGTCTCACCCTTTTAATACTCTCTTGGTGTGTTTTACTACTAGGAGTGCTGACTTTCATTGAGGGCTTCTATTTTGCCAAGCACTCTGCTGACACACACTCCATCATTTAATGCATGCAAGTGTTTGGTGTTTTGCAGATGAGTTAGCGTAGGCTTAGTTCAATTTAATTGCACAATTGTACTTTCCTAGTAAAATTCCATCTTAAGTTTAATATTCAGGACAGACTGAATGTTAGAATGTGCATCAAGCACAGCAAATGGCACCCAGGCTTAAGTGCATCCATGGCCAGGAGTCCCTTAATGTGTGGACATCTCCCTCAACACCATGCATAGCTCTAATTTCAGTCTACAGTCTGGTCCTGAGCCCCAGCCTAATGATCAAGATCCTGATTCTTTTCATGTGCTCATCAGAGTCAATGCTGTGATTGTTCATCCTAAAATCCCATATACACTCTCTCCATTTATCATCTCACACAGCAGTTACTGTTCTAATGAATTTTCTTGTATGTACCATGCTGTTCATATGATAAACGTAATTATTCCTTGCACTCATTTGTTAGTATAGAAGGGTAGTTCTTAGTTTCTATACGACTTTGCAATCTAAGTAAACACAGACAGTCAGAATTTCCTCTTCAGTTTTTTCACATAATTGCAATTAAGTTTTATCCTCTTAAAGTTTAATTTTTTAATATATGTTTTCACATTTAATTGTTAGGTGTGACAAATAGTATTGAATTATTTTTCGAGAAAAATGTTATCTGTATATTATTTTTCCCTGAATTTCATCTGAAGGTAACTTGATACTATGTCCTCTAATTAGCACTAAGTTGTAGAATCTCTTTTATTATAAGTATGAAGACAATTATTTATGGCGTTATGACTTCTGAATAATGTCCATTAAAGAACCAGAACTTTACCTTAGTTTTTATTTTTTCTTGCTTAACTTCTGCTGTTTTCCTCTTTTTCTGTGTTCCTTTACCAGTTTCTCTTTACAGTAAGTTATTTTTCAAAATTGGGGTTTTTTTTAAAGATTTATTTTTTTACTTTGATTACTAAGTCAGATATACAGAGAGGAGGAGAGACAGAGAGGAGGAGAGACAGAGAGGAAGATCTTCCGTCCCATGATTCACTCCCCAAGTGAGTGCAACAGCCGGTGATACGACTATCCGAAGCCAGGAGCCAGGAGCTCTTCAAGGTCTCCCCTGTGGGTGCAGGGTCCCAACGCTTTGGGCCATCCTCAACTGCTTTCTCAGGCCACAAAGCAGGGGGCTGGATGGGAAGTGGAGCTGCCGGGATTAGAACTGGTGCCCATTTGGCATCCTGGCATGTTCAAGGCGAGGACTTTAGTCACTAGGCCACGTTTCCGGGACCTCAAATCTGGTTTTTAGGAAAATCAACACATGATACAGGCAGAGTAGAAAATTAGAAGAAGGCAATTAAGATGGAAAGATAGCCTGTAGACTTGGAAAAATATTTTCATGTAATTTTCTGTTAAGAAAGCAATGTAAGGATCACACAAACTCAATAGTTCAAGAAGGAGTAGAAGATGATAGAGAAGAAATGGAAGCCCTGCAGGAACAGGCATTTGGCTTAGTTGTTTGGATCTTCAGCATCCTGTTTCTGGGTGCCTGTTTTTTGTTTGTTTAGTTTTACTTTTTTTATTATTATCATTAGATCATACAGTTCAACAGGCCCTGGGATTCCCCTTATCCCTTTTCCCAATTCCCTCCCCCCTCAATGAGTTCCTTTATATCATTATTAACATATAGTTCTTCATAGATAGTCAAATGTTCACTATTGCAGGCATGGGCAATGGCAGAGAGTCCAACATCCTATTGTCAAAATATAGTAAATAGTTTCATTAGGAGTCCTTCTTTAGTCTAGAAGTAGAGATACATACTGCACTGTATCCTCACATCTGAATATAATAATCTATATTACACAGTTACTGTACATTCCCTTAAATGAAAAGCCAAAATACTAAATCAACAACAGAAAGGCAAAATAGAAATTCACAACACCATGAGATTAAATAACATGCTACTAGATATGATAGTCTCCATTACTCAGCCATTATACATCCGCCTGAATGAAAAACCACAAAATAAAATTAGCAGCAGAAAGAAAAAAGAAATCAACAACATCATGAAGCCAAATAACATGCTACTGAATGAATTATGTGTTGTACAAGAAAATCAAGAACCTTCTTGAAGAAAATGATGCTACTGTATGATCTATGCATTAGTGAAGATTTTTTGAGAAAAAAATGCTTTGAAGAGATGAAAGCAACAAAAAATGAAAAATCCATGAGATACATTTCTGCTGATCTTTGTTGGTGAAATGTGTTTCCTGTAGGCAACAAATAGATGGGTTTTGTTTTTAATCCAGTCTACTAATCTTTGACAATTGATTGAGTTAAGCCATTTATATTCAAGGTTAATATGAATGGGTTGTAACTTGGTCCTGTCCCTTTAGCAATGGGTTATTCATTGATTTAGTCTTCTTTTCTCTTTTATTGGGATGTTCTTCCCATTTGCCTTTGGTTTTGGTGGGCACTATTCCTTTTCTCTGTCAAGAGAACATCTTGAAGTATCATTTGTAGGGCAGGTTTAAAAGAGGCAAATTCTTTTTTTATGCATATTCTTTTAACATTTCTTTCGTGTGGAAGATATTTATTTTCAAAGGCAAAGGAAAGCTTTGCTGTGTACATTATCCTGGGCTGACAATTTTTTTTTTTTTTTTTTGCTTTTAGCATCTGGAATATGTATCTCCATTCTATTCTTGACTGTAGAGTTTCCTGTGAGAGGGCTCCTGTGAGTTTCATTGGCATTCCTTTGTATGTCACTTAATTATTTTCACGTGCACATTTAAGGATCTTTTCCTTATGTTTGATTGAATAGAATTTGATGATCACGTGTCATGGTAAAGATCACTTTTGGTCAAGCCTGTTGGGAGTCTGTGCCCCTCCTGGATGTTGTTTCCCAATTCTTTCTTTGATTAGATACATTTCCCCTTCTTATTTCATTGAATACACCTTTAATCCCAGTTTCTCTTTCTGCACCTTCTGGGACTCCTATAACTCTTCTATTTGGCCTTTTAATAGTGTCTTTCAATTCATGAATACATTTTTTTTTAGCTTGACTCAGATCTGCTTCCAGATTTTTGTTTCCCCTGGTAAGGGGAATTAACTTCTAATTTTGAGATTCTTCTGCTTGCTTCATTCTACTTTGGAGACTCTCCATTGTACTTTTACTATACTGCACTGTATTCTTTCTTTCTGATATAGCTGCTTTTATTTGATTTATTTCCAGTGTGACATATTGGTTGAATTCCTTCAACACCTGCTTTATGTGCTTCTCGTTGTTAACAGGAAGGTTTATAACAAGTGTTTTGATTTCTGTATCCCCCATTTTCTCGATGTCTTTCTCTAGGCTGACAAAGAGGTTTGCTCCATTGCAGGGAGTGTTCAGTAATATTCATTGAGCCTCTGTCTCTTCCTTTGCTCTTATTCATTGTATTAGGCTATCAAATTCTCCTTGGGACAGGTTTCTAAGCTCTGTCACCACAGATCTACAATTTGATTTTACTTAGTTGCAGTTGGTACCCAGCTGTTTCCAATCACTTGTGCCACTCCCTCCAGTGAGTTGCAGATCTGGGTTCTTATGTTAGATTTCCACCATGCATATGTTCTTTCAGATTGACTCTCAAACATAGGAGTATGTACATGTTTATCAAACAATCATACCTCTTACCCCAAACATGCTTCTAAAAAATCTTTTGGCTGATGGGTCACCCCAAAGCAGCACCAATGGTTCGAGCTAAACCAATCTGAAGCCAGGAGCCTGGAGTTTCATCCTGGTCCCCCACGTGGGTGCAGGGTCCCAATGCTTTGGGCAGTCCTCAACTGCTTTCCAAGGCTATAGTAGGGGGGCTAGATGGGAAGCACAGCTGCTGGGATTAAAACTGTTGCCCGTATTGGACCCTGGCATGTTTAAGGCAAGAAATTTGGCCACTACCCTATTAGGCTGGGCCAAGGTTATTCATTTTTATTGTAAGGGCTAATCTATAGAGAGAAAGACAGAAGAATCTTCCATCTGCTGTTTCACTCCCCAAATGGCCACAACAGCCAGAGCTGAGCTGATCCTGAAGCCAGGAGTCAGAACCGTCTTGTAGGTCTCCCTTGAATGGGCAGAGAGCTAAGACTTTGGACCATTGTCTTCTGCTTATCCAGGCCTCATGCAGGGAGCTGGGTGGGAAATAGAGCAGCTGGGATACAAAGCAATGCCCTGACCGGTGTGTGCAAGGTGAGGATTTAGCTACTGGGTCATCATGCAATGTGCTCTCTTTAATTTTTAAAAGTTGAATTAGGAAGTGTCTTGGTATGGATATCATTGATCCTTTGCTATTTGAGTTTAGTTGAGCATCCTGAATTTGTGACTGTGTATCATCAGTGTTGAGCATTCTTAAGCCAGCATTTCATCTCATCAAGTATTTGTAGAGTTTTCTTCCATTCTTCTTTCCTCCCAAAATAAACAAGCAAAACAGGAATACACTCACTTTTTGTTGTCCCATTGGTATAGGTAGCTTTATTTGTAATTTCCAATCTGTTCTTCCTTGTTCAGATTAAGCACATTACATACACATTTATTCAAGTTCTCAATATTTCTATCTCTGCCTCTGCTAAATACATACTATTGAGTTCATCCGGGAATCTCATGTATCTCTTTAAATTCATTGATTGTATTTGTCAGTTTAATGAGTTTGATTGATTCCTTACTTCCTAACTTCTTTCTTATTTTTTATTTCAAAGCCTCATATTCATTTTCTCTAAATGAATTAACCATTGCTTGTTGAAATTGGACCTGGCATCACAACAGTGAAAGTAATGGTCCCTTATAACAGAGTGACTGCTGTGAGGTGGGAGGTGCAGGTAGAGAAGGCCTTATGATACCCTCAGGAAAGTGCCTCTTCAGGATGGTGATGAGGATGTAGATGTAGGAGACAGCTATGACAAACCCCGTGACCACAATGTTGGAGCCAGCAGTAAATGAGGAAACAGTTTCAGGGACATAGACATCAGGTCAGAACTCAACAGAGGATCTGATGAGAATGATGGTGCTGAGATTTCCAGACACAGTCACCAGGTAGATGCGTAGGAAGAGCATGAAGAGGATGACTCGTAGGATTGGATCATCTGTTAAGCCCAGCAGGATGAACTCTGACACTGTAGTGAGGTTCCCATTCACAAGGAATCCATGGGACTATAAGGATGCTGACAAAATGAACCTATGAAGAAAAGATAATACTGAAAGCTTTTCAAGCATATAAATAATAGGAGTTATGGACAAATGTGTTATTCAATCAAAATTTGAACTTTTAACTTATATCTTTATTCTGGAGTTCTGAATCTGTCTATTCTCGCAAACTTGTAATAAGTCTTCCTTTAATTTGAGGAATGTTACAGCAGAAATGTGTATTACGATAAATATTTCTAAGATGTAACTAAGTAGGCTTGAAGCTAGAGCTTTATACATTTGAGATTTATGAAAATGAAAACTGAGTAGTACCTATAACAACAAAGATTGTGTACGTGTCAGAGTATTTAATGGAGATGAACATGCATTGGATGGTTTTTAAATTAGAGTCATAAGACTGAAAATCATATCAGTGCAAGTTTTTGTCCTGGTCATTAAGCTGATGATGAGGATATATGGGTTTCTCATTGTAAGGTCTGGATTCAGTTCCCCGCTCCAGCTGCAGTTCCTGGTTCTCTCTGGTGCAGACACTGAGGGGCAGCAGTAATGGCTCAAGTACTGTGGTTCCTGTCACCATACGGGAGACCTGGATTGAGTTTCACTTACTGCAGCAAGGGAACCAACAGATTGCAGTTGATTACTCCCCTTTTCTGTCTCTTTTCCCCCAATGAATGTAAAATACTACATACAAATATAGATATGTTCCATTTTGACTTTTCTTAAAATAACCTTGTTTGTTCTTTTATAAGATGAGGAAATGAGTTTAAAATATTAAGTAATTTATCTAAGATTACATGGGAAATAATAGTATTAAAAGAGGAAACACAGTGAAGCAAGCTCAATTCAGGCCTTTTGTTCAGTAACTGTGCTGTACATGAAAAAAAAAAGGAATGGTTACAGAGGCTGCATGTTCTTGCAAATGGGAGAGAGCAGGTTTGGCTTTTCATTTTCTGAGTGGTGAAATATTACAAGGCTCCTGTTTGTTTATGTAGTTTGCAGTGTATCAACTAACGAAGTCAGCTAATTTGAAAAGGAAAAAGTATAAATTGTCATAAAACAAGATGTTAGGGAATAGGGGTATAAATGAAGTTGCCTATTATCAATTGATTATTTTTAGCATTTCCTAGGAAAATATTTCTTTATTTAAGATATCAGTATAACCACATGCCAAACATGTGAGTGGAAGTTATTCATAGTTGACAAATGTTTTTTTTGAAATAATACTTCAATTTTTCATTATATTGTTGACAATTTTTACATAGTTAATTAGGGTAAAAAGGTTCAAGGGCTATAGGAAATTGGGTACGACTATTTTTTCCATATTGTTTACTTCATATATCTTAGGTAAAGGAGGTTTTAAGGGAGAAGCCGCACTCTGTTTCTGACCCACCCCAAGTCCAGGATGTGGGGCATGCTCCAAGGGTCTTGCTCAAGTGGTTTTGATAATTCACCAGTTATGAATTGCTGCCAATCTTGCCACTCCAAGAACTATGCGGTCCTTGAAGAATCCGCTGGTTGACATAGTCCATCATAGAGTCTCCATTTGTCCAGTACTTCGATGCCAACATATAGCTGAGGTGGTTGATTGACTTGTTCTGTCTTCTGTCTTTTCTTGGTTAGGGCTCTGAGTTCAGCATTTCAACTGGGGAGATCCCAAAAGAAACTTTGTGTGAGGTGTTCTCAAACCAGATTCTTGTATGTACTAGCAAGTACAGGGCCCGGCACAGTCCATCACCCCCATCAGCTGGTGGTTGCAATTGCTGGGTTGGTTCTCTTTTCAGCCCCGACTTCACTGGAACCAATGGGTGTTACAGCCAGCCTGGTTCTACCCAGCACATACTCGGCCTTCGCATAAACCAGTGTGAGCTGCAGGCTAGTGAGAGTGACCCACAATAACCCCCACCAGGCCCACCAACTACCCTTGTTTGCCAGTATGTGCAGTAGACTAGTCCAGTCTGTCCCACACATCATTCAGCTCTTGTACAAGTCACTGGGAATTAAAGCATTGTTCCATCTACCCAGCTCCACTACACAGCCCACAGAGATGCTGTTGGGTGTCTGTTGAGCCACCCCAGCCCCTGGCTTTTGCCTGATTTAGTCCACATGAGGCGTACAGGTGTTATAGCCCTGCTTAGTTGGTCTGCCCCCATCCCAGCTCATGCTCCCTAATGGAAGTAGCTGTCAGCAAGGGAACCCACCCTCATTATTCCCTCTGCTGGCTCTGCCTCCTCCTCCTTACCTGGTTCTCATGTGTGCTGGTTGGATGCTGCAGTCACACCCGATACAAGCAGCCTCCTCCTTGGGATTCTGTAATGTTCAATGTTTTTTTGTCACATCCAAACCTGGCCCAACCCACACTCTGTTCTGTTGCTCAGATTTGCCAGTGGATGACGTGAACTGATTCAGCCTGGTCTGCCCCTGATTCATGCCAAATGTATGCCAGTGGGATACTGTCCATGGTCTGTTCTGGGCTGTTTCCTATCATGCTTCTTGTGCTCACCTGCTAAGTCTGTGTCCTGCCAGAGGAGTTGTCCAGCCTCCTCCATCAGAACTTCTCCCAGTGCCAGATTTTGTGCACACCAGATGATCTGTGAGCCAGCCCTACTCAGTTCACTTCCTGTCCTAGCAGGAACAGTGGCTTTTCCTGACTGGCCTTCAACCCAAACTGGTCCTTGCTGTTGAATATTTCAGCCCAGCCACGGCTCATCCATACCCACATATGGCTCACACATGGCTCAGTAGGGATGAGACCTAGCCTGATCTATCCCACATCTACCCTGGTCCTCCAGCACACCAGAGGGTGTTGGGGTCTGGCCCAGCTCGGTGCATCCAATCCCAGTCCACACTTGTGCCAAGGGAGACTACAACTGTTTCCTGATCAGAATGCAGCCCCCATTCCAGCCCACGCACCCCTGGGTGGGATCCTCATCCCAGCTCGGATTGTCCCCTTAGCTCCCAACCGGGCCTGTTCCCAGTCGTAGATCAAGTGCATTCCAGTGGTTTCTCTGACTCAACTTGGCTCAACCCCTCACTTGTCCCGACCTCTGCCTTATACACTGTGGCTTAGCGTTCTTGCCCAACACAGACCAGTATGTGCAAGAGCCTAGTTCGGCATGACCTGTGCTCCATCCTGGTGTCTAGCTTTGCTTGTGGCCATGGTTTCTCAGTCCTACCCTGTCCATCCTATTCCTTTACCAATTGACACATCAGCCAGCTGTTAGAGCTACTTTGCCAAGCTTGTCTAACCCCCCCAGGTCTGGACCACATGTTCACCAGTGGAGCTATGACACTTTAGGGGAATTTCCCAAGTTCCTCCACTTGATCCACTCCCAGACCCAGTTCTCATACATGCCATTGGGTTTTAGGCCCAGTTCCGGGGAAGTCTGGCCTTCCATTTGGCCTTATATGAGCTGGTGAATGTTGCAGCCCAGCCCACCCCACACCCTATTCAGGATGCACATTTAGATGCTGCTGCCTTGACCAGTCCAGAGCGTTGTCAGTTCCTTTACCTGTGATTGATGGAAGGCTCCCTTGGTCACACCTAGCTTAGTCCATCACCTCCCCAACTCTTGAGCAAACCAGTGGGGCTAGAATTTCCACAGGGTTTGGCCCACACACCCTTCACGGAATCTACCCCAGGATACGGTTCTTGAGTGCTAGTTAATGTGTTGGTCCTGCATAATGTGACCCATCTGCTGATCCATCATCATGTCAGGTAACAGGATATGGTCCTGCTGGACAAGCACTGAGCCTTAGCTTTTGCATGAACTGGTATTTGGTGGTCAGCATTGTACGGTGATCACATGTTCTTCAAAGGAAGAGTAACTATCATTGGGAATCTTTAGGATATATTCACCTCCCAGAAGCACAGTGGGTTTAACCTGGAGCTACCTAAGCAGCCATTCAAAGAAGCAAAACTCCAGAGCTGCACAGCCAGCAGGTGGAGCTGGCTCCAAATGGCTCACTGGCCACTGGGGGCACAGCTCCCCATGTGCACATGGTGGCTGTCGTCTGGGATCTGTGCATGAGGCGCCCCGTCCTGAGACCCACCAGCTCCCGGGAGTTTGCTGGAAGTTTAAATCCCCAGGTCCCAGGCCGTGCCCCTCCCCAATCCCATCCACCACCCAATGAGGGTGATGGGTGGACCCCAGACCTGCCCAGTCATGGAGACCTCCCCCCTTGGTGTACTCACCCCAAAGGGAGCAGCCCCAGGAGCCCAGACAGGCCTGGGGACAGCCCACCGCGTGCACATGGTGGCTGTTGTCTTGGATCCAGGCATGAGACACCGCATCCTGAGACCACCCTGAGAAATATTTTTTGACATATATCAAATATTAGTGCTTTATGATTTCAGTATTGCACAAATGAAACATTATTTTAAGCATAAGGCTGCATACGATTTCAGCCTAAACCATTTTTTCCCCAGGGCCCCCTAGCTTATGACCAGGTTGATATTCCTGCCCAGAGTTTAATTGCTTTATATGCTTGTCTTGGTGACTGTAACGCTAACCACATACAAAAAGTAGGTCTTCCAGGAGATAATTACAATAGTTATGGTTACTAACAAAATCATTTCACATCTTATGAATACATTAGCATGACAGCTGAATGCTCACTTTAGATAGTACTAAAGGCCATAGTTCTGGTCTTCTGAGTAGACATATGAGAAATCTTGGTCAAATGAATTATGTCTGTCTATTCATAGTAATTTTGAAGGTAGAAAATCAGGTTAATGCAGGTCAGGTCACTTGCCAACTATTCTCTGATTACATTTGCCCTGATTCTGAGCTATGGCTGGTGAGTACAGATACAACTTGAAAGAGAAAGTTATAATCAGATGACTGATGAAGTCAGTAAACATAATAAAATAGACTCACAAAAGCCTAATATTACCTCTTGATAGAAGAGTTTGCTGTAATCATGGAGTGCCGGAGTCCAGCTCCAGCTGAGTTCGGAACTCGCGAACGGTGCGTGGATGAGGCGTAAAGAAAGAAAGAGACGGACCACTAGGAACTCTTGACCATCGTGGACGACGCACAAAAGCTGTCCGTTTTATTTATACAAAATCAGTCAAACTCTGGCTCAGGCTTTTTACATCACGCTCAAACGGAGGTTTCTAAAGATAACTCTGCCATTAGTTTCACCTAAGGCTAGGTTGCTATTCACCTGGCACCTGGCTAGGAAAAGGTTTTCAATAGATGATGCATATCAGTCAGTAGCACATTCCTACCACAATTACTTTACAGCTAGGTCTTGAGACAGTCAAGGAAGGAAGGGGCCTAAAAGATCAAAGAAAGAGGGAAAGAATGGATTCCCACTACACCTGAAGACAGAACACCCTTGATTAGCATAGGATCAAAAATGGGGGGTTAGCACCCTTGATTAGCATAGGATCAAAAGGGGGATATAACACTCTTGATTAACATATTGCCACAGGATGCAGCCCTAACAGCAATAACAGCTCTTTGGCTAAAAACGGCACCAGCAACATTAGCTTCTAAGTTCCTATTGATATTTAACAGTAACTCCTCAGAGGCAGACAATGCCTAAATAGATTACAGAATACTCAGCGGGGGTTGTCCGGGGTGTCCATGCAAAGGGAGTCAGAGCTACATTCAGGTGTTGTAGAGACATCCTCCTGGCCTTGCCACACAGCTGGACATTCCTTGCGGCATTGCCTACAATAGAACAATACTCTTCACATGTTCCTGCCTTCCACATCCATCACACGGACCCCAGCAATGGAGTAAGGAATTCTGAAGTCATTATTATAATACAGCCTGGCTATGTTCTAGTATAGTTTTCCTTTGGGGACAAATCTCTGAGGATTCTAGAAATTCAAATGTGAATTCGAAAGCACCAGCAATCATTATCATATTCTAGAGTACACATTGATTATTTCAATTAAGTTCACAAAAACACGACCTTCAAGGGTCCTGTCAATTCTGAAATGATCAGTTTCCTGTTTTACATTGCTGACACATTTTCACTGCATAGTCATTAAGAATATATTGTAATAAGCTGTTTCAAGCAAATATTAGTTTTTGTTCACTTAGGTATTTCAGACTAAAGATCACTAAACACTAAACTTGTTTCTACAACAGTATACAATTTTTTCAAATTGGGGACATTTAGCATATCCAGCGTCTGTCTCATTTCTGTGGGCATCTGTGTTGCCTTTTCTCATCTGAGCTGTGATCTTCTTGAGTTTCAGAATATAATGAATAATTTTCATTTTATTATGAACATTTAGTTTATCATATCACAAATCTCTGGATCATTTTCCATATCTTAGTAGGCAGTCCTCCTATGTCTTTGCTTCACAATGCCTGCAAAAGGTGAGAGGTATATTCTGCTTCCTACTGGGTGTACAGACTCCAATCTGCTAAAGTGGAGTCGTGAACAACGCCTGCTTTCTAGATGGAAGTAGAGGCTCACCACCACCCTGCCCTGTGGACTACATGCTAGTGTATGTCTCCTTGCTTCTGGCTTAACGTTGCTCACTGGTGGATTCTCCCACCATTACAAGAGGGAAAGAATGGTTGGAAGTTTCTTGTAATAAGGGCATGAACTCAGCTGTCCTCTGTGCCCAAGGGAAGGGACCAGCAATCTAGTCCCATCCAACAGCATCTCATTATGTCTTGTTGTTTCCAGATAACAGGGAGATTCACTTGTGTGGTGAACCCCACTCACGGTAGGTAGGATAATGGGAGGAATAGTGAAGTGAAGACCAACTCCCTGACTGGCTGCACTGAAAGTGGAGCAGAAGTGGTTACCATTTTCCCTTATCATTTGTCTGCGGTTGGATGGATATTGCCAGAAGTTTCCTCTTCTGTTCATACCACCCTTTTCTCAGTGTTTTTCACTAGGAATGTCAGGCTTTTATTTGAGCGTCTTTTTCATTGTTAAACAAATCTGGGGGCCAACAAATTGGTTCCCTGGCCAAATTTCTAGCTCCATGTGCTGGCATCCCATATGGGTGCCACTTCATGTCCTAGCTGCTGCACTTTCAATCTAGCTCCTTGCTTTTAGCTTTGGATAGCAGTAGAGGGGATGTCTCAGGTTCTTGGGACCTGGTACCTACATGAGATGTTTTGGGGAATCTTCTAGTTCATGGCTTCAGATTGGCTGAGCTCCGGTCATTATGGTCCCTTGGAGAGTGAGCCAGTTGTTGCAAGACCTTTCTCTGTACTTCTCCTCTGTATAAGTCTAACCTTTCAAAAATATATATATGTATATAAACTTTTAAAAATCCTGTCAGGTGGAGGTCTCTACTCTAGGGTGTATGAAGCAAATCTCTTTATGTCTTGTTGCTGAAACCTTTAAATATGTGAAAAGCAGCCACACAAAGAAAAGCGTCCTTCATTGCTACCCTTGTTATTCCTCATGTCCTAAGCTCCAGAAATGTCTACCCTCCTTTCTTCACTCAAAGTGTTTATCCCATTAGTAGCTGTGTACTTTCATGGTTATTTCTGAGGGTAGGTGTTGTATGAGGGAAGTTTTATGAGGGATGGTGTAACCTCCTCTCTATGGATCTAGAAAGACATGCTTTCAAACATGTTGTTTAAAAAGTATCCAGCTGCTTATTTGTTTTACTTGAACTAATTTATAGAATACAAATTTATGTTCCAGTTTCAAATGAGGATATTCATATACATTGAATATAAAAGGTGTACGAGAAATAATATGGCAGATAAAATCCCCTGGTTTTGAAGTATTCTTCAGTAGTTCTCACTACAACTCTTCACCGAGTACATGACGTAAATGAAGTCACCATGCTGATCAGATACAGTGACCTTAACTTCTAGAGTAATTGTCATGGCCTCAGTTGCATCCTTTATAAAGCAATAGCTGAGGAAAAACATTATTGGGGTATTTTAAGAATGTATTCAATTAATTCGTTTTAAAAAGATTTATTGATTTTTAATTGGAAAGGCAAACACACAAAGAGAAAGATACAGAGAGAAAGATCTTCCATTTGCTGGTTCTCTCCCACAATGGCCAGGTCTCCCACATTGGTGCAGGGTGCTAAGGCTTTGAATCATCCTCTACTGCTTTCCCAGGCCACAAACAGGGAGCTGGAAGGGAAATGGATCAGCCGGGACACAAACTGACTTTCATATGGAATCCTGGTGCATGCAAGGCTTGGATTTAGCCACCAGGCTATTGTGCCAGGTCCAGAATTTTTAAATTCCTGTGAATCATTGTGAACAGGGCTCAGAATGGAGTCAGGAGTCTCAGTAGCAGTTGTTTATAACACACTTAAAGCTTTACCATTGTTTCTACTGTCCTATTGCTGCTAACCTTGACTTTAGCTTGCAGTTGCACATTTTTTGAACACAAAGGAGCAAGTTATTTGATTGTGTATGATGGCAGATATTTAAATAAAGTAGGTAGGGGCAGGGGCCAGTGTTGTGTTGTAGCAAAAGTGGCATCCCAGTTCATGGTCCCAGTTCATGGACCAGCGGTTCCTCTTCTGTCCGAGCTCCAGGCTAGGATGGCCTAAGTGTTTAGGCCTCTCCACCTGTGTGGGAGAGCTGGATAACTTTCTGGCTCCTGGAATCAGCGTGGACTAGACTTCTACATTGTGGCCATTTGGTTAGTGAACCAGTAGATGAAAGATCTCTCTGTCTTTCCTTCTCTCTGTAACGTTCTTCATTTCTTTCTCTTTCTCACCTTTTCTGTTTTCCTTCTCTCTGTTTTCATGTTACAAGCTAGTGTTTATTTCTAAAATATACCAAAAATAGATCTGTGAATCAAATAAATGAATACTTTTCTTTATAAAGGAGTTTGAAATCCACTGATTCACTCCCCAGGTGGCTGCAAAGGCTAGGGCTTTGCTAGGATGAAGTCAGGAGCCCAGATTGTCTTCTGTGTCTTCTGCAAGGGCTCAAGCAGTAGGGCCATCTTCTGCTCTTTTCCCAGGTATATTAGTAGGGAGCTGGATGGGCGGTGGAATAGCCAGGACTTGAACTGCTCCCCAAATAGGGTGCTGATGCTGCAGGGGAATGCTTAACGTTTACCATAGCACAGAGATAAAGATAAGTTAAAACACAATTTAAGATAGGCAGTTATACTATTTGCTAATCTGAATCATAAAAAACATTTCTCAACAATCTTCAGATTTATGTGGTATTATTACCAGCAGAACAGACTGAATGTAGTTCCTAGACTGAATTGTAAGAATATAGTACTTATAAAATACTTTGAGATGAGGATAACATTGTAGATTGCCAACTGAGCCACTTTGAATGACCCTAGAATTGTATAACCAAGGGCTGGTTTGTGAAGTGGACTTCTAGTCCCAGTAAATGCTGATATGCTAATGTTCCCCCTTACTGCATAGGCAGCGGAATGTGGCCCAAGTACCAAGTTCTGGCACCATTTTAAAAGATCTCAATAGGATTTTTGCCCCCTGGCTTAGGTCAGGCCCAAACCTGGTTATTGTAGACACTTGAGAACTAAACCAGCAGATGAAACAAGCATGTGAGTATCAATGTGTTCTCTCTATATATAGATCTATTGATCTCTATGTGTATTCTATATATCTATAGGTCTATAGCTCGATCCTCCCAGCTGATATTCCGATGAGTTTAGATCCTGTGACGAAAGATCTGGGTTCTTCCATCTCGTGTGGGAGATTCAAAAGGGAGTGTATGACCTCGGAGTTCTTGGCCTACATTCCAATCTCTAGTGGTCTCCTTGACAGTTGAGATATAGCCCTTGGTGCCCATACTGATAGTCCTAGGTGAGGATCCGAGAGTCTCCAAGGTTCGGATAAAAGCTTCGTCCAGTATGGAAAGCTTAGAACAGACAGGAAACATTCAGCTTCAACTCACATATACCTTACTAGGCAGGTCACAAATATTAGGTACTCCTCAGTATGGTATTGAAGATTCTCTGCACACCCCTCCTAAAACTGTTCTGTGCCTCAGTTGTTAACATATGCCTTATTAGAGTTATAAGCTTGTTTGGACTATCCTAAAATTCACCAACTTCAGTAAAACTCATGCTTCATTACTATAAAATGCTAAATATAAAAATGAAAAAAAACACAAGACAGCTGAGTAGTACCCTATAACCATTTTAAGTTGTATAGCAACTGGTAGTGTATAAACTAAAATTGAAATGTCACTGAGGTAGTCACAGGATGTGGATAATAACTTACATTTTCTAACGTATTGGTCCCTCAATACCATGTCAATTAACTGAATAGTGTTGTAAACTGTTGTTGATGTTATGTTGTGGCCTTTCATTGGAGGGGATGATATTCTGCCATGTCTACTTTCAGAACAGGGATGGTCTGCCAAGGAAACTGTTGAACTTATCTGGACAATAACAGGTTGGACTCTATGCATGGTATATGTTCGCAGTGAAGGAATCATGACTTAATATGAACTGTACTACTGTAACAATGTGGAGGAATCCAACATAAGGGGAGGGCACAGGAATGGCTTGGAGAAATCCCAGAGCCTATGAAACTGTGTCATAAAACAAAACTTAAAAAAATAATAAAATAAAATGTCATGGTTTTCACAAAAATGAATATCTCTGTTGAAATGCTTGAATTTCATTAGAGCCAATGGAGCTGACGTGATAATATGTGTGTGTATGTTTATTTTTAAAAAGTTTGGTTATATTTGTAGCATGACCTGACAAAATATTAAATAACAAATGGTAAGTGTCCAGTTGATCAGTGGTCAGGATCCAAAGTCTATACAAACAATGATACAAGAAAGAGCAAAATTTTCATTAGTCATCATTATTCTTCATTCATATCAGATGCACATTTCTACTCATGATGATGTAGGAACTGTGTGAAAATGAGAAACTTGAAGTTCTTGTACCTATCTGCAATGAAGATTCCAGAATTGTGGTGGAGACAGACACTGAATGTGTGAACATTGTTTCACTGAGGGTTTAAAGAATGTGCTTACGGCATTATAAAGGGATAAAGGTATCTCTGAATTGGTCTGGAGCTTGAAGAAGGCTTCTAGGAGGATGAAAAAACAGAACAATTGTTTTGGAATCTGTAGTGTAAGAGGTGTTAGCATGCAGTGTAATACTGCAGTCATGAAGTGATAATCAGAGTGTGCCTGTTTACCATTTTCAAAGATCCATTGACTGGTTATAACAGGTGCTTTCAAGAAGAAACTGAGAGATGTGAAGAAAACAGCTATATTTGGCACGTTTTAAGATACTTTTAAGAATTTTTGCTTTGAACCAGCTTAATGGCTAAATTGGCCCATCCTCTGCCTTGGAAGCACCTGGTTCCAGTGTGTGTCCTGGCTGTTCCACTTCCCATCTAGCTCTTTGCTTATGGCCTGGGAATGTGGTAAAAAATAGCCCAAGACCTTGGGACCCTGCAGCATTGTTGGAGACCCAGAGAAAACTCCTGGCTCCTGGGTCCTGGCTTTGGATTGGCTCAGCTCTTGCCATTGCAGCATTTGTGGAGTGAAGCAGTGAATGGAAGATATTTCTCTCTGTCTCCCCATCTCTCTGTAAATATGTCTTTCCAATAAAAATAAATAAATCTTTTTAAAACAGAGTTGTTGGGGCCCGGCGCGGTGGCGCAAGTGGTTAAAGGTCCTCGCCTTGCACGCCCGGGATCCCATATGGGCGCCGGTTCTAACCCCCGCAGCCCCGCTTCCCTTCCCTTCCCTTCCCCGCTCCCTGCATGTGGCCTGGGAAAGCAGTCGAGGACGGCCCAAAGCTTTGGGAACCTGCACCTGTGTGGGAGACCCGGAAGAGGCTCCTGGCTTCAGATTGGCATAGTATCGGCCCATTGCGCTCACTTGGGGAGTGAATCACTGGACGGAAGATCTTCCTCTCTGTCTCTCCTCTCTGTATATCTGCCTTTCCAATGAAAAAATAATAAAAATAAATCTTTAAAAAAAAACAGAGTTGTTGATTTCATTCTAAACTGTGTAGAAGATTACCAAATATCCATAGTTTTATGGCTATCATTGGTATATGGAATACGAAATGGAATGTTGTATGAGGAAAGGAAAGCACATGCAGGTTGCATTACTCAAGGTTCTTCAGATAAACATCACATATATACACCCCTTCGTGTGTATGGTTATGAATATGTGTGTCTATGTCTTTAGAAAAGGAGCATGCTTGAGAGAAACTTAAAAAACCTTGTTCAGGGCATTTTGGGGGATGACAAGTCACAAAACAATTGGGCAGGTAAGCTTAAAACAAAAAAGACCAGCTACAGATGATGTTGCAAAACTAGGTCCAAAACTTCTCTGAAGGTAGACTCCTAACTTTTATGAGCACCCCAGTCTTTGAAGGTCCTCAGATGAATAGACAAGGCACACATTGTGGTGGATAATCTGCTTTAGTTAATATCTGTCAACAAAACATTGTACCCTATTCAAGCTGATACATAAAGTCAGTTATCACAAGGATGCCTTTAAATCAAAATGCAAAAGGGAAAGCTTAAGATGAGTGTTATAATGAAGGTGCCAACAAGTGGTAGCCAACTGTTGAACTTAGAATTTACAAGACGGATCTAAATGTTGCAGTATGGGTGGGGAGCAGAAATAAATTTTGCTCCGGCTGTGAGTCCACAAATTGAGTCAATGATAGTATGATAGTACCTAGTACTGGGCAAGGATGGGGCGAAGTTGGATAATGAAAAGAGATAGGGAAATACAAATTCTCTAGTTGTCAGAATGTTGGTATGTTATCTATACAGCAGAATGCACGCTAAGATTCTCAGCAGTAGCACTGTCTGCATCCCTCAATTTCCTCAGCTAGAGGTGAGTCTGACCACAAAGAATTCACTCAGGAGATTTCTTCTACTTGTTTTGTGCCATGACAGGAAATCTAATGATTTCTTCAGAGGGTATCACCTCTTTATTCCTATCTGATATAGGAATTCCCAGGTTATTCAGGTACATCTTATCCTTTGCTGGGGATCCCCAAGTTGGATTTAAAACGCAGGAGCACACACAAACTTATTAAGGATCTCAGCCGGGTACAGTAGCTAAGTGGCTGAAGTCCTTGCCTTGCACACCCAGGATCTCATATGGGCACTGGTTCATATCCAACATCCCTGTTTCCCATCCAGTTCCCTGCTTGTGGCCAGGGAAAGCAGTCAAGGACGACCAAAGAACTTGGGATCTGCACCCACATGTGATACCTGAAAGAGGCTCTGTGAGCCTGGCTGTGGATTTGCAAAGCTCCAGCTGGTGTAACCACTAGGCAGTGAATGAATGAATGGCAGATCTTCCTCTCTGTGTTTCTGCCTCTCTGTGTATCTGACTTTTCATTAAACATAAATAAATCTTTTTTAGAAAAAAATGGTAGGGATCCAAAACTCATCATGGCCAGAGGACCCTATTCGATGAAATGTATCCCTAGCAAATTATTCCTATGTGATACTTTTCATTTCATCTTAGAATGCACAGTCATACTAACCATAGCTATTATCCTTGTTTAAAAGAAGATGCTGTTGAAAATAAACTTAAAGATTGTAAGCATGTAAATGCAAGCATAGCATAGAAAATTTTATTTGAAATAACAAAAGGTTTAAATAATTTCCAATGTACCATTTACAACATTGTTCTCTGAAGTATAAATTTAACTTATTCATATCAGTGTGGGTATACAGTTTAGTATTCAATATCTGAAAGTCTGCTTCAGTTTACTCAACTTGAGGTAATTTTATATGTACATACTTATTCCAAGTATAGCCACTCAACTTGCTTTAACTCTACTCATGTAATGTTATTACATCAAAATCTACAGACTACTACAGTGTTCACTAAGACAATACTTTCTTACCAAGCCGTCTCTTCAGAGCTCCTTTAATCTCATTATTTCTGAGACTATAAATGAGGGGATTCAACATGGGGATCACCACCATGTAGAACACAGACACTACCTTGTTCTGGTCAGTTGAGTAGCTGGACCTAGGCATCACATAAATGAAGATAATGGTCCCAAAGAACAGAGTGACTGCTGTGAGGTGGGAGGTGCAGGTAGAGAAGGCCTTACGGCGTCCCTCAGTGGAGCGCATCTTCAGGATGGTGATGAGGATGTAGATGTAGGAGACAGCTATGACAAACACTGTGATTATAATGGTGGGGCCAGCAGTAAATGAGGGAACAACTGCAGGGACACTGACATCAGAACAGGAGAGTTCAACCAAAGGGGCAAAATCACAGAAAAAGTGGTTGACTCTGTTGGGTCCACAGAAGAATAAAGAGAAGAAAGAAAATATGAAAGTAAAAGCATTAAGAAACCCAACTACATAAACCATTACCAGTAACTGGACACAGACTTGCGTGGACATTTTGGTTGAATAGAGCAGTGGGTGACAAATTGCCACAAAGCGGTCATATGCCATGGCAGCTAGGAAGCTGGCATCAGATGTTCCAAAGAAAGCAGCTAAGCCAAGCTGAGTGGCACATCCAAAGTAGGAGATTGTGCTTTTGTTCCTCAAGAAGTTTACAAGCATATTGGGTGTGACAGAAGATGAAAGGCCCGTGTCAACAAAAGCCAGTTGGCTCAGTAAGAAGTACATGGGCTGATGGAGCTGAGGAGAGATTCTGATCAGAATGATGGTGCTGAGATTTCCAGACACAGTCACCAGGTAGATACATAGGAAGAGCGTGAAGAGGATGACTTGTAGGATGGGGTCATCTGTTAAGCCCAGCAGGATGAACTCTGACACTGTAGTGAGGTTCCCATCCATCGTGAATCTGAGGTAGAATAGGTGCTGACAAAATCAACCTGTGAAGATAATGTATCAATGGATGTAGAGACATCAAGGTTTCATTTCTATTAGTATGTGCTTGGAAGTCATTGTTAACAAATTAATCACGTGTGTAAAATTTGCATTAGTGTTTTCTTTTATTCTGGAGTGCCAGGGTTTATATCTTCTTAGTTATTGTATTGAGCTTTCCTGTGTTTTCAAAGCTGTTGATAGTAGAAACACCAGAAAATGGCTTAAAATAATATCTATATGTTTTGTGTGTACGATTTAGCTTATTTTTATTTGAGTGAGAGAGGAGACAGCAGTATTTGTTCATGCAGTGATTTGTTCCTTAGGTGCCAGGAAGAGCTGGGGTTGGCCCTGGTTGAGACCAGGAGTCTGGATGTCCCTCATGGGGAGCTGGGAGCAGGTCCCTGAGCCATCTTCCACTGCCTCCCTGCATGCTCATCATAGAAAACTGGAACCTGATGAGGAGGCAGAGCTCACAGCATAACCACTCTAAAATGGGGTACAGGTACCCCACGGAACACCTAAGGACTGCACCAAACACCATTTCATTTAAATGTAAAAAATATTTCTAAATAGATTTTAATTTAAAGCTTCAAAATTTTGAGATATAGGAAAATAACAAAAAGCAATGAAATGAAGGAGTTAAATATGAAATTGATAAAATTCTATGAAATGGAGTGTTGAGCAATATCACATTTATTGAATGATTTATAAGTTATGGCACTAGATTCAAAGTTATACAGTGAGTTCATTTTTAAAGGCTGAAATAATATTTAACAACATTTTCATTTAATGGGCATAATTTGAATATTAAAATGTTGAGTTACCTAAAATATCATAGGAAGTAGTAGACTTATACTATGAACTGCAGTCAGTCCTTCCCATCAATATTCATACGTGTTAATTATTCCAAAGTATACACGTTTAATTTGGGGATCATAGCTGTAGGTCATTCAGTTTTGTAACAACCAATGCATAACAGAGATACCTAGTTGCATAGTTCAAAATTGCAATAATTTTTACTAAGAGGCAGAGAAATGGGGAAAGTGCGTGTTTCTGTCACTAGTTTGCTCTGAAATCCATGCAGTGGTCTGGGCTGAAGCTAGGAGACTGGGACTTAATCCAGGTCTTCCATGTGGTTGATAGGAACCCAAATGCTTGAGCTATTACCACTGCCCAACAGGATGTGCATTAGAAGCAAGTTGGAGTCAGGAAATGTCACCCAGGCACTCTGGGGTGGGGTGCCACCTTGAAATGCTAAGCTATGTGCCTACCCCAGGCCATCTTTTAAAGGAGAAATATAGTGTTCTTGAAAGGACAAGACTCAGAAAGGAATTGGAAATTAAAGTTATGAATGAGGTTATCGTAAAGTTGGTAACTATTTTTAATACTTCCAGTGAAAATAGTTTGTAAATGTTTCAAATCACAGAAGAATCACTTGAAAAATCTTTTTGCAATTATATATCTAGAGCATAATTGAATCTATGTTTAAATCGGTTTTTTTTTTGTCATAGCAGTCTTTTCTAATTTGGAATAGTATAAAATGAAATAATATTACCATCAACATAGTTTACTCAGCAGCCGGTGTTGTGGTATAACAGGTTAGGCAGTCATTTGCAATGGTGTGGTATTCCATAAGAGCACCAGTTCAAGTCCTGGCTATTCCACTTCTGATTCATTTCCTTGTTCATGTTCTTGGGAAAGAAAGCAGCTGCAGTGGGTGCGGTACACACACGAGAAACTCAGATGAAGCTCCTGGCTCCTGGTGTCAGCAGCCTTTTGGTGAATGAACCAAGATGCTCTCCCTCTTGTTGTCTCCATCTTCCTCTGTATCTCTGCCTTTCAAATAAAAAAGTCTTAACAACAACAGCAACAACAAAAAGCTCCAAAAAAAACAGTCAACTCATCATTTAGAGTCCAAATGGCCCAGCTTTGTCCTTACCTTTTCCTTTTGGTTTATATATTTCATGTTTTGCTTTATAATTTTAATCTTTTTAAAATTTGCATATTATTGTACAATTCCACAGGGTCTGGGATTTTCCCTCTCCTTCTCCTTGACAATTTTCCCCATATTATCACAATTGTATAGTGCTTCAGTCTAGTCATAAATATATCTTTTAGTCACTGTGAAATAAAGGATTCACACCAGTATTTTAAAAGGCTATTTCCAAAATATATTTACTAACAGTGTATAATAAAATTATTCCAAATATTGTATGATTATAATTGACTACTGACTTTTGTTTCTTTGTTTCTTTTTGTTGACTACTGACTTTTAAAAGCGTGAACCACCATTTGAGGTTCTGACCTCCTGGGTGTGAATTAATGAGATGACCTCAGTAGGCTGAATTACATCTATCTACTCCACACTAACTTGCATGTGGTAATTGAATGTAGAACTTGAATGTGTAAAGATGAAGTTATTTGGTAACCAGTTGTCAAATTGTATTTGCCCTGTTTCTCAGCTACTTTGTCAATTCAGATGCAACTTCAGATGTTCTATCTTTTTTAAAAAGTGAACAAATTTCCTATCTTCCGCAGTGCTGATTTAGGAGCATAATTATACTTCCCTACCTGTCCGTGTTTCTCACCCACTTTCCTCCTCTTTAGTTTCTTCTTTTAAAAATTCGCAACAACACACTTCCACTTCATAATCACATGACTAACACACTGTTATGTAATAATGTCAATAAATGACAAATAAGAAAAAATATTTAAATTCCCTGTTCCCCACAACTTAATATAAAGCCATTATCAGTGCTACTACTGATGCAAAAAAAATGTTCTTTAATGACAAATAGAGATCAGTAAACTCACAAATTCCAAAATCTTACCTCTGAACTAAGAATTCATTCATCTTACTAGTTATTAATTCAGAGTCATGTATTATATAGCAGTGATGGTTATTTGTGTTTTTTTTTCTCTTGAAAATGAGTCTCTGAAGATTCTGAAAATTCAGATGTGAATTCAGATGTGAATTGTGATTCACATCCTCCAGTGCATATGAGCAGTTAAGTTCAGACAAATATAGCTGATCTTCAAGGGTCAATCAAGTCTCAAGGGACCGTTACTTTTATTCTCTTTATGTTGTAGATTTTGCTTTAATACTTATTGAATACATTGTTACAAATTTTCTCAAATAAAATATTGGTTCTTCATTTGCCTTGATACTTCAATTTAAAACTTACTAAATGGAACCTTAGGTGGCAATCCTGATTTTATCAAGATTCCATTTTTTTTGTTTTTAATTTTTAGTGATAAATGTAGGACATTCTGATTGATGTCTTTGGGAATATGGGGTGCGATGCAATGTGAGATTGAATATTTTAAAAAACGCAGTTATTTGATATGTATATAACTTTGCATATCAAGATATACAAAAGAAATACCTTTTATTTTTTTCTGTTTTTCTTTTCATTTTTTTCCATTTTTTATTTTATTTTGAAAATCTTTATATAGTTAATTTGGGTAAAAAGGGCAAGGGCTATTGGAAAGTGGATAAGACTATTATTTCCATATTATCTCCTTCATGTATCAGAGATAAGTGGGGATATTGAGGGAGAAGCCCCCACACAGTTTCCCATCCACCCCAAGTCCAGGATATGGGGCATGCTCTGAGATACTTGCACAAGTGGTTTTCATAGTTCACCAGTTATGAATTACTTCAAATTTTGCCACTCCAAGCACTATGAGGTCTTTGAAGAATCCACTGATTGACATAGTCCATCATAGAGTCTCCATTTGCCCCGTACTTCCCTGCCAACATATAGCTGAGGTGGTTGATTGACTTGTTCTGTCTTCTGTCCTTCCATGGTTAGGGTTCTGATTCCAGCAGTTCGATTGGGGAGATCCCCAAAGAAACTTTGTCTGAGGTGTTCTCAAACCAGATTCATGTATGTACTAGCAAGCACGGGGCCCAGCACAGTCCATCGCCCCCATCAGCTGGTGGCTGCAGTTGCTGGGTTGGTTCTGTTTTCAGCCACGTCTTCCACTGAAACCAATGGGTGTTGCAGTCCAGCTTGGTTCTGCCCAGCGCATACTCGGCCCTCACATGAACCAGTGGTAGCTGCAGCCTAGTGAGAGTGACCCACAATAACCCCCACCAGGACCACTACCTACCCTCGTTTGCCAGTATGTGTAGCAGACTAGTCCAGTCAGACCCACATCCCATTCAGATCTCATACATGTCGATAGGTATTGAAGCTTAGATCCATCTAACAAGCTCAACAATCAAGCCCTCATGGATGTTGTTGTGTGCCTCTCTGTCAAGCCACACCAGCCCCTCTCCTAGTTTTCATGCCCTCCCATGGAAGTGGTAACACAAAAGGGAGGAGCCCACTATTTCCCTCCCAGGCCACTCCCACTCCCTGATTATGCACTCTCCAGGTGGTTCTGTGGTTTGACTTGACAGAATTAGCACTCAGTGCCAGCTTCTGCCAGCTGATGCAGCAGCTAAACCCAAACAACCCTCACCCAGTCTAATTTTGTTTGCACCAGTAGGATCAATCAGCCCAGCCTGGCTTTTGCCTGATCTAGTCCACATGAGGCGTACAGGTGTTATAGCCCTGCTTAGTCTGGTCTGCCCCCATCCCAGCTCATGCTCCCCAGTGGAAGTAGCTGTCAGCAAGGGAACCCTCCCTCATTATTCCCTCTGCTGGCTCTGCCTCCTCCTTACCTGGTTCTCATGTGTGCTGGTTGGGTGCTGCAGTCACACCCGATACAGGCAGCCTCACCTTGGCATTCTGTAATGTGCAATGTTTTTTTGTCACAACCAAACCTGGCCCAACCCACACTCTGTTCTGGTGCTCAGATTTGCCAGTGGATGACGTGAACTGATTCTGCCTGGTCTGCCCCTGATTCATGCCAAATGTATGCCAGTGGGATACTGTCCATGGTCTGTTCTGGGCTGTTTCCTATCATGCTTCTTGTGCTCACCTGCTAAGTCTGTGTCCTGCCAGAGGAGTTGTCCAGCCTCCTCCATCAGAACTTCTCCCAGTGCCAGATTTTGTGCACACCAGATGATCTGTGAGCCAGCCCTACTCAGTTCACTTCCTGTCCTAGCAGGAACAGTGGCTTTTCCTGACTGGCCTTCAACCCAAACTGGTCCTTGCTGTTGAATATTTCAGCCCAGCCACAGCTCATCCATACCCACATATGGCTCACACATGGCTCAGTAGGGTTAATCGCATGTGCCTTGGCCTTGGAATCCTGGCTGTTGCTCCATGGCTACTGTTGAAAAAATAAATAATAGCTTCCTTTGAAGAATATGAATACAGTATTTTTGCAGAATTATCTTTAGGGGCACCTGCTTAGTCCTGAAGTGCAGACAGAATGACCAAATGTCTGTACATGCCCCTCTAGTCTTGAAGTAAAAAATGGAACAATTAGTTGCTTGTGTAGAAGCTTGAGAGGGGTTTTGAGTAAATAAAAAGGACAGCTTTTTCTTGTACTGTGGTGAGAACGCACCAAGTGTCTGTGTCTGTGTCTTTGTTTATCACCGACTCCATGCACCCTTCCCGAGCTCTGAACTCGGTTGGAGCTGGACTCCAGCATGGTCTGGTACAAATTAAGCTGCTGTTCTCAGATAGGAAGGTCTCCATACTTTTCTGAACAGAAAAGGTTTTCTGCAAAAGCTGCCAAAATCCCTAGTAGTAAAATGTTCTCAAATAGCCCCTGCCTCTACTCCTCCAGAGAGATTAGAATCCTTAAAAGAAATCAAAATACTAAGTTTTTTATATTAATTTTTTGTGTCCCAGATATATTCTGTGTGAAGTAAGAATTAAAAACAAAAAAGTGCATAAGGTTACTCAGAGGCTTTGACACTTATAAATCACAAATTGTACGGTTTGGAATGGAGTCAGTAATCTGGTATTGTCAGTCACCGTTGTTAATACATTAATTTCTTTACTGTTGCTATAATAAACATCTGATTTCTACATCTGATTCTCCAGCTAGCAGAGACACAACAGAGAAATTGGTCAATCATGTGGTTACAAGTACTTTAATAAAGTAGACTGGAGTGTTATTTGCAATATCAGGTTATAGCAGAGTTCAACATAGTGGTGTAGATGTGGTGAGTCTGATGGCTCTTCAGACCTATCACAGTTGCGACAGATTCTATCTGTAACATGCAGCCGCATGCATCAGGATTCAGAGACAGCAAAATCAATGATTCAAGCAAGAGCAAAAGTTTCATTACACCATTTATTATTATACATGTATTTGAGCATTCATGTATATTCACTGTGTTCCAAGAGCTGCATGAAATAGGCACCTGCAAATAAAAAGCTGTTAAATCAATGTCTGTGAAATCTAGTGTTATAACAGAAATAGACACTGAGTATGTAATTGCAATTACAATGAATATTTTAAAGAAAATATACAAGATCCTGTGTTAACAGTATTCTTATTTTGCTCTGGAGTTTCAGGAAGTGTTTACCAGAGGATGGGAGACAATATTTAGGTTCATACCTGTAGAATAAATAGCTGATGCATAGTCAAAGGAAAAAAACAGTATATTTTAGCTAGAAGTACTGTATATGGGAAAGTCTTGATGCAGGGGCTACTATATAAATAGGTTTAACAATTTGGAAGAGGACCAACCAAAAGGAAAAAATCTTAAGAGACAGGAAAGAAATTGGGGCCAAATATAAAGGTTCAAATCATATATTAATGATTATTGCCAGGCCTGGTGTGATAACATTGCAGTTATATCTTTGCCTTAAACATGTGGGGATCCCATATGGACGCCAGTTCTAATTCTGGCGGCCCTGCTTTCCATCTAGCTCTGTGCCTGTGGCCTAGGAATGCAGTCAAGGACAGCCCCAAACTTTGTGATCACAGTACCTGTAGGTGAGTCCCGGGAAAAGCTCCTGGCTCCTGGCTTCGGATTGGCTCAGCTCCAGCTGTTGCAGCCACATGGAGAGTGAACCACAGGATAGAAGATCTTCCTCTCTGGCTCTCTTCCTATCTGTATCTCCACCTTTCCAATAAACATAAATAAATCTTTTTTTTTTTAAAAAAAGGAACTATTGCCTTTTCCAGAATTTTTTTGTCCATGTTTTGTGTATTCAGAATAAATCATAGTCGATTGAAATACAGAAGAAGAAAGCTGAATGATTGAGTTTGTGCCACTCTGATTCCTTTAGAAAAAAAATTGAAGCGGAGAAAATTTTAAATTAGTGTGAATGAAAGGTCTTCAAGCAATTATTGGAAAATTCATTTGAAAATACTATGTGTGGATTTCAAATTATTTTGCACAAATAAATTATTGTTTAATTATATTGCTTAAAGGTTTTAAAGTACCCTTTTTTTTTCAACCACAGACACTCACTCTTATTTTACTATAATATTCATTGAAATGCAGGTATAACAAATTTCACACACAAAACACAGCAGTCACAATGAAAATATTTTTCTGGTGATCTCTTTTTTAAAGGCCCCTTTAATCTCATTATTTCTGAGACTATAAATGAGGGGGTTCAACATGGGGATCACCACAAGGTAGAACACAGATACCACCTTGTTTTGGTCAGTTGAGTAGCTGGACTTGGGCATCACATAAATGAAGGTAATGGTCCCAAAGAACAGAGTGACTGCTGTGAGGTGGGAGGTGCAGGTAGAGAAGGCCTTACGGCGTCCCTCAGTGGAGCGCATCTTCAGGATGGTGATGAGGATGTAGATGTAGGAGACAGCTATGACAAACACTGTGACCACAATGATGGAGCCAGCAGTGAATGAGGGAACAACTGCAGAGACACTGACATCAGAACAGGAGAGTTCAACCAAAGGGGCAAAATCACAGAAAAAGTGGTTGACTCTGTTGGGTCCACAGAAGAGTAAAGAATAGAAGCATATAGTAAAAGACCAAGTGTTGAGAAAACCACCTATATAAACAACTGTAACTAATTGGACACAGACTTGTGTGGACATTTTGGTTGAATAAATCAGTGGGTTGCAGATGGCCACGAATCGATCATATGCCATGGCAGCCAGAAGGAAGCACTCACTGGTCCCAAAGAAAACTGCTGAGCCAAGCTGGACGGCACATCCGATGTAGGATATTGTGTTTCTGTCCACCAGGAAGTTGACAAGCATGTTGGGTGTGACAGAAGATGAATAGCCTATGTCAACAAAAGCCAAGTGACTCAGAAAGAAGTACATGGGCTGATGGAGCTGAGGAGAGATTCTGATCAGAATGATGGTGCTGAGATTTCCAGATATGGTCACCAGGTAGATGCATAGGAAGAGCGTGAAGAGGATGACTCGTAGGATTGGATCATCTGTTAAGCCCAGCAGGATGAACTCTGACATTGTAGTGAGGTTCCCATTCACCAGAAAATCCATGGGACTATTAGGATGCTGACAAAATGAACCTATGAAGAAAAGATAATACTAAAGGATTTAGTAAGCATATAAAATATGTGAGTTCTTGAAAAATGGGTTGTTTAAGCAAAAATTTGACCCCTGAAGTTGCATTTTTAATCTGGAGTTCTGGAATCTATATGTTCATATTTATGTAAAATAAGCCTTTCTATATTTAAAAGACATTTACAGCATAAATATATATTGTTATACCTATTTATAAGAGTGATAATTAAATGACCTTGAAATTATAGATTTCTATCACTTGAGATTTATGAAACGAAAATGAAGAATAGTGACTATAGCAAAAAGAATTAAGATATCCAAATATCAAGGTATATAGTGGAGTGAACATTCATTGAATAGTTATTCAGTTAGGATCCTGATTGAGAATAATACAGGTTCAAATTTTTGGTCTGGTAGTTATGTGATAAATAGGATGTGTGGGTCTCATGTCAGAGTGCTTTAATTCAGTTCCCCGCTCCAGCAGCAGTTCCTGGTTCTCTCGTGCAGACACTGAGGGCAGCAGTAATGGCTCAAGTACTGTGGTTCCTGTCACCCTATGGGAGACCTGGATTGAGTTTCACTTACTGCAGCAAGGGAACCAACAGATTGCAGATGGGAATTCCCTTTCTATGCCTCTGACTTTGTGCCTCTTGGATGAAAACAAAAATGTATAAATATATAAAAATAGTTGTTCCATTTTAACTTTTCCTAAAATAACATTGTTTATGATTTTATAAGCTGAGGAAATGAGTTTAAAAATACTAAGTAGCTTACCTGAGTTTACATGGGAAGAATCACAGTCAAGTAGGCTCAGTTCAGCCTATTTCTTCAGTAACTAGGTTGTACATGTATAAAAGTAATAGTTCCCCGGCCTGGCAGGGTGGGTTCTCGGCTAAAGTCCTCACCTTGAGCGCACCGGGATCCCATGTGGGCACCGGTTCTAATCCCCGCAGCCCCGCTTCCCATCCAGCTCCCTGCTTGTGGCCTGGGAAAGCAGTCGAGGACGGCCCAAAGCTTTGGGACTCTGCACTGTTTGGGATACCAGAAAGAAGTTCCTGGTTCCTGGCTTCCAATCGGCATAACATCGGCCGTTGCACTCACTTGGGGAGTGAATCATGGGACGGAAGATCTTCCTCTCTGTCTCTCCTCCTCTCTGTATATCTGACTTTCCAATAAATAAATAAATCTTTTTTTAAAAAAGTAGTAGTTCTCTTGCAAATGGGAACAGAAGCTTTAGTTTTTCATCTTTCTGTGTGGTGATATATCACAAGGTTCCTGTATAGATATGTGGTTTTCGGTGTGTCAGCCAACCAAGTCTGTTGATTTTGAAAAGAGAAAAAGCAATTGTCTTAATACAACAGGACATTAGAAAGGAAATTAGGATTATAAATGAAGTTGCCTGTTGTCAGTTTATTTTTAGAATTTTCTTTGAAAGTATTTCTTTATTTAAATATAATCACATGCCAAACAAATGATTGAAATTTAATCATAGTTGAAGAATGTTTCTTGACATATATCAAATATTAGTTTTTATGATTTCAGTGTTACAGAATGAAATATTATTGTAAACATAAGGCTGAATACAATTTCAGCCTAAAACATTGTTTCCCCAGGACCCTTCAGCTTATGACCAGGTTGATATTTATATCCGGAGTTTAATTGCTTTATATGCTTGTCTTTGTTCAGATCAAGGTCTGTTACTGTGATGCTACACATACACAAACTAGATCTTGCACAAGGTATTTAGCAATGTGTATATTTACTAACAAAATCATTTCACATCTCATAAATACATTAAATGACAGCTGAACGCTTACTTTAGATAGTACTAAAGGCCATAGTTCTGGTCTTCTGAGTAGACATATGAGGAATCTGGGTCAACTGAATTATATCTGTCTACTGATAGTAATTTTGAAGGTAGAAAATCAGGTTAATGCTTTCAGGTCACTTGCCAACTATTCTCTGATTACATTTGCCCTGATTCTGAGCTATGGCTGATGAGTACAGATACAACTTGAAAGAGAAAGGTATAATCAGATGATTGATGAAGTCAGTAAACATAACAAAATAGACTCACAAAAGCCTAATATTACCTGTTGATAGGAGAGTTTGCTGTCATCATGGAGTAAGGAATTCTGAAGTCATTATTATAATACAGCCTGGCTATGTTCTAGTATAGTTTTCCTTTGGGGACAAATCTCTGAGGATTCTAGAAATTCAAATGTGAATTCAAAAGCACCAGCGATCATTATCATATTCTGGAGTACACATTGATTATTTCAATTAAGTTCACAAAAACACGACCTTCAAGGGTCCTGTCAATTCTCAAGTGATCAGTTTCCTGTTTTACATTGTTGGCACTCTTTTCTCTGAATAATCTTCAAGAATATATTATAATAAATTATATCGGACATATTAGTTTTTAAGTTTATTTTTCTATTTCATACTAAGGAATACTAATCTGTAAATTTTAAGTGGAAATTTTCACGTTAGTCATTTAACATGCTCAGTTTCAGTATATTATAATGACAAATGGAAGATATTTCATTGGATACATTAGGAAATTTGGGGTGGGATATGTGCCCCGCATGGTGGCTCAACTGCCTAATCCTCCCCTTCTAAGTACCAGGATCCTATATGGGTGCTGCTTCATGTCCCAACAGCTCACTTCCAATCCAGCTCCCTGCTTATTGCCTGGGAAGAGTGGATGATGACCCAAGTCCTGGTTCGATTCTTTTCTTTCCTTTTTTAAGAATTTTTAAGGATTTATCTATTTTTATTGGATAGGCAGATATACAGAGAAGTTGAGAGACAGAGAAGAAGATCTTCCATCTGATGGTTCACTCCCCAAGTGGCCGCAACAGCTGGAGCTGAGCCAATCCAAAGCTAGGAACCAGGAGCTCTTCTGGGTCTCCCATGAGGGTGCAGGGTCCCAATGCTTTGGGCAGTACTCGACTACTTTCCCAGGCCACAAGCAGGGAGCTGGATGGGAAGCAGGGCCGCCGGGATTAGAACTGGGGCCTATATGGGATCCTGGGCATGCAAGGCGAGAACTTTAACCACTATAGTATTGCGCTGGGCCCTCCATTCTTTTCTATAGCCATTGAACGACCCTTGCTAAAAAACCTCATCCACTTAGCTTAGGCTGGAAGTTGGAGGATACAGTTTTTACAGTAGTCTGTATCTTGTGTAATAAACAATTAAGCTTATTTTAAATTTTCAGGGTTTTTTTTTTTTTTTTTGTCCTATTGGTTAAGGTATCTCTTAGAGCACTCAAGTCCAAAGACAGAGTGCCTGGGTTGGAATCTCATCTCTGCTCCCAATTCCAGCTTTCTGCTAAAGCAAACCCTAGGAGACAGCAGGTAATGATTCAAATATTTGGATTTCTGCCACGTCTTTGGGAAATTCAGATTGAGTTCCTAGCTACTGACTTTGGCCTGGCCCAGACTTGGCAATTGCAGACAGCCGATATGGGGCACTTGTACTTCAGGAGATCTTATTATTAATTGTGCCAATAAGTGGTTTTACAGACAGTTGATAGTTTGCTATAAATATGCTGCGCTAGGTATGTTTAAAAGAAAATGGAGAGTGCTTTTGGTAAAAAGGGAGTCTAGAATTGGAGAGTGATTTAAAAGCATTGGTAGCTGAAAGAATAAACATGAAAAAGGTTTTCCTCTAGAGGTAAATTTGTGGGTTTGGATTCAAAGGAAACCCAGTTGAGCTTCCCTGAAGATAGCTCAAGTAGATTTATTTCCTAACTTCAGATCTTGTTCTAATTGTTATATTCTGTCTTCTAATCATTGGTGGCACAGAGTCATTCTTTTCTACATTTATGTCCCTCATCTCATCAGAGAGGATTTCTCTGTCAAAATAAATAGTATTAGACATCCACTCTCTTGTCACACAGTTGCCATGTCTGATTTTACATAATGCTTCCCATGCATAGAATTACCTGGCACATCATGGACATTAAGTCAAAGTAGGATGTCTGAGTTCATGATCTGATAGTCACATAACTGCTCCTTACCTTGTTTTCATGGGTTTTTAAAAATTTTTTAGAATAAATCCTTCCATTTTTTCTTTTTTTTTTTCCAAAAAAAGATTGATCTCTTGATTTGAAAGGCAGAGTCAAAAGGAGAGAGAGAGATCCCATCTGCTAATTTACTCTCTTAAGTGACTGCAGAGCTGGGGTTGGACTAGGTGGAACTAGGAGCCAGGTACTCCATCCAGCTTTCCCATATGTGTGGCACAGGCCAAGCACTTGGCTTGTCTTCGACTTTTTTTACCAGGTGCATAGCAAGGAGCTGCATGGAAAGTGGAGCAGCCAGGACTCAACAAGTACTAGTTTAGGATGCTAGCATCCCATCTACTGTACCAGAATGCTGACCCCCTGCATTCATGTTTTGTACATTCCAAGAGGAAATTCTTCACATGTACTCATTTGTGATTATATAAGAGATTGTTGCCACACAGCAGCATTTTGGCTGTTATATTGAATACATGCTGGTTTGAAGCTTGTGCTATTTGTATACAAATGTAGTACAAAGAGAATACAGCAACTCTTCAATTAACCATATAATTGCTTTATTATTTTTAAATTTCATAAAACCTCCGTTAAGAATTTTTGACCAATGTTTCCCTCCTGCAGCCCTTAATTTCCTATACCTGCTTCTGTTTATTTTGTTTTCCCCTCACATTTAATATTTACTATGATTGAATTGGATTCTCTGTGGGGTCTATGTTACTTCTGCAAATGATTATTCCGTCTTCATTTTCTCATGAATTTTATGTTTAATGAACAATTAAAATGCAAATATGGCAAACAGTATTGATCCAAGGAACTTAATTTGATTCTCTTAAGAGCTGTACTATAAAGCAAACCACTTAAGTTTACCAGTTATAAACCATTTTGAACATTCAGCTAAAAATAAATCTCAGAAATGTATCTTATAAAAAGAAAGTAGTATTCTGGATTAAGGAACAAACTTCAAAATCATATATGTCAATTTCAGATTAGTCCAAAATATTAAGAAAAAAGCTTCAGTGATAAGTCCCTCAAGAACTTCAAAATTGATGCTATGCCTTAATGAATATTATTTTAAGAACAATTAGTAATGTTTGTATGTATAAACACATATCAGGCTTCAATTGTTATCAAAGATAGAAGCCCACAGATTATACTATCCTGAATTCATTTATTTGGCCTAATAATTGTCACAAAATGTGGTCCTTGGAGTTACCACATCACAGAGAGCACTGATGAAGACAGGATTGCATTGAAAGAAATGTGAAAAATCTTTTGGAAATTTTTACCAGTATCTCCAAAATTTTAAAATATTAATTACAAATAAGTTAGATAACTGAATTATTTTGTTTCTCCAATCAACAGTTCATTGAGCTCTCATCTATGCCAGAATACCATTACATTACATAAGACATTTTAAAAATGTGGAACCTCAAAATATTAGGTGAAGTTTTTATTAATTTTTTTCTTTTCCTTACAGATATAGAATGGAGAAAAGACAAAGATTAGTTCTGTGAGTAGACTTCACAAAGACATTTGGATTTACTCTATGGAACCATCCACAAGTTCATATTGGAATCATTCTCCTCATCACTTGGACTCCTGACCCATGACTTCTACCAGGTACATTTAACTCTTATCTAAAAGTACACGTATGCTTGCTCAATGTTCCGGCATTAAAACCCAGGTGAAAAAAAGTTCATAAGGAGCTGTTGGAAGTTCTTACTTCTGTAAGAGAAACTCCCGCTTTCCACCACGTTTCTCAAGCAGGGAGTGCTCCCTCAAAAGAGGTATGATGCTGAAGGCAGGTTCCTCTTGAAGATACCTCCAGATTGGTAACTTCTCAGCATGTCAATGACCCCAGATCCTTGTGGTCTTGCCCAAGAACACCTCTACATTATTGGTAGAAAGTGGCCATGCAGACTCTAATGGGCAATCACACCACAGTGCACACATTCCTTCTGTGGGGATTTTCTAGTTTCCCACACCTGCAGAGTCTACTCTTTGTGATGATTTTCTTCTCCCATGTGACCATCCTGGCTGCAAATGCGGCCATCATGGTGGCCATCAGGCTCAGTCCAAACCTTCACACCCCCATGTACTTTCTCCTCTTTGGCCTGTCCTTTTCAGAAACTTGTACCACCCTGGTGATCATCCCCCGCATGTTAATGGATTTGTTATCAGACAGCAAGACCATATCTCTTCCTGAGTGTGCCACACAGATGTTGTTCTTTTTTGGCTTGGGAGGCAACAACTGCTTCATCTTGGCTGCCGTGTCCTATGACCACTACAAAACCATCCACAAGTCATTGCACTGTCACACCTTTATAACAAGAAAAATCTGCTTTCAATTAGTGATGGCATCCTGTATGGTTGGGTTTCTGGTTTCTCTGTGCATCATCACCATTGTATTCAACTTGACTTTGTGTGACTCTTACACCATTCAGGATTTCTCCTGTGACATCTCACCTGTGCTCCACCTTTTTTGTGATTACAATTCCCATTGTGAAAATGACTATTTTTGTGCTCTCTGCCTTTGTACTGTTTGGCAGCTTTATTTTAATTATGATTTTCTATGTCTTTATTGTGTCCATAATTATGTGTTCTGCAAAGGGGAGGTATAAAACCTTCTCATTCTGTTCTTTTTATGTCACAGCTGTGTTTATATACTATGGATTTTCTTGCTTTGTCTACTTGAAGCCCAAGTACAGTGATACCTTCCTGAAAACATGCTAATGGCTGTGATATACACAGTGCTAACATCACTACTTAACCCCATTGTTTACAGTCTAAGGAATAAGGAAATACAGATAGCCCTGAGGAAAGTTCTAGAGAGTATCCAAATGTTTACTCCCCAGGTGGTAAATGAAAGAGTTCAAGACATTGAAAAAAATTTTACCAAGGGTTGATAAAGTAGAAGTATGATTTTCTGGATATAATTATTATTATTATTATTATTATTGTGAATTATAATACATTGTAGAAGCTAATGAAAGTGTCATTCTGTGTGGAAGATCACTCCTGGATCTCTGCCTGCTTAGCCAATATGAGAGGCCTAGGCACATGGCTCACCATGTCTCCAGGGAAACTCCCTGACAGTAGTCTTGGATAACTGAGGTTCCAACCTGGCCTGTTCATTGGACATACAGCCGTGGGCTGCATCCTGGCCTTGGATGAGCTGTGCTAGGACTTTAAGAAGTTAAATGTAACCCTCATCCTGTTTTGCAGCTGCATGTAATGAACCTGCCCAAAGACATAGCTTTCAACCCAGGTGCTAGCTTATCTTGGCCCATCAGCCTGTGGCCTGAGACACAGCTTCCAGTCTTGCTTGCAGAACATGATCAGTGACTTGATTGGAGGGTCCACAGAGACAGACATGCCTATTAGCCAGTTACAATGTCATTATTAGGTGGGAGTAAGGTCGGGACCACCCTTCTACCTCTGCCTTTTCTACTCTATATAAGCTTGTAAGTTCTTCCCAGTAAAAGGGCATCCTTCACCATTTTGTCTCTGGTGGTTCTGGGGCTGAAGAACATCATAGCCTCTCCCCTTGGTGGTCTCACAGCCTGTTGGTTAGGAAGCCCCGAGAATTTTGTTGCTTTTATAGCCTGATCTTAGTCTTTTCCTACAAAGATACTTGATGTGATTGTGAAATATTTTAAAATGTTATTACACTTATATGAAAATTCTTCAAAAGATCATGGACCAGCCTGCTGTACATACTAACAAGCACAGGAACAAGGCAGGAATTGGGCCTGGTGGGGGTTATTGCAGGTTGCTCCAACTGGGCTTCAGCTCCTACTGGTTTGCATGAGGACTGAGTGTGTGGTGGGCAGGATCAGGCTAGACTGCAACACCCATTAGTTTGAGGGCTGAAGATAACTGACCCAGCAATTGCAACTGCCAGCATGCATGTAGGCTGATTTGGGTGACAGAATGTGTCAGACCCTGTATTGGCATGCACATACAATAATCAGATCTGGGATCATCTCAGATGAAATTTCTTGGGGAATCCCTTCAACTGAATGGCTGAACTCAGAACTCCAACCTTGGAGAAAATTGCAGGTCCTGTGGTCTGACCATTGAATGCATGTGTCAGAGCTGGGCCTCCTCAGTGGCTTCGATGGAGCAATGGACAGCACATCTACATGCACATGGTGGATATGGTAGTACACTGGAGTCTGCAGAGGACATCTGGTACCACAACAGAGGATGGAGGACAGAACAAATTGATCAAATACCCCAGCAAAGAGCCTATTGTGTAACACACGCTAAGATTGCGCTTGAATTTAAGTTTTTATTTAAAAAGTGAGATTCCTAAAGTGTTATACTTTTATTTTAAAATATATTCATGTAGAAACGGCAAAGTGAACAAACAGAGGAAATCTGTAATAATGCAATAATATTGAATGCTAAAAATGAAAATTCATCTGTTACAAGAATCGCATCTTTCGGACTATTACAACACTTCCAATGAGACTATGCATAAGACATCAAGAATGTTTGGTATTAGGCAATAGGAATACATAAGAAAAAGTGGTTCAACAAATATCACAGAGTGTAGCATACAATTCTGAAACTGGAGCAACCTTTATGAAAACAGTAAACTTCTTTGCCACAAGGCCAAGTCATCCTACTTAGCCCCCAGGAAGCTGTCACTTACAGGCATTTGATGGAATCGATTCCAAAGGGGGAAGAGCTGTAGCTAAGTGAGGACTTCTCTGTCTTCTAATTATGCTAGCTCAGGTTCATCTGCAGAGACATTGCAAGGCAAATTGTGTTGGTCAGGCTCAGATTACAGGATGATAGAAGCTTTGAACCACCTGCAACACTAGTTCAAACCCTTAGATCACTGTAGCTTACAGAGACAATCCATGTCAGATGAATATGTCTTGGATAGCAACACTACTCTTTATTTCCTGCTGGGGGAGTTAGAAATGCTTCATCACTTTGTTCAATTGCAAGAACTGCATTCAGAGAGCACAGAACTTAATTGAAATGACTTTTGCTTAAATATGCAAGAAATTGTGGGTGGAGGATGGATGAAAACCATGTGACTTTATTTTTTGCAAAATGTTCCTACCTTAGTGGATACATGTTTATTACTTAACAAAATTCTAATAAGACATTGAAATTTATGATACTAGGATATTAACTGAAACTTAGTACATTGTCCTTGATTTCCATAAGAGAACTATAAGTGATATGTATTATTAAAGTCAGATTTCTTTTTAAAAATTTTTTATGATACAATTCCAGGAGAAAAAGTCAGATTTCTTAAGACCACCAGTGAGTCCGAGCCATCAGTTTTCTCACCGCCTCTTTAACTTCTTTGTTTCTGAGACTGTAGATGAGGGGGTTCAACATGGGGATCACCACCGTGTAGAACACAGACACTACCTTGTTCTGGTCAGTTGAGTAGCTGGACTTGGGCATCACATAAATGAAGGTAATGGTCCCATAGAACAGAGTGACTGCTGTGAGGTGGGAGGTGCAGGTAGAGAAGGCTTTGTGCCTCCCCTCTGAAGAGCGCATCTTTAGGATTGAAAAGAGAATGTAGACATACGAGAGACCAATGGCAAACACCGTGACCACAATGATGGAGCCAGATGAGATGGCTGGAAGTATTTCAGAAATGAAGCCATGAGAACAAGACAGTTTCAGAAGCGGGGAATAGTCACAGAAAAAGTGATTGACTTTATTTGGCCCACAAAAGGACAGACTTAACAGACATCCAGTGAATGTCCAAGCATTCACGCAGCCACCCAGGTAGGACATGCCCACTAAAAAAATGCAGATGCTCGGGGACATGTGCGTTGAATAGAGAAGGGGTGAGCAGATGGCCACATAGCGATCATAGGCCATGGCAGCCAACAGAAAGCATTCAGCTGTCCCAAATGTCACTACAGAGCAGAGCTGGGCCACACAACCAGCAGCTGGGATTGAAGTTCCTTTCCTGAGAAAACCCATCAGCATGAGCGGGGTGACCGACGAAGAGTACCCAATATCTACAAAGGCCAGATGGCAGAGGAAAAGGTACATTGGAGTATGAAGCTGAGGGCTGCTTCGGATTAACAGCATTATACTGACGTTGCCCATTAAGGTGACCGCATAGATCCCAAAAAACACAATAAATAAAACTGCACAAACTGTGGTATCCTCTGTTAACCCCAAAATGATGAATTCTCTCAAAGCTGTGTAGTTTCTAGTCCCCATCTATGCTGGGAATCAGGCACTGAAAGCAAAATGAGTGGTGTTAAAAATCTAATAAGACAGTATTATTTACCTACTTACTTTTACAATAGTTATAAAATAAAAATCACAGAAACAGACATTCATTCACAAATTTAAGGGAAAATACATTTCTACAATACTTTATGTAAGAACTTCATGCTGTTCCATGTTCCTTGCTGGAACTCAGGTTTGAATCGTGTTCTTAGTGAGGTGAGAAAATATACATTGTGAGAAAAATTTTCTTTTCTTACAAGAATTCAGTGTCAGATACACTTAACATACACACCGATAGCCGTGTACTCAGATGTAACAGATTGATACATTTTAGTTGTTAAAAGCCATGCTTAGATGATGTTATGTGAATTAATTGAATAATGACATGCTGTAATATAAACACCAAAGTTATGCTGTCTGAACTCCAGATGTCCTGACTTCCTTGTGTCTTTGTATAATACAGAGGAGGGAACATAATTAATAGGCATGCACTCCAGACTCACTGAAAATGTGAACCTAAAAAGAAAAATATAAATACATGACACAAAATCAGATTGGATGCAAGTGTCATTATGTGCCAGACAGAAATTCCATGAGCTTCAGAGCTGTATAGGCCTGAGGTGAGGAGCTAGCTTTGTCACTGGTGATCTGTAACATTTTAGACAGCTAACAAAAATTGTTCAATCTTTTAAAAACAAAACCTGACAGGATCCTGTTTAAATCAGATAATGTACAGGTTAATATCAGAAGCTGATATAGCATGTGGAATAAATGATTAATACCTTAAAATAACTTCAATATAAACATGAGGAACATTGTTGGATCAATGTGAGAGGAAGATTATTACCTGTAAGTGTATGAACTTCAGTACTCTCAAGAAATGCCAAAGAATTGTCACTGAAAGGCGAGGCTGCATTTATGATACATATGGTCTTTTGGGATATAGCCTCTGGAGTGCATGACTTGTTTACAAAGTAACTGAAAGTCCATTAGGGCAATAAAATCTAAGTATGCATGCTCAAATAATATGTATTGTCTCATAACATCTCTAAATTTACTTTTGTGTGTATAAGAGATTTTTAAAGTATTTTTGAAAGGCAGGCTTACAGAGAGAAAGAGAGACATAGAAATCTTCCTTCCACTGGTTTGCTCCCCAAATGGCCCCAGGGCCAGAGCCGAGCCCATTTGAAACCAAGAGCAAGGAGTTTCCTCTGGGTCTCCCACCGGGGTAAAAGGGCCTAAGAACTTGAGGTATTTGCTGCTGGTTTCCCAGGCCACAGGCAGGGAGCTGGAATCAACTGGATTCAGCTGGGAGAGGAACTGGTGTTTATATGGGACGCCCACGCTGCAGATAGAGGCTTAGCTTACTATACATTGGCACCAGACCTAGTAAGAGTATTTTAAATGCAAATACTTGAAGGATTGCTAAAACCATTCTTATTGTATTAGAACTCACAAAAGTAAATAAGAATACAGTATGCTAAGCCTCATTTCTGTGAAAAATTAGAAATTTTGTGGAAAAATGGTGTCACATTTTTCTGGTTGGTGCCACTTTTATGCTTAATCCTCTGGATACAATTTATGAGATGTTTATATATAGAATTATGAAGGCATTCCTCCTTTCTCTGTTTTTTCTTGCATCATTTAGATTTTTGGTTACCATAAAGAGAACAGATTTTACTCATTTCAATAGGTATAGCTACAAGAAGACAATACCACTTCCATCACTCCCCTGCTCCACCCAACCCCCCATCGCTCTCCACATTCTTAATCAGATGTGCTAAGACATAATTTTAAATCACTATATTTATAGGCTTCATTCACTATAAACCATAACCTTAAACAGGTAAAAAGAAGGAAGACTAAAAAAAAAAAAAACCCAACATAGTAGGAAGGCTCCAATTCCATACAATTGTATTCCAAATTACTTAATCATTCCCCTATGATTTTTGCATTTTATCTTAACTGCCTTCTATCAGAAAAAAATACAGTATTTCTATTTTTCAAGACTGGCTTATTTCATTAAGCATAATGGTTTGCAGTTGCATCCATTTTGTCCTCTTCCCCCACCCCCCAAAAAACAGGATTTCACTCTTTTTATGAATGAGTAATATTCCATAGTGCACATATATTATGTTTTCTTTATCCAATCATCAGTTGATGGACATCTGAGTTGATTCCATATATTAGCTATCATGAATTGAGGTGCTATACACATAGGATTACAGATTAACTCTTTCATTTGCTTATTTCTTTTTGTTTGAATAAATTCCCAGGATGGGATGGCTGGGACACACACACAGACTCCATTTACTGTCTTCCATAATAGCTATATTAGTTTATGTTCCCACCAACAGTGTTTTAGGGTACTTCCCCCCAGCTCACATCCTTGCCAGCATTTTATTGTCTTGATTTTTGGGTGATGGCCATTATAACAGATGTTACATTCCCACAGACAGTGGATTAGGTACCTTTACTCCATATTCTCATCAGCATTTATAATGTTCTGATTTTTGGATGATGGCCACTCTGACTGGGGTGAGGTAAAATCTCCTTGGAGGTTTTATTTACATTTGTCTGATAGCTAGTGAATGAACTTAAGAATTTTTCCATGTGTCTTTGCTGTTTGTATTCCATCCTTGGGAAATGGCCTGTTCATGTTCTTTGTTCATTTCTTAACTGGATTGTCTGTTTTGTTGTTGTTGAGCTTCTTGAGTTCTTTATAGACCCTGGATATTAATCCTATGTCATGAGTAGAGTGCAGATTTTTCTCCCATGCTGTTGGATTCATGCTCATTTTGTAGAACATTTTCTTTGCAGTGCAGAAGCTTCTTGGCATGAGGTAGCCCAATTTATTTTTGCTTTTTTTGTCTGTGCTACTGGGCGTCTTTAAAAAGCCTTGCCTCTTCCAATGTCATGCATCATTTCTCCAATGTTTTCCTTTAATAATTTGGTGATACCAGACACTTAAAAGTTTTGCTAGGAAATTAAATCATATGTTGTATTCTATTACACAATAATTTTTTGAAAGTGTGCATTCATCTGATCCTATTATATGCCCAACATTCTGTAATATTCTAAGACTAGACTTGAAGTAGGCAGCTGAGACCCATCCCTTATATAGTTGTAAGATTATAGGAAAGACTTTAGACAATTATTTCCCCTTGTATCTATAATTTAAAGTGTATAATTATAAAATATATTTCAGTAAGAGTAAAATATATTTCAGTAAGTGCAGAATATACTTTCTTTCACTATTCATCAGCACAATATGAATTACTCCAGACTTTCAAGAAAACCTTCAATTGCAGAGCAGATTTATCTCTGAGACCTAAGAGTCCAATAACTAGGAATTACATTTCCATCAGAAAAGTAGCAATGATACACATAATCATAAAATTTTTGTAGCTGAATAAAGATAGAGATATGAAGCTTTATGATATCTTTTGGCTGTAGTTCAATGACTGTTACATAACAGATTTGTTTTTACTCACTTAAATTTAGTGCTTCAATAAGTATATTTTAGCACCTCATGTGTTTATAATACTGCACCATTAAATGTTTGTCCAAAATAATCATAGACGTTAAACCTTTGCACCAGTGAAAAAGAAAGATCTTTCATCATGGCGAGTATTAATCAAGTGGCTTGAACAAAATGTTGTGTTGGAAAGACAGAGGGAGAGGAATTAAATTCTCTCAGACGCAACCTGCAATGCTTTTGTGAAATCAGTGGCCACCTATCTGTACCATTCCCAGCTGCAGATTTACTTTATCACAACCTAATGAGTGCATCCTTTTAAGGGCAGTTGGAATTTCACAGCATGTCTGTTTCCTAATTTGTTGAAGTGTATGAAAAGTGCATGTATCACTTATGTTGAAATTAATGTTGTACTATTGGGTTCATGATTTAAAACTAAATTTCTTTGACAAGAACCACAGTGAGAAGCTCAGAGGCCCCAAGCAAAAAGAATGGCGTACTGGAGATGCTAATTACCCTGATCTTATCAGTGTGCATTTTATACATATACTGAGATTTCACACTATATGACATGGGTGCATAATTATTATTGCATTGAAAATTTTAACTTTAACAATGAATAACAAACAAACTCTGCCAGAAAACTCAAATTGTCTCTAAACACAGGTGACATGAGAACTGGGCCACTACAAGTGGCCACATTCCAGATGTGCTACAGTTTTGTTTGGCCACATGGATCATTCTGACCTAGAAATCAGTTTCGATGAGAGAAAAATGTTGTAATTTCTTTTTTTCTAATAATTTAATTGCATGGTAAGTGGAGCCTTTGAGTCTTTGGGGAGATTTCATTCATGCACCTTTTACATAATCATGTGTACATTCTGTTTCTGTCCCAATAGATGTTTACTTGTAATTTCTCTGTCCCAGTGGACCATCAGTGTAATTTTTCCGAATAAGCAATTTATATTTTCAAGTGAAGTTAGTAATTTGGGGCTATATCCCAAATGACCAAAACTTCACTTAAATATGTCTTTGCAGTGCAATAACAATTCCTTGGTGCCTGTCTCCAGTGTTGTGGTTAGATATATCACTAGTATGCACTTAAAAGGTTACTAAACTACTCCTATATTTGCTAGAAGTAATAAATTGATTATTTCGAGGAAACTTTTAGAAATTGAGAAAGTATTTTTACAGAAATAATGTTTGGTATTTTCATCCACATCACATAAATTAATACAAGAATTGAGGTATGTATCATCATCCTGTCCTTTTTAGAGGAAAGAAAATGAGAGATTAGAGAGGTTTTGTGCATTGTGTGTGGTTCCATAGACAATGAGAAGCAGGGTTTTGCATGGCTGCAAGGTTCATGGTATTTCTGCATACCACTTGGCCCTCAATGTCAACAACCACATTTAAACTTGAAAACATTTGTTCCTTTCATACATGTGTTTTCTTTCAAAATACAAAATTAAACTCATTTCTGTCTTGGACCTTGGAGAATTCTGACATGCACTCTTGTACTGTTCAAACTATGGCATATCATTATCACGACTCTCATGTTACTGTGAACATGATTTGGTAGAATGGCGAAAAAGAACAAGTTGCTGATAATGGTTCTTCAAAATATCTTAAAGGAACAGCTTATTATTTCTGAAGAGTATGTTATTTAGAGCTGTGGGAAAGGAGGAGTGTGAGTAATATTGTCTCCCTGTCAATGATCATGTATATTTTGAAGAAAGGGATCATTATTCTGAAATATGCATTAATCTTTTTTATGTAATTTCTTGGCTTTTGAGCTGGCTATTTCCGTTCTGACCTTCCTAAGCCTCTCTGCCTATGTCAGCTCTCCCAATTCATATATCCTTACAGATGCACGCTGTAACTAGTGAAGCTGAATCTTACCTAATGGAAGACCCCATTGCTCTGTGGCTCATTTAATTCCAGTTTGCATTATTAGTACTTCACACTATTCCATATGTACCAATAAGTGATACAGAAAATAAGTCCTAGGATATTTGCAAAATACTAGGATGCTTGTTTTTAAAACTGAAAATTCTATTTGCCATCTACTTACAGATAGATATTGTAAAGCATTTGGTATTAATATCATCACTGGGGGAATGTGATTTGTTTTATTCAGGGGAGTACATGTATAACATCAATAATGTATCTACTTTTTATTCCAATCAGCTGTTTAAATCAAAATGACATTTACTGAGAGACTCTTGGGAAAGTAACATATTCGGAATGGGGTTGAAAAAATCAAAAACTGACCTTCCTAGGGATGTTTCAGTTATGTTAATCTTATTATAGTCAATATTGTTGTAAATAACCTCCTATTTATATTTCTTGTGCACATAGGGATTGAACTTGCTCCATGGCAATAAGTAGGGGCATAATATCTGGGTCCTAAAGTAGCTGAACCTACAATTTTAATACTTTATCAAAAGAAAATTTGTGTGCACAAAGTGTTCTAGGAGGAAGGAAAAGCCATCATTTTGAAAATGTAATTACAATATTATGTTTACATATATGCATTGATTGTGGGGAGATTTCTGCCAATTTAATCTTCTCTGATTCTGGTTTTAATAGGCGCTGTTAAATGGATAGATGGAGACTGAAAATGACACAACAGTGACAGAATTCATTATCTTAGGATTAACAGATAATCCTACACTATGTGCCATCTTCTTTGTGGTTTTCCTAGCAGTTTATGTAGTCACAATAGTTGGAAATATCAGCATAATCCTGTTAATCCGAAGCAGTCCGCAGCTTCACACACCAATGTATCTTTTCCTCAGCCATTTGGCCTTTGTGGACATTGGGTATTCCACGTCCGTCACACCAATCATGCTCATTGGTTTCTTAAGAGAAAAAACTACTATCCCTGTCATAGGCTGTATAGCCCAGCTTGGCTCTGATGTCACTTTTGGCACTACAGAGTGCTTCTTGCTGGCCACCATGGCCTATGACCGCTATGTGGCCATTTGCTCACCCCTGCTCTACTCCACTAACATGTCCTCAACGGTCTGTTTCCTCCTACTGGGGGCTTCCTACCTCGGTGGATGCATGAATGCATCATCATTTACAGGCTGTCTGATGAACCTGTCTTTCTGTGGCCCAAATAAAATCAACCATTTTTTCTGTGACCTCTTCCCACTCTTGAAGCTTTCTTGTGGTCACCTTTATATTGCTGAAATATCACCTGCCATCTCTTCAGCATCAGTGCTTATAAGCACATTGTCTACAATCATTGTGTCCTACATCTATATTCTCCATGCGATTATGAAGATGCGCTCTACTGAGGGGAGGAACAAAGCTTTCTCTACGTGCACTTCCCACCTCACTGCAGTCACTTTGTTTTATGGGACAGTTTTGTTCGTCTATGTGATGCCCAAGTCAAGCTACTCAGCCAATCAGGTCAAAGTGGCATCTGTGATTTACACGGTGGTGATTCCCATGTTGAATCCTCTCATCTACAGTCTGAGGAACAAGGAGGTAAAAGAGGCATTGAAAAAGTTGATTGCTAGAACACAGTGGTTTTCCTGAATTCAGTAACGTATAAATCCGTAATAGCAAAACCAATGATTTTAGGAACAATGTGTTTGATATTCTAATGGTATTTACTGTTAATTTTGTCACCTATATTGTTAAATGTGGCTATAATAATCCAAGGTTGGCTTGTGTTTTAAAGTCATGTTTATTTACATAGACATGCTAGATTCAAATGAAATACTAATTTTAAAGGTATGAATACTTCAGAAGATAGTTCCTTACTCAGCAAGTACTTAATAGGTAATTTGGCTCAGTGATTAGGATAGCACTTGGAATGCCCCCAACTGTCATCAGAGTCCTGGGGATCAATTCCAACTCTGCTATTAATTCATATTCTATGTTTGTACACTCTGGGAAGCAGCAGGTGGTGGCTGCCGTGCTTGGATGCCTGCCACCAACATGCTAGACCTAGACTGAGCTCCTTGTTTCAGTTCAAGTCAGCCTCGGCTATTGCAGAATAAACCAGTAAGTGGAATACCAAGATCTGGTTTCTCTCTCTTTCTACCTTTCAAATAAAAAGCTAAATAGAGACATACTTTGATCAAAAATCAAATTTCTTTAAATATTCTCTGGTAAAATAATATTCAGGAATACATTTTCAATAGATTTATGCTAATTGGGAATGTTGACATGTCAATTTGGGTCACTTTTTCTAAAGATGCTGACCTTTAGTAATCAACAGATAATTAAATGTTTGTAAATGGCAATGTTAGTATTACAGAAAAGCTTCTGTTTATTGTGCTTTTATTTAAATGAAAGCAGATTTCTGATTCTTCTGCTTGGCCATTAAGATTCCCAACCCAGATCACACAAAATAAATTCTGAATAAATCTTAACTGCTTGTTCTCATCACTGAAGTTTTAGAGTAAGATTTTTTTCAAGCAGATAATTCTTTGAGTTAGGAGTCTGGGACAGTAAGAAATCAAAGTTCAGGTCAAGATGTAAGTGTTACACGTTTTTGTAATATCTCTCAAGGAGGGTTCTATCGTAACTGCCTTTTCCACTATTCTGTGTGTAGGCACCATTTATCTAGCGTAGTTATTGCTGTTGCCTCTAAATTAATTCAAGGTTCTCATTGACTACTTCTGGAAATCCTCTTCATCTTGCCCTGCAAGTATCACTCTTCCTCAGAATTCACCCTTAGTGCTCTGCCCTCTTCCTTGCCTCCACACAGCCATCTGGGATGGCTTCATTGTCCCTGGTGAAGGCAACTACTACATGTGTCTTGGGACATTTTCCTATCTCCAGATAGAATTTTCCTTGAAGGGCAGATGACACCTTAACTAGATTTTCTCCTAAGACTCTTGAGCTAATTTGTCCTCTAACCGAATCTGTCAGATTTCCCAAAAAATACTCCCTCTGCTCTGTCTTCTTTTGAAATAAACGTATCTCTTTGTGAAGCCTCATTCTTAGAGTTAAAATGGTCTTTACTGTACACCATGTAAATGCTTCATCTTTTTTCTTTATTGTAAAAGGAAGGTACCTCACAAACTGACTTCATTCTCATCTAAGTTCCTTTTGAACACAACCTTAAATGATCCCTCATTTATTATGATATGTTCAGGCAAAGATTCATCCTGCGTATTTCAATTCAAAGGAATTCAGATAACTTAGTCATCCATTTGTATGGGGTATGGTTATAGCTGATGTAAAATGCATTCTTGGGTACGATATATGTTAAGATTCATTTTCTTCTCCCAAATTCTCAGTCAACTGGAAAACAATAAAAGAAGGCACACAGAAAGGCAAAATATTACCTGTTGAAATTAAACATCTGGGAAGATTCAGTATATAATTGGAGACAAATATGTTTTCATGTTCTAAATCCCAGAATATGGCTTTTTTTTTTTTTTTTTTTTTTTTTGCTTCTCTGTCATTAGCAATACTATGCCTTCACAGTACAGTTTACAGTATGCCCAAGGACAGTCAAGGGCATCAAGGGAAGTTTTATTTATAAGAAACAGTAGGGTGGAGAAGACTTGGATGCTTTTGGATGGAGTAAGTTGTGTCCCCCAAATTAATCTATTAAATAATTTAATTCCCAGTATCATTGAATGTTACCAATTTTTGGAATAGGCTCATTGCAGATGTGATTTGTTGAAATCAAGTACCACTAGAGTGTGTCCTCATTCTAGTGTGGGTGGTATCCAATTACAAGGGGAAATTTTGGACAGCACACAATAATGTCATTTAAAGATGAAAACAACATGTGGTACACAATTAAACATGTTGATGAGTGCCAAGGACTGCCAAAAAACCTCCAGAAATGAGATGAGAGATGTGACAAGTTCATAGACCCCAGAAGGAGATTACACTATTAAAATGCCAATGTTGGAATTCTAGTTCCCAGGACTGAGATATAATCCATTTTTGTTTAATCCACCAGTTTGTCGTCCTGGCAAACTAATAAAGCTGCATATCTAGTTTTCCCCTCCAAACTCCTAAGCACTCCTTCCAAGAGGAGGGAAGGGTAAAGACTTGCAAAAAACCCAGATGTATGTTATGCTAGTCGATGAATCTCCTAGAGAGGGGAGAAACATCAAGAATTGTGAGAAGCATATTCCAGAAAGTGAATCAGTATATCAAGGTTACTGATAATAATAATACCTATATTGGGAACAATAAAAAACTCCTTTAATAAGTTTGTTTTCAAGTCTTTTATTTGCTATGGATTGCAGATTATACTTCAAAAGCAGGGATTTGAACTGAGTATTTTTTTAAAGATTTGTTTATTATTAGCGTAAAAAAAGATTTATAGGGAGAAGGAGAGATTGGAGAGAAAGGTCCTCCATCCAGTGATTCACTCCAAAAAGTGGCTGCTGTGGCCAGAACTGAGGTGATCTGAAGTCAGGAAATTCTTCTGGGTCTGCCACATGGGTGCAGGATCCCAAGGTTTTTAGGCCATCCTGTACTGCTTTCCCAGGCCACAAGCAAGGAGCTGTATGGGAAGTAGACCAGCCAGGACATGACCTGATGCCCATATGCAATCCCAGTGCATGCAAGGGAAGAACTTTAGCCACCAGGCCATTGTGCCAGACTTCTAGAAGCATTTTTAAGATTTTGTCCTGTTAAATGTTATTAAGAGGTTCTTAGTCTAAATATAAATTCATGGAACCCTTCCTCTTCTGAAATGCATTGTGACTTTCTGAGTCTTAAACACTTCTTAAGATTCTGTGAAATACTTTCTTTCACAAAATATTTTCAATTAAAGGAGTAAGAGGTAACTTCTTAGGGGTAATAAAATCATTGCACGTGATGATTGGCTGGTAGCTAAACAGGTGTCATAAATCATCAGTCTGTATTTAAATTTTGAGAATGTAAACATCAATAAAATTACTTCTAAAAGGATTCTACAAGAAAATTCTTTGCTCTCCCTTTAATTTTTCTCATTATTTATTTAACTTTATTTATAAGAGGGAAAATATTTATGTATTTTATATATACAGTTTTAAGATCGTAATGATACTTTCCCTCCTATCTACCCTGTCTGCTTCCTTCCTTCTCTTCCATTCTTTCTTTTTTCATTTTTTCCTTTTAATTTCACAATGACAATGCTTTCAATGTAATAACCACTAAACAAAGAATTCAACAAATAATAAGTATAAAAAGCACTTGTACTCAAGAGTATGGACAAGGGCTATAAACTAATCAAATCTCAAAGTATGAAATATGCTTTTATGTATTCCATATTTGTAACTGCAAATCATGGAAAACATGATATTTGTCTTTTGGGACCGGCTTATTTCACTAAGTTTAATGATTTCTACTTGCATCCATTTTGTTGCAGAAGATAGGATTTCATTTTTCTTTATGGCTAAGTAGTATTCATTATGCATATATACCACATTTTCTTTATTCAGTCAAGAGTTGTTGGGCATATGTGTTGATTCCATACCTTAGCTGTTATCAGTTGAATTTATATGAATATTGGGTTACAGATAACTTTCATACGATCATTTCATTTCTTTTGGGTTAATTTCCAGGAATGGAATGAGTTAGTCATATGGTAGATCTATTTTCAGATTTCTGGGGAATCTGCATATTGTCTTCCATAATGTTTGAACTAGTTATCCTCCCACTAACAGTGTAATTTTTTTTATTTTGGAATGATATACGTGCTAACAGGGGTGAAATGTTTCTGCTTTGTAAACTAAGGCTATTGGCAGAAGTGATTATCTTTCTGAGTATGTCCTACCTACCTATGTAATCCAATGCTACTGTTTCTCAGAATTGTTGCCTTTCAGTTTGTTGTATCTCTCAAGTTTCCTGCAGATTTATTCTGATTTGTGGTGTTATTCTTTTTATTAAAACTATGCTTACATCTGTAATCTACATTGATTTTCCTTTTGGAAAAAGAAGCTATTATTTTTCCTTTTTATTATTTATCTTAGCATTTTAAATTATATTTACTTTTTGGAAATTAACTATTTTTATTATTTAACCAAATTTACTTATTACATAGAGATATACGTGTATATAGTGTATATGTAGTATTTTCTTTAAAACAGATTTTATGAGGTTCATAATACAGGTTAGGTTCATGAAAATGATCATAAATGAGGAACGAAGTGTATATTATTAAGATGGTATAATTCAGTGAAGGTAATATTTGTTAAGTATTAGCAATAACCACGGCCCACATTATAGTGCAGGAGTTAAAGCGTTGTCTGTGACACCAGCTTGCCATCCAGTGCAAGTATGAGTCCTGATAGCACTTTACTCCCAATTCAGCTCCCTGCTGTTACAGGGAAGTTAACAGGAGATGGCCCATGTACTTGACCCCGTCACACATGTAGGAGATTGGGTGGAGTTCCAGGCTTCTACTTAGCTCAGACCTGGCCATTGACACCTTTAGGGGCATGAACCAACAGATGGAAAAATGCCTTTCTTTTTCTCTGTGTTTCTTTCTTTTTTTTTTTTAATAAAATTTTATTTTGACATTCTTTACAGAGTTAATTAGGGTAAGAAGGTTCAAGAGCTACAGGAAAGTGGATAATACTAGTATGTTTTCCATATTGTTACCTTCAAGTTTAAAGGGGGGTATTAAGGGAGAAGGCCCACCCAATTTCCCACCCTCCCCTGGTCCCGGATGTGGGGCATGCTCTGAGGTTCTTGCTCAAGTGGTTTTGATATTCCCACAGCTATGAATCGCTGTCAGTCTTGCCACTCCAAGCACTATGAGGTCTTTGAAAAATCCACTGATTGACATAGTCCATCATAGCTGAGATGGTTGGTTGACTTCTCTGTGTTTCTATGTGTGTATCTCCTCTCTGTAATTTGGCTTTTCAAGTCAATAAAAATAAACCTTTTAAGAAGATGAAAGAAAGCAATGGAATCTTGAACATGCCTGAAGATTTATTTGGCTGGTAACTTAGAATTCTACCAAAAATTAAAAAAGCTCTCAAAAGTAAAGATATAACAAAAAGGGTCTTTTTGACAAAAAAAAAAAAATTCATCACCATTATACTTACATTAAAAGGAGAAACATGATTATCATTAAATTTACTGGTGTTGTGTCAGATTTTACTTTTTCAAGTTTTTTGGGAAGCAGGGTAATGGGGAGGAAGGAAAGGGAGGAAGAGAGATAAAGAGAGGAAAGAAAGAAAGGAAGAGAAACAGAGGCCCTTTCCATCTGCTGGTTTACTTTCCAAATTGCTGCAACAGCAAGGGCTGGCCCTGGCCTAAGCCAGATCCAGGATCTTCCATATAGGTGACTGGGATCCAAGCATCTTAGCATCATCTGCTATTTTCCAGGTACATTAGCAGGAATCTGTATCAGAAGTGGAATAGCTGAAGCTCAAAGTGGCACTCTGGGATGTGTGTCGCAAGCAGTTACTTAACCTGCTATGCCAAATATCTGCTCTTCTACATTCATTTTTAGCTTTTTGGGGGGTGGGAATAAAATTCTAGGTTATGAGTTAAAAATCTTTGTACAATTATAATATTTCAATGTTCTCTTATAATATTTCTTTACAAAGATCACTTATCAATCTTTTCTTTTATTAAGGAAATAGTATCTTTCTCTGGATATTTTAAATTTCTTTTGTATTTGTGGCTATTCTGTGATTTTTCCTTAAAAAAAAAAAAAGATTTTAAGTGCTACAGAAAGGTGAGGCAGATAAAGACCTGTCATCCACTGGTTGACTCTCCAGTTGGCCACAAAGGATAGAGCTAAGCTGATCCAAAGGCAGGAACCAGGAGCTTCTTTTGGGTGTTCCACATGGCAGGGGCCCAAGAATTTGATCCGTCCTGTGTTGTTTCCCCCCACCCCAGAAATATTAACAGGAAGCTGGATCTGAAGTGGTGGCTCCCATATGGGATGCCAACACTCCGGGTGGCACCCATTGTGCCACAATGCTAGCCTCCATATACAAATTTTCACATGACGTGTTTTTATTTATCTTGGGAATATATCTGGGAATGAAATTTCTAGGTCATAGGTTACTACTATATTTAATAGTGTAGAAATGTCACTGATGACACTCTTACTTTTGAAGAAATTATGTAGCATGTTTACAGGAACTATGGATGGTGTCTTTAAATTTTCAACCTACCATGAGTAGGAAATATACAAGGAAGCTACTCAAGTATAGCATGGGCTTACCCCCGACTTCTTTTCTGTCTGAATTATTAATAAACATGGCAAAAAGGAGACACTATTTATAATACTTGATGCTCCTTGTTAGTACTGGGTTTGGGTTAATTCACTATCACTTCCAATACTTGAGGCCTGATATAGTGGTGTAGTATGCTAAGCCTCCTCCTGTGGGGCTGTGGTGCCAGTATCCCATATCGATGACAGTTTGGGTCCCAGCTGCTCCACTTTTGACCCAGCTCCCTGTTTATTGCCTGGGAAGGCAGTGGAGTATGGCCCAAATCCGTGGGTCACTGAACCCACATGGGAAAATGCAGAAGGAAGTGCTGGCTGCTGCATTCAGACTGGCCCAACTCCAGCCATTGTAGCCATTTGTGGAGTAAACCAGTAGATGGAATTTTTCTCTTTCTGTCTCTCCTTCTCTCTTTCTGTAGTCCTCTCTTTGCAATAAAAGTAAATACGTTTTCAAAAAATTAAACACCTGAATTAAAACTCAGGAGGTCCTTAAACTTTCTGACCTCCAAGATAGTGGTCTAAGGGTGTTCACAAGGTCTTTATATTTAGGCCTAAAGAGTTCAACTAACTAAAGATCCAAGATTTCATGGAAGTTGGGGTACACCTAAAATTTTTAGCACATAATAGCTGATGCTCACCAAAAGATAAAGAATCAGGACCAGAACCTCTGGAGACAAAAGTAAAAAATTTTTTACTTGTGAATGCCTGTTATAATGAAGCAGAATGATAAGGAGCAAGAGACTAAGAAATGTAGGATCTCATGAACATGTTTGAATAGTCTATGTGAATTTAAGGAATTTTCCTCCGTGAGCTGGGCTTTGAGTCTTAGTGTCTACTCTAATGATAGCAGTGAGCGTAGTGTGAGTGACAACAGATTTTACAAATATCTTTCTCTTTCCTACTCATCTTGGGATTTCAGACTGGGGATTGCTGCCACTAACAGCACCTACAAACCTAAATAATCCTAAATTTGAACCACAGGAGTCACTGTGGAATATTCCTTCTCTCTAATCTCCCACAATTTATAACTAACAGTTTCTGCCAACCCTCAATTCCAATTGTCATCAAAGCTGTTCTCTCCTTGTTTTCTGTCAAACTAATTGGTTAAAATATTTATCCCCTGTGCCCTGGAGGATTTTCTGTTCATCAGTTTTTCTTAAAATAAACTTCATTTTATTGTTCACGATATGGACACATCTAACCATTTTACTTTCATGCATAAGGTTGTATGGGTAGTTTTTTGGATAAAACACTCCTTAAAATGGAATGTATCTCTCTTAATGAATCGCTTCTGTTTAACAACATCTCTCAGCACTTTTCAAAAGTCATAAATGTGCAAAGACTTGTAATTCACCAAACATCCTATCCTTTCATTCTTACATGCCTTTTTTATGTAACCTATTATATCTAACACTTTTTCGATCCTGTTACCGTATTTTATCAAGTTCTAGAACTAAGTCTTAATGCTTTATTCTCCAGAAAGTGATATTCTATAATCTTGTCTGGGAAAAATGCCAAGGCCACTCCTGCTCCACCTTGGGAATATTACTCTTTATTATGGTTACCATATTGCATGTACCTAATTACTTTGTTTTGTTGTTGTTGTTTATTTCATTTTATAACACAGTAGCATAGGCTCTAGGATTCCCCCAACCCTTCCAAGAAGCCCTCCCCAATATTGAATTCCTCCATATTGTTACAGTAGTACAGTTCATATCCAGTCATGATTCCTTTATTGGGAGCAGAGAGTCCAGCATCTTATTGTCCAGATAAATTCAACAGTTTTACTGAGAGACCATCCCTGGTCTGAAAGTAGAGCTGGCAGAATATCATCCCCTCCAATGCAAGGCACTTCACAACTTCAATAATTTACAACATCATGAAGTTAATTGACATGGTATTAAGTCACCAATATGTTACAAAATGCAAGTTCTCAACCACATCCTGTGACTACATCATTGACATTTCTTTTTTTTTAAACTTTCTCATTTTTTCAATGATATTTTTCACAATCTTTACATAATTAATTTGGGTAAAAAGGTTCAAGGGCTACATGAAAATGAGTGAGACTATTATTTCCATATTGTTTCCTTCATATATCTGGGGTAAAGGAGGATTTTAAGGGAGAAGCCCCACCCAGTCTCCCACCCACCCCAAGTCCCTGATGTGGCACATGCTCCAAGGATCTTGCTCAAGTGGTTTTGATAGTTCACCTGTTGTGAGTTGCTGCCAGTATCTCCACTGCAAGCACTAAGAGGTCGTTGAAGAATCCACTGATTGACATAGTCCATCATAGAGTCTCCATTTGCCCCGTACTTCACTGCCAACATATAGCTGAGGTGGTTGATTGACTTGTTCTGTCTTCTGTCTTTTCTTGGTTAGGGTTCTGAGTCCAGCAGTTTGATTGGGGAGATCCCCAAAGAAACTTTGTCTGAGTTGTTCCCAGACCAGATTCTTGTGTGTACTAGCAAGTACAGGGCCCAGCACAGTCCATCACCCCCATCAGCTGGTGGTGGCAATTGCTAAGTTGGTTTTGTTTCCAACCACGTCTTCCACCGGAACCAATGGGTGTTGCAGTCCACCTTGGTTCTGCCCAGCACACACTCAGCCCTCACATAAACCAGTGTGAGCTGCAGCCTAGTGAGAGTGACCCACAATAAGCCCCACCAGGCCCGCCCACTACCTTTGTTTGCCAGTATGTGTGGCAGACTAGTCCAGTCTGTCTCACATCCCATTCAGCTAATACCCATACATGTCAATGGGTATTAAAGCCTTGTTCCATCTTACCAGCTCAACAATCAAGCCCTCACAGGTATTGTTGAGAGCCTCTCTGTCTAGCCACCCCAGCCCCTCTCCTAGTTTTCATGCCCTCCAATGGTAGTGGTAACACAAGAAGGAGGAGCCTACTATTTCCCTCCCAGGCCACTCCCACTTCCTGATTATGCACTCTCCAGGTGATTCTGTGGTTTGACTTGACAGAATTAGCTCCCAGTGTCAGCTTCTGCCAGCTGATGCAGCAGCTAAGCCCCAGCAACCCTCACCCAGTCTAATTTTGTTTGCACCAGTAGGATCAATCAGCCCAGCCTGGCTTTTGCCTGATCTAGTCCACAGGAGGCGCACAGGTGTTATAGACCTGCTTAGTCTAGTCTGCCCCCATCCCAGCTCACACTCAACAGTGGGAGTAACTCTCCAGCAAGGGAACCCTGTCAACCCCCCATATTCCCACTGCCAGCTCCATTCCCTCCATTCCTGGTTCTCATGTGTGCTGTGGTGGGCGCTGCCACCACATCTGGTACAGGTAACCTCACCTTGGCATTCTATAATGTGCAGTGTTTTTTTGTCGCAACCAAACCTGGCCTGACCCACACTCTGTTCTGGTGCTCAGATTTGCCAGTGAATGACATGAACTGATTCAGCCTGGTCTGCCTCTGACCCATGTCAAATATATGCCAGTGGGAAACTTTCTGTGGCATACTCTGGGCTATTTCCATTCATGCTTCTTGTGCTCACCTGCTAAGTCTGTGTCCTGCCATAGGAGCTGCTCAAACTCCTCCATCAGAACCTCTCCCAGTGCCAGATTTTTTGCACACTAGATGGTCCATGAGCCAGCCCTACTCAGTTCACCTGTCCTAGCAGGAACAGTGGCTTTTCCTTATAGACTTTAACCTAATCTGGTTCTTACTGTTGGATGTTTCAGCCCAGCCACTGCTCGTCCATACCCACATACAACTCACACATTGCTCAGTAGGGGTTGAGACCTAGCCTAGTCCGTCCTACATCTATCCTGGTCCTCCAGAACAGCAGAAGGTGTTGGAGTCTGGCCCAGCCTGGTGCGTCCAGTCTCAGTCCACACTTGTGCGAAGGGAGACTACAGCTTTGTCCTGACCAGAATGCAGCCCTCATTCCAGCTCACGTGTCCCTTGATAGGAACCTCAACCCAGTTAGGGTGTCCTCTTAGCTCCCCAACCAGGCCTGTTCCCAGCCGTAGATCACATGCATGCCATTGGTTGCTCTGAATCAGCTTGGCTCAGCCGCTCACCTGTCCCGATCCCTGCCTTAGACACTGTGGTTTAGCATCCCTGGCTTACACAGACCGGTATGTGCAAGAGCCTAGCTCGGCATGTCCTGTGCTCCATCCTGGTCTCTAGCTTTGCTTGTGGGCTAAGGTTTGCTTAGTCCTACCCGGTACATCCTGTTCCATTACCAATAGGCCAGCCATTGGAGTTACTGTGCCCAGCTTTTCCGACCCCCAGGTCTGGACCACATGTTCACCAGCGGGAGCTATGGCTCACCAGGGAAGTTTCCCAAGTTCCTCCACTTGATCCACTCCCAGACCCAGTTCTCATACATGCTATTGGGTTTTAGGCCAGTGCTCAGCATAGTCTGGCCTTCCATTTGGCCTTGTATGAGCTGGTGAATGTTGCAGCCTGGCCCACCTCACACCCTATTCAGGATGCACATTCAGGTGCTGCTGCCTTGACTGTTGCGGGTTCCGTTACCTGTGATTGATGGCAGGCTCCTTGGTCACACATAGCTGAGTCCATCATACATTTCAGTTTTAGTTTATACACAACCGACTGCTATACACCTTAAAATGGTTATACAAATGCATGAGTTCTATACAATACATCAAGTATTGAGAAGTTAGACAATGGTTTATGTGTTTTATGTGCCAGCACAATGCCTGCCGAATAAATGCTCAAAAAAAATCATTATGGTGAACTATATTCAACAAAATTAAAGGAACATTCTTCTGGGATTTGTTTTCCTCTAAATACAAGATATGTAATCAAAGGAGAAAAAGCACTTGGAGAAGTCATACAGTTTTACTATGTGGGTAGAACTCTGCTGACTGTAATCGGAAAGTGGACTGTGTTCTGTCAGTATGCAAAGTAGACATTTAGACATCTGTTCTGCCTGTTTTCAGGGCAGCTACATTGTTGTGAGTCCTAGTATTTATCAACTGCTTGCATATATTGCCAAAGTTTCTGTATTTTAATGTTTCTTGATTGCAAAATCTATGGAAAAAGAACGTATTGAAAATATAAAGTACCCACAGTACTATTATTTCACATTTTCCTTTTTATACTTTTATGTTAACATAGAGGTTTCATATATTTGATTGATACAGTTCTAAGAATATAATATTTCTCTCCCACCTTGCCACCTTCCTTCCTTTTTTCTTTTAATTTTTGCAATAGCATACTTTGATTTTTTTTTTGTAATAACAGACTTAATGCTCCGCAATATAAAGATCTCACCAAGTAAAAAGTAGAAAGACCCACTTTTTCACAGGAATATAAACAAGGGCTATAAACAGTAATCAAATCCAGTGATTTCAATTTCACTCATATTCTTTTTATTTCACTATAGATTAACTACCACAAATCAGAAAAAAAGCTTATGATAGTTGTCTTTTTGGGTCTGCCTTATTTCACTAAGCATAATGGTATTCAGCTTCATACATTTTATTGCAAAAGACAGGATTTTGTTCCTTTTTATGGCTGAGTAGGATTCCATCATGTTTGTATAGCACATTTTCTTTAATGATTCATCAGTTGATGAACATCTTGGTTGATTCCGTATCTTAACTATTTTGAATTCAGTTGCTATATATATGAGGGTACATATGCTGGTGTTTTCATTTCGTTTGGGCTTATTCCCAGGAGTGGGATGGTTGGGTTATGTGGTTGAACTATTTGAAGATTTCTGAGGAATCCCTACCTTGTTTTCTTTAATGATTGGACCAGGTTTACAATACCATGTGCTGTGTATTAAGAGTACCTTTTTATCCACCATTTTTTATCTTTTAATTTATTCTATCTTTCAGTGCTTACTTTGTATCTTCTACTAAAAAAGCTTACACTGAATAGTTTTACTTAATATTTAAATATTTTTTGTTTTAGTAGACCTTTTAAAACATATACATCACATCTCTCATTATACTCAAGTGATGACAATTGAATTCTGAATCTCTTTCAGATTAAAAAAAAACTTGTCTCAGTATTTGCTTTCATGTTTTTGTATATGAAAATAGATTATTACCATAAGAAAAAGTGCTATGATCTTTAACAAAATTATACCTTTTAAAAAACAGATTCTGATTTCTTTATAGATCCAGATTCATTGAATCATAATTATTTTTAACACATTGGTTATAACACTCAGGTTTTTAAAATCTCTTTTTAGAGCCATAAGTAAAGACTAAACTATGCCAATTAGAACTGTTTGTTTAATGTAAGCATTTAAATATGGGTGGAATTCCAATAAAAATCCTGTGATTGTGGTGTCTGGCCTGATCTCCTAAAGATGGAAATCCATAGGGTTTCCATTCTTATTTTCTCCTGGAGACTGTAGTACCTAAACTCTTTGTTCATAAAGTTGGTTTAAAAAATTGATACAATGTACCAATTTGGACTAGAGTACTCTGTTCAAGTTCTTTTCAGCATTAGCAGTGGTGACATAATTGGACTGATTATAGAGGTATAGATTACCTATGTGGACCATAGAAAGAGATGAATAAATTTTATACCTATCTTGAAAAGGTGTTTGATCTCTGTAAGACCCAAGTTTTTCATCTGTTAATTAAGGGGAATTAGTTAATAATAGCTATGTCATAGAATTAGTATAAAAATTAAATGGAGTAGCATAGTGATTTTAGAACCAGACTTCATATATTCAAAGATTGATCCCACATCTGCATGCCTGGGAACTGTAGCTAATGTTTCCATGCTGAGATAACTTATTTTTAAGGCATAAATAATGGTCACCTCTTTGGGATGTTGTGAGGAAAAAATGAGTTTATTGTGTAATGCATTTAGAATGGGGTCTGGCACATAGTAAGTACAGATTATTATTTGCTAAATAAAATTAGGGAAAATATTTGCATGCTTAAGATTTCAACAGTAGTTTTAATTATTGGTGTCTTTATTACTGTTGCTAGGGTGTATTCTGATTGAAATAAAAATTTATTGAGGTGACTTAGCACAAAGAAATGTGGTTAAGATATAAGCAGTCAGTTCAGTAGCATGTAGTAGCTACTAAGTGTGATGTGGATAAATCTTATAGTTTATCTTAAATTCAAAGCAGATCCTAAGATATGTATTTTGACAATGTTTTTCTTAAGGCCTCCTTTACATCTTTGTTCCTCAGACTGTAAATGAGGGGGTTCAGCATGGGGATCACTACGGTGTAGAACACAGACACCACCTTGTTCTGCTCATTTGAGTAGTTTGACTTGGGCATCACATAAATGAAGGTAATGGTTCCATAGTACAGAGTGACTGCAGAGAGATGAGATGTGCAGGTGGAGAAGGCCTTATGACGTCCCTCAGTGGAGCGCATCTTCAGGATGGTGATGAGGATGTAAGTGTAGGAGACAGCTATGACAGACACTGTGACCACAATGATGGAGCCAGAAGAGATGGAAGGGAGACTTCCAATGATGGTGATATCAGAGCAGGAAAGTTTCAGCAAAGGGGAGAAATCACAAAAAAAGTGATCTATCTGATTTGGTCCACAGAAGTATATATTCAATAAAGAACTAATAAATGTTGAAGCATTCACGAAGCCACCCAGGTAGGAAACTCCCACTAAAAGGCCACAGACTCCATGGGCCATGCGGGTGGAGTAGAGCAGGGGGTAACAGATAGCCATGTAGCGATCATAAGCCATGGCAGCTAGCAGGAAGCACTCAGCTGTTCCAGACATTACCATAGCATAGAGCTGGGCTTCACAGCCAGTGACAGGAAGGGCTATCCCATGACCAAGGAATCCCACAAGCATTGTAGGAGTGACTGATGTGGAAAGTCCGATGTCCACAAAAGCCAGGTGGCTGAGGAAGAGGTACATGGGGGTGTGAAGGTGGGAACAGGCTCTTATTAAAGTGATTATGCTGACATTACCTACTAAAGTGGCAGCATATATGCCTAGAAATATCACAAACAAGATGACACAGAGTACAGGATCCCGTGTTAGTCCCACAATGATGAATTCTGTCACAGTGCTATGGTTTCCAACCTCCATATTCTCTATGAATTGTTCCTGTTGAAGGAAATGGAAATATTTGCTTTATGCTTTCATTCCAACATTCCTGGTTCATTTTCTTTTCATAGTTTTCATAGTGACCACTTCTTTTACCTAACCTGTAAGTACCCATATTCCAAGGGTTTGGAGTTTTGTCCGTTTCTTTTTTTCATGAAACAAATGTGATTGAGCCTCACTTTCTATATTCTTTTCTATATAAAATGCATCTCAAACTTCACCCCACCTAAATCTTTCCTTAGGTCCAGACATATGGTTTCAATAATCTACTGAGATTCTCCAGTTGGAAATCCCAAAATTAACTCAAATTCAGGCTTCTCCATACCTAACTCACAGCTTCCTATAGCTACGGCTAAATTTTGTGTCTAAGGAAAGACACCGCCATGCACCAGTCTTGTTTTGACCTGAGAATTTTCTCAGCTATCTTCCTCTCATGATACCGCATCCAATAAAATTCAGATGGATCTGTCTCTAATTAGTTCCCAATTTTATTTCTTTATTTCCTCTTTTCCAGTCCCAGATCCCTTGGTAATTTTTTCTCTTTAATTTACTTGCCTGTGTGCCACTCTGCTTTCATTCTTGTTACCTTATAACTCACAAACATTTCTGGTAAAATAAATATTTTTTAAAAAGGAAGAAGGGTAAAAAGAGAGAAAAGGCCCAGCTCAATGGCCTTACCAACACCAGGATCCCAAATGTGTGCTGATTCATGTCCCAGCTGCTCCACATCCCATCCAGCTCCCTGCTTGTGGCCTGGGAAAGCAGTAGAAGATATCCCAAAAATTGTGGGAACCTGTACCCGTGTGGCAGATCCAGAAGATGCTCATGGATCCTGTCTTCAGAACGTCTTAACCCAGCCATCATGGCCATTTGGGGAGTGAACCAGCAGGCAGAAATCTTTCTCTCAGTCTCTCCTACTCTCTATAAATCTGATCTGATTTTTCATTAAAAATAAATAAATCTTTTTTGTGTGTGAGATTTATTTGTCTGAAATTGACCCAGCATCTCTGCCTACTTGGCCTAAGGGGAAGGTCATATCGATGCAGAACACCTTGTCCCTGGAGTAACACTCTGACAATGGCCCTGGCACACTGTGACCTCACATGGCCTTGATCACTGGCTGCATAGACTAGAGCAGTGGACCTCACCCCAATTTCCCTTTTCTGTCCTTGGATGAGCTATGCTGGGACTTCTTCATAAACAACTCTGAGAAGTCAAGTGTGCTCCTTCTTATCTACATGGTAAGCCACAGCCACATGTGGTGAACGTGACCTGAGGCATACCTGCCAGCCATGCATGGTGTATGGGACCTGTTAAATGACTGAAGTGTCCATATAGACAAACATGGCTTACAGCCAATTACAGTGTCATTGTTGGGTGGGTAGGAGGACTGTTGGGAAACACCATTCTGGCCTCCCCCTTTCTTAGTCTATTTAAGTTTGTGCTTGTGTTACAATAAATGGGCATGCTCGATCAGACTGTCTCCAGGATTCTTGCTGTTGAGAAATACCATCACCTCATGCTCTTAGTGGTTTCAGGGGGCTGCTGGTCAGGAAACTCCCAAGAGTAACTGGCAATCTTATGCCAGAGTTACCTCTTGCTAAACCAAAAGTGATAAGATCCTAAATGATTCCCTTAATTCTACCATTTCTGTCAAGCTTTCATGACAAAATCTCATTTCATTAGCACAGTGAATAGTTTATTTTCAGGTATACCTCCTGTGTGTGATTTGTGAGTCTCTCATGATATTTGTATCCATTATGAACACTCATCCAATCTTCATAGAGTTCTCCATGAATTCTAGTTTTTTTCTTTGTTCCACTTTTCTCCTATAATGGTTCTCATTTGCCACTATCAAAGATCTCATTAACTCCCATTCATTCTTTTTTCTTAAGAATTATCTTACTTGAAAGTCAGAGTTTACAGAGACAGGAAGACACACACACACACACACACACACACACACACACACACACACACACGAGAAATGAATCTTCCTTCCTTCCATCCTCTGGGCCACTGCCCAGATGGCTGCAATAACCAGAGCTCGGCCAGCAGTCAGGAGCTTCAACTGAGGTTCCCATTTGGGTTTAATGCCCCCAAGGCCTTAGGCCATTCTCTGCTTTCCCAGACCATTAACTAGCAGCTGAATCAAAAGTGGAGCAGTCAGGATACGAACAGATACCCATGTGAGGTGCCTACAACCCAGATGGAGAGATTAGCCTATATACCACCTTGCCATCCCCCTCCACTCATTCTCATTTTTCATCAAATCTTTGACTCCTAAGTTAATCTTATTTTGTATTCTGTACAACACTTTCTGCAGATATCTGTATTGCCATCATTTATACTGAGTTATGGTGTTTACCAATTGTTACTTATACTTTACTCTCCTCAGTACATATTCTCATCATTAACTGCATTTTTATCCTTGTCCCACAAATATTTGGGGTGCTTGTGCAGAGAATGTTCTGGGGGAAAAGGTCCTTAGTGAGTTGATGCATGCATGATTAGTATGCTGGATTGTGTCTGAGAAACCCAGATAAACATAGTTTATGTTCCCTTTCCCCCCAAAAAAAGGTTTCACAGAAGAGCCAAAGAAAGCCTTTTTATTCATGGAAAGTACTAAGAAGTAATGTTAAGTGATGTTTCGATAGTTTTTAAGTTAAGATTATATTAAATGTATTGATTAAAAACATTTGGAATTTCCAAGGAGACAAAATCCTCATATGTGGCTGCTATGATACATGTCAATGCTTAGAGACTTGGGGCAGTTAAGACATGACTTGGGAAACCTAAATTTCCCATATTGGAGTATCTCGCCTCCTCTCCCTGCTCTGCTCATTCCTGCTTCGTGCTAATGTGCATCCGGGTAGGAAGCAGATGGTGTACCTCGGTCAGTGCCACGCAAGTAGGAGACTGAGACTGAGTTCCAGGTTCCTGGCTTTAATCTAGCATAGTCTTAAATGTTAGCGAAATTTCACAGATGAGCAACAGATCCAAGATTCTCTCTCTCCTCCTTCCCTCTCCGTGTTTCTCTTCCCCTCCCTCTCCGTTTCCCTCCCTGTTTCCCTGACTCTCATCCTCTTTCCCTGTCTCCACCTTACCCTATTCTCTCCTCTCCGCCCCCTCATTCTCCCACTTCTCACTCTCCCCTCCTCCCTTCTCCCTGACTCACTTCCTCATTCTACCTCCCTCCCTCACCCTCTGTCTCTTCTCTGCTCTTCCTTTTGCCTTTCAAATAAATAAAATTAAAGAAATTTTGTACATTTTTACTATAAGCTTTTCTCCTCTGGATATATTTTGATATGCCTTTTAATATATTGTAATTTATAATATTGATATTTTACTTTACATTTCAATATAAGAATTCTATCAGTTTTACTTGCACCCAAACACAATTTTTGAGACCTTCATGATAATGCATTGAGTGAATAGGACTGAATTTATTAATCACTATTCTTTTGAGCATTTAGCTCTTTACCACTTTTTATTATCAGAACTAATGACCCCACAATGCAATCTGGCATCAACAGGATAAAGTGAAAAAATAAGATAAGTATAATAATTTCAATGCTAGCTGTTTTCTTGAAGGCATAAATTTAAAATAAGTATGATCTGTGCTCCAAGATAATTTCAGCTTGCAAAAATTCTAAACCAAGTGTTCCCTATTGTTTTATCTATTGAAACCTTAGTTGTATTTTGATTACAAAGTGCTTTCTCCATGTCTTTCCATTGTGAAGGGACAAAAGCAAAATCCTTCATTTGAAGCAGTCTTAAGAAAGCAAAATTAACAACTAATACAAAGATACAGAATTTGGGCCTGGCGCGGTGGCGCAAGTGGTTAAGTCCTCGCCTTGCACGCCCGGGATCCCATATGGGCGCCGGTTCTAATCCCGGCAGCCCCGCTTCCCTTCCAGCTCCCTGCCTGTGGCCTGGGAAAGCAGTCGAGGACGGCCCAAAGCTTTGGGACCCTGCACCCGTGTGGGAGACCCAGAAGAGGCTCCTGGCTTCGGATCGGCATAGTATCGGCCCGTTGCGCTCACTTGGGGAGTGAATCATCGGACGGAAGATCTTCCTCTCTGTCTCTCCTCTCTGTATATCCGCCTTTCCAATGAAAAAATAATAAAAATTAAAAAAAAAAAGATACAGAATTTACAACATCTATAGTAGGGATTCAGTCACAATTATAAAAGAAATTTATCAAAATCAGAAAATCAAGATATAGAATTTATTTTACATTCTATAAAATACTGTAAAATAAAACACCTAGAATATTTCCTGGCCTGAAAATTTCATTAATGTGTATTATTGCTTTCTACTAATATCAGCTTAATAAAAATTCTTTTAGAGGAGGTATACAGATTTACAAAATCTTTTGGCACTTTTTTCATGTTCTTTAATAAAGTAGGCTCCTATAATTTCTAACTTAAATGCATGATAATCCATTTTGACTTATAAATGTATAGAATTTGAGTTACATGATGATAGCATTTACTTGCTTGCAATTATTTCGCCTTTTGTTATTGACATTTTTATTTTTATCAATTAAATGTTTCCCATTTTCTGAATAACCTTCATGACCGAAATACTATATGGAATATCCATCAAACTCTTTAGCATATTTTTATAGAGCTTCATAAACCATCAATAATTTTTCTTAATATATCTGTTTGTTACATATGCTTCCTTACAATTTCCATACTTTTCATGAGTCATGCCAGCATGACTGAAATATCTACCCAAGGTTAATCATAATTTTCAGAGAATAATTTTCTACTTACATTACTAACTTTGAGTTTTAGATATTTTTCAGAAATGATTGATGTCAGTGTTAAAATATTTTTAAAATATCTAATTACTTAAAAGCTTTAGAGATTTTTTATAATAAGTATCATTTAGTTTCTTTCTCCAGTGGTATGACTGATTTCTTTGATTGAATTATGAGACATAATGAAACAATAATTAAGAATGTATCCCGTTTCTTCTTTAGTTGATCTTCATCAATTATATGTAAACTGCTCTACTGACAGGTAGCTTACAGCTCTGGTATTAATTGCATCTGTTAAATGTTTTTAATTTTAATAATTATTTCACCATTATTTTAATAGCAAACATTATCTACTCTCTATGTAAACGTCTTGAACCATCTTACTACAGCTGTTGCATGTCCACTGTCTTCCATTTCCAGAATTCAGTATCCATAGTTCCTTTGACCATTCTAGATATAATATACTTGTCAAGTTTCTCATATTTCTCTATCAGCCTGTTTCAAGGCTGTTTTAAGGTATGTTTCAATGCCTTGGCTTAGGGAATAATGCAAAGCACTAAGTAATATTTGCATTCTTCAACTTCTGATTCAACTGGAGTTTTGTGAGATGATCCTGCTTTCATTGTGACTTTATATAAGCTTTAACCTGTGCTGAAAGCAGTGTCATGGAAACTGAAGTCAGAAAATTCTGACTGTTGACCCTCGATTGGTCCTCTGTATGAACCTGCACATAAACTGATTCTATTTTCACCCTATAAAATAGGAAAATTATCCCTATGGTGCAAATTTGTTATGATTTTTCAAATGATATATGTAAAGTCACCAGAAACAGTCAGTCGTAAATCAGCATTATGTGACCTTTAAAACTAAAATGAAAGTCAAGTATAAGTAGATTTGCTGAAATTTAACTGTTTTTTATGAGTAATGTGATTTTACTTTCAACCCCAGGCAGGATGTTTTCACCACAAATCTAAAATGAGACAGAAAGTAGAGCATCTGATGCTTTCTTAGTTCTGCATTATGCCATTCAGTTATATACCATCCCACTGATTCTAGTTTTCATCTTCCTCTCCACTGACCATCCAAAGTTGTTTCTCGAGCTCTCTGTTTTGACAGCTTATTAATGCCTGTCCACCTGGACTAGGGACTCTGACTATGTAAATATATATTACAACAGATATATATATATATATTATATATATTAATCAACAGATTGGCCATTTTGAATGATGTCATAAGACAGTTTAAGAGAATATGAGGCTATGAGCTTGCTCTAACCTGAGAATCAGGCTGTTTTCTATTCTCAGTTACTTGAGTTTTGCAAGGGCTTTTGCCAACTGTCAATATTTGCCTGACATCTCCTGAAAAATCCGCTGTATATGTGCCAAGAATGACCATTAAGTAGGCACAATTTCAAAGGTGTCAAAAGATAAAATTAATCAAAACAGTTTTGAATTTCTTATTAAAACAAATAGAATTTGAGTTATTTTTACAAAGTCCATGGACCTTTCACTCACCTTTTAGAAGCATAATTATTGATGTTAAATTCCAAAGAGAAACTTACAAAGTAAATATACTTACTTGTATGGTTATTTGGGACCAAACTTTCAAGAATATGAGCTACTGATATATCCATCAGTGAAGAAACAGAGTTACATGCTGTGTGAACAAGCAAGGTGTGTTTGTATGTGTAATGGGAGAGAAAATAAGGCTCTAACAGAACATTCAAAATCCTCTAAGGCATTGTTTCTTCCCCTTTGAGAAAAAGTCCTTGGATTTTAGTGCAAAAATAATTTGTTGAACCAGGTGACTTGTTAATCTTGGCTGGTCGTCCCAAAAGGAACATTCTTTCTCCCTTTATAAATGAAACAAGGGATTCCTGAAGCATATCTGATACTGAGAACAAGTAACTGACCTGATTGGTTAGACTTAGTATGATGATGTCACGATAACTTCCAATTGCAATATTCTATGATTCAAAGTGAAAAATTGCATTGAAGTAGATGAAAGGAAGATTAAGGAAGGAGAGTATTATTTTGATTTAGGGACTATTTTGCTGCACAAAAAAATGCACACAGTTCTGTATATACTATATTATTCACTTTATGTGTCTTAGGATTCTTCTTTCCATCCCTCAGCATGACAGTTTAAGAAACTCCTCTGAGGTATCTAAGTATCTGTATGCCTTTGAGATATCACACCAAGTAAACAGATGGTTGACGCATTTCATAGCCCAAATACCTCACCTTTCTTTAAATGTCCTAAGCATTGAGATCCATCATTCCTATGACTCTTTTGAAATATTCCAGTTGACAGCAGCATCCCAAAATGGTTAGTTTTGCTATATGCAGCTATTAATGTGTACCCTCATGTTCTGCTCAGAGCCAAACTCCTTTACTTCTTATACTATGTATTTCTTCCATGCCCTACATGGGAATATATTCCTTCTATGGAAAACCATCTAAGTATTTTTTAGCTTCTGCTAGCAAACCACTAAACTGGATGTTGTTATTAACAAGGTCTTTAAAGTCACCTCCAGTTCCTTAAAATTATAGTCCAAGAGCAGGTTCAAGAGCTCACTATGAAATGGTTACCTTCATGAACCCACTGGAGGACCTGCAGGCCTTAGTCTCAGCTGTGGGCCAGGAAATACCTCTGTGACTCAGTTTCAGTCCTCTGAACATAAACTGCAGCAGTGCTACATGCTACTCAGTGCCCCGCCTAGTAATCCAACCCGGAGAACTCCACTGACGTAGAGGAATCATGATGCAGATCCACAAGAAATTCTAAGGGGGAGTTCTTTGAGTACAATTAAAACACACTAAGTAATACATGAAAACATAATAAAGAATGAAATCCATGGGTAAAGGGAAATATAAAGTAAAATTCAGAATAGTACATTAATGGTGCTTTATGAATCTCGACTTTTAAAAGACAAAAGTATGGGCCCGGCACGATAGTGTAGTGGTTAAAGTCTTCACCTTGAACGCGCTGGGATCCCATATGGGTGCCAGTTCTAATCCCAGCAGCCCCGCTTTAGATCCAGCTCCCCACTTGTTGCTGGGAAAGCAGTCAAGGAACGGCCCAAAGCTTTAAGACCCTGCACCTGTGTGGGAGACCTGGAGGAAGCTCCTGGCTCCTGGCTTAGGATTGGCGCAGCTCCAGCCATTACAGCTGCTTGAGGAGTGAATCATCGAACAGAAGATCTTCCTCTCTGTCTCTCCTCCTCTCTGTATAGCCACCTTTCTAATAAAAATAAATAAATCTTTTTTTAAAAAAGAGTATAAAAGCACAAATGAGTTCTAATTGAGTGTACAATAAAGAAAGATGTGAAGTGTGACATCAGTAGCATAAAATGTGGGCATACGAGAAGTGTAAAGTTTTATATGTAATTGAAATCGTTATCTTTTTTAAATTTATAAATACTTTTTAAAGAATTTATTTATTTGTATTTTTATTCCATGATACAATGCCATAGGCTGTGTGATTTCCCTTCCTCACTCTACAAGTCTCCACTCTCCCTAACCTGACTAATTTCCCCCAAATAATTACAGTAGTATAGTTCTTCACAATACTTATATTATTGGCATGGACAATGGTAGAAAGTGCAGCATGCTATTATCAAGATGTATTCAATAGTTTCATCGGGAGGCCATCTGTGCTTTGTAAGTACAGATTCACACTTCATTGTATCTTCACACCTGCATGTGATAGTCTTTACTACACAGTTAGTATATATCCACTTAAATGAAAAGCCATAAAAACAACCTCTACAACAGAGACAAAAATGGAAAACTTTACAACATGAAGTTACATAACATGCCACTGCATCATCAATGTGTCACTGAAGAAATAAAAAAGAAAATCAAAGACTTTCTTGAAGCAAACGATGCTATTATGTGACCTATGAATTAGGAAATTAATAAGAATAACAAAACTTTTTTTGAATGAATGAAAATAAAAACAAAAATATACTCATGAATTATAGCAAAAACAGTATTGAAAGGGCTATCAATATTGATATTTTCTGCCATTTGATGATTGCTTCTTCACTTTGTTGATTCTTTCTTTTACTACATGGAAGCTTTTAGTTTGATGTAGTCCATGGCTTTTTCACCTTGGTTGTGAATCTAAGGGGTGGAAGCCCAATTTCATTGGGCCTACCTCCTCTGTCCTTCACAACCTTATTGATGGCACAGGCAGTCTTTTCTTTCATAGAGCTTGTCCTTATAACATCTTAGACAAACCTTGTCTTGCAGGTCATATATGTAATAGATAAGACTGGACCAAGGGATAAGAAAAACCATGTCTAGTTTTTCTGTCCTCACTCAGTTACTTTAAATGTAAATTACTTGGAATTATATCCTTGAGTGTCTTTAATATTTGCTAAAGCTTCAGTGTGGCCTTTTTTTTCTGCTTTTTTTTCTTTGCAGGAATAGTTACTTACCTACTAATTAAATTTCCTTAAATATTAAATGATTCTAAAATTGTGTTTAATTTTGATGTCTTATAATTTATGTTTATATTTTATTCTTCAGTTTATTTCAGTTATCAAAAATTTTACAGAGTTGTTTGTAGTTAATTCTGTAGTCCTATGCAAGGTCTTAAAATATTGTTTGCTATACCCTTCACCTTCCTTATAATTATTGTTTGTATCTTCCTTATTTTTTTTTTCATATTAAGACCCAGGAAACTCAGCATAAGAAAAAAGAAATACTTGGCTATTATCTTTCCTCATTGCCTTAATTTGTTATTCATTTTGTAATTATTTCCTTCTACAGCCTGAGTTTTTATTACAATACTCTCTTTGAAATGGATAGAAATTTTAATTGAAGCTTAACTCTAAAATGTGGATTCCCCTAGAAAGCTGTTTTACCTCTACATAAGTTGTTAGATATCGGATTGTTCTTATCATTTGTAATTTCCATTGTGATTTTTTTTTCTTTAAAAAATGCAGATTTCCAGTATAGACTGGCTTGGCTGTCTTTTCATGTGCATCTTTTATTATTATTATTATTATTAATTAATTACATTGCATTATGTGACACAGTTTCATAGGCTCTGGGATTCCCCCAACCCCTCTCTGTGCCCTCCCCATCCTGGTGGGTTCCTCCAGCTTGTTGCAGTATTACAGTTCAAATTCAGTCAAGATTCTTTCTTTGCAAGCATATACCAAGCATAGAGTCCAGCATCTTATTGTCCAGATGAATTAAACGTTTTTTTGGGGAGACCATCTCTGGTCTGCAGGTAAAGCTGACAGAATATCATCCCGATCAATTGGAAGCCCCAGCACAACATCAACAACAATTTACAACATTATGGAATTAATTGACATGGTATTGAGTAACAAATATGTTTTAAAAATGCAAGTTTTAACCACATCCAGTGACTAGCTCATTGACATTTCAATTTCAGTTTATATACAGAACAGGTTGCTATACACCTTAAAATGGCTATAGGGAACTATTCAGCTGTCTCATGTCTATTTTCATTATAGTATTTAGCATTTTATAGCATTGAAGCATGATTTTGCCTAACCTGGCTGTTTTCCGGGCAGTCTAGACTGGCTTATAACTCTAACAAAGCATATGTCAACAGTTGAGGTGCAGAACAGTTTTAGGAAGGGTGTGCAGAGAAATCTTCAATACCTTAGTGAGGAGCAATTAATTTTTGTGTTCTACTTAGTAAGGTATATGTTCTACTTAGTAAGGCTGACTGTTTCCTGTGTGGTTCTAAGCTTTCCTTGTTGTTCTCTGTCTATCCTAATTTTTTTGTTTGCAAGAGAGGGTGGGGATCCAAAGTTGGAACTAAGTAAGAACCAGGGAAAGCTCCTCTCCCTAGTCCCAAAGGAAGTTTACTGTTCCGTTTCTGCGGACCACTCAGGGCTCCTGGCTGTTGTTCAGGTGACCTTAGATTCTGCAAGGAAGGATTTGGGCTTCTTCCATCCCATGTGGTAGATCCAAATGGGGGTGGGTGACCTCAGAGTTCTTGGTCTCTGAAGGCACTCCAATTTCCCATGGTCTCCTTGGCAGTTGGGATGTAGTCCTTGGTGCCTGTACTGATAGTCCTTGATGGGGATCCGGGAGTCTTCAGGATTGGGATACAAGCCTCCTCCTGTCCACCCGCTCCACTCTGGGGTCTCCCCTGCTCTGTGCAAATGACCTCCAGTAAAACAGATGCAAAAGACTGGGATCGGCAACCTGAGGGCGTCAAGGAGGGCACCCTGGCTGCGGAGACTCAAGCAAAATTCATGTGCATCTTTATGTGTCATCCTTTCTCTGGAGTCAACAAGAGGGGCAGAAGGGCTACAAATCTTTGTGAGCACTGGTTACTCTACATTTCCCTTCATCTTGTGGTATGTGTCTAGCATATCACTGCTCACCAGATCATATTTTTTAATTTTTACTTATGTTATATTATTTTTAGATAAGTAAAAATGTGACAACACTTTCTAATGTCTTAGGAAATTATGTCATGACAAAATAATATTTAACTATTATGTCTCCTTCTCTGTGTCCTCAAACTTCCTGATAACTAAGCCTCCTTTTATCATATAAACACAATATGATATCTCAGAGGTGTTTGATATCTTACCATTCCTTTTAGATGTACTCACAATAGGATTAATTACAATGACCAACTCTACCATTGTTAGAATAGAAACCTCAAAGAAAATTAAGCATATGTGAATGGAATGTGAGGCTCACAATGTTACAGAAATTTACCACCAGAAACATGATAGCTACATGTGGAAAGGAAGTAACCTTTATTTAGTGTAGAGAGCACCAGCCTGGTTCATTCCACATTGACTGAGCCTCTTAGGGTCCATTTTCTGGAAGTTTTTTTTTTTTTAGAATATTTTTTTCCCATTGGAAAGGAAGATATACAGATAGGAGGAAAGACAAAGAAAAAGTTGTTCAATCTGTTGGTTCACTTCCCAAGTGGCCACATCAGCCAGAGCTGAGCTGATTCAAAGCCAGGATTTTCTTCCAGGTCTTCCACATAGGTACAGGGCACCAAAGCTTTGAGCCATACTCTGTTCCTTTCCCAGGCCATCAGCAGGAGATGGCTGGGACACAAACTAGTGTGTGTATGGGATGCTGGCACTTTAGGTGGAGGGTTAGCCAATTGAGCCATTGTGCTAGCTCCCATTTTCCGGAGATTTTGTAGAGAAGTTACATGAGGCTATTTTTAGCACTGGTGAAGTGGAGGAAGGCAACAAGCAAATGGGAATACAAAAGCACAAACACAGTGGTTAGCTTTTGGGAATTATGATCCTGAGTTGTTACAGCCAGCATCTCCTTATCTCCTTTCTTATCCTTGGCTTTCTTCTCTTTGCCTGACTCTGCTGTTCCTTGATACCTGGTTTCTTACTACATGACCACCATGTCCCGCATGTGAACTTGTTTTTTTTTTGCCCACAGACAGGATGGTTTGCACGTCATCCCTTTCTCTTCACCTCCATAATTCCTTACGAACCATTTATTTTACACAGTGGTATTTTTTATATTCTTGTAGCACTAACTGTAATTTGACTGACTTAATTCTAGGTTGAATACATCGTGTAAAGAGGTTTCTAACAGGGAGTTCAAACGTGAATTCACAGAGGAACATAACCACTGAGGCAGTTAGTGGACTAGCCAGGGCTCTCAAGAGGTTGAGGTTCCTCCATCAACAGTACCAGACCACTTCCTCCCTGGTCACTATCTTGGATAACCACCCAAAGCCAGGTGCATGATTACAGCCAGGAGGATCTCTGCAGTGAGCCATTTCAGGTAACACTAGTGAGTGGGATGCAGACAGTCAAGCTGGTCTGGTTCAGGTCTGACAAAGCTGTGTTGAGTATCACTATTTCTGGTTGAGCTTTACTGTCAGTGAGGTGGAGGAATCAAGAACTGAAGTCTTGCTTCCCTGGTTCAGATATGCTGTTGGTTTTGTGTGGGCATGGTGAATCCAACTTGACACCTGAACTGCACAAAATTCACCTCTCCTTTGAGAGATAAAAGGCCCAGGTCTGAGCATCAAGATATTCTGTCCTCTGATGATGACCAATGTAATGGGAGACCGCACATCTCAATCTCCTTGTCATCAGTATGACCTAATACTCAGTTTGGAAACTCATGTTGCATCCTTTAAGTTTCTACTACCATACATAAAAAGTATTCAGGGACCCAGCACGGTAGCCTAGCAGCTAAAGTCCTTGCCTTGCATCTGCCAGAAGCCCATATGGGTGCCGATTCTAATCCCAGCAGCCCAGCTTCCCATCCACTTCCCTTCTTGTGTCCTAGGAAAACAGTCGTGGAGGTCACAAACCCTTAGGACTCTGCACCTAAATGTGAGACCCAGTGGGGATCCAGGCTCCTGAATTGAGATTGGCGCAGCTCAGGCCATTGTGGGCACTTGGGGAGTGAGTCAAAAGATGGAAGATCTTCTCTGTCTATCCTCTCTGTATATCTGACTTTCCAATTAAGAAAAATAAAATAAATCTTATTTAAGAAGTATTCAGGAATTGTACTGATACTAACTACCTGATAATTATTGTCAAACTTAGCTTTTTCTGTTCTACAGCATGGGTCCTCATCTGAAATTTCCAGGCCAACACTATCTTGCTGGGAATTGTACTTTTGTATAACTCTGACAAGCAATAGGAACAAAGATCAAGTAGAAAAAGATACATATCAAAGACAACAAAATGTAACAAATCAATTTTGCATCTTAAAAGTAATGAGTGGGCTTGCATGCTAAAAGCAAACACATCACAATTGACTATTCATGTAGCTCTAGCATACTATAGTTTGTTGTGTGACTGTTTGCATCAAGTACACACAATCATCTCAGATTTACAAACTCTCCAAGATAAAATGTCAATCTACATTTGTCTCTTTTAGGCCTTGGAGCCATCCCTTTATCAAGATGATCATCAGGACTGATAACAATGCAACAAAACCATTAGACTTTTTAAGTTTTCATATTATTTTTTGATATAAATCAATAACACTTTAATATTGACATAACAAAGTTAGCATAATTTCACATCTTAACAATGCTTCTCATACACTCAAACAGCCAAATTAGTTACCACTTTGATCAGAAGGAAGATACAGCCCTGGACCTTGAGACTCGCAGGGGCCCATGTGGAAATCCCAAAGCCAGAGGAATTAAACCTATGAGATATGCCAAGAGGCCTTAAAATGTCTCATCAAAATGAGATCCCTCATCATCACAAAGTAATGTCTACCCTTTTGGTCAGGGTGATTTAACCAGTTAGAAATCAGATTTATTGACAGTTAATGAAGTGATCTCTCAAATATTTCAAAGTAAGTACATATCCAAAAGAATCCTTAGCTGTTTTAAACCTCAGTTCTTTTCAGACCATAAAAACTGAGCAAAGATAATGTAATCCAAGAGGTTAACTTGAAAACACAAGATGGATGTTTCCTTAGTCAGACACCATAAAAAGATATAAAAACTTTTGACAAAAGAATTAACACATAAAAATATCTCACAACTAGTATCAGTTGAACAGAGAAGGAATCAGGGATCATAGGAGGGCTTACTGGGGGTTGCTAGAAAATTGACACAGAGTGGCCAATTAACAAAAACCACTAATGAAATGCTCCAGGTTTTCAAAACGGATTCAATATAGACATTAACTGGTTCAGCTGCTTACCAGCATATTGATATATGTGTATTTCAAAACTTTCTTGCCTTAGCAGTGGATCAGATTCCAGTTCTATGTTGACTTACATTGGTTATGAATGCTAAATCTTTAGACAATGCTGTATCAGTACATTAAGAACTATAGCCAATTATGTCACATATAAACCATACAAAATCTATTCCTCTCAACACAGGGACTTTCCTATTTCTTCAACATAGTGAACGTTGGTGTTACCATAAAAGCTTGATAACATTTTTTTTCTCAACATACTATAGAAATAAAAACTGGAAATCTATTTTAGACAGAGAAGTCTGGTTTGGAAAATAACCAAGTAAACATAAAAAGAAGAGGGAAATGAAAAGCTCATGTCAGGAGAGGGACTGAGGGGGCTGCCTCTGGAAAGGAGAGAGGGGGAGATACCAAAAGATTTTCACAAAGGTCTGGGGATTTTAAGTATTCCCTGGCCTCACTTCGCTCAATAACCCATCAGGAGGCAAAAAACTAAGAACATAGACTATGTTCTTCTTGAAAAGATCATCTCTCCACAAGTATGATTTCAGTAAGCTTCCTATTTGGCTCAAATTTCTCATTCCTTCTCACAGGTACTCAGACATAACAGTAGTTCTCTCAGAATTAGCAGGTGTTGAAATGGACACAGTCCAAGTATTGAAGGATCGTAACCTAAATATAGATGAAAAAACAACTTTTAAAGATACAGGTTTTAAAGGGTTAAGAGCAGATATTTCTTGTGAATAATTTATATCCTCAATTATAAATTTAACTTGAGTTTATCAAAATAACTCACTAAGTGTCTCTGATTTACTTTTTTCTCTACATATCTAACTCCTTCATTTACTGGAAACTTCAGTAATAACTAATGATATAGAAACAGATGCATTCCAGTTACAATCACTCAATTTCATCTAACATACTTATGGATCATTACTATAGCAAAAGCTACAAAAATTGCAAGGGTCCCTAAGAAAATATTTTCCTGCTGATCTCTTTCTTTAAGGCCCCTTTAATCTCATTATTTCTGAGACTATAAATGAGGGGGTTCAACATGGGGATCACCACCATGTAGAACACAGACACCACCTTGTTCTGGTCAGTTGAGTAGCTGGACTTGGGCATCACATAAATGAAGGTAATGGTCCCATAGAACAGAGTGACTGCTGTGAGGTGGGAGGTGCAGGTAGAGAAGGCCTTACGGCGTCCCTCAGTGGAGCGCATCTTCAGGATGGTGATGAGGATGTAGATGTAGGAGACAGCTATGACAAACACTGTGACCACAATGATGGAGCCAGCAGTGAATGAGGGAACAACTGCAGGGACACTGACATCAGAACAGGAGAGTTCAACCAAAGGGGCAAAATCACAGAAAAAGTGGTTGACTCTGTTGGGTCCACAGAAAAGTAAAGAGAAGAAAGAAAATGTGAAACTAGAAGCATTAAAAAGCCCACCTGTATAAGCCACTACAAAGAGCTGGACACAGACTTGTGTAGACATTCTGGTTGAATAGAGCAGTGGGTTGCAGATGGCCACGAATCGATCATATGCCATGGCAGCCAGAAGAAAGCACTCTGCTGTCCCAAAGAAAACTGCTGAGCCAAGCTGGACGGCACATCCAGTGTAGGAGATTGTGTTTTTGTCCACCAGGAAGTTGACAAGCATGTTGGGTGTGACAGAAGATGAATAGCCCATGTCAGCAAAAGCCAAGTGGCTCAGAAAGAAGTACATGGGATGATGGAGCTGAGGAGAGATTCTGATGAGAATGATGGTGCTGAGATTTCCAGATATGGTCATGAGGTAGATGCATAGGAAGAGCATGAAGAGGATGACTTGTAGGATGGGGTCGTCTGTTAAGCCTAGTAGAATGAATTCTGACACTGTAGTGAGGTTCCCATTCACCAGGAAATCCATGGGACAGTGTAACTACTGACAAAATAAATCTGTGATTTTTTAAAAAGTGCATTTTAGAAGTTACAAATGTGATGCCTTCATTTTCATCAATACGTACAAGATGTCATTAGAAAGATATTGAACCACCAATACATTTAATAATGATTCTATCTCTAGTTTAAATTTGATTTTTACCAGACACCCTAGAAAAAAATCCCTCATGAAATATTTTCTTTTCCTTCTGTAGTACACTGCTCTGACATATTCACTTGAGGTGCTCTGAGGCCAAAGAATGAAAACTGTATATCAGGGGCCAATACCATAGTATAGTATGACTGCCTGTAGCACCAGCCTCCCACGTGAGTGCTGCTTTTCAATTCAGCTACCTGAAAATGCACCAGAGAAATCAGCAGAAGATGGCAGAATTGCTTGGGCTCCTGCTACCCATGTGGCAGATGTGCAAGAAGCTTCCAGCTCCTGGTTTCAGACTAACCCAGATCTAGTCATCATAGCCTTGTATGGAGTGAACCAGTGAATGAAAGATATCTCTCACTTTCTGAATCACTCTCTAACTCAGCACTTCAAATGAAAAAGTCTCTAATATATATGTATTTTAGAAATATGTATGTTTTTGAAATATATGTATTTATATATAAACTGGAGAATAGAATGGAAAGAACTTTGTGTGGTGGCAAAAGAGTATAGTGTTTTATATATGTATCGAAAATGAAATCAATGTATGTATATATATATGGCAAATGAAACTAGCAAAAACATTATATTCATAAAACCTTTTAATTAAATGTTCAGTAATAGCTAACATTTTGCATGTTGCCTAAATGATAAGCAAATAGATAAGACTAGTATATATGTATATAATTATATATCATTCTTTTTCACAGTGATTCATTGCTATCCCAAGCTACTTGGTAAAGTAATATTTTCAATTTAAAATATTAAACATGCTCTCATATCATATGATTATGTTGTATTACATTAAATTTTCTAGAAAGTAATATTACTTTTATTGCTCTCAGCAAACAGAGTCAGATTATAGACACTTTAGTAACCATAGACAACTCAGTACACCTGGAAGTGATTGAATGACAGAAACATTTTAACCCTTTGATAACTAATGTATGTAAGAGTCACCTAAGTTGTTACGTGTTTCACCATATCTATCAGTTGACTACAGACATTTTTCAAAGAAAAACAATACTGTTCCTGGTATTATAACTAGATAGAAATGTCAAACTAAAATTATGAATGAAGTAAACTACTGATTTAAATTTATAATATTTTACCAGATGGCAGAAATAACAGTGTAAATACTCTGAAAAAGCATAATTAATACTCAGCCCATAGTTTAAAGAGGTTAATTTAAACAAAATTATCCGCTTTCTACTGTGATGCTGTTTTCTGTTTGGAAGCAGACAGAATGAAATGTGAGCATGTCTAACATATGTGGCTGACAAGTAAATAGTTTAAAATCACAAAACATCAGTGTGCTGGTTGCCAGCTGATGTTCATCTCCATGTTCATTAAAGTTTGTGTTCCAATCTTTTTCTGATGCATGGTTGTCTTCGTTGTAGGGTGTTCAGAACCATAACTCAGCAAACATTTCTGAAAATATATCACGTCTTTACTTTTTAATTTTTTTAACATTTATTTTTATTGGAAAGGCAGTTATTATACAGGGAGAAGGACAGAGGAAAAGATCTTCCATCTACAGATTACCTCTCCAAGTGGCCACAACAGCCATAGCTGTGCCCATATAAAACCAAGAGCCAGGAGCTTCTTCCAAGTTCTCTCATGTGGGCACAGGGTCCCAAGACTTTGGGCCTTCCTCGACTGCCTCCCATGCCACAAGAAGGGAGCTGGATGGGAAATGGTGCCACCAGGACGTGAACTGGCATCTATGTGGCATCCTGGCACATGCAAGGCAAGGACATTAGCCACTAGGCTAAAGTTCAGGCTTTACTTTTCAAATTTGCAAAAAAAAAAGTTTAAATATTAATTATGCCCGAGAGCATTTCTAAGCTGACATCTTCACCAAGCGCCAACTTAAATGGTATTTAAAGACAAGGAGCTTCTGTCTTACTCATGGCTTCACAAGAGATGTTAGTTTATACCACAAAACTGATGGTGGAAACAAATCTGTTCAGCCAAAGATGCTTGAGTACATGTGCATTGTGTGCACTACACACTATCAGTAAAAATGATCACACTAAAGAAGTAAACTGTCACCAAATGCTGAGTGCAAAACCAATACATCTTAGAATATGTTGGCTAGTCTTACCTCTTAGAATGAGAACTCATTCATCTTTCAGTGACAAATCAAATTCCTAGAGGTTATATAGCTATCTTTCAGTTTTGTTCTCCTTTGAGGATAAATGTCAGAAGACACCAGAGAATCAATTTGGAAGGTAAAAGCACCATAGGGTGTCATTATTTTCTGGAGCAGATATTTAGCAATTTAGTTCCAAAGCACACAACTGAGTAGTTAGAACTACAGTGGCTAATTTATTCTTTATATATCTAGGTGTTCATACAAAATCCAGAACCTCTGTTTAACCATCATTAAAGAGTGTGACATAATAAATTATAATACAGATAAATACTGATTTCAAGCTTGGAAAATAGAGAAAAATTGTGAAGGAGAAGTGAACAGGACCTTTAAGTAGCCCACACCTTTACATCATTGCATCATTCTTGCTTTTGACCATTCAAAACCTCCTCCTAAGCCAGACCTTCATGGAGCATGCCTCCCAGACTTGTGTCTCTGTGGACATCAGATAGAAGCCCATGTGTGGGAGATTACCCATGTATCTCTCTGCCTACTCAGCCTATCTGGAAGGTCGTAATGACATGGAATGCTGTGTCCTCTGGGGAGCTCCCTGTCTTCCTTCTCCACCCTTGGACAAACCTGTGCTGGGATTTTCTTGAAAAGAAACTCTGAGAAGTCTCTACAGTCCCCTGTTCCCTGACAGCCGTACGTTGTTACATGACCTGAACCATACCTACCAGCCATACATGATGTTTATGGCCTGCAGCAGGATTGTAGAGTCCAGAGAGATAGAGATGTCTTCTTGCCAATTGCAGTGCCATATTTGGGTGGGATGATTCTCAGTTGATTCCATTCTGCCCTCCCCTTCCCTTGGGCTACGTAAGATTGTGTTTGCTTTACAACAAATAGACATGCTTGATCACACTGTCTCTGGTGATTCTTCCTGAGGAACTCTGTTGTGTCATCCCCTCAGTGGCTGTGGGGGCATAGTGAGTTGGATCCCTGAGACCAATGGGCTTTCTTGAAACCCAGATTTCAGAAGACATTTTTTGTTGTACTTCCAGCAACCATACTGTCTTCCTGTGGGACATCATTGCTGTTCCAAAGAATAGAAAAGTGGTAGATTTGAACACCATCTGCACGGGCATATAGCAATAGTATTTGTTTTGTAGAATCTGATCCATGAATCTCTGGATCAGTTGCTGGTGAGCAAAGCTTATCATTCTGGATTCTATCTTAAATGATATACTTCTTAAGTGACCTTTCTCTTTAAATTTTGATGGTAAGTTGTTTCTTCATAGTGATCCTACTGCCAGGATAACTGATTTCTCTTTCAATCCTAATGAAATATCGGTTATATCCACTGTCTCAAAACAAAATCAAGGACCAGTGTAATGACACAGCAAGCTAATTCTCCAGCCTGTGGCACTGGCATCCTATATGAACACTGGTTAATATGCCAGTTGCTTCACTTACAATTCTCTGCGTATGGCCTGGGAAAGCAGTAGAGGTTGGCTCCCTGGAATGCTGCAACCTTGTGGGAAACCTAAATGAATCTTCTCACTAATGGTTTCAGATGAGTTATGGCTGTTGTGACAATTTAAGGAAAAACCTTTTCTCAATGTCTGTCCTTCTCTGTAAAAATCTGTCTTCCAAATGAAAATATTAAAAATAATAAAAGACAACTCAGCACAGTAGCATATATACTAAATCCTCACCTAGTATGCACCTAGCATGCATCTTATCCCAACTGCTCCACTTCCCATCCAACTCCCTGCTTGTGTCCTAGGAGGCAGTATAGGATGCCCCAAAGCCTTAGGTATCTGGTCACCTGTGGGAAACTCAGTAGAGGTTCCTGACTCCTGGCTTCAGATCAGCTCAGCACTGGATGTTTCAGCCAACTTTTTTAGTGAACCAGAAAACAGGAGGTCAAAAGACTGTGTATCTCCTTCTCTTTGTATATTGGAATTCCCAACAAAAGAAAAATTTTAAAAAGGAAAGAAAAGAGCATGCAAATATAGCAATGACAGAAAACATATATAATGACAAATAAAGGAAGTCCAGAAAGACAAGAATTCTTATGTGAGTTTTACATGATGATAATGCCCCATTTTTTCGCTTGTCAACCTTGAGTGACTTAACACTGGCTTTGAACATACGTATTTTTTTTTCTGCAATGTCTTTGTAATACCTACCATCGAAACCATTATTAAGAGAAACAGTAGATATTTTCAAAGTATTACCTCAGGGACCAGATTCGGCAAAGTGACAGCATTCCATTGAAATTTTCTTCAGAATTTTTTTGGTAGCAATCCCAAGTCTACAGCCACAGAAAATGGAATGTTATGTGTGACTTTTTTCCCTATGTCCCCAAGCTTTTTATATTCATTTAAGATTCAGCAAGGAGTGGAGCCATCTGAGGTAGGAGTCAGCACTTTGAAGTTTAAATCCGACAAGTTGTCATTCTTACTCAGGAAACTAGGGAGATTTGAGTTCTGTAGATTCCTATCCTGAAATCTTCACACCTTACCTTCCAGGATTCACTTTTCCTACATAGATCAGTCTCCTCTTTTCTCACATGTTCCTTTCTCTACATGCATTTTACTTCATGAACATATTTGTTGAGCAGTTTTCCCGTTACTCTTTTTTATTCTGTGAAATTTTTTATAAGCTTAGAACCATCAAGTTGTAAAAACATACGCTTTTGCCTGACAGTTATACCACAGGTAAGCTGTCAAGTTGAGGGGATTGTTTATAAAACTAAGTTAATCATTGATGAAAAAGTAAAGGAACCAGAAAAGAGATCAAAACATACGGATTTCACATTGCATTTTCCTGATGCATAAATCTCCATTTGTTCAGTCTGGCACTGAGTGCATTAGCTTCAGGCACCTGCAACACCAGCACCCCGTAGTGGAGTGTGTTTAAGTGCTACCCACTCTGTTTCTGATCAAGTTCCCTGTAATGAGTCTGGGAAAGCAGCAGAAGATGGCCCAAGTGCTTGAGACTGTGTTACCACACATTACCTGCTGCCTGCTGGCACATGAAAAAGCTGAAGCTGGAGGGCATGTCTTGGGTGACTAGGCTGCAGTCCCTGCCAGTGAATGTCACAGCAAGGGGTGGTACACATCAGACTGGGACACAGCACCCTCCAGAACATGGGAAAACAGAATGTGGGGGCAGATTCTGTGGGGAAATTGAGGGCTCACTGTGAGACTAATGCACATGCTATTTTTATAGAGAACTGGAGTAGTGATGGCCTAGCCTGGCTAAACGGTGCAACTAACCTGGCAGACAGAAATTCATCTGACATTCACAGGAACAGGAACTGAGAGGAGGCTGGGATGGACCAGGCTGCAGCAACCACCAGCCTATGCAGAGGCCACTGCTGAGGGCAGACCATGCCAAGCAGGGCCACAACACCTGACAGCACACATGAGATCCAGGGCTGGAAGTGGGCCTGGTAGGGAACATAGAGAAGTCCCCTACTAGTCCACAGCTGCCCCTGGGGAGCACAAGAGCTGGGGCTGTGAGGGGGACAGCTAGGCAAGGCTGTAGCACCCACCATACATGAGAGCCAGGACAGAGTGGACTGTGTCTGGCTTGGCAAAAGCTGAATGGGCTTTGCCAGGCTGTGTTGAAGCACCCATCAGCCCACTACTCAAGAACAGGGATGATTAGCAGGACTGATAGAAACCACTCTGCTAGGCTGCAGCATTCATTGGTGAAGGTGTCAGCTAGATGTGGCTGCAGACTAGGCTAGGCAAGGCTGAAGCACCCATCTCTATGTGTGTGGGTTGGATGTGGGACAGGCCAGACTGGGCTAGGCCCCAGTACCTGCTGGCACTTGTGAGAGCCAGAACTTTTGTACATATGCTGACTAGGCTGTACCACCCACTGGATAAAATGAGAGCTAGGTCTGGTGTAGGCCAGGCTGGGCGAGGCTGTCGCACCAGCTAGTGAAAGCTGAAATGGATGCAGGCCAATCAGTCTTCTAAACCTCAGTACCTGTCAGTGAGTGTCAGTGAATACCCACTGACACAGGGCATACCTGTTGCTGGGAGCAGGCCTGGCAGGGAAATGGGGATTTCCCCTTCTAGGCTGCAGCTCCTTAGAGTGGGTCTGGTAGGGGAACTTCAAGAACCCCCTGCTGGGCCACGGCTTCCACTGTGAGAACTGGGACTAGTGGCAGGCATTCTGGAAGCAGGACAGCCTGTGATAGGCTGCCACACAGCCTGGCATGCACAAGAGCCAGATGGGTGTGGGCCAGCCTGGCTGGGCCACAGCACATACTGACAGGTACTAGGGCTGAGTATGAATCAGTAATACTGTTGGCCCACAACACCCCTGGCAGGTGCAAGATCCAGGACTCAGGGCAGGCCAGGGTGGTTAAGGCAGCACCCATCAGCATAAGTGAGGGCCAGGTCTAGGGGCAGGGTGGACTAAGCCAGGCTGCAGCACACATGTGTATGCATGAGAGCCAGATGGCACATCGGACAGACAGGGCAAGGCCACAGCATGTGCCAGTGCATGTGTGAACTGGGAATGGTGCTGGTGTGGTGTTGGTCATTGGGGGTCACCTCGATTTGTCTGAAGCACTCACTGGTGTGCAGGAATACTGGATCTTTGGTGGACTGGCCTGAGCTAGGCCACAGAACCCATTAGTTAATTTGAGAGATGAGGTTAGGTGCAGATCCAGGCAACTGCATCCACTACTATGTGCATGGGCTGGTACAAGTGATACACAAAACCATGAGCCTATACTGGCTGGGCATACAACAAGAAAGCCTGTGGTCAGCCAGGTGAGGTTTCTTGAGCATCTCTCAACTAGATGACTGGACTCAAATCCCAGTCACAGGGAAAACCACAAGATAGTTGACACGACCTTAGAGTGCATATACCAGGACTGGGCCTCCTCAGTTGTGATGCCTGTGCAGCAGACAGCATGCCTAGACAGCCAGCTCATCTAGGCCCATACAGGAAGTAAGCAGCCTTTTTAGAGGATCAGAACACAGAACAGATTGAACAACTCTCTTGGCCAAGTTTTGCAACATGTTCCTGAGCCTTGGGATATACTAAGGTGGAGTTCTCAGCCAATAAACCTTGGAAAAAGATTCTCAAACCTGATTTAATGAAGAGAATGTCGTCTCAGAACTGTCAGAACCATTCAAGTAACAACCTTGTAACATTCTTCCTGACCTTGACATCCATAAGGATTAATCCCCACGTGAGAATAGAATATGACCCTTGTCCCCATGCTAGACCCTCATTGGTATTCATAACTCTCAACTGTGCTAACAATATTAAAAAATTTTTAAATTTCAAAATCCTAATATATCATTATATACAACTGCCTAGACTGTTGCAGCACATATCTTTTTAAAAACAAAGATTTATCTATTTTTATTACAAAGTCAGATATACAGAGAGGAGGAGAGACAGAGAGGAAGATTTTCTGTCCCATGATTCATTCTTCAAGTGAGCACAACGGCTGGCGCTGCACCAATCCGAAGCCAGGAACCAGGAACCTCTTCCGGGTATCCCACACGGGTACAGGGTCCCAAAGCTTTGGGCCGTCCTCAACTGCTTTCCCAAAACACAAGCAGGGAGCTGGATGGCAAGTGGAGCTGTCGGGGTAGAACCCGTGCCCATATGGGATCATGGCGTGTTTAAAGCAAGGACTTTAGCCACTAGGCCATTCCTACAGACCCTGTACAACATATCTTAACATTGCTATTCTGCTAACTACCATGAGTTTTCTAAATAAATGCTTCCCCTAGTAGAATTTTTCCTTTTTCTATTGTTTGTTAATTTTAAAATAGTTTTTTTTCCTATACATATTCACATACATAGAGGAGCATAATTGTTACTGGCTGTAGTTTCTGCTTTGGTCATATTTTAAGTAATCACCAACTTTGGTGAGATTGCATATGCACTGAACTTTGAAATACAGACAAGATTTTAGATGGATTACGTCACCCAAGGGCTTTTCACACTGGAAAAAAAAACATAATATGGTATACTGAAGTTCAGAATGTAATCAATAGATAAGATATTGAGCAGTTTTCCATAAAAATTAAAGTTATAACATCAAATAATAGAGGTGAATTTGAGCATTCATTGTGCAGAAGATAGTCCAGATGGTAAAGAATTTGACAAGATTCTGTGAGTGACCATAAGGAACCATTTGTGTATATCAGGCAGGTCAGTGCAGTCACTGGGCATTTGGATAAAAGGGCTATTTTTTTTTCAGTAAGATTATGTATAATGTATTCTCTCCTATGAGAAAGCAATCACAGTGATCATCCAGCAGATTTGCTTTCTTCTTTCTGCCCATGTTCTTTATCTTTCTTTTCTTTTTTTTGCCTCTAAAGGAATATTTATTGTCTCTACTAAATCTAATCTCCATTAATATCACATAGTCATTTCTCCAAGTTTATGTAGAACCCTTTTACCATGTTTTCTTTCTCTTTTTTAATTAATTACATTGCATTATGTGACACAGTTTCATAGGCTCTGGGATTCCCCCAACCCTTCCCCGTGCCCTCGGCAACAGCCCTCCTGACACTATAATCCCCAGTTCTACAAACAGGGAAGAAGGAATATAAGAGCCTTTGCAAACTGTCAGAATGATAAATTGTATTATGAAGAACAAAACCATCCCCAAGGGAGTCCTTTGCACTTCTAAGTAATAGTTTGAAGAAATATATTACAGTCATTTCCATCATTATTCCAATCAATAATGTTAAACCTATTGATAAGATTTTTTTAAATATAATTTGAAAGCATTTTTGTGGACATCAGATTAAAGCTAAGATCCAAATGCACAAGACTTCTTGTACTAAAGCAAAGGTCTCAAGGTAATCATCACATTGGCCCCAGGACTCTAATTAAAGTCCTGATGCTTTGGAGTTCTACCCTGAATGAATGAAGACACTACAGGTATAAGAGACTCTAATTTCAAAGAGAACTCCTCAGACATTCAGATGCCTGGAATGGCCAGGATGGGTCCAGAGCCTAAGATGGAAGTCTGGAAAGTCAACCAGACCTGCCCAATAGGAGGCAGAAACCTAACACTTGACCCATAATGGCTGCCTATCATGGACTGCATTGGTGGGAAGTTTGAATGAGGATCCAGAGTTAGAGGAAACTCTAATGGGGAAGGCAAGTATAAATGTGCACTTTCCTTCCTGGGTAGTAGACAGAAATATTCAGGTTTTCTCACTCTTTAAAATGAACATCATTTTGTCCTCTAATAATCAAGTGCCTGTGCATTCTTATAGCTTGTTAAAGAGACTGAAGAAACTTTGTGCAGAGATAAGCTGGGAATTAGAAATGTTGTTAGTGCCTTTGCTGGGAGAGAGGAAACCCCAAACACTACGCGGGAAAGTGTTGAAACTTTGAAAGCCGAGCATAGGATAGCAAACTGAAGGTGAAAGCCAGGTTTCAAAAGAGGAAAAGGCTCGAGCAAAACAAGCAGAAAGACTGGCACAGGGCTAAAGGCTTCTTATTCTGCAGTGACTGCCAGATTTGCGTGAGAGAATGGAAATAATGCTAGGTTGTACATTTTTACATTTTTCTGTACTTGAGTGATATGAGGAAAGAGTTTATCATCAGCATATATGAGAATATATAAAATTTAAATCATCATCAAAATCACTAATAAAGATTAGGCAAACTCTACATATCTTGTGTCCAGAAAATTTCTCTCCTTGAAGAGGCGTGTGGTGAGTATAGACAGAGATGCTGTGGACAAAATTTTGGCAATTTGTGTATGTGCCTTGCTAAAAGACCACTTAAGTAGGGAAAATTTGATGTAACACTACAGCAAATATGGGTAGTGTATAAATGGAAAGGTGTTTTTTTTTCTTGTAGGTTCTAGTTATCTGTTAAGGCCCTAGGTAAGCACTAGTGTTTTGACAAGTTTTCTTTCCTTGTTTTTCTTGTTTGCTTAATGTATGTGTATTGAATGAGAAACAAGAATGAGGAATCCATCTCTACAGTCATTTTACATTGCTAAAGGACATGATTTCTAAAAATTATTTGGAAAATAACTGACCATCTTTGGTGAATGTATATATTATTGCCAGATTGTTCAAAGAGTATTTTCTAGAGGAGTTAGTAAAGGCATTTAAATGATAATCATGCAAGTTTTTCAGAGATATAAGATTCTCTACCTATGGCTATTTAACCTGTCTAGCGAAGAAGAGATTTTGGTTGTATTGGGAGCCCATATGGGGCATATAATCTAAAACAAATCTTTGCCCTTTTTAGTATATAGGAATCAAGCTTTTAAAAAACAGAAGCAATGTATTACCTTAAAATTTACATATATTGATTAAATTATTCCTTATTCATTAAATTATTATTATTTATAGCTGTTGCCTATATTCCCATTAAACTAGAAGGTTTTTTTCTTTTTACTTCATAAACTTCTTATTTGGTGAAGCATTAAGCCTTTTGACTAATGTAGTATGTTATCTCAAAAACAAAACAGAGAGAAAGAAAAAAATCAAGTGCAAGGGGAAGGAAGAGAGAGGAAGTGAGGAAAGTTAATACCATTATGTTCTTAGAGTTATATCTACAAACTATTTAATCTGTCAAAAATGAATTAACGTTTTGAAATGTAAACAAATAAATGAATCAGCAGCAATAAAAAAAAAATCAATGAAAATAGATTGAGATGTGAATCTAGAAGAAGAAATTACTTACACAGCCTAGGAGTTTTCAGAGGCTCCCATGGCAAGTGAATTTGGTCTTCAAGAAAGATGTGTTTTTAGCAGATAAAGAGAGCTAGGAAGGATATTGCAGGCTAGAGAAATGCCAAGTAGGAGAACCATGAAAGTACAGGTTTGAGAAGCAGTGGAATGTTCATAATACAGTGGAGGTTTGCAGGAACAAATGAGATGAAACAAATAAGGCTTAGTACCACAATTGGGAAGGTCTTGTAATCAATAAGCTGACAAATGGTTCTTCAAGCTCTCGATGTCTTGCTCAATAACTACTCCAGCCATATTACTTTTTGCAAATTAAATAACCATCTGGTTGTAGAATCTTCATTATAACTACAAACATTTTCATATCGCTTACTTCCTGGAGTAACAGTTAAGCCATATGACACTGCATAAGTGAATCATATAATAAAGGTTGGACATTATCTCTAGCTTGTAAGCAAAAGCGATCCAGAGATGCCTTTAGGGAAGAGGCACTGCAAGATCATAGATTTGATATGAAAAATTTGTAGTAACTGAAGAAAGGGGAGTTGTTGCAGAAATCTGGTTGAAGAATAGAATGGAATAAACTTTTAGTTAAATTCCTATAATCTAGAAAATATACACAGCAAAAATGAGGAGTCAAATTAATTGAAGCAACAGCCTTATATATATGTAGAAGTCTGATACAAAGTAATGCAAAGGAGGGGAAACTTGAGAGAAAATCCAGTACATAATGGAGCAGCAACGTGAAGGAAGAATCATGATGCATTCAGAAGATAAGGGTAATTCAAGTTTAGAGTATGGGGCAAGTAGAGTCATGGGATGTACAATGAGCCAGAAGTGTCTTGATATCACTTTATAAACAGTCCTATGCCTCTTTGCTGAGGTACTTGATATTTTCTTCTAGATTGCATTATTTGGATTTTTTTCTGCTGTTAGCGGTTTGCTCTGTGTTTGATACTGTCTGACTTCTATCCTGTGTTAGTAATCTCATATCTACTCACAGTATGGTAAATGAAACAGACATGTGAGAGACATATGACTAATAAATAGTGAGATGCCATAATCAGCCATGGGAAACATCCAAGTAGAAATTTAAGAAAAAAGAGAAAGATTAAGATTGCAGCTCGTGAACATGTGCAGCATTGGGAAATGACATTAGTTAAAAAGGGTAAGACAAATCACATGAGAAAAACATGAAGGAGAATATTGACATTTCTATTCTGAACATTTTTCATGCAATACTTGGAGTAATTCTGACATTAAAAGTGTGCCATAAGAAATTTAAATCTTTTGGGGAAGCTGAAATGATAAGAACAGAAAATATATTCTTGAGAGGCAAGTAACTAATAACCTAGGAAACCATCAGATGAAAGAGAATCTATGTTAAGTGGCCTCAACCATACGCCACAAAAGGCCTGGATGAAGATTGCTTGGGAGGATTTTTCCTGTGTTGAGGTCTTTGTGAGTCATGCTTTGTGCCGATTATACTCTTCCTGCTTTGCATGTTGTTCACATATTGTCCTTCTGTGGTTAAGTCCCCAGATAGGGCTTCCCAGACTGTGTAAATATCAGACATGTGCTGCTACTTCAGAGATCCTGTGTGTGGGGTGCCATGGTCTGATCCCCATGCAGAGAATTGTTTTGCAAATCATGATTAGTCAGTCAACACATGTTGGGTGAATTCATGACCTGATAGCCAATTAATCATGATGTACTTTGCTTGCATCTTTTGTAAAATCTAAATGAAAGTTGCTACCACATACATGTGTGAGCATTATACATTTTACTGCTATCTTAATTGCATTTATACCATCAGGCAAATTATCACTAGTAAGTGCTGTTTACCTGAATTCTTATATTATGTGCCCAAGGTTAAATATAAATGTAAAAATTAGCAACATTTCAGCTAACAGTATAGTCATGATCTTCATCTTCTTTTTCTTTAATGTTTGTGAATCTGACATAGTAATTGTCAGCCAGTCTTTCTGTTGCTCCCTGCCACTTTAGTTTCCATGATTGCTTCCTTGCTTTGCCTTCATCTTTAACGGTGAGCAAATTAAAAATTGAGAGTCTATGTGTAGTTTTCATGTACTTCTTCTGTCCTTATCTCCTCCAACCCATGGATTGGATAATTAATGAAAGATTGAAATAGAAATAAAATCTGCAAAGTCTATCTGAGGAATTGGAATTGATTCCTCTCAGATCAGTCTTGCAAAAAGAAATAACTTAAAATATGTATTATCAGAAAATGTCCTAGAGTTCCTGCTAAAAACTCAAAATTCATCACAATATCACCAAAATATGCTATACTAGAATTAGATGGCAACGTCCAAATCATTTCACTGCAAGCTGTTTTATTAGGCAAGTTTTAAAAGAATTTCACTGAGTTGTTAACAACTTTGAAAGTGTAGGATATATCTTAATTTTGTTGACAAGACCTATTGCATATTTCAACCATCAAAGATGAGCATGCTTCAGAAGTTCATATGAAATGGAATTTAAATATGTAACAAACATAAAATATTTTTAAATTCATTCATGCTTCTTCATAACACATATTCCATGAACTTTGAAAAGTACTTTCGTATTGTTATATATCTCAACACAGCAAAATTGCATGTCAAATTCATCCATGCTCTCCAAACATTTTCATAATTATCACCCAGATGGACATTTATGACCCTGACTTTGACCTTCTCCGGCAGTATCAATTCTGGCCATTTAGTAGGAGAATAACTGGTAGAAAAATCTCTCTCTGTCTCTCTTTCTCTCTCTCTCTCTCTTTCTCCTTCTCTCTCTCTCTCTCTCCATCTCTGTCTCTCATTCTAACTGTAAGTAAATAAATACTTTAAAAAATAGATCACAGAAACGTATTATTTATCTGTTCATTGCAGATAATGACAAGAGGAGAAATAAACTACAGTTAGCTCTGGTAGATTCCAGCATTCATCTTACTGCATTTACATGATTTGTTGTACTAGAGTCATTCTCTTCATTCAGAATCCTGACCTTGACTTCTGCCAAGTGCATTTTCTCCCTGTCCTCAGACGTTTTCACGAAGCATTGCTTCACACTTGTCCAGAGACTCTGTGTCCAGCTGACAGCAGTGCACAAACTTTTTACAATCATTTCAGGATCTTGCCCTTTAAGCACCTGCAAACCTGTGTGAAAAAGCCCATCAGCCTTGGGAGGATGGGCAATCACACCACAGTGCACACATTCCTTCTGTGGGGATTTTCCAGTTTCCCACACCTGCAGAGTCTACTCTTTGTGGTGATTTTCTTCTCCCATGTGACCATCCTGGCTGCAAATGCGGCCATCATGGTGGCCATCAGGCTCAGTCCAAACCTTCACACCCCCATGTACTTCCTCCTCTTTGGCCTGTCCTTTTCAGAAACTTGTACCACCCTGGTGATCATCCCCCGCATGTTAGTGGATTTGTTATCAGATAGCAAGACCATATCTCTTCCTGAGTGTGCCACACAGATGTTGTTCTTCTTTGGCTTGTCGTCCAACAACTGCTTCATCTTGGCTGCCATGTCCTATGACCGCTACTCAGCCATCCACAACCCGCTGCGCTATCCCATCCTGATGACCCATAAGATCTGCTTTCAGCTCATGGTGGCCTCTTGTATTACTGGGTTCCTCATTTCTCTGTGCATCATCACCATTGTATTCAACTTGTCTTTTTGTGACTCTTACATCATCCAGCATTTCTTCTGTGACATCTCACCTGTGGTGCACCTTGCTTGTGATTATGCTTTCCATCATGAAATGACTATTTTTGTGCTCTCTGCCTTTGTCTTGGTCGGTAGCTTGGTTTTAATTATGATTTCCTATGTCTTCATAGCATCCATAGTTGTGAAGATGCCGTCTACAAAAGGAAGGTATAAGGCCTTTTCAACTTGTTCCTCCCACCTCATTGTGGTGTCCATACACTATGGATTTGCTTGCTTTGTCTATCTGAGGTCCAAGGGCAGTGACGCATTTCGTGAAGACATGCTGATGGCTGTGACATATACAGTGCTAACACCACTGCTTAACCCCATCGTTTATAGTCTAAGGAATCAAGAAATGCGAATCGCTCTGAAGAAAGTTCTAGACAATTGCAGTAGGTTTATCTTTCAGATGGCAAATAAATGAGATGAGAATTCTTAGTACAAATGTTAAGACTTTGATAACTGAAACTGGTAAAATCATAGCTTGTGTACGAAGCATTCAAAATGTTATCTAAGTTACCTGACAGGTATCCTTATTTTGCCATTTTTCTACTCAATATATGATTTTAGAGTATTTTAAGTATTATATATGCACATGCATATATATTTGAAAATGCATCACATTTTGAAACAATATCAGAAAAGTAATAATCTGTAGTTATTGAAAAGAATTATACTAACTACGTAAGTGTAAGAGGAAGGAAAAGATACAAATTCATTTCCTTAAGGCAGAAGGCACAGCCCTTCAAAGTTAAAATGAAGGTTGTAGAGATGGGGCGCTGGTGTGGTAGCATAGTTGGTAAAGTCCTTGCCTTGCTGTGCCAGGATCCCATATAGGCACCAGTTCATGTCTTGGCTGCTCCACTTCTCTTCCAGCTCATGTCTGAGTAGCCCCAGTCCTAATGGTCAGCAGATACAGAATTCCACCACTGGCATATCATGCGCCATTTTTTACAGTGTGGCAAAGGCTGGAGGGACAGCCATGAGCTTTGTGTGGATGCACTGAATTGGGGAAAAATGGACAACAGTTTCCAGCAGGATCAGTACCACCAACAACCTAATTTTTCAGAACACCTGATGTCTCTCTAAATAGGAAGAGCTCAAACTGAAGTCGGAGAAAGGTTGTAGACAATGGTGCAGCTACAGCACGGGATCACAGGGGGTGAAGAGCGGGGAGCCTGGAAATGGGGCTACAGAGATCACGGCGAAAGTCTAACACAAGAGCCCAGGCTTAAAGCTCCCTGTAGAGTGGCACAAATGACTACACAAAAAGAACTGGGCACAAAACACATCAGCAAAATCAATTTGTAGACCTGTGGTTGACACAGCTTAGAAACCTGCCCAAAGGAGAAGATTCTACTAACCAGAAATATGATGACCAAGAGCAAAAGAAGAGACAAAGGCACAGTGAATATTATTGAAGACCCGCCCCCTTTCACAGGAGCAAAAGCCTTTTCCAACCTCAGAGTTAACTGAAGAAGACATCAAGAAAATGGGGAATACAGAATTCAAAACTTCTTGGTATAAAGCTTCTTATTAATGTGAAGCACATGCAGGAGTTCAAGGAATATGTCACACAGGATATAGCAACACAGACAAAATCAAGCAGAATTATTGGAAATCGGGGACTCAATAGAGCAAATTAAAAATTGATTGAAAATTCTCCATAATAGAATGAAAAGGCAGAAGAAAGAATCTCAGAATTGGAAGATATTTCTTGTCTTAATGGGAAAACAATCAAAAAGCTGGAAGCATAGCTGGGTCAAGCTAAAAAATTATTCAAGAATTAAAAGACACTATTAAAATGCCAAATATAAGAGTTGTGGGAGTCCCAGAAGGCACAGAAAGAGAAGCTGAGTTTAAAGCTGTATTCAGTGAAATAATAAGGGAAGAATTTCCCTGATCTAGAGAATGAATTGGGAAACAACATCCAGGAAGGGCACAGAACTCCCAGGAGGCTTGACCAAAAGTGTTCTTCATGACACAGGATTATCAAGCTCTATTCAATCGAACATAAGGCATATCTCTTAAGGCATAAGACACTTAAATGTGCATGTGAAAACAAAATCAACTGACCTATAAAGGAATGCAAATTAAACTCACAGGAGACCTCTCACAGGAAACTCTACATGCCAGAAGAGAATGGAGAGACACACTCCAGATTCTAAAAGAAAAAATTCTCAGCTCAGGATAACATATCCAGAAAGTTTTTTCTTTTTTCGTCTTTGAAAATGAAATAAAACTCTTCCACGGTAAAAAAAAAAAAAAAAAAGTTAAAAGAATTTGTGTCTTTCAAACCTGCTCTATAAAGGATACTTAAAGATGTTCTCTTGACAGAGAAGAGGAATAGCACCCACCAAAACCAAAAGCAAATGTGAAGACCATCCCAGTAAAACAACAACAGAAGACTAAATCAATGCTAAAATGACAGAACCAAATTACCACCCATTCATATTAACCCTGAATATAAATGGCTAAAACCAATCAATCAAGCCTTGTAATTTAGTACATTGAATTTAAATTGACAAAATCCATCTAGTTCAACAACAAATATCACCAAAAATTATGTATCATGGATCTAGGACCTAAATCTATACCCAGAAACCATTGAACTATTAAAGAAAAACATAGGAAACACTCTTAAAGAAGTAGGAACAGGGCAAGTCTTGTTAGAAAAGATGCCAAAAGCACAGGCAGTGAAAGCCAAAATGAACCAATTGGACTACATCAAACTAAAAAGATTCTGTACAACAAACGAAACAATTAGCAAAGTGAAGAAGCAACCAACAGAATGGGAGAAAATTTATGCACTCTACACCTGTGATAGGGGACTAATAACCAGGATTTACAAAGAGCCTCAGATACCCAGTAAAAGTTAAAAAAAAAAAAACCTGTGAAAAAAATGGGCAATGGAAATGAACAGATATTTTTCAAAAGAACAGATCCAAATGGCTAACAGACATATGAAAAGATGCTCAGGCTTCCTAACCATCAGAGAGATACAAATGAAAGCCACATTGAGGCATCTCCTGACTCCAGTCAGATTGGCCTACATTCAGAACTCAACTAACAACACCTGCTGGCATGGATGTGGGGAGAAAGGTACCCTCCTTCACTGCTGGTGGGAGTGTAGGCTAGTAAAACTAATATGGCAATCAGTATGGAGAAAGCTTAGAGAATTGCAAATGAAACTGCCTTACAATATACTCCTCGGAATATATCCAAAAAATAAAACTACATGTGAGAAGGGGATCTGTAAGCCTATATTCACAATAGCAAATCTAAGCCTAAATCTACAATAGCAAAAACATGGAAACAACCCAGATGCTCATCCAAAGAGGAGTGGTACATCTACTCCATGGGATATTATTCAGCTATCAAAAAGAATGAAATTACACCATTTGCAACTAGATGGTCCCAACTAGAGACCATTATGCTCAGTGAAATAAGTCCATCACAAAAAGAGAAATACCAGGGCCCGGCGTGATGGCGCAGTGGTTAAGGTCCTTGCCTTGAACGCCCGGGATTCAATATGGGCGCCAGTTCTAATCCCAGCGGCCCCGCTTCCCTTCCAGCTCCCTGCCTGTGGCCCGGGAAAGCAGTCGAGGACGGCCCAAAGCTTTGGGACTCTGCACCTGCATGGGAGACCCGGAAGAGGCTCCTGGCTTCAGATCGGCATAGCATCGGCCATTGCACTCACTTGGGGAGTGAATCATCGGATGGAAGATCTTCCTCTCTGTCTCTCCTCTCTGTATATCTGCCTTTCCAATAAAAATAATATAAATCTTTTTTTAAAAAGAGAGAAATACCATATGTTTTCTCTAATATAAGGAATCCATCATACAAACTGGAATGTATAGTGGTGGAGTAATGAGGACCACCCTGTCCAAGGGTGAGGACACAATGCAACCTGCATCTCTGCTTCCACACAAAAGATGGACTCCCAACAAGAATGTTGGATATATCTGGACAATGGGATGATGGACTGTCTGACCTTGTCTATACCAGTATTGTCAGGGCACACTTAAATGGCAGACTGGTGGAATTGTAACTCCTTATAAAGAGTGTGACCTTATGGGGAAAATCAGTCAGGGGGCAGAAAATGGGGAGAGGGGAATCCAGACCATACAAAATTGTATGATAAGTTAAAAAAAAATTCATCTGTCTGTTGCCTACAGGAGATATAGCTCACCAACAAAGATCAGTGGAAACCATCTATAATGGGCTTTGATGTTTTTCTTTCATTCCTTCAAAACAATTTTTTTCTCATTAAATTCTTCTCTGATTCATATAAAGAAGCAATGAGGAGATAAACACAGTATGGATAAAACTGCACACAGCTAATTGAGATAAGTTCTTCATCTCTTTACTCAAATAGATGTAGAAATGATTAATAAAAATGGATGATACTTTTTTGGTTAAAAAACTTACAGATATGTTTAGTCTGGTTAGAACATTGCACAGTGTATACTTTATATCAGTTAAAAAATTTTCATGAACATTTAGATGATTTATGTATTTGAAAGGCAGATATAGAAAGGAGGAGAGGGTAGGGTGTAGGGGAAAGAGAAAACTTTCTCCTGGTTCATTTCTCCTGGTTCATTTCACAAATGACCACAATAGTTGGGACTGGGTTAGGACAAAGCCGAGAGCCAGGGGCTTCCAGATCTCACATATGGGTGACAGGGCCAAAGACTTGGGCCATCTCTCATTGCTTTCCCAGGCACATAGGCAGGGAGCCAGATTGGAAGAGTGACCAGGATTCCAACCAATGCCTCTGTGGGATGCTGGCCCTGCAGGTTCACAGCTTAATCTGCACCAACAGGGTATAAGGGTTCCCTTTCCTCTACAGCAGTTGTTATGTTTTGTCATGTTGATAATAGCCATGGAGGAAATTCTACATGGAGGAAATTATACCTCCATGTGATTTTGATTTGTATTTTCTTGGTAGTTAGCAATATTGAGCATCTTTTCATGTAACCATTGACCATTTGTATTTCTTCTGAGAAATGTCCATTCATTTCCTTAGCTCATTTTTTTACTGGATATTTCCTTTTATTATCATTGAGTCTTTTCTCTCTCATATGTATATTCTGGATATTAATTCTTTGGCAGGTAAATAATTTGCTATTTATATTTTTTCTCCCATTCAGTCAGTTCTCTTTTCACACTTGATTTTTCCTTTGCTATCAAAAAATGTCTTGGTCTAGATTATACCTACTTTGTCTAGTTTTGCTTTTGTTGCCTGTATTTTTGGGTCTTATCCAAAAACTTGTTGCCTATTTCCATGTTTTGAAATATTTCCTCGGTGTTTTTATATAGCAGGTTACTGCTTCCCGGTCTTATATTTAGGTTTTTTAATCAGCTTTGAGTTGAGTTTCATATAGAGTTTAGTTTTGTAGGGGACCCAAGTTTCAGTCTTCATATGGATATTCAGTTAAGCTGTTCTTTCTCAGTGTATTTCGTTATCTTCCTTATTGAGAATCAGTTGGCTGTAAATGCTTGGATTCATTCCTGGAATTTCCATTCTTTTCTAGGTATGTGTGCCTGTTTTGTACCAATACCCTACTACTTTAGTTATTATAGATTTGAAGTTTGCCTGGAAACCACATATTGTGATGCATCCTACTTTTTTTTTTTAAAGATTTATTTATTTATTGGAAAGTCAGATATACAGAGAGGAGGAGAGACAGAGAGTAAGATCTTCCGTCCGATGATTCACTCCCCAAGTGAGCGCAACGGCTGATGCTATGCCGATCTGAAGCCAGGAGCCTCTTCCGGGTCTCCCACGCGGGTGCAGGGTCCCAAAGCCTTGGAATGTCCTTGACTGCTTTTCCGGGCCACAGGCAGGGAGCTGGAAGGGAAGCGGGGCCACTGGGATTAGAACTGGCGCCCATTTGGGATCCCGGGCATGTGCAAGGCAAGGACCTTAACCACTGTACCACCACGCCGGCCCGTATCCTAGTATCCTACTTTTTTACTCAACATAACATTGCCTGTTTGAAAACCTTTTCGGGCCCGGTGGCATGGCCTAGCAGCTAAAGTCCTTGCCTTGAACACACCAGGATCCCATATGGGCGCCGGTTCTAATCCCAGCAGTTCCACTTCCCATCCAGCTCCCTGCTTGTGGCCTGGGAAAGCAGTTGAGGACGGCCCAAGGCCTTGGGACCCTGCACCCACGTGGGAGACTCGGAAGAAGTTCCGGGATCCTAGCTTCGGATAGGCACAGCATCGGCTGTAGCGCTCACTTGGGGAGTGAATCATCGGATGGAAGATCTTCCTCTCTGTCTCTCCTCCTCTCTGTATATCTGTCTTTCCAATAAATAAATAAATCTTTAAAAAAAAAAGTCTTTTCCACTCCCAGTGAATTTTAATATTGTTTTTCTAGCACAGTGGAAATGATTTTTCTTTTTATAGTCATTGCATTAAATATTAGATCTCTTTGAGTAGTATAGAATTGTAACAGTATTAAAGTCTTTAGACCATGAGCATGCAAAGCCTTTCCATTTTTATACGCATCCTTTTACTTCTTTCATCAGTGTTATTGTTTTAATTGTAGATGTGTGTCAGATCTTGATTTAATTGATTCCTCGGTATTTTCTGACAGGTTATTTATTTATTTATTTATTGGAAAAGCAGATATACAGAGAAGGAGATACAGAGAGAAAGATTCAATTCACTAGTTCACTCCCCAAATGGCCACAATGGTTGGAGCTGAGCAATTACGAATCCAGGAGTCTGAGGTTTCTTCTGCGTCTCCCACTCTGTCACTTTGTGAGTTTCTTTTTCAGGTGATATAATGCCAGAGAGATCTACACTGACCACTCTACCTCTGGCCCTCCCTGAGCTGAACTGTGTTTCTCCCTTCCATGTAGTACTCATCCCCTTCTAGAAGTCTACAATATTTACTGCTAATTTTTTGTGCGAGTTCTATACAAGAAGACATTTTCCCTGAGCAAAGATATTTTTTAATGCATTCATATATTAAGTAGCCTAGAAGAGTACCTGGAATGTAAAAATGACTCAATATGATTTTAAATTTATGGAAGCAAAAATAATTAAAATATTGATGGTCTTCACTCTGTTAACAAAAGCAAAACTGGACATTGTGTCTGAACCACTGAAGAGGACACAGGAAACTAAAATAAGTATGATTGTTTTCATCACATAAAAGTGGATCAGATATATTCTGGGGGCATTCAGAGGTCCAGGAGAGAGACCCAGCCCCTAGGGCATCCTGAGCAGACAGCAGTTCCAAAAAATTCAAAAGCAATTCCAAATTGTGACCTCAATTTCAATGATACAAGCTGATTTCTTTTTATTGAATGTAGGTTTGTTTTGCTTCACTCAATTAATAGGTACTCAGGAACCCTGTTCATTCCAGCTGAATGTGTCACCTGTGTTTGAACTTGCAGAATTCACAGATTATTCAGGGATATCTCATTCCATTCTCTTAGTAACCCAGACAAGAGGCAGAAGCTAAGAACATAGGCTAGAATTTTATGAGTCCATATCACTCATCCCTAGAAGGTCATCTCTCTACCAGAATGTTTCCAGCAAGTTTCCTACCTGGCTCATATTTCTCATTTCTTCTCACATGTACTCAGTCATAACTGTAGCTCTTTCAGAATTGGCAGATATACAAGTACACACAATCTAAAGAATTGAAGGGTAGTAACCTACACTTGGATCAAAAAACAACTTTTAGAGATATGAATAAGTTTTTCAAGGTTTATAGCAGATTTTTCCTGTGATAATTTACATTCTCAGTTATAAAATTAGCTTGGTTTTTATCAAAGTAAGTTGCTAAATGTCTCTGATTTATTGTTTTATTGTTTTTTACTTATGCCACATATGTAAAAATACTGCAACACTTTTTTCTGACTTGCCAAATTCTCTAGTGGATAAATAGTATTTGAGTGTTACATCTATCTTCCCGTGTCCTAAGACTTTCTGACCATTAATCCTCTCTTGGAGGTTTCCTGAGCAGCAGTCCTCCCTCAAACCAACAAGGGGGTGAGGCGATAGCAGGGTTCCTCAGCAGCACTCACTAGAGACAGTCTGATCAAGCCTGTCCATTTATTTTAATGCAAACACACACTTATAAAGACTAAGAAGGAAAAGGCAGAAGGGTATCTCTTAGCATTCCTCCCACCAAACGGTGACACTTGAATTGTCTCTCTGGATTCTCCAATCAAATCACAGTTCACATACAACAAGTAGGTTGGCAGGTATTCCTAAGGTCACTTTCTTTTCTTTTTTAATGTTCTTTGTTTTTAGATTTATTTATTTTTCAATATTAATTACATTGCATTATGTGATGCAGTTTCATAGGCTCTGGGATTCCCTCTGCCCCTCCCTTTACCCTCCCCCCCCACCCCACCGCATGGTGGATTCCTCTAATTTGGTACAATATTACAATTCAAATTCAGTCAAGATTCTTTGATTGCAAGCATATACAAAGAATAGAGTCCAGCATCCTATTGTCCAGATAAATTCAATGGTTTCTTGGGGAGACCATCTCTGGTCTGAAGGCAGAGCTGGCAGTATATCATCCCAATCAATTAAAAGCCACAACATAACATCAACAACAATTTACAACATTATGGAATTATTTGATATGGTATTGAGTAACCAATATGTTTTTTAAAAATGCAAGTTTTAACCACATCCTGTGACTAGCTCATTGACATTTCAATTTCAGTTTATATACAACTGTCTTCTATACACCTGAGGTCACTTTCACAACATGTGGATAGCATGTAGGCCATGGGTCACAGTTGACTTTTCCAAGTTGCTTATCAAGAAATTTCTGGCACAGTTTGTCCAAGGACAGTGAAGAGGGACTGGGGTGCAGCCTACTTTTCTCACCTGCATGACCAGGGAACTGGCCAGGTTGAGGGCTCGGTTAGCCAAAGCCAAGGTCAGGGTGTTCCCCTGGGGACATGACGTACAGTATACCTATGACCTCGCACGTAGGCAAGGCAGGCAGAGGTCCAGGAGCAATCTCCCACAAACCTCCTCTTACACTGTAAACACTACTTGATATCTCAGAGATGTTTGATATCTTACCATTCCTTTTAGGTGTGCTCACCATAGGATTGATTACAATGACCAACCCTACCATTGTTAGATTAGAAAACTCAAAAGAAAATTAACTGTATATAAATGAAACGTGAGACTAACACTTTTATGAAGATTGACCAATAGAGAAACCCAGTAGCCCCTTGTGGAAGGGAAGTAGTTTTAATTTTCAATTTTTAATATATGTGCTGCCGAAGCGAGCGCAGTTTTAATGTTCAATAGATGACATCAGCCTGGATAGTTGCTTAATGGCTGGGCTTCTAGGGTGCATTACTGGAGTTTTGTTTCGTATTTTAACATTTATTTTTTTTCAGATGGAAAGGCAGATTTATAGAGAGAAGTGACAGAAAGTGATTTCCTAACTGCTGATTCACTCCCCAAATTTCTGTAACATCCAAGAATAAGCTGATTTAACCACCTTGTGTTCATTGACTTAATTCTCAGTTTAGTATATTGCATCTTGCAGGCTTTTACTCTCATCTTTAAAAAGTGTTCAGGGATGGTCCTGATGCTAACTTTACTTGATGCATATACTCAAACTTAGCTTTTTCTGTTCTACAGCATGGGTCCTCATCTGAAAGTTCTAGGCCTGACACTATCTTGCTGGGAATTGTACTTTTGTATAACTCTGACAAGCAATAGGAACAAAGATCAAGTAGAAAAAGATACATATCAAAGACAACAAAATGTAACAAATCAATTTTGCATCTTAAAAGTAATGAGTGGGCTTGCATGCTAAAAGCAAACACATCACAATTGACTATTCATGTAGCTCTAGCATACTATAGTTTGTTGTGTGACTGTTTGCATCAAGTACACACAATCATCTCAGATTTACAAACTCTCCAAGATAAAATGTCAATCTACATTTGTCTCTTTTAGGCCTTGGAGCCATCCCTTTATCAAGATGATCATCAGAACTGATAATGCAACAAAACCATTAGACTTTTTAAGTTTTCATATTATTTTTTGATATAAATCAATAACACTTTAATATTGACATAACAAAGTTAGCATAATTTCACATCTTAACAATGCTTCTCATACACTCAAACAGCCAAATTAGTTACCACTTTGATCAGAAGGAAGATACAGCCCTGGACCTTGAGACTCGCAGGGGCCCATGTGGAAATCCCAAAGCCAGAGGAATTAAACCTATCAGATATGCCAAGAGGCCTTAAAATGTCTCATCAAAATGAGATCCCTCATCATCACAAAGTAATGTTTACCCTTTTGGTCAGGGTGATTTAACTAACCAGTAAGAAATCAGATTTATTGACAGTTAATGAAGTGATCTCTCAAATATTTCAAAGTAAGTACGTATGTAAAAACATCCTTACGTATTAAAACTCAGCTCTTTCTAAACCATGGGAACTGAACAAAGATAACAGGCAACCAAGAGGTTTCCTTACAGAAACACAAGATGGATGTTTCCTTAGTCAGACACCATAAAAGGATATAAAAACCTTAAACAGGAGAATTGGCATGTAACTTGGAGCAATTTAAGAGTCAGAATGGGAGGTTTCTCTGGACATTGCTAGAAAATTGACAGTGTGACCATTAATCCCTCACAATGAGATGCTCCAGGCTTTTAAAAGAGATTGGAAATTAGACAGCAACTAGTTCAGCTATTTACTAGCATATCAATATATGTGTATTTCAGAAAAATTGTTGCTTTAACAGAGGATCAGATTTCAATTCTATCTCAGCATTCTTTAAGTATGAATACCAAATTTTTAGACAATGCTGTAATAATACCTTAGGAAATATAGCCCATTATATCACATATAAACCATACAAGATTTATTCTTCTCAAAACTTGTGTGACTTCCCCATCCTTTATTCAATATAATGAAACTTTTATGGTACCAAAAAGCTCATTGGGTTCTTTCCTCAGCTAAATATAGAAATAAAAAGCCAGGAATCTGTTGCAGACAGACAAGTTTTCTTTGAAAAGTAACCAGGTGAACATAGAAGGAAGAGGGAAGGGGGAAGCACTTCTCAGGAGAGGGTCTTGAGGTGGGTTGCTTGCTGAGAGCAGAGAAGGAGAGACCGAAGGATTTTCCTAAGAGTCTGTGGATTATAGGCATTCCTTGGCCCCTCTTTGTCTGGACTGGAACCAGTGGTGGGGGGCATTCCCCATTGGTGGTCTCTCAACAGAGTTAGAAAATGACCTAGTAATTCTTGTGCCATGCACTTGAAGGTGTGGGTGGCCTCACTTTCACTATTTTGTCCATTGTTTCTTTCCAGCCTAGGGTAATATAGCTACTGTTCCATAGGACCAAATATTTTATGAGCAATGCACTTTGTTATCCAAAAATTCTCTTTCTTTTATACATTTTCTTATTTGAACACGTTGTCATACTTGTCAGCATTTTCCATCTGCTAATTGCCTTGAATTATATTTTTAATTGTTGAAAACTCTACAGATTAAGGCATTTTCTGAATTATAATAAAACATACCAAATTTTAACATTAGTTACTTTGAAATAGTCTTGAATTACTCTTCATATACATAAAATTTATGGAGATATATATTTTAAAACCCAGATTTTTTGATAGAATATAATATGCCATGACTATTTAAGTCTGTATTTAGAAGCATTTATTCTATTTACATTTACCAAATTTACATTTAGCAACTGTACCCAGATGACCTAGGAAATATGTATGAGATCATTTGTTGTAGAAAACCCGAAAACGTGTTCATTATATTTCAAGCACAGAACACAATAAATATTATACCTTCATCTAAAGTATGCTGAAGTCAAAATTACATTTTTTGTGATTTTAAACCAATAACAAGAATAATTATAACATTCCCTGACCAACAGACACAAGCACAAATGTATCTTAACCATTGTGAAATCATTCAATGTATCTTTTTCTGTTAACAAATTTAAAGCAGATTCTATATCAAATATTTTATTAACTTACATGGACCAATAAACACTTGGATTCACAATTTTCTGAACTACTCTGTATTGACTTACTGGGGTATAGTAGCATAAACACTTGCATATATGAAACTTGTGTTTTCTTTTCATAAAGCACCTCTAGCAAGAAAAGAATGACTTAGAGTTAACATATTGCAGGGAATCACAAGCTCACTTTAACCTTCCCAGAGGCCACGCATTTCCAGTTTAAATTCCTGAGCTAACTAAGGCAGAGACTCCAACACTGGCAGAGAAACCCCCAGTATCCAGTGAGTCTGAGACACATACTGTCCACCCTTACCATGTGAGCCACATCCAGTTCTCATCAGCTCCACGCAGGATTAACAAGCCTGCCTGCATATGCCTCTCCTGACTTACCCCATCTAGAAATGCTGGCGTAGGCTGGTTCATTTCTACTTGATGTGTTTGTGTCCTTGGCTCTGCGGTCAGGACCCACTTCTTGGAAGGACAGCCCAGGTATCATTCTGGGTGTGCGTGCTTCTCAGTTCTGAACCTTGGGTGAAAAGCCCCAGATCCTGGAGATAGGTCACCTCAAGCCATCAGAGCATCCTGGTCCATCCTGTTGGGAACTCTGGAATGAAAAATTGACCACCATAGCCTCATGTGGAAAGGAAATAGCCTATGTTTATGCCAGAGGGAACCAACATGGATCCTTCCATAATACTTGGGCCTCAAGGGTTCATTTCCTGGAGTATTCATAGAGAAGTTACTTGAGCTATTTTTAGCATTGGTGGGCGCAAGCAAGTGGTGATACAGAGGCAAATACACAGCAGTTAGCTTTTTAGCATTTCAACTTGGGAACTTTGTGAGTTGTTACAAACAGCATTTTCTTATCTCCTTTTTAATCTTCAGCTCTTCCTGTTAAACCTGGTTCCTTACTACATGACCATGACTACTGTGTCCTGCGTGGGAACCTAGTTTTTACTCACATTCATGCTGGTTTCCATTTATACCAAACAGCTTGTACATTCAGTATAAACTAAACTGTTGTCACTTTGTGAGTTCCTTTCTCAGATATTATAATGCCAGAGAGATTTACACTGACTACTTTCTATCTCTGGCACATTATGCTGTGAGCTTAGCTGTGTTTTTCCCTTCCCTGTAGTACTCAACCCCTTCTAAGAGTCCACATTACTTACTGTAATTTTATTTTGTAAATTATATAAAGAAAACACTTTCCATGAATGAACACGTTTTTGACTCATTCATATCTTCAGTTGCCCAGATGAGTGCCTGGAATATAATAATAACTCCATTTGATTTAAAAGGTATGAAAGCATAAATAAGGAAAATATTGACGTTCTTCATTCTGTTCACGTAACAAAGATGGAAATTGTGTCTGAACCACTGAAGAAGACAAGGAAAGCTAAATGAATGCAATTGTTTTCAGCATGTGAAAGTTGATTAAATCTCTCCTGAGGCATTCAGTGTTTCAGGAGAGAGAAAAAGCCCCCATGGGCTAGGTGAGCAAGAGATGGGTTTGAAAAACAAGCAATTCCAAAAAGCCGGGCCTTGCAAGCTCAGTTTCAACGATACAAGCTGATTTTTTTTTTTTTATTGAATATAGGTTTGTTTGCTTCACACATGCCGTAGGGTTTCAGGAACACTGTACATTCCACCTGAGTGTGTCACCAACATTTGAGCTAACAGAATTCACAGATTATTCAGGGATATTTCAGGGATATTTTGTTCTCTCATAACCAAGGCAAGAGTCAGAAAGTAAGAACATAGACTAGAATTTTATGAACCCACATCACTCATCCTTAGGTCATCTCTTCTCACATATACACAATCATAACTATATCTCTCTCAGAATTAGTGAATGTTGAAGTGCACATACTCTATGGGTTTGAAGGATAGTAACGTAAACTTAGATCAAACAAAGCACAACTTTTCAAGAATGAATACAATTCTTAAAGGATTTATGGCAGGTTATTCCTGTGAATAATTTATATTCTCAATTATAAAATTAACTTGGTTTTATCAAAGTAACTCACTGCATACTCTGATTTACTTTTTTTTCTACAAATCTAACTCCTCCATTATTGGAAAGTTCAATATTGACTAATGATATAGAAGCAAACACATTCCAACTATGATCTCTCAGTTTCCTCTTAATTACTTATGGAACGTCATTTTACAAAAAGCTACAAAAATTGCAAGGATCCCTAAGAAAATATTTTCCTGCTGATCTCTTTCTTAAAGGCCCCTTTAATCTCATTATTTCTGAGACTATAAATGAGCGGATTCAACATGGGGATCACCACCATGTAGAACACAGACACCACCTTGTTCTGGTCAGTTGAGTAGCTGGACCTGGGCATTACATAAATGAAAGTAGTGGTCCCATAGAACAGAGTGACTGCTGTGAGGTGGGAGGTGCAGGTAGAGAAGGCCTTACGGCGTCCCTCAGTGGAGCGCATCTTCAGGATGGTGATGAGGATGTAAATGTAGGAGACAGCTATGACAAACACTGTGACCATAATGATGGGGCCAACAGTAAATGAGGGAACAATTGCAGGGACACTGACATCAGAACAGGAGAGTTCAACCAAAGGGGCAAAATCACAGAAAAAGTGGTTGACTCTGTTTTGTCCACAGAAGATTAAAGAAAGGAAAGAAAACATGTAAGTAGAAGCATTAAAAAAACCACCTATATAAGTCACTACAAAGAGCTGGACACAGACTTGTGTGGACATTCTGGTTGAATAAATCAGTGGGTTGCAGATGGCCACAAATCGATCATATGCCATGGCAGCCAGAAGGAAGCACTCTGCTGTCCCAAAGAAAGCTCCTGAGCCAAGCTGGACGGCACATCCAGCGTAGGATATTGTGTTTCTGTCCACCAGGAAGTTGACAAGCATGTTGGGTGTGACAGAAGATGAATAGCCCATGTCAGCAAAAGCCAAGTGGCTCAGAAAGAAGTACATGGGATGATGGAGCTGAGAAGAGATTCTGATGAGAATGATGGTGCTGAGATTTCCAGATATGGTTACAAGGTAGATGCATAGGAAGAGCGTGAAGAGGATGACTCGTAGGATGGGGTCATCTGTTAAGCCTAGTAGGATGAATTCTGACACTGACGTCAGGTTCCTATCCACCAGGGAATCCATGGGACAATGCAGATTCTCACAAAATAAATCTGATAAAAATTTAAGTACATTTTAGAAGTTACAAATGTGATGCCTTCATTTTCATCAAAACTTACAAGATGTCATTAGAAAGATATTCAAGCACCATTACATTCAATAATGACTCTGCAGATTTAAATTTGGTTGTTATCAGAAATCACCAAAATTTCCTTCATTAAATTTTTCCTTTTCTCTCTGTAATATACTGCTTTGAAACATTCACTTGAGATTCTCTATACCAAAAATAACAACTGTATATCAGGGGTCAATGCCATAGCATAGTTTCACCTCCTGCAGTTACCAGCCCCCCTTATGAGTCACAGTTTCCAATCCAGCTTCCTGAAAATGCACCAGGGAAATCAGCAGACGATAGCCCAACTTGCGTGGGTTTCTGCAACCCCTGTTGCAGATCTGGAAGAAGCTCCTGTCTTCTGGTTTCAGACTATCCCAGATCTATCCATTGCAGCCTTTTGGAGAGTGAACCAGTGGATGAAAACTGTCTATTGCTCAATCTTTCTGAATATACCTCTAATACGGCATTTCAAATAAATAAGTCTCTGTCTCTCAATCACTATGTGTGTGTGTGTGTGTGTGTGTGTGTATGGAAAATGAAAATAGCCATAATAAAGCATATACATAGAATCTTTTAATGAAATCTTCAGTAACAACTAACATTTTGTATGCTACCTAAATGAAAAGCATATGGATAAGACTAGAATATGACCATATGAGTAATCATTATAGGTCATGCTTTTTCAGTGATTCATTGCTATCTTAAGCTACTTAGTAAAGCAATAGTTTCAATTAAAATATTAATCATATTCTTATATCATTAAATGATTATGCATATGCATGTTATACTACATTACATTTTCTGAAAAATAATATTGCTCTCATTGGTCTCAGCAAAGTCAGAAAGAAATTATAGAACTTGGGCAAAACAACACAGAAATAGTGGAGTCAGAAAATAGACCGTTTAGTAACCGTGTAGTAAGTATAGTTAAAGAATAACTTACCATAGAGTGCAGAACACCCAGAAGTGAGTAAAAGACTGACCCTCTTTAAGCATTTGACAACTAATATATGTAAATGTCACCTAAGAATTACATGTTTCACCATATCTATCAGTTGAATGCAATCATTTTTAAAAGAAAAGTATGTTGCTGATATTATAATGGGATAGAGATGTGAAACTATAATTTACAATGAAATCATCCAGAATGGCACTATAGCCTAGTGGCTAAAGTCCTCACCTTAGATGCACTGGGATTTCATACTGGCACGGGTTCTAATCCTGGCAGCCCCGCTTCCACCATAACGCTGTTTTCTGTTTGGTAGTTGACAGGGTGGTATATGAAATTTGTGGCTGAAGTGCAGAGTTCAAAATCACAAAATATCAGCGTGCTGGTAACCAGCTGATGTTCACCTTCACATTTATTAAGTTTATGCACCAATCTTTTCCTGTATGATTGTCTTGATTATAGAGCATTGAGATGCATAACTCAGAAAACATTTCTGAAAACATATGAAGTCTTTACTATTAAATTTTCTTTTTTAAAGATTTATTTTTATTATAAAGGCAGATATGCAGAGAGAAGGAGAGACAGAGAGAAAGATGGCCATCCACTGATTCACTCCTCAATTGACCACAACGGCTGGAGCTGAGACCATCTGAAGCCAAGAGCCAGGAGCTTCTTCCAGGTCTGCCATGTGGACTCAGGGACCCAAAGCTTTGGGCAGTCCTTGACTGCTGTCCCAGTCCACAAGCAAGGAACTGGGTCAGATGTGGGACAAACAAGACTGGTACCCATATGGGATCCCAGCAGATGCAAGGCCAGGGTTTTAGCCACTAGACTACTGTGCCAGACCCTACTTTTAAAAATTTCAATATAAACTTTGTAAATATCCATAAATTATCAAACCATTTCAAAGCTGACATTCACCAAGCGCCAACTTTGAATGGTGTTTAGACAAGGAGTTTCTATCTTATTCACAGGGGATATTAATATTTTACATAAAACTGATGGTGAAGACAAAGCTATTCAGCCAAAGTTGTTCAGTACCTGAATGTTTGATTACATCTGCCCTATTTCCACGTTATATCATATGAGTGCAGGTAACCACTTAAAAGAGTAAAGTGTTACCAAATAGTGAGAGAAAAACCAATACATCTTAGAATATGTTTGCTAGTCTTACCTCTTGGAATGAGAACTCATTCATCTTTCAGTGACAAATCAAAGTCCTAGAGGTTATATAGCTATCTTTCAGGTGTGTTCTCCTTTGAGGACAAATGTCAGAAGACACCAGAGAATCAATTTGGAAGGTAAAAGCACCATAGGGTGTCATTATTTTCTGGAGCAGATATTTAGCATTTTAGTTCCAAAGCACACAACTGATCTTTCAAGAGTAGTTAGAACTCCAGTGGCTAATTTATTCTTTATATATCTAGGTGTTCATACAAAATCCAGAACTTCTATTTACCATTATTAAAGAGTGTGACATAATAAATTATAATACAGATAAATACTGATTCCAAGCTTGCTTTGGGATTCTTCATAGTGAAACACTCAACAATCCACTACAGTCATTTTGAATGTACTGAAATGTATTTGCATCAATTATCTGTACCGTGTGTCATTACATAACTCGGGGCTCCAATATAGGAAGTGCTGAGGGCCTGCGGATAGAAATTCAGCCTGTAACACAGAGGGAAATGTGTTTGAATGGCTCCTATCATCTGAACAGTCATGAAATTGTCACTTCATCTAATCATATGTCTACATTAAATGATATAAAAAATAGCTTATCATATTTTCATTTGTTTTCCTTCAAGTCATAAATTAAAATTTAACACCAACAAAAAAGGAATTCAGTCTATATGATTTTATGACTGGACATGATGCTTAAAGGTTATAACTATTTTTCCCAGGGGAAGGACTGGTGGCCAGCATTCAGAACTTGATGTTCATACTCTTCTTTATTTTAAATTCTCAATATGCACTATAAATTATATGGAGACCTCATTCTGTGTGTTCACTGGGACTTTGTATTGTGACAAGCTCACCAACATCAAGGTCTTACAAATTTCTGTATGAGTGATTTATAGTGAAGGACTGATCTCAGGAAAACTTGCTAAGCTTGAGGGAATGAATCACTTGGGACCCTGCACCCATGTTGGAGACTCAGAAGAAGCTTCTTGCTCCTGGCTTGGGATCGGCTCAGCCCTGGCCATTGCAGCCCTTGGGAGGTGAAGCAGTGGATGGAAGATCTTTCTCTCTGTCTCTCCTCTTAGTAAATCTGATCTGCCTTTCCAGTAAAAATATATAAATCTGTCAAAAAAGAAAGGAGTACCAGAAAACTGGCAGTACAGGCTGCATGAATGGAGTGAATGCCTGCAGCATCCCCACCACCACACACTCTGACCTGCATACTGTGCCCAACACAAAAAAGCAGCCTCTGCCAGTGCAGAGGAAGAAGCTATGATCTACTCACCAATTTATCTTGGGTACAAGTGCATCTGATGAATAAAACTACCTTCTGATAGCCAGTGTATAAGTCTGTAAAGATGACACTCACTTTCATAATTCACACTACGACAGTGAGAACGGTGTTGATTCAATTACTGGAAAGTAAATAGAGATCAACTGTGAAGGAGAAGTGAACAGGACCTTTAAGTAGCCCACACCTTTGCATCATTGCATCATTCTTGCTTTTGACCATTCAAAACCTCCTCCTAAGCCAGACCTTCATGGAGCATGCCTCCCAGACTTGTGTCTCTGTGGACATCAGATAGAAGCCCATGTGTGGGAGATTACCCATGTATCTCTCTGCCTACTCAGCCTATCTGGAAGGTCGTAATGACATGGAATGCTGTTTCCTCTGGGGAGCTCCCTGTCTTCCTTCTCCACCCTTGGACAAACCTGTGCTGGGATTTTCTTGAAAAGAAACTCTGAGAAGTCTCTACAGTCCCCTGTTCCCTGACAGCCGTACGTTGTTACATGACCTGCACCATACCTGCCATACATGATGTTTATGGCCTGCAGCAGGATTGTAGAGTCCAGAGAGATAGAGATGTCTTCTTGCCAATTGCAGTGCCATATTTGGGTGGGATGATTATCAGTTGATTCCATTCTGCCCTCCCCTTCCCTTGGGCTACGTAAGATTGTGTTTGCTTTACAACAAATAGACATGCTTGATCACACTGTCTCTGGTGATTCTTCCTGAGGAACTCTGTTGTGTCATCCCCTCAGTGGCTGTGGGGGCATAGTGAGTTGGATCCCTGAGACCAATGGGCTTTCTTGAAACCCAGATTTCAGAAGGCATTTTTTGTTGTACTTCCAGCAACCATACTGTCTTCCTGTGGGACATCAATGCTGTTCCAAAGAATAGAAAAGTAGAGGATTTGAACACCATCTGCACGGGCATATAGCAATAGTATTTGTTTTGTAGAATCTGATCCATGAATCTCTGGATCAGTTGCTGGTGAGCAAAGCTTATCATTCTGGATTCTATCTTAAATGATATACTTCTTAAGTGACCTTTCTCTTTAAATTTTGATGGTAAGTTGTTTCTTCATAGTGATCCTACTGCCAGGATAACTGATTTCTCTTTCAATCCTAATGAAATATCGGTTATATCCACTGTCTCAAAACAAAATCAAGGACCAGTGTAATGACACAGCAAGCTAATTCTCCAGCCTGTGGCACTGGCATCCTATATGAACACTGGTTAATATGCCAGCTGCTTCACTTACAATTCTCAACGTATGGCCTGGGAAAGCAGTAGAGGTTGGCTCCCTGGAATGCTGCAACCTTGTGGGAAACCTAAATGAATCTTCTCACTAATGGTTTCAGATGAGTTATGGCTGTTGTGACAATTTAAGGAAAAACCTTTTCTCAATGTCTGTCCTTCTCTGTAAAAATCTGTCTTCCAAATGAAAATATTAAAAATAATAAAAGACAACTCAGCACAGTAGCATATATACTAAATCCTCACCTACTATGCACCTAGCATGCATCTTATCCCAACTGCTCCACTTCCCATCCAACTCCCTGCTTGTGTCCTAGGAGGCAGTATAGGATGCCCCAAAGCCTTAGGTATCTGGTCACCTGTGGGAAACTCAGTAGAGGTTCCTGACTCCTGGCTTCAGATCAGCTCAGCACTGGATGTTTCAGCCAACTTTTTTAGTGAACCAGAAAACAGGAGGTCAAAAGACTGTGTATCTCCTTCTCTTTGTATATTGGAATTCCCAACAAAAGAAAAATTTTTTAAAAAGAAAGAAAAGAGCATGCAAATATAGCAATGACAGAAAACATATATAATGACAAATAAAGGAAGTCCAGAAAGACAAGAATTCTTATGTGTGTTTTACATGATGATAATGCCCCATTTTTTCGCTTGTCAACCTTGAGTGACTTAACACTGGCTTTGAACATACTTATTTTTTTTTTTCTGCAATGTCTTTGTAATACCTACCATCGAAACCGTTACTAAGAGAAACAGTAGATATTTTCAAAGTATTACCTCAGGGACTGGATTCCGCAGACTGACAGCATTCCATTGAAATTTTCTTCAGGACTTTGTAGCAATCCCAAGTCTACAGCCACAGAAATGGAATGTTATGTGTGACTTTTTTCCCTATGTCCCCAAGCTTTTTATATTCATTTAAGATTCAGCAAGGAGTGGAGCCATCTGAGGTAGGAGTCAGCACTTTGAAGTTTAAATCCGACAAGTTGTCATTCTTACTCAGGAAACTAGGGAGATTTGAGTTCTGTAGATTCCTATCCTGAAATCTTCACACCTTACCTTCCAGGATTCACTTTTCCTACATAGATCAGTCTCCTCTTTTCTCACATGTTCCTTTCGCTACATGCATTTTAGCTCATGCACGTATTTGTTGAGCAGTTTTCCCATTACTCTTTTTTATTCTGTGAAATTTTTTATAAGCTTAGAACCATCAAGTTGTAAAAACATACGCTTTTGCCTGACAGTTATACCACAGGTAAGCTGTCAAGTTGAGGGGATTGTTTATAAAACTAAGTTAATCATTGATGAAAAAGCAAAGGAACCAGGAAAGAGATCAAAACATACAGATTTCACATTGCATTTTCCTGATGCATAAATCTCCATTTGTTCAGTCTGGCACTGAGTGCATTAGCTTCAGGCACCTGCAACACCAGCACCCCGTAGTGGAGTGTGTTTAAGTGCTACCCACTCTGTTTCTGATCAAGTTCCCTGTAATGAGTCTGGGAAAGCAGCAGAAGATGGCCCAAGTGCTTGAGACTGTGTTACCACACATTACCTGCTGCCTGCTGGCACATGAAAAAGCTGAAGCTGGAGGGCATGTCTTGGGTGACTAGGCTGCTGTCCCTGCCAGTGAATGTCACAGCAAGGGGTGGTACACATCAGACTGGGATACAGCACCCTCCAGAACATGGGAAAACAGAATGTGGGGGCAGATTCTGTGGGGAAATTGAGGGCTCACTGTGAGACTAATGCACATGCTATTTTTATAGAGAACTGGAGTAGTGATGGCCTAGCCTGGCTAAACGGTGCAACTAACCTGGCAGACAGAAATTCATCTGACATTCACAGGAACAGGAACTGAGAGGAGGCTGGGATGGACCAGGCTGCAGCAACCACCAGCCTATGCAGAGGCCACTGCTGAGGGCAGACCATGCCAAGCAGGGCCACAACACCTGACAGCACACATGAGATCCAGGGCTGGAAGTGGGCCTGGTAGGGAACATAGAGAAGTCCCCTACTAGTCCACAGCTGCCCCTGGGGAGCACAAGAGCTGGGGCTGTGAGAGGGCCAGCTGGGCAAGGCTGTAGCACCCACCATACATGAGAGCCAGGACAGAGTGGACTGTGTCTGGCTTGGCAAAAGCTGAATGGGCTATGCCAGGCTGTGTTGAAGCACCCATCAGCCCACTACTCAAGAACAGGGATGATTAGCAGGACTGGTAGAACCACTCTGCTAGGCTGCAGCATTCATTGGTGAAGGTGTCAGCTAGTTGTGGCTGCAGACTAGGCTAGGCAAGGCTGAAGCACCCATCTCTATGTGTGTGGGTTGGATGTGGGACAGGCCAGACTGGGCTAGGCCCCAGCACCTGCTGGCACTTGTGAGAGCCAGAACTTTTGTACATATGCTGACTAGGCTGTACCACCCACTGGATAAAATGAGAGCTAGGTCTGGTGTAGGCCAGGCTGGGCGAGGCTGTCGCACTAGCTAGTGAAAGCTGAAATGGACGAAGGCCAGTCAGTCTTCTAAACCTCAGTACCTGTCAGTGAGTGTCAGTGAATACCCACTGACACATCCTGTACCTGTTGCTTGGAAGAGGCCTGGCAGGGAAATGGGGAATTCCCCTTCTAGGCTGCAGCTCCTTAGAGTGGGTCTGGTAGGGGAACTTCAAGAACCCCCTGCTGGGCCACGGCTTCCACTGTGAGAACTGGGACTAGTGGCAGGCAAGTCTGGAAGCAGGACAGCCTGTGGTAGGCTCCACACAGCCTGGCATGCACAAGAGCCAGATGGGTGTGGGCCAGCCTGGCTGGGCCACAGCACATACTGACAGGTACTAGGGCTGAGTATGAATCAGTAATACTGTTGGCCCACAACACCCCTGGCAGGTGCAAGATCCAGGACTCAGGGCAGGCCAGGGTGGTTAAGGCAGCACCCATCAGCACACGTGAGCGCCAGGTCTAGGGGCAGGGTGGACTAAGCCAGGCTGCAGCACACATGTGTATGCATGAGAGCCAGATGGCACATGGGACAGACAGGGCAAGGCCACAGCATGTGCCAGTGCATGTGTGAACTGGGAATGGTGCTGGTGTGGTGTTGGTCATTGGGGGTCACCTCGATTTGTCTGAAGCACTCACTGGTGTGCAGGAATACTGGATCTTTGGTGGACTGGCCTGAGCTAGGCCACAGAACCCATTAGTTAATTTGAGAGATGAGGTTAGGTGCAGATCCAGGCAACTGCATCCACTACTATGTGCATGGGCTGGTACAAGTGATACACAAAACCATGAGCCTATACTGGCTGGGCACACAACAAGAAAGCCTGTGGTCAGCCAGGTGAGGTTTCTTGAGCATCTCTCAACTAGATGACTGGACTCAAATCCCAGTCACAGGGAAAACCACAAGATAGTTGGCACGACCTTAGAGTGCATATACCAGGACTGGGCCTCCTCAGTTGTGATGCCTGTGCAGCAGACAGCATGCCTAGACAGCCAGCTCATCTAGGCCCATACAGGAAGTAAGCAGCCTTTTTAGAGGATCAGAACACAGAACAGATTGAACAACTCTCTTGGCCAAGTTTTGCAACATGTTCCTGAGCCTTGGGATATACTAAGGTGGAGTTCTCAGCCAATAAACCTTGGAAAAAGATTCTCAAACCTGATTTAATGAAGAGAATGTCGTCTCAGAACTGTCAGAACCATTCAAGTAACAACCTTGTAACATTCTTCCTGACCTTGACATCCATAAGGATTAATCCCCACGTGAGAATAGAATATGACCCTTGTCCCCATGCTAGACCCTCATTGGTATGCATCACTCTCAACTGTGCTAACAATATTAAAAAATTTTTAAATTTCAAAATCCTAATATATCATTATATACAACTGCCTAGACTGTTGCAGCACATATCTTTTTAAAAACAAAGATTTATCTATTTTTATTACAAAGTCAGATATACAGAGAGGAGGAGAGACAGAGAGGAAGATTTTCTGTCCCATGATTCATTCTTCAAGTGAGCACAACGGCTGGCGCTGCACCAATCCGAAGCCAGGAACCAGGAACCTCTTCCGGGTATCCCACACGGGTACAGGGTCCCAAAGCTTTGGGCCGTCCTCAACTGCTTTCCCAAAACACAAGCAGGGAGCTGGATGGCAAGTGGAGCTGTCGGGGTTAGAACCCATGCCCATATGGGATCATGGCGTGTTTAAAGCAAGGACTTTAGCCACTAGGCCATTCCTATGGACCCTGTACAACATATCTTAACATTGCTATTCTGCTGACTACCATGAGTTTTCTAAATAAATGCTTCCCCTAGTAGAATTTTTCCTTTTTCTATTGTTTGTTAATTTTAAAATAGTTTTTTTTCCTATACATATTCACATACATAGAGGAGCATAATTGTTACTGGCTGTAGTTTCTGCTTTGGTCATATTTTAAGTAATCACCAACTTTGGTGAGATTGCATATGCACTGAACTTTGAAATACAGACAAGATTTTAGATGGATTACGTCACCCAAGGGCTTTTCACACTGGAAAAAAAAAAACATAATATGGTATACTGAAGTTCAGAATGTAATCAATAGATAAGATATTGAGCAGTTTTCCATAAAAATTAAAGTTATAACATCAAATAATAGAGGTGAATTTGAGCATTCATTGTGCAGAAGATAGTCCAGATGGTAAAGAATTTGACAAGATTCTGTGAGTGACCATAAGGAACCATTTGTGTATATCAGGCAGGTCAGTGCAGTCACTGGGCATTTGGATAAAAGGGCTATTTTCTTTTTCAGTAAGATTATGTACAATGTATTCTCTCCTATGAGAAAGCAATCACAGTGATCATCCAGCAGATTTGCTTTCTTCTTTCTGCCCATGTTCTTTATCTTTCTTTTCTTTTTTTTGCCTCTAAAGGAATATTTATTGTCTCTACTAAATCTAATCTCCATTAATATCACATAGTCATTTCTCCAAGTTTATGTAGAACCCTTTTACCATGTTTTCTTTCTCTTTTTTTAATTAATTACATTGCATTATGTGACACAGTTTCATAGGCTCTGGGATTCCCCCAACCCTTCCCCGTGCCCTCGGCAACAGCCCTCCTGACACTGTAATCCCCAGTTCTACAAACAGGGAAGAAGGAATATAAGAGCCTTAGCAAACTGTCAGAATGATAAATTGTATTATGAAGAACAAAACCATCCCCAAGGGAGTCCTTTGCACTTCTAAGTAATAGTTTGAAGAAATATATTAGTCATTTCCATCATTATTCCAATCAATAATGTTAAACCTATTGATAAGATTTTTTAAATATAATTTAAAAGCATTTTTGTGGACATCAGATTAAAGCTAAGATCCAAATGCACAAGACTTCTTGTACTAAAGCAAAGGTCTCAAGGTAATCATCACATTGGCCCCAGGACTCTAATTAAAGTCCTGATGCTTTGGAGTTCTACCCTGAATGAATGAAGACACTACAGGTATAAGAGACTCTAATTTCAAAGAGAACTCCTCAGACATTCAGATGCCTGGAATGGCCAGGATGGGTCCAGAGCCTAAGATGGAAGTCTGGAAAGTCAACCAGACCTGCCCAATAGGAGGCAGAAACCTAACACTTGACCCCTAATGGCTGCCTATCATGGACTGCATTGGTGGGAAGTTTGAATGAGGATCCAGAGTTAGAGGAAACTCTAATGGGGAAGGCAAGTATAAATGTGCACTTTCCTTCCTGGGTAGTAGACAGAAATATTCAGGTTTTCTCACTCTTTAAAATGAACATCATTTTGTCCTCTAATAATCAAGTGCCTGTGCATTCTTATAGCTTGTTAAAGAGACTGAAGAAACTTTGTGCAGAGATAAGCTGGGAATTAGAAATGTTGTTGGAATATAATCTTTTTTTGCCTTCTATTATTCTTTTTTTTATTATATTGCATTATGTGACTCAGTTTTAGGCCCTGGGATTCCCCCTGTCTCTTCCCCAACCCTCTCCCCATGGTGGATTCCTCCACCTTGCTTCATTGCCACAGTTGAAGTTCAGTTGAGGTCCTTTCATTGCAAGCATATACCAAGCATAGAGTCCAGCATCTTATTGCCAGATAAGTTCAATGGCTTCTTGTGGAGACCATCTCTGGTCTGAAGGTAGAGCCGGCAGAGTGTCATCCTGACCAATCAAAAGCCCAACTTTACATCAGCAGCAATTGCTGTACTCTAATGTAAACTACGTAGGTTTTACTTTGATTCATTTCCCCTTTGTTGGAGCATTTCGTACTTTGAGTATAAGCATTTCTGACCCAGGAGGTAAAAAGGCTACCAACACACTCTGGTGCCGTATGATAGCTAGGGGGTTTTATCCCTATGACAGATAACACTAAAAAATGCAGAAGATAATTTCATGCTTAGACTTCCTAATTTTGACTGAACTAAAATAGTGAACACGATTACCTGACAATGTTTTACAAATAAAAAATTATACAGGGATTTTAAAAAAACAAACAACAAAAAAAGTAATGTTGTTAGTGCGCTTTGTGCAGAGATAAGCTGGGAATTAGAACTGTTTTAGTGCCTTTGCTGGGAGAGAGGAAACCCCAAACACTACGTGGGAAAGTGTTGAAACTTTGAAAGCCGCATAGGATAGCAAACTCAAGGCGAAAGCCATGTTTCAAAAGAAGAAAAGGCTCGAGCAAAACAAGCAGAAAGACTGGCACAGGGCTAAAGGCTTCTTATTCTGCAGTGACTGCCAGATTTGCGTGAGAGAATGGAAATAATGCTAGGTTGTACATTTTTACATTTTTCTGTACTTGAGTGATATGAGGAAAGAGTTTATCATCAGCATATATGAGAATATATAAAATTTAAATCATCAAAATCACTAATAAAGATTAGGCAAACTCTACATATCTTGTGTCCAGAAAATTTCTCTCCTTGAAGAGGTGTGTGGTGAGTATAGACACAGATGCTGTAGACAAAATTTTGGCAATTTGTGTATGTGCCTTGCTAAAAGACCACTTAAGTAGGGAAAATTTGATGTAACACTACAGCAAATATGGGTAGTGTATAAATGGAAAGGTGTTTGGTTGGTTTTTGTTTTTTTGGTTTTTTTCTTGTAGTTTCTAGTTATCTGTTAAGGCCCTAGGTAAGCACTAGGATTTTGACAAGTTTTCTTTCCTTGTTTTTCTTGTTTGCTTAATGTATGTGTATTGAATGACAAACAAGAATGAGAAATGCATCTATAAGTCATTTTACATGTTGTCCTTCTGTGTTTAAGTCCTCAGACAAAGCTTTCCTGATTGCGTAAATATCAGACAAGTGCTGCTACTGCCGAGATCCTGTGTGTCTGGTGCAATGGTCTGATTCCCATGCTGGGAATTGTCTGGCCAATCATGGCTATTCAGTCAACACATGTTGGATGAATTCACGACCTAATGGTTAGGCATGATGTACCTTCCTTATATCTTTTGCAAAATCTAAATGAAGTTGCTACCACATACATGTGTGAGTATTATATAAGATATTACTATCTTAATTGCAGTATATGATCAGGCACATTATCAGTGATAAGTGCTGGATTAACTGTTATATTTTGTGCCCAAAACTGAAATATAAATTTAAAAAGCAGCATCTCTTCAGCTATTAATCTCTTCAGTATAACCTTGTTCGTCTTCTTTTTCTTTAATGTTTGTGAATCTGACATCGTAATTGCCAGCCAGCCTTTGTGTTGCTCCCTGACACTTCAGTTTCCATCACTGTCTCTTGGAGAGTTCTGACATAAAGAGAGAAGCACTGAAAAAAACAGTCAGTCCTTTTGAAATTTTTCAGTGCTTGCTCTAAAGTATTATTGTACTCGTTCACATTATTGTAATGATTTAGTTCCATATTACATTCATTCTACTAGCATTTGGTAAGCATTCCTGAATGTTAGGGTACCCTCTCATTACAGAAATCATTTCAAAAAATGTGGCACGAAAGATCCAGATCCAATAGGTGAGACCAGGTTAATTTGCCGCCTAAGACACTGGCCAATTCAAGTCTGAGCTGTTTCACTTCAGAACCAATCCCCTGTGATGTGCTCAGCAAAGACCATACTTAAGACCATGAACCCATGTGGAAGACCCAGATGGATATTTATGCTACAGACTCTGGTCTTGTCCAGCCCTGGCCATTGTGGCCATTTGGTGGATGTACAACTGGTAAGGAAAATCTCTCCCTCCATCTCCATCTCCATCTCCATCTCCATCTCTCTCTCTGTCTCTCTCTCTCTCTCATAAAATAAATGAGAAAAAACAAATCTTATTTATCTGTTCTCTGTTCATTGCAGATAATGACAAGAGGAGAAAAAAACTACAGTTAGCTCTGGTAGATTCCAGCATTCATCTTACTGCATTTACATGATTTGTCATACTAGAGTCATTCTCTTCATTCAGAATCCTGACCTTGACTTCTGCCACGTGCATTTTCTCCCTGTCCTCAGACATTTTCACGAAGCATTGCTTCACTTGTCCACAGACTCTGTGTCCAGCTGACAGCAGTGCACAAACTGTTTACAATCACTTCAGGATCTTGCCCTTTAAGCACCTACAAACCTATGTGAAAAAGCCCATCAGCCTTGGGAGGATGGGCAATCACACCACAGTGCACACATTCCTTCTGTGGGGATTTTCCAGTTTCCCACACCTGCAGAGTCTACTCTTTGTGGTGATTTTCTTCTCCCATGTGACCATCCTGGCTGCAAATGCGGCCATCATGGTGGCCATCAGGCTCAGTCCAAACCTTCACACCCCCATGTACTTCCTCCTCTTTGGCCTGTCCTTTTCAGAAACTTGTACCACCCTGGTGATCATCCCCCGCATGTTAGTGGATTTGTTATCAGATAGCAAGACCATATCTCTTCCTGAGTGTGCCACACAGATGTTGTTCTTTTTTGGCTTGGGAGGCAACAACTGCTTCATCTTGGCTGCCATGTCCTATGACCGCTACTCAGCCATCCACAACCCGCTGCGCTATCCCATCCTGATGACCCATAAGATCTGCTTTCAGCTCATGGTGGCCTCTTGTATTACTGGGTTCCTCATTTCTCTGTGCATCATCACCATTGTATTCAACTTGTCTTTTTGTGACTCTCACATCATCCAGCATTTCTTCTGTGACATCTCACCTGTGGTGCACCTTGCTTGTGATTATACTTTCCATCATGAAATGACTATTTTTGTGCTCTCTGCCTTTGTCTTGGTCGGTAGCTTGGTTTTAATTATGATTTCCTATGTCTTCATAGCATCCATAGTTGTGAAGATGCCGTCTACAAAAGGAAGGTATAAGGCCTTTTCAACTTGTTCCTCCCACCTCATTGTGGTGTCCATACACTATGGATTTGCTTGCTTTGTCTATCTGAGGTCCAAGGGCAGTGACGCATTTCGTGAAGACATGCTGATGGCTGTGACATATACAGTGCTAACACCACTGCTTAACCCCATCGTTTATAGTCTAAGGAATCAAGAAATGCGAATCGCTCTGAAGAAAGTTCTAGACAATTGCAGTAGGTTTATCTTTCAGATGGCAAATAAATGAGATGAGAATTCTTAGTATAAATGTTAAGACTGATAACTAAAACTGGTAAAATCATAGCTTGTGTACGAAGCATTCAAAATGTTATCTAAGTTACCTGACAGATATCCTTATTTTGCCATTTTTTCTACTCAATATCAACTAGTTTGTTAGTTTCTTGGTATTCAGAGTCCATGTAGAACCTTCATAATGTTAAGGATAAACCTTCTATTATCTAATTTGTCTAGGATATTCATCATGAATGGAAGTTGAATTTTATTGAATGATTTTTCTTGTCTGAGATAATTTTTTTCTTTTTATTGATATAATGTGTCATCTTTATTGATTGGACTGAATTAAACACTCCCACATTCCTGGAACAATTACAGCTTCCTGATTTTGGATCACCTTTTAAAGTGGTTATGGACTCGTCCTACTAGAATTTTTTTTAGAAAATTTCATTTATGTTCTTCAGAGAAGTTGGCCTGTAGTGTTTTGTTTATCTCTTGAATTTTGTGTAAGGGTAGCACTGGATTCATAGAATGAATTGGTAGTTTCTTTTCTCTTGGTTTCTAGACTATTTTGAGAAACATTGGTATTTTTCTTTTAAAATATGGCAGAACTGAAAAGTAATGTCATACACTCGTGTTTCCCCATGAAGTAGAAGGAGGATGGCAGCACTTTGAGATCTTTTACAATATCTCTAATCCCATTTATGAGGGTTCCACATTCACAATACAATCACATCCCCAACAATCCACTACATAAGACCCTCCCAATGGTAATTAAATGTTTGATATATGAATATGGCTGAACACAAGTAATCATCCATAGCAGGAAGCCACAAATCATGGACATCAATTTAGTTATTTAATTCATTGATAAAATGCTAGACTGAGAAGCTGCCTGAGAGTATAAATTAGAATTTAGGGAAAAAATTCTACTTGTGTTCAGAAGAGGCCATCAAAAGTTAAGATAGATATAGAATGTGGAGCTACAATTATCAGATGTATTTTACATATTTATGCATGTGTACATTCTCCAAGGAGAGCTTAAAGCATCTATTATTCTGTAGAACTGAGAAATTCACCAGTGAAGGAACATAAGCACTTATAAGAAGTGCTATAGTAGTCATTTTCTGCAGCCCTGAGATGTAGGTAGGAGATACTGAATATTAAATATGATTTAATTTCAATGGATGAAGTAAACTTTTAAGTGACAGAGATTATGTATATATTGAAAGCACAATAGTTGATAGTCTATTTACAATGTAGTATCTAAGAAACACTGACCCAGAGCTATCTTTTAAGAGCTATCTTAAAAATGGTATCCTTGGAAATGTGCATGGGAATCCCATGTACTTGACATGTACGGTAGAATACATTCTACATTCTGGGGTTCAAGAGCAGGAGATTTATCTGACCTGCCATGAAATATAGGGAAAGGTCTTCACAGAATTCCAGCATCTGGATTGATTCAAAATCCAGAGTCCCTTAGACTAAAGACTTTATATCTTGAAAGAATATCCTTTGAATAATATCATATACATATATGATTTTCATTCCTCATCTACTCTGAATGGATTTCATGCCATTTAAAGATAATTATCAATGCTAAATGTAAAATCCTAGACATTACAGGGGTTAGTATGCACTGACTCCACGCAATGCTACTTGTCGAAGGTCCAGAACTTGATTGTAGTCCAATAGAGAAGCTTATAGGAACAAGGTGAATTTGCTTTCTGATCCAATTGCACCATATTGTGGACCCATTAGTACCTGAATTTGCAATTGAAATGGGCTTCATCAAAAACCATGTGCTGGCTACTAGAACAATAGAATAGAGCTATTATATTGGCAGGTCCAAGTGGAGACTGCAGGATCTACTCATCCCAACCAATACAGTAAATCAATGGAATATTGTGTTCTTCGGGACAGTAAGAGATAAATACATCCTTCAGAGCTGTGGTGTAAGTCTCTGGCAGCATTTCTCTGGCAGCTCTGGGCATCAGGTGCTGTGTTAATGCCCTGAGTCTCCAGTGAGCAGCAATGATGGTGGTGAAGGGCAGATTGGAGCCCTGAGATTCCAGCACCACCTCTAGCGGTGTCTTTACTTGATTAGTTCCTCAGTAGTTTGAGGGCATAGCCTTATGACTAATTCTGTTTTTAAAAAAAGTTTTAGCTAAAGACTACTGACAATTTATATGCACCCACTGGTAGTAATATCATAAGTAGTATATGCATAATAGTAGCAATATTGTTCACTGGAATTAAATCAAATAATTGAGAGTTTTTATTTAGATGCTCCCCATTCCTTTCTATAGCACCATTATACAAGGAGTTAGATTGTTCAATGTTTAAACATTACAGGATAACTGGATAAATGTAAATGATATTTTAAAAGCATTTCATCTTTGGCATGAGGCAGAGATGCATCGAGAAGAATGATCTTCGCTTTAAGTTTAGACTGCCCATTTCAAATCTCAGTTCATCTGCCTGCTTATCCCTTTTTTGACCTTTTTCAAGTTACTGGAAATACTCAAATTTCTCATCTATATAATGAACATAAATGTTGGCGATGAAGTCAGATGATATATGTAAGGAGCTTGAAATAATGTCTAGCATGTAGCACATACTAAATATACCAGACACCATTAGTATGAAAACAGTAATACCAGAAGTAATATTTTAGTGTTTTAGCTAATATAGTATTTTCAATAACCCGTTGTAAAATATTGTTATTATCCTCACTTGATAAAAGAGGAAATAGAAGCCTGGAGAGGTTAAGTAGCCTGCCAGATGTTATATAGTAAAAAGTTGGATGAGTCTGGATTACAATCTTAAGGTGTATCTCCAGAGTTTTCAGTTCCAATCAAAAAAAGTAAAACTAATTTGAGATGCTACTACCGCCTACAATGTCTACTACGACTATTCCTGCTCATTTTATTTTCATGGTTATGCAATCTTACTGACATGCTAGCTCCAATCTGAAACCAGAGCTAGTTTGTGTTCCTGCAGTTGTCAGCGAATGCACTTTCAGCCTCACCAATACACTCATTCCTTTTGATGTGGAAGTTGTTTACCTTGAAGCTAGTATTTGGGTTTGGATTATTTGACTCCAAGTGGAGAGTTTAATGACTCCTCAGGGGACAAGGCAGCATGAGCTCAGTAAGTTTTAGAGATCATACTGTGTCTGAGGATTAATCCAGGGATTCACATCTCATGTGTTTGGACTGAAAATGAGGTCCAGAATGAGCACAACGCTTCAGAGCACACTAAGTGAAACAGCATCTTTAGCAACTCTGGCTGATACCTCTGTGACTCGTAGCACATCCCTCGATAATGGGCACTTTAGAGCAACAAAGAAAGTCATTCCTTCTCTACCTTTTACGTGCAGCCTTTTCTCAGTAACTGTAGGGGATTGGTTCCAGTACTACAATCCTCAGGTTCTTCAGTGTGTGGGATCCCCTTATAACCTATGCACTTCCTCTCATATACTTTGAATCTTCTCTGGGCTGCTCATAATACCTAATGCAATGGAAATGCCAAATAAGTAGTTGCACTATATCCTTTAGGAAATAAAGATAAGAAAAGTTTGTATATGTTACAAATAAATGCAAATTTTTTACCGCCAAATACCACCAAATGTTGGAGGGACAACCGGTCCCTCCATATATATTTAAACACCAATTACAAAATAGTAAGCTCTACCTCTGCCTTGCTCCTTGGGCCTGAAACTATATGAGTCTTGAGGAAATTAAAGAAACTTGGTAATTTAAACACATTTCTAAAATCTGTTAACTGCTTTTTGGATGATTGATAAATATCATCTCAATCTGCAGCTAACCTCACCACTGATCAGGACCATCTGGTCAGTTTTAATCAAGAAACAACAAGCTTGGAATTGATTGCTTAGATCAGTCACATTCTTCTGAAAAAACCTGTGCACATTGACCAAGTGAGATGTCAGAAAGATTCCAGGCATGGTGGAGATGTGGGTTTCAAACAAATAGAGTCTGATTTGCAAAGAGTGAAACTGGAAACAGATGAATGAGTCTAAACAAGGGATTTTTAATCTCACATAAAACAAATAAAACCTGACCAAAGAAGATTCAGAATATTTCACTGTGTTATTTTACTGTATTATAATAAAATGCTTCAACCGCAACCTAAAATTCCCAAATTGCTTACAAGTTGTGGAATGTTTTTCTCAAAGTGAATCCCCAGTTAAATGTGTGAGGCACAGGATCACCTTTCTCTAATGCAAGTCCTTCCTATAAACTATAACTAAATATCATAGCCCAGTGAATTCTCATCTTTCACTATTGCTTTAAATTCTGAGATAAAGGATTCTGTTCTTTGTGTTAAATCACTGCAATAACCTAATAAATCTTTCCCCCATGTGGCCAGGAGGGAAAAACCACATGTCTTTGGAATCTGCTGCTGATCAAACTGGGAGGTTCTGACTGCCCAGTTTCAATGGGCTGGGAGTAGTTAGGCAAAGAAAAGGAAGGAGGCCTTTGGGACTATTAAGAATATTTGCCATCTGACCTGGTTTTATGTTTTATTCCTTAATTTGGTTCTTTGGGAAATTCAAAACAATAGAAAAGTAATGACTGCATTTCTCTTACACTATCTGTTGTGATAAATATCCTAGCCCAAATGAAATTATTTTATTTACAACCAGGTGGTTTCAACTAGAGACCATTATGCTCAGTGAAATGAGTCACTCACAAAAGAACAAATACCATATATTCTCCCTTATATAAGGAGACCAACATGGAAAATGTAACTCCAATAGTCCAATCCATACTATTTTTTGATTGTTTGCTTTTTTTTTTTTTTTTTGGCTGTATCCCATGTGTTTTGATTTTTTTTTTTATTTCAGTTTGGTTCATTCCCAATAATCTCTTTTCTCTAGTCGAACTCATCACGGGCTCATGAATTATACGATGGCATCATCTTTCCCAAGAGACTTGTGTGTTTCCTTTTTGTCACTCGTGTTGGTTACTCAGTAGCACGTGTTTTGTTTTGTTTTGTTTTTCATGGTGCTGTAATTTGTTGTTGATGTGGTTGTTGTGACCCATTGTTGACCTTGTTTCATGGCTTATCACTTATGGTAGCATATAGTGATGGAGTACTGGGGTCTGTCATATACAGATGTGGGGGTATAATGGAACATGCATCGCTGCATCCAGACGAAAGAAGGAATCCCAATGAAACTTTTGACATGTGTAGACAACGGGATGCTGGACTGTCTGACATTGTACCAGCAATGTTGGGGTACAGTTAAATAAGAGACATATAGAACTATGATTCCTTACGAAGAACTACGTTATTATAACAAAATGGGAAAAATCTGATGGGGATGGGAGTTTGGAGGGGAATCCCAGCCTGCACAAAATTGTACCACACAATTCAAAATTCAAAATAAGAATATATTTTAAAAATATCCTAGCCCAGATCTCCATTTCTTTGCAAGCCAAAATGTTCTGTGTGCACATTCTATTCATGGAATTTTTGCATTATCTTACCTTATCTTCCCCCAAAATTCACCCCAAACTGCAAGTTTAAGGTTACCCTGACAGACAAGGGCAAGATAGGTGACCCTAGCATCCTACGCCATGTTCTGGACTTAGGAGTCATCCAGAGAACAGGCAGCAAGCCTTGCAACGTAAGTCATCACGAGTTACCGAGATGACTCAGAGATTCTAATCCCCAAGAGTGATTTAAATCAAATATAAAATATGTTACAGAAACTGTGTAAACTGTTCCCCCAGGCAATGGTGGTAACAAGAGATAAGAGACTCATTACACTTGGACATTATAAATACAGGCTTGTGTGGAACACAGAAGCCAAGCGTTCCAGTCAGAAATGAAGAAGCCTGCTTCTTGGGTTGGAAATGCACTAGGAGGAGGTTTTCAGGACATTGGGAGTTCTGACTAACTGACCAATAAGCACTTGGTAAGTTACATTTGCTTCTAAGGCTATCACAGCAAAAACACAAGACAACCGAGAGTTTCAGTTATGGGACTGGGAAAAGGACAGGACTTTGAGAAACGTGGGCTCTGTCAGAGATGGAATTGGGGAGGAGGAATTGACTTTTACTTGAAAGACCAGGAATTTTTAAAAAGATTTATTTATTTTTATTGGAAAGGCAGGTCAGATTTACAGAGAAAAGGACAGATAGAGAGAAAGATCTTCCATCTGCTGGTTCACACTCAAAGAGACTACAACAGCCAAACCTGAGCCAATGTAAAGCCAAGATCTGGGAGTCTCCTCTGGATCTCCCAACATGGGTGCAGGGGCACAAGGACCTGAACCATGCTCCACTGCTTTTTCAGGCAATAAACAGGGAGCTGAATTGGAAATGGAGCAGCCGGTACATGAACCAGAGCCCACATAAGGTGCCAGCATCTGCAGGGGGAGGAACAGCCAGTTAAGCCACTGTGCCACTGTCAAGACTAAGAATTTTATCAGTGCATCATTCTATTTGCAAACCATAGTAGCAACATGACTAGGAACAGATACTTAGTTTTCATCAAACTCTCAAAGTGGTTCACATGCTCCTGTCTTTGCAAGGTTTAAGAAGTCATTTGCATTGTCCACACAATGAATAATAGTAAGGAACAAAGTAACACTCGAAACTATAAAATATTTGAATAAATTGGTTAAACATGACAATATATGAATGGTCTTCTAGGAGTTTGTGGAAATATATAATATGAAAAATCTTTGCATAGATTTCTCAAAAGGTTTTTGCGCTAAAATAAGCTTACCTTTTCATTCCATTTTCCACAAAGTATTTTGGGAGTGCACCCATGTGGTTACATGCACCTGAACAAATTAGGAGGAAATATCATCATTGAGCTCATCTCAATATTTCTGAAATTTTCTTCTTTTCTTCCGGGCATGTAAATTTTCAAGATAAAATGAAACAAATAAAATCATTTTTTAAAAGCACTGAGAAACCAAAACTGAAGAGATACTTCAGACCAAGGATTCACATCAAGCTGCCTGGTTTGATATCCTGACTTACATTTTTGATGGAATACTAAACATTTCCATGTCTGTTTCCTTCTTTTAAAAGACATATTATGTATAAAATGAAATTGTATGTCTAAAGTAGAGTAAATTTTGGCACATTGGAAGTAGTCAGATAATGGCTTCTTATTGTCATTAAGTGTGACAGTAATTTAATCTCACTAATTGGCATTTTCTTTTTAAAAGGAATCCTCATTTTCTCTTAAGGGACCATAATTTCCACTAAGGTCGAAAATTAGAAGTCAGCTAAGCATTATTAGAGATTTATTGTTTTGTTTTTCTGAAAACTCATCATCAGGTCTAGTTAGATTCTCTTTTTAAAAAGATTAATTTATTTTTTATTAGAAAAGCAGATTTATAGAGAGAAGGAGATACAAAGATCTGTCCGCAGGTCCACTGCTTATGTGAACACAATGGCCGGAGCTGAGCCGATGTGAAGCCAGGAGCCAGGATCTTCTTCCAGGTCTTCCACCTTCCAGGGCCCCAAGGTCTTGAGCCATCTCCCACTACTTTCCCAGGCTGTAAGCAGGGAGCAGGATCAAAAGTGGAGCATCCAGGACATGAACCAGTGCCCACATAGGATGCCAGTGTTTGAACTACAGCACTCACCCCTACTTATATTCTAAGAACTTAAAGACAAAACATATTTTTAGTAATTCTCAAACGTTGAAATGAATTCAACTAAAAGTTCCTTGTAATTCAAACAAAATGATAAATTATGAAGGAATATTTAACAGCATAGAAATTCTTTAAAACTTCTGAGTTTAGCCATGTCTCAGAAGCTTTGCAGACAAAGGTGAAATCCTTTGAATGACAGCTAACAGAGTAAGTATCTTCTGTCATGCAAAAGTCATTAAAGTCAGCCAGAGTCTGCACAGTGGCATCTCATCTCTAAAGGTACTAATCCTTTGCAGCCTGAAGTAGGAAATACTCCTGCCCTCATGGTTATGGGAAGTCTTAAGTCTAGAAATGATTCCACAAGAATGGTGTTTTGTTTTTTATTTTTTTAATTTTTGTTGTTGTTGTTGTTTACCTTTCGATGGCAGAAAATCCTCAACAAAAAATATCTGGCAAGCAGAAATGTTACCAAATAAACTTAAGCACAAATGACTGAGTTCTTAGGCTTTGTTTCATTTTAAGCTACTGTTGAGGGAGTTTTAAACAAACAAACAAAAAATAGATTATATCTACCATAAGCCAAGAGTGCCAGAAATGCCACCTATTTAAAAACTTCTTAAGGCCCAGTGCAGTAGGCTAGTGACTAAAGTCCTCACCTTGCACATGCCAGGATCCCATATGGGCACTGGTTCTAATCCAGCTCCCTGCTTGTAGCCTGGGAAAGCAGGATGGCCCAAAGAAAAATGGAAAGAGGATGGCCCAAAGCCTTGGGACCCTGCACCCACCTGGAAGACCCAAAAGAGGCTCTAGGCTCCTGGCTTAGGATCAGTGCAGCTTCAGTCGTTGCGACCGCTTGGGGAGAAAAGATCTTCCTCTCTGTCTTTCCTCTGTATATCTGACTTTGCAATAAAAATAAATCAATCAATCTATTAAATTTTTTTCTTAGTTTTTCCTGACATAAGCTAGCCTGGACAAAATCAGTCACCAATTTTCCCCTGCTGACTCCTCACACTAGCCCTTTAAAGATAGATTTCCCCAAACATCTGTCCTTAAGCCTTTGCCTTCACCTTTCTTCCACCATCACCATCACATGGATGTCGATGACTCAAGGCAGTCACTTTCCCTGACTTCACAATGACATCTGCTATTCTTTCCAACTGAACTCAATGCTTCTTCCTCCAAATCCACTCCAAACCCAATCTTCCTGTTTCTAGCAAAATCACTACCACCTCACAGCCATTACTCAATCAAGTAAACGCAGTGATATTTATTCCCTCGTATTATGTACTTTGATGATAAGTTTTGTACATGTGCGTTGTTTAAATTGTATTGGGTCACCCTGGAGAACAAAAAGTAAACTTGTAAATGAAACTATTTGTGTTACTATTCTTATCTTGATCTCCTAGACTTGAATACTCAAAGTCCCAATCAAATGCCAAGTGACATAAACTGTGTTTTGGGGATATCTCTCCTGACTGTCTCCTTTCTTTATTCCAGTCATCACTGCCTTGTTCAAATCCTTGTCTCTCTTATGTAGAAAATGTCCCAGCTGCTGAGTTTGCTGGTCCCTCCGTTTCTTCAGTCCATCTACACACATACTGTCAGGTTAAAGCCCTGGAAGTTGAGTAATGGTCAAGTCATTCTACTGCTTAACTGTTACTGGATCCTCCATATTTAGTACTGAATTAGTTACTGCATCTCCCTGGCATTCAAAGCTCTCAAATCCTCACACAGTATTGGGTTGTTTGGGGACTTTCCCTACAGCATCATACCCCCAGAGGGCAAGGGACGTATCAGGCCAAAAGAATGTGCCCACTCACGGCCCCTTCTAGACCATCTCCCAAGTAATGGAATCTTAAAATTCCTTGCCTAAGCAACTCCCAATTTCCACCCAGAATCTACAAGAGCCTCTTTTTCCCTTGTAAGGTGAACTACAGTGTTGATGGTCTTGCACTGAGGATTTTAGAGTGGCCAAGAATTGACTGTTAGTGTGAATATCAACAGAGCTTTTATTTGTCAGCTGCCATGTCCATGTATTTGCAGCCATGTGTGGGAACTAGAGACAGGTTCTCCTAATATCATTGCATAATATCAAGAATTCTGCCTTCCAGGTTGTTTTAAAGACACAGTTGTTGAGCATGTCTTTTAAAATTTGTTGTTACTGAATTTAAACTTAAGATTTGGACATCAGTAGACATGCCTGCAGGCTCTGTCTTTCCTCTTGCCCTGGGCTCTGCCAGTGCCAAAAGCAGGCCTGCTTCTAGGAGGCCTACTTTGTAATCACTCTACCTATTTGCAGCTCTTTGGAACCTAGACCTTCTGAAACACCAGGAGGTTTGCACAGGCCTTTCTCTCTGGCTTTCATCCTAAGAGTCTCCTTGTGCTTCTGAAGTACCTTCCAGGAGATGAAAAGTAAAACTTGCCACCCTTGTTGCTGTCGTTTTAAGCATTGTTCTAGAAGTTCTAACCAGTACAAGTGGAGAAAAGAAAGAAATGAGAGATACTATGTAAAAATGGGGAACATATTCACATACCTTACAAACCTGCACTTGAAAAAGAAAACAGGAAAACATTTTTTAAAGGTTGTCTTCAAATCATAGGAAACTATGGTAAAGAATCTACTTGTAAAATCAATTTACAAAAATCAGTAATTATCACATATGTAAATAATGGTTGAATAGGTCACAAAAAATTTAAAATATAGGCTTCATTTATACTAATAACCAAACAGTAAAATAATTGTGAGTAGACTTTAAAGATATGCACAGCATGTATATCTGTAAAACTTAAACATCAAAACTCTCTAAGAAAATCTTTAGCAAATGAAGCATATACTTTAACAATATCATTTCTCCCAAAATTATGTTAGAATAATCAGAAAGCTTGCTATCCAACATTACTATGAATGATATAACTGTTGTACTTAGATATTTGGTCTTGGTTCTAGAAGAGATTGCCGAAAGAAAGAAAGAAAGAAAGAAAGAAAGAAAGAAAGAAAGAAAGAAAGAAAGAAAGAAAGAAAGAAAGAAAGAGAGAAAGAAAGAAAGAAAGAAGAAAGAAAGAAGAGAGAAAGAAAGAAGAGAAGAAAGAAGAAAGAAGAGAAAGAAGAAAGAAAGAAAGAAAGAAAGAAAGAGAGGAAGAGAGGGAGGGAGGGAGGGAGGGAGGGAGGAAGGAAGGAAGGAAGGAAGGAAGGAAGGAAGGAAGAAAGAAAGAAAGAAAGAAAGAAAGAAAGAAAGAAAGAAAGAAAGAAAGAAAGAAAGAAAGAAAGAAAGAAAGAAAGAAAGAAAGAAATCAGAAAGAAAGAAAAAAAAGAAAGAAAGAAATCAGAAATTGACCCAATAAGCATATGTTTAGCTTAACTATTGAAACAGCAGTTAAAATGGCTGTATCCCATTTCAGAATAGCTAGATTCAATACCAAGCTCCAAATCCTGACTTCAGCTTCTTGCAGCAGCAGACCCTTAAAAGCAGCAGTAACGGCTCCAGTCACTGGGTTCTTGACATCCAAGAGGGAGACGTGGTTTGAATTCCCAGCCACTGACTTCAGCTGGCATGCTTTGCCATTGCTGGTTTTTGGGAAAGAAACCAGTAGACAGGAGTTCTTTGTCTCTTTCTCCATCTGTGCCTCTCAAAGAATTAGAAAGAAAAAGAGAATGTATGATAAGACTGGAGTTTTCAATCAACAAACTCTTCAGGAAAATTGATTTTACCAGTAAGTTGCATTAAGACACCAGGATAGCCCTTTGCAGAAATTTCATATGTTAAAATTAAATTCCAGGTGGATCAAAGCTTGCAGGGCAAAAATGAATCCATTAATGCCCTAGAATAAAAAGATATTTTTAATCATCAATTGAGAAATGTTTATCTAACCATGTCACAAGGATTAGAATTCAACAGGAAATGATTTTCTTTCAAACCATATAAAACTTACTATAAAGCAGAAAGAGAAAAACTCTGTACTGGTATTATGAGCCCAAAGCGCTATGTGCAGCTTTCATCATGCTCAGCTCACTGCCCCTTGTAGAGTAAATGCATTGTGAACTCTTCCACTAGACCCTGTGAGGACAGCATTCTTCTCCTTCCAGCCTTCACATACCAGCTGGAGGCAAGCAGGACCCAAAAGTAATCACTGGTTCAGCTGAACTGAAAACTTTCACTGCTAGCATGAAAATAAGCTCTATCCTAGGAAAATTTTGTTGTTCTGATTTTTAAAGAGAGCCCATGATTTCTCCATCTGTTTTAGCAGAATAAGGCCCCATTACTAAAGTTAGCTTATTTTGTTTTAAATCCTCTCTATATTTTACAGGTGTAACTCACCACTAACCATAATATTCAGTAAATAAAAGATCTCAGTTCCATAGCAGTTGTATAAGCCAGGCCTAAAAATGGAAATCATCACAAGATGTCCATTTCATTCCTATATATTTTTGTATTCTACAATGACTGCCAAATATTTGTGGATTTTTGAGAGGGGTGGTGGAAGATTTTTTTAGTTTTGTTTTTTGTTTTTGAGACTGGCTTATTTCACTTAAAGTCATTATAAAGCTCTGTTTTTGTCATGTAGTATTATAACGCAGTGGATGAGAAACATTTGTTCGTGAGCATCTCATCATTGAGTAAGCCGTATTTCTTCCTTCTGCAAGACTCCAGAGAACAAAATGACCAGAAGCAATCGTACCACAGTGACAGAATTTGTCCTCATGGGATTCACAGAATATCCTGAGCTTCAACTGCCCCTCTTTTTGGTGTTCCTGGTAATTTATCTCATCACCCTGGTGGGAAACCTTGGCATGATCCTGCTCATCAAAGCCAATTCACGACTGCACACCCCCATGTATTATTTCCTCAGTCACCTGGCATTCATTGATCTTTGTTACTCAACTTCCATTGGGCCTAAGATGCTGCATAATTTATTGGTGAAGAAAAAAACCATCTCTTTTTCAGGCTGTTTCACTCAGCTGTATTTCTCCAGTGCTTTTGCCACTACCGAGTGCTTCCTCTTGGCTACAATGGCCTATGACCGCTACATGGCTATCTGCAACCCCCTGATTTACCCAGCCATCATGACACAGAGGGTCTGCAAAGAGTTGGTGGTTGGGGTCTACACCTACGGCTTCCTCAATTCTGTGATACAAACAGTTCTGACTTTCCAACTGTCTTTCTGTGACTCCAATGTCATCCACCACTTCTACTGTGCTGATCCGCCTCTCCTCGCCCTCTCCTGCTCTGACACCCACAACAAAGAGAAGCAGCTTCTGATTTTCTCGGCCGTGAATCTCACTGGGTCCCTCCTGACAGTCCTCTTCTCCTATATCTGCATCCTCTTTTCTATCATAAAAATTCAGTCTTCCGAGGGCAAGTGTAAGGCCTTTTCCACCTGTGCCTCCCACCTCACTGTGGTCATCATCTTCTATGGAACACTGTTTTTCATGTACCTGCAGCAACCCAAAACAGGAAATTCACGGAAATACAACAAAGTGGCCTCTGTCTTTTATAGTCTTGTAATTCCCATGCTTAACCCTATGATCTATAGCCTGAGGAACACGGAGGTAAAGGACACTCTGAAAAAAATGTTAGAGGGCAAAGAATCCTAATGAGTGAGTTACCACAGTGCAGGTCTACTGCCACAAGATAATCAGTCCGGTTGAAATGTACACCGACCCTTAGCCAATCAAGAAGCAGTCACTCTATTTCCAGTTTTTAATTATCAAAAGTACTTGGATGCTTGTTTGACATTGCAATAAGGAGAAAAGCAGGATTTCTTTATAAGCTACAGTGTCAATAACTATGCCTTTCTATGTGGAAATGCAATAATTCACTACCAATTAGATAATTAAATGAGCTATAAAATATTTTTTAAATGTTCTAAAAAGGCAGCATTCTGCACAAAACTGCCAGTTAGTGAAGCTGGGTGCAAAATCCACACCTGAAGATCTGTTATCAGAAACATTCTCCAGCTTAAAGCAGATGTACTGTAACAAGTCATTTGTTAATCTTAGGATGTTTTTCTTTACAATACATTGTCATAGATGGAGCTCACAGTTCACAGAAAGTTTAGTCTCAGTGTACTAAAAATACTTTAGGTAAACATTGAAAAACAGTTTTGTAACTAATATAGTTGAATAGTTGCATAGTTAAATGTTTCAAGGTTAAATGTAAGTAAATAAAACTGATTTTAGTTCTTTGGAGCTTGTTTAGAAATGAAAGGTTAATTAGAAGAGATAAAGGGCTTCGAGTACTTTCTGAGCTGTGTAGAGTAGTCAATTATTTAACAGGGTTTAATTTGTGTAGTCTCGGCAAAGTGCGGCTACAGTGATTGTTTCTTCTTTCAGAGTTTAGGAAGAATTAAGCAGAAAAGAAAGGAAAGCGGGAGTTAACTTCCAGAGGTAACTAGGTCAAGTTATCATGTTTCTGAGAAATGAAATTAATATCTTATTATTTTGAATGATTTAGAAAAATATAGTAATTTCACAGTATTTTCTACTTTCTTTATTTCTGTATTTACAGCTCTGTTATTCTAGTGTCTAGGAAATAAATCTATATAAATTTAGCTGTTCATGGGATAGCTGGGGAATAAAATATCTTTATTTTGGCAAGAATAATAGTGCTTTGGTTTTTCTAAACCTCAATAGCGAGACTTCTTTGCACATAATTCTTAAGACACACAAGTGCTACAAACCATTAGATTCCCACCCAAACTGTTTTTAAAGGTCATTGCTGTTAGGTTTTTCAGATGGCTAAGAAAAATGTCATAAAATAATCACAAGTAAATTTAAATTTGATTTAAAGAAAAGAATTCCTGCTTTCCCCAAATAAACTTGTTTAATTGTGTGATTTAGATAAAAATGAATCAAATGTTTACAACTTAACTTGCTTCTTTCAGAAAACTTTTCTGGAGAGTTGAGTTAGAAATCCTTGGGACTAGAGTAATGGCAAAGTTTAGGACGATACTAGCAGGGGTAAAGAAACAGGGTAAGAAAAGGTGGGAAGCAAGGTAGGGAGGCAAGAGTTGCACAGGTAATGAGTGTGAGCGCACTGAGTGTAGTGGCTGGGATAGTTGAACCTGGGACTGGGCCAGCTCCTTGACACTAAGCCCCTTATCTTCTTTACTCGCATCCTAGCACCTACCACACAGTTCCAGGAACGGAACAGATGCATCACAACTGTTTGCTGAGCTGCATTGAACTCTTCTGTGTTTGTTCCATCCAATAGATGGGTGGTCATGGCTCGCAGTAATGGTCCTGTAATTAGCAAACAACAAAAAGAAGGAAGTTTGGGAGGTTTTTATGGAAGGAAGATGTTTTTCAGTAACTCCTCAGTGCAGTTAACATCTGTAGCTACGCAAGAAGACATGAAAAAGAAACAACCTAATTGAGAAAGTAGATGCCTTTGGTAAGGTAATCCTTGGAAAGCAGCTGATAGCTGAAACTGTTCATGGACTCTAGCAGGCAAGGGGCCATTGCTTTAGAGAGAGCTACTAAGAGAAAGAGGAGACCTACACTGAGATGGAAAATAGTGTTTTTTCCATAAAAGCCACATCTCTTTCTTATTTTTTTCTCAAACTATTTCTATGATACTTTCATTTAAAAAGGAAAAAATACCAATACTTTGTTTTAATGCATACCTTTAGTGAAAGAATTATATTCATATTTCCAAAGGTATATTTGATATAAAATTTTCATTAGTGCTTCAGTTCTTTTCATACTGAAGTGAAGAAAATACATCATGGAGCCTCTCCATAATGCCTTCCAGCTGAATTTATTCACTTTGGTCAACATGAGTCCCTGATTCTCCTGTAAAACAAAGCAGAAAAATGAGAAGATTGTGTAGGATTTCTAAACTGTGGGAAACATTAAATCACATTATACTAAATTTCCTGAAGACTTGAAAAGCAAAGAATCAGGCAGTGTGAGCAACTATGTTTTGAACTGTCTTTTCTCTTTTTCCTTTTCCATCGGAAGTCCTTAGCCTTATCAGCAGTGCCTGGCCATGTATTTACTAACTTGCAGCCTCTGCTTCCACTCACACAGAGATCCTATCCGTTGGTCACCTTGGCCATGGGATAAGGAGAACAAGGGTCATCCTTCCCCCAAAGACTCTCCAGGCCAGCCATGGTTCACTCCCAGCGAGGGATGCCGAGTGACTACAACTTTGAAGGTTTGGATAAGAGTAGGGAGAGCATCTAGGTCCCTTTCTGGTTTCCTACAAAAACTTTTCATTGCATTTTGATTGCCTTTCTTCTTAGAAATAACCACTTCCGGCCTGTTTTCTGTCCTGTTTGTCTCCAGTTTCATCTACTAGCTTTTCTTAGAAACCTTTCAGATGCAGAGCTTAAAGTCAGTTATAATAAAATTGCAAACTGAAGGGACACTAATCAAAGTAATTTGTATTGATATGGTATTGATTTTTATGAAAAAAAAAAACACTTTTTAAATATGTTGAGCTATCTTTTCTTCTGTACAAATATTTGCCACAATGACAGTTGGGTCCCAAAATGGATACAGATGCAAATTACAACTCCTATCCACTTTAGTCTTGAGTATAGTTCTCCACTCTGTTTTAATTTGGTGTTAAAACACTGTCTATTAAGCTTTCCTATTCATATTTTCCTAAATATTGTTCATTTTTTGTCCCTTTGTGATCACTGCATTAAGTCTCTAATTATCAAAAATGTCCACAATTCCACATTCAAAACGTGTTTGATGAATATTGTAATAAACAGCTACACACCGAGCAAACATAGTTAATCACGCTGGGCCTAAAGGGAGACCTGGGCTGGGAGCAGGCATGTAGCCTAACAGGTAGTGCCTGCATTCTATTCCTGGCTCTGGCTCCTGGTGACACCAACTTCCTGCCAGTGCAGACCCTGGGAGGCAGGGATGGTGGCTCAAGTATTTGGACTCTTTCCACCCATATGGGAAACAGAGTGTGTTTCTAGCTACCCAGCTTGAGTCCTGACCATGGAGCATTGCATTTGGAGAATGAACCAGCAAGATGGGAGTTTCTGTGACTCTATCTCTCTCTCTCTCTCTCTCTCTCTCTCTCTCTCTCTCTCTCTCTCTCTCTCAAGGTCTGACTTTAGTCCTAGGCCTATTCTGAATCATAATATCAAGTAGCTGGATACATCAAAACTTTAGTTTTTTCTTCTGGAAAATGAACAAAATAATATGTCAGATTTGTTTAACATCTTGCCTTTTCCATTCCATTCTTATTATTTCCTTTATCATGACTTTGCACCTGATTGTCCCTGATGTTTCTGTTTTTAACATCCTCATACATCCTCAGCAGAGACATATTCATATGTGTAGAGCATATGATAATATCAGGAATTCCAATCAGTGGTGGAAAGGAAGGAATTATCAATTCTATCATAACCAGAAAACAAACACCAAGCTATAATTTTGCATCTTTATAAGCATAATCAAATGATATCAAATAAAATCAAGACCTGTCAAGTCTTAATGTAACCTGAAATCTTTAAAACATTTGAATAAAATATGTGAATATTTGCTACTCTTGATATAAGATCTTTGCTAAGAAGGAAAGCCAAAAATTATAAATAAAATCATAAGAATTAGGTGAGATCAAAATTTTATATTTGCATCACAATAGTTGATAGATAACCGTTAGGGTGGAAAGTATTTCAGCTTATATGACTAAATTAATATAGACAAATCAGAAGATAAACTGTTAAAGGGTAAGCATGGTACAGGAACAGACAACTCACAAAAATGAGAGATGTAGATGAGGTAAAAATACAAGAAAAAGGTGCCCAATCTCACTGGTCCTTGAGGAAACATACAATAAGGCAGACATTTTTTCACCTTTCAGCTTGATAAAGATGCTTGAAAATATTAATAGCCAGAATGACAGTGTAGGGAAAGAAGAGGCCCACTTACAGGCTGCTTTGGGGGTCGTAAGTTGCTCTAAACTTTCCTCACAGTGACTTGATGATATTGGCCAAAGCCTTAAAATTCAACAACCTGTTCTCTTACAAGAATTTTCTGCATGAAAATACTTCAACCAGTTCACAATGATCTGTATATTAGGTGATTTTTTTTTATATTAACAGGACCTGTAACAGCAAAATAAAACCAGAAACATGTAAATAAAAGGTTGATTAAATAAAAATAGTATTTCAGTAGTATATATAAATTAAAATGATATAGGTTTATTTATTTTCATAATAGTGAGATATGTATATAAATGATTTCATATTATGCACATAACATTTTTTACTTACATATGTGAAACACATAGAGATACATGCATCTCTTGCAGTGATTTTTACTGAAGTCTCTGGGTAGAAATAAACAAAACTAAGAAAGTAATCCCTTTCAAAAAATAGTAGAATCAAGAGTCTACCCTATGATAATTGCAAATCACCTTCCTAGTACCCAGTGCCAGGCCTAGAGATGGAGCCAAGTTGGAGATTCTGCCACAGTCCAGTGAGTGAACAATGCTAGTGGGAAGACAAGGAAGAATGAGGCAATACTGGACCTTCAGACCTGTCAGACTGGAAGGCCATTGGCCAAAGCGAGGAATGATTTAGCAGAAAGATGATGGCTCTTGAAACACCCAAATCAGAGTCTTGGCCATAGACACCATTCACAGGGTGTCCCAGATGCTCCTGACAGTGTTTGATTGTATTCACACTCTATCCAACAGATTTCCTGCAGGTCCAAGACGTCTCTTACTAATAGCAGTTTGGTACAATAAAGAGGACACCAATGTGGGTCACAAAAGTTCTCTTGTTCCCTTCCCTTCACCTTTCTTTGCCTCTTTCTAGGAGTACCCTTGTTTCATACAGACTTAAATGACACTTCTCCAAGGTCACCCTGACTTCCGGCCTCAAAAAAAAAAGAGCTGACTGCTGTTCCTATTTGGCTGATTTTCAGAATTCAGCTGGTGCCTTGCAGCATACAAATCTCTACCCTTCCTATCTGGGCTTGCCACTGACATGTTTAGTTTGCTTATCAAATTTTGGACAAGGAAGCCTGTCAGAGTACCCCAGGAGATCATCAAAAGAGCTGTACCTTTGTGAGGGGTTTGACACCCCGCCCTTAAAGCACATTGGGTCTCACTACTCTCTGGGCACTGTACTAAGCAGTTGGCACATATAGATATATCTCACTTCATCATCACAGCTGCAGATGCCAGTAGAAATAACCATAACACAGGTGAGCAGAGTGGAACTTAGACAAGTTACATGTCATACTTTGAATTATATGCAGTTCTAATAGATGCATGCCTGAGGAGAGATCAGCTGGGGATTAGTCATCTACCTCTCCTTACAGAGCAGCAAGCACTGCTTCAAGATCTGAGGTCACTCTCAGAGATTGTACCATTTTCTTCACTGTTTTCCATTTTCCATAATTGTTCTCTGTATGCTATAGGAATATTAAATGCTATATTTTATATCTCCAAATCAATATTAAATATATTATTTAATATAATTTTAATTAAAGCCTTAACTATGGAATTAAACTAATATTACATTGGAAATATAGCGACCTGGTGGCATGTTATTGGAAAGGGGTCTGAATAGGGTGCAAAAGCCTACTGATTCATGGTGTGTGAACAATGAAGCTTGGTTTAGAGTTCAAAATGCTCCTCTCCCACAGGGTGGTGGGCTTGTAACCTGACGTCCCTGTCCATGCTGTTTTCAACCAGGCAGGATGGCCTGGCCGTCTTTCTGTTCATAGCAACTCCCGCAGCACGAGAGCTTTTCACACTCCTTCTGCTACCTTTACCAGAAACCCGCTTTGCTTTTGTTCAGTGTGTGCCTAGACACAGAGATCTGTATGCCCAGGGACGAGATGAGCAGAGCACACCTGCTGGTGTCCTGCTGCTTTAGGTACACAGAGAGGGCACACATCGGGGTTCCACATGCAAGGCTGCTGTGTAATTCACATCTGAGATGTTTGAGCCCCACTTAACTTCCATATTCTCTATGTTCCTGCATTGACAGATCAAGTTACTGTCATGATTCAAAAAGCAGCAGAGTGGACCCAATTTTTTTTGACAGTTTAAATCCCATTTGAACCTCTCGATTATGTAGTGGAAACCAGTTTTTGAGATGTGATCTGAGGACCTAATAATTGTTTGAATTCTGGAAAAAGCACAAAAAAAGAAAAGAGCAGCATCTGTAGATTTATATGCTTTTACTTAATTAGGACAGCAGCAGCAAATAATCCATACGCTCGTAAACTAAGAGGAACCATTTTCTTTAAGAACCCTTACAGCATTTTCTAAAAAAAAAAAAAATGTCTTCTTAACAAGCATTCCAAGGAATGACTCCAATGAAAGCGGTGCAGAATTCAAGCAGATCATGATAAAAATGCTGATTTAAAATATTAACTAAGGGTTGAGTTGAATTAAACTGTCATGTATTCATTACACACTCATTAAACGTCCTTACACCAAATACAGCAGCTGTGAATTATCATTGTAGGCTGACTTTTACAAAAGCAGCTGGGGCACGAGAGCTAGAAGCACTTACCCGGATAACCTTACTGTTGTTCAGGTCGCCTTCCCCGGTCAGCACTGTGGTATAAATGGGGGCAGTTTTTGAGTCTGAGTTTTAAATAACTTGAGAAAATGGGTTCTTGCAACTTTCCCCTGGGATTTAATACTTAATCCTGTTATTGAGAAAATTATGAAGATATGTTTAGTAAAGTTACAGCATCTGTGCCCCCTGCGATCACCAGGCAGGGCAGTCTTTCTAGCCTTTGTGAACCCTGCGTGATGTGTGTGTCATTTCTGACCTCAGTTTTAGTAACCCTTGATCAGCTGTAAAAGCAACGTACTCCTGAAACTAAAAATCCCCGCAGAAAAAGTGCATAAGGGGAAATTAGTTCAGACAGAAAAGAAATGGCCTGTCCCTCTTCCATAGGCCTTTTTCACTGCCACCCTTACTGCTCTTTCAGGTCCTTGAGGATGGGATGAGTAATGTATCCTTGTCATCTCTAGAAGCTCAGCTTCTCATTTCTGTTGTTCGATTCATCCTCCATTCACATACCATGGCCTTGATCCTTGCAGAACAACCCACGGGCTGCTTCGTACTTCAGACACTGTGTGTCATTTAGAAGGAGAACATGTGGGCAGATACGGGAAGGTTGGCAGAGGCACAGACTCGCGGTGCCATCTGTACATCACCCTGTACACGGGGAGCCAAGGACTGTGGATCCCTCCCAACCCTGATCTGGAGAATGGATATGTGAAGACTCTAAAACCTCTGCCATTTAGTGCTACATCCCGGCACAGCTCCCCACTCGCTGCTTCTGCACTCACTGATTAAGCAGGCTACTTTCCTGTTACTCTTCATCATTTTGCTGTAGCATGTCTAGCCACTCTGTTGAAAGTAATGAGAATTTAGTTCTCGGAAGGTCTTGCATGTCCTTAGACAAATTTAGGTTCATTCTTGATTGGCAGTTGGTGGAAAAATAGAAGTTGAGTCAGAAAATCTTTTTCCCTTAGAAAGCATTGTTCCATGATGATCTAATAGACAGTATTCTATTCTGATAACTTATTCTTTTGAGGAGTTATATTTGGAGGTTTTTCTCCTTCTATAAACTTAGGAATTTTGTTTGTGTTAACAAATTTGTTCTCAAACAAGATTTTCTATACAAAAAATTGTTTGAAACTGTAAATCATTCTTGTATTTGTGGATGTGATTTGTATAGAAGTTCTCTTTCCTGTTATTAGTTTCCAAGAATGGCCTCTTTTTTTCCCTAATTCTTCCTTTCCATTAACCTCATGCTCTTATGTTGTGACTTGACAGTCTCTTCCGTTCTTGCTGCCTCCGTTTCCCCCCAGAGGTTCCCTCACAGCTCTTACTCCTGAGATGTTAATGGTTCTGTTTCTCCACCCGTCCGAGTGAAGCACTGAGGTGCTGTTTCGCCCAGCGTGTGTGATGCTTTGAGTTGATAAGCCTTGCCTTTGCCGTGACTTACACAAACCTGACCCTTTCTCTCTATTGAACCCTTAAATATCAAAGGGAAAATACTTTATCTTGAGATAGATTCTTGTTTTTATCCATTTTTATATTTCTGTAGAACTGTGGTCTTTCTACTTTTTACTTATTGAATATCATGGCTAGTGATGAATTAAACCTGTGTTTATGGAGCTGATTAAAAATTATGTCTTCACAAAACATTTTAATAAAATGAATGAGGGAAGGAAGTCTGATTATCTTCTTAGAGCTGTATCTGTTAAATGCATGAAATATGATGTCTTTATATTACTAAAAATGTTCAAAAGAAAAAAGCTTTAAATATATTTCTATAATTAAAATTATTTCAATATTTTGCCTGGGAGCTCACTGACTTGCCCACAGACATTTTACCAATGTGGGTGTGAGGGTGACAATGAACTGCCTGTGTAAAGGGAAGAAAAATTGTATCTTGCAGTGACTTTAATTTGATACAATTTATTAATGAGCATTTATTGAGTATTTGTAATGTGTGCAACTTTTATTCTAATGGGATAACAACAAATGATTGATTCTTTTATAGATGTATGGGTGCAACCAGCATAGCTCAACTATTCATTACATATATACCCACTCCTCCTCCTGGCATTCCTGACACACTCATTTCCCATCTACTTTGTTTACCTATCATTTCATGACTTCTGTCTCACCTTCATCATATTATTGTCATAAGAATTGAAGGCTGGGATATCATGTGACTTCTCTTTCTCATCAATCAACCTGCAATTTCCAATGCTGTCTGCCTCATTTCTTCTGATCTAGCTCATTTGAGGAAGCCAGGTGCCTAGTCATAGCTAGCCTATTGAAATTATGAGCCGGATGAAGGGGAGTCCTAATCTAAAAGAAGAGATGAAGCAAGGTATACAAGGAATTGTGTGTCTAACTTCAGATGGAATTGTTTCCTGAGAGGTCTTGTTTCATTGCTTGGTTTTGCTGTCAGTAGCCCCAAGTGAATCCTCCTCCTAGAATAGGATCTGGTTTCTTCTTTCTTCTGTTTCTCTCACTACAAGAGGCTAGAATTCTCAAAGAATTGAAAAGAGATTTAGATGCAGCAAGACCCAATATCCATAAACTATGGTTACAAATTTGCTTCTGACTATATATTTGGCCTTAGACTTTGAGCTTTTATTTATATTTTTATCGCTCATGGTAAATTGAAAATATATTACTGGGAATTTCTTTTCCATTATGACTAAAGAATAAATCATGAGATGCCTTTATCAATTTTTAACTATCTAAATTGTTTTAAAACTATCCAGCTTTATTATTGAAATTAGTGTTAAATGATGTGTCACACATCACACTTCTTGTAATTAAATACTCTGTATGTCTGTCATTACCAACTCTCAGAAAAAAATATTTAAGCAGTATTATATATTTGAATGACAAATATTTTTGTAACAGTATTGAAAGAATAAATCAAGTTATTCAAAAATACTTGTGTCTTTGGCAAATTTGCAAGTCAAAAATTGAAAAATACAAAAATCTTCCAAGACAAATCTGATTTCTAATAATATCTCTATTTGCTTATGTTTTGCTTTAAATAGATTGATTCTGTACTTTTTTGGTCCACAGGTGATCATAGTTACTGAGTTGATGATTGTTGTAACTACATGTTAGGTATATAGCTTTGTTAACATCGACTGTGTATCTATGTGAACTTTTCCATGATAAGAATACATACATGTACTCAGCATTATCAGTTCAATCCTATGTGACACACTTGCCTTGTTTTCCTGTATGCAAGATTTATGTTTTTAGACGGCTTTCACTCTTCTGCTGCTGTCTACCAGACATTTAATTTCAGCTTTCATCTCCCCACTGAAAATTTTCTTTTATGTATTGTCTCTTTAACATGTGCTCTGAACCTTTGATAATATAACATGTTTTTCTAGCCTTTATGTTATCTGTGTCTTTGATGGTCTTGCCAGGATCTGTACCAGCCCGATAGAGAAGCCACGTCTGTCCACTCTGAATCTGTTGCATGCTCTGTGGGTCCTGCTGAATACCATCCTCCACTCCTGACTTCCTCTGGAAACTCCTCTGCACAACTGAGTGAGAAGTGAGGTTAGTGAGGTGTAATCAAAATGGTGGTAGCCACAGTGAATTTAAGGTGCTCTGGGCACAAGCAGACTGAAATGACAAAATTGTATGGGCCTTATCAGAGAATCTATCAATACAGTATGAAGAAACTAAAGTTTAAACAGAGCATACATAAATGGGGTTAGCAGTGTTAAATCTTTCTGAGCAGAAAACCACTATTTTAAAACATAAAATGGGTGTAGGGGTGAGCACAATGGCATAGCAGGTTAATCCTCAGCCTATGCCGCCGGCATCCTCTATGGATGCCAGTTCTAGTTCCTGCTGCTCCACTTCTGGGCCAGCTCCATACTAGTGTCCTGGCAAGGCAGCAAGGAATGACCCAAGGCTGTGGGCCCCTGCTCCTATTTGGGAAATCTGGAAGAAGCTTCTGGCTTTCATCTTCAGACAAGCCCAGCTCTGACAATGGTGGCCATTTGGGGAGTGAGCCGATAAATGGAATCTCTCTCCCTCTTAACCTCTCTCTATGGTTCCAAGTAAAAATAAATCTTTAAATAAAATTGGCAAATAGAATTCCAATAAGGAAAATCCCCTTAAAAAGCAATATATGAAATAATTTTACCAGGAAATAAATGTCAGTCTAGTCATATCTGAACCCATTCCTGCCCCCTACTGGGGAGAATTAAAACCATGCTATGGAGATAAATTGCCAATAGTGGTTACCTCTGATAAAAGCTGCCCCCCAAAGCAATTCTTAATACAATGATTATGTATTCATTATTATAATAAATATAAAAGAGTATCCATTTAACTCAAATCAGAATAATAGAATATATAAAATAGGAATTTGTTAAGAAGAAAATAGTTAGGAAACAGGAAAATCATATACAAATAATTCTAAGGGCTGGCTCTTTGGTCTAAATTCAATTGACGCAAAAGTCTCCAGAAAGTCTCACAAAAGACAGTTGGAATTTTTTTTTTAAGATTTTATTTTAGGGCCCGGCGCGATGGCGCAGTGGCTAAGGTCCTCACCTTGCACACCAGGGATCCCATGTGGGCGCCAGTTCTAATCCTGGCGGCCCTGCTTCCCATCCAGCTTCCTGCCTGTGGCCCGGGAAAGCAGTCGAGGACGGCCCAAAGCTTTGGGACCCTGCACTCGCATGGGAGACCCGGAAGAGGCTCCTGGCTTCGGATCAGCATAGCATCGGCCATTGTGCTCACTTGGGGAATGAATCATCGGACAGAAGATCTTCCTCTCTGTCTCTCCTCTCTGTATATCTGCCTTTCCAATAAAAATAAAAAATAAATCTTTTTAAAAAAGATTTTATTTTATTAGGAAGTCAAATATACAGAGAAGAGAGACAGAGAGGAAGATCTTCCGTCCAATGGTTCACTCCCCAAGCGGCCACAACAGCTGGAGCTGAGCCAATCTGAAGCCAGGAGCCTCTTCCAGGTCTGCCACACAGGTGCAGGGTCCCAAGGCTTTAGTCTGTCCTCGACTGCTTTCCCAGGCCACAAGCAGGGGAGCTGGATGGGAAGCGGGACAGACACCCATATGGGTCCCGGTGAGTGCAAGGCAAGGCCATTTTAACTGCTAGGCTCCCATGCTGGGCCCACAAAGTTGGAATTTCAAGACGCAATGACAGACTACGCAGTAAAGCATATATGGTAGGCACTGAGAGTCGATCAAGCAAGGAAAATACATGAAATTAAAATACATTATCTCTAAAAAAATACATGAAATTTAAGTGCATTATCATGGGAATCTGCATTATTCACTCCATATTTTAAAACAACGGTCTTGCCTTGCTAGTTATAATTATGAAAATGAAAATATTTATTTTTAAAAGATTATTTATTCTGCTTGAAAGTCAGAGTTACAGAGAAAGAGAGGGGGGGATTCAGAGAGCATCAGCATCCATTACAGAGCCAGTTCCAGCTCTGGCAGCTGCATTCTGACCCAGCTCCTTGGTGATGGCCTGGGAAGGCAGCAGAGGATGGCTCAGGACCTTGCGTCCCTGCACACACTGGGGAAACACTCAGGAAGCTTTTGGCCAGCCCAGCTCTGACCATAGTGGCCATTTGGGGAATGAGCCAGCAGATGGAAGCTCTCTCTCCCCACCTTCTATCTTTTCAAATTACATTAATAACTATATTATAAAAACTGAATTACTCTGGGTCTGGCAATTTAGAGTAGCAAGCAAAGCTGGCACCTGAAAGCGGCCATCCCTGGGAACACTGGTTCAAGCTCCAGCTGCTTGATTTCTGATCCAGCTTCCTGATCATGCTCTGGGAGAAATCAGCAGATGATGCAAGTGCTTGGGACCCTGCAACTCACCTGGGAGACTCAGATAAGGTTCCTGGCTCCTGGCTCCCACCTGGCCCAGCCTGGGCTGTTGCGGTCATCTGGGGAGTGAAGCAGCATATCAAAGTGTCTTTCCTTTCCTAAGTATAATTCTGACTTCCAACTAAGTAAATATCTTTATTAAAAGACAAAACATGCTAACACACTGAGGTAAAAAACAAAAACCCTTCCTACTCTCTCTTACTACTGTTCCCATTTGAAACACTTGCAAGACTCTTGTGCATTTTTTAATTTGTTTGAAATTTACTTGGCAACCATCACACCCCAGATGGTTGCCATTGCCGTGGCTGAGACCAGGAGCCAGGAGCTTTGTCCAGGTCTCCCACATGAGTGTGGGCACCCAGTGGTTGGGTCACCTTCAGCTGCTTTCCCAGATGCATCAACAGGGAACTGGATCAAAAGTGGAGCAGCTGGGACTCGAACCAACACCCACATGGAATGCCAGCATTGCAGGTGACATCTTTAGTTGGCACACGGCAGCACCTGCCCTGCTCTGGTGCATTTTGTACATATGCCATGCAAATGTAATCTTTCTTAACTATTTGAGATATGATATGATCAATAAGAATGTATATAAGCACATATATGCATATAAGGTAGCGGCTTACTCCAAAATGTCTGATTTATATATAAATTCCAAATTGCATTTGCATTCAATTTTGTGAAATATTCTCCATGTATTTTATATAAATATCTGATTTTTTCACTTACTTTCATTTAGATCTACCTACCTATAAGGCTTGACTAGGGAAGCCCAGCTGAACTTATTGTCAGAAAAACCTCCACAGGTGTTCCTAGAGCTGAAGAACTTCCTATCCAGGACTTCCCACAGGTGCCCCGAGCAGGGGACAAATAAAGGATGAGCGGGTCTTCTGCTGGTCTCACCAACCAGCTAATTTGGTGCCATCCCCAATCCCCCATGTCACTGGGAGGTAGGAGAAGTGAAGAATCATTTTCTTTTTTTTTTTAAGATTTATTTTATTTTTATTGGAAAGTCAGATATACAGAGAGGAGGAGAGACAGAGAGGAAGATCTTCCGTCCGATAATTCACTCCCCAAGTGAGCAAAACGGCCAATGCTATGCCAATCCGAAGCCAGGATCCAGGAACTTCTTCTGGGTATCCCACACGGGTGCAGGGTCCAAAGGCCTTGGGCCATCCTTGACTGCTTCCCAGGCCACAAGCAGGGAGCTGGATCGGAAGTGGAGTTGCTGGGACTAGAACCGGCGCCCACATGGGATCCCGGGATGTACAAGGCAAGGACCTTAGCCGCTAGGCCATGCCGCCGGGCCCTGAAGAATCATTTTCTCACAAAGAAGGAAGGTAATGACTAGTGTCAAGTGTTAGACATAGCACAGAAACAACACAATTTGTTTAATCATATGCTTAGTGAAGGACAATATTTTCATTGCAAATGCAATATTTTCATTGTAAAAATAATTAGATAAGGAATGTTTCTGTAGTAAAGTGTTCTGAAAGCAGAATCATGGGGCCATAGGGCGTATACTCTTGGAATTTTATTTTTTATTTTATTGTACAGTTCCATAGGGTATGGTCTCCCCAAATTCCATTCCCTAACTGACTTTCCCCATATTATTACAATAGTATTGTCCTTCATAGCCAATCATAAGTCCATCATTCAGCCATTTGAGTGTATCCTGACATCGCTGGTACAGGCAATGCCAGACAGTCCAGGATCCTATCGTCAGGATATACCCAACAGTTTCATTGGGAGTCCATCTTTGATTTGAGAGTAGAAATGCGTACTGCATTGTATCTTCACTTCTAGATATGATGGTCTTTATTAGGCCATCACTATACTTTCCCTTAAATGAGAAGCCACAAAACAAAGTCAACAACAGGAGTGAAATTTAAATAAAAAAATGTACAGCAACATGGAGTTAAGTAGCATGCTACTGAATAACCAATGTGTCGATGAAGAAATTAAAAACAAAGCACAAAACCTCCTTTGGTAAAATGATGCTACTGTGTGATTTAATAGGAGAAAGGAAGCTATTTGGAAGAAATGCAAATAAAAACATCAGAACCCATGAGTTGAAGCAAAAGCAGTATTGAAAGGGTTATTGATCCTAAAATTTGCATGAAGGCTGGCTTATATCAGAGAGAACATATGGTATTTGTCCTTGCAGGATTGACTTATTTCACTGAGCATAATCGTCTCTAGTTGGAACCATCTAGTTGCGGAGGGTAGAATTCCACTCTTTTTAATGGCTGAGTAGTATTCCATGGAGTAGATATGCCACAATTTCTTTAAGCACTCCTCTTTGGATGGGTATCTGGGTTGTTTCCATGTCTTTGCTGTTGTAGATTGTACTACTGTAAATATAGGATTACAGATCCCTTTCTCATATGCAGTTTTCATTTTCTTTGGGCGTATTTCTAGGAGCAGGATAGCTGGATCATATGGCAGGTTTATTTGGACTTCTCTCCATGCTCATTTATTATCTCATTTTAATTCCAAAAAGAAAACATGCATTCTTTTGTTTTTTAAAAACATACATATTTTTAAAGTTCTAGAAGCACAGCAGAATAGAAGAGTGAAAAATAGTGAGCTCCTTTTAGTTTTTTTGTTGGTCATCTCATAGATTATATTACTGTCTTCTCCACTGATCAGTCTAAGCCCACAACTACTGTCTCCCAAGTATAAAAAATAAAGACAGTGTGTTCATTGCTATTACCTATCCTCTGCCTCACCAAAGCCAGAATCTATTTATCTCTCTCGTTCTCTCTCTCTGAAGTAAACAAAGTATATGATGCTGTAGTGAGGGCTCACATCAGTTCCCAACAGCATATATACAATAGATGCAATTCCTACCGTGTGACTTCTGACAAAAGGAGCAGGAAGTGGTGTTGATGTAATTCCAGAGGTGGGAAAGTAAAGTCATAATTTTCATTAGCAGCAAGAATGGCTTCAAACCTCCCCACACCACATGGGCAATAGGAAGACAATAAAACAATGATTCAAAAAGCTTTAAAAAATTTCTGGGCCTGGCACAGTGGTTCAAATGGCTAATCCTCCCCTTGCAAGAGTGCCAGCATCCCATAGAGGCACTGGTTTGTGTCCCAGCTGCTCTACTTCCCATCGTGTTCCCTACTTGTGGCCTGGGAGGAGCGGAGGATGGCCTAAAGCCTTGGGACCCTGCACGCATGTGGGAGATTGAGAAGAAGCTCCTGGTTCCTGGCTTTACATCAGCTTAGCTTTGGCCTTTGCAGCCATTTGGGAAATGAACCAGAGGATGGAAGGTCTTTCTCTGTCTCTCCTTCTCTCTGTAAATCTAAACTGCCTTCCCAATAACAATAAGTAAATCTTTAAGAGAGAGAGAGAATGACTCTTAGAGGGGCTGGTATTGTGGCACAGTAAGGTAAGATGCCACCTACGATGCGAATATCTGAAATCAGAGCACTGGTTCAAGTCCCATCTGCTCTGTTTCCAATCCAGCTCCCTGCTGAGCCTGCAGAGGCAGGGGAGAATGGTCCAAAAACTTGGGCTCCTGCCAACCATGTGGGAGACCAAGGTAGATACCGAGGCTCCTTGTTTGCGCCTGGACCAGCCCTGGCCATTGTGGCCATTTGAGAAGTGAAGCAGTGATGAAATGAAGTACCTCCTCCATGATTCCTTGCCTCTCCGATAAATAAAATAGTTTAATTGCAGCTGAACTGAACAGGTAACAAATTCTTTTACTTATCATTATTCCCTAAATGATATAGTGTACCACATATTTATATAGCATTTGCATTATAAAGGCATTGCTAGAGATGAGTTGAAGTCGGTAAGAGGATGAACTGTCTGTAAGAGGTAAGTACATACCATCTTTTACAAGGGACTTGAGCACTCACGAATTTGGGATTTGCAGGGGGTGTTCTGGACCTTACCTCCAATGAGTACTGGTGGATACATACCTACATTATTCTTGACCTTTCACCACTTTGTCAGGTCTCATGAGCTGTCAAACATTAAATGTCATCAATTAATGTCATCAATTCTAACACTTCTTGAATCTACCTGAACACATTTTTGTTTTCCGCTTAGCAGGCTATCAGTGTTCCAGCAGCAATCCAAAAACCTCTGTGCAGTGGCAACAGCCCACAGTTGAATGAGCTTGGATGCCCGGGTAGGCTCTCCTGAGGCCGGTGACAGACAGAGGCGTCTGAGCTCCTTCTGTCCAGCAGGTGGCAGCAAACAAAGGTTCCATTGATTCATGGATGCAATGAAGCAGGAAATTCTAGTGATATGTGTAAATACTTTATGTGTGTGTGTACGTGTGCTTGACATCCCAAAGACATCCCACATATATTTTTCAAGTGCCTACGTCACACATGCATAAACTGACTGTATATTAGGTAAAGATCGCAGTAAATTTTAAAAGAAATCTTATAGATTTAAATCTTACAGACTATAACTTTTTAAAAAAAGATTTATTCATTTATTTGAAAGTCAGAATTACACAGAGGGAGAGGGAAGAGACATACAGAAAGAGAGAGAGAGGAATCCTCCATATATTGGTTTACTCCCTAAATAGCCACAAGGCCAGAGCTGGACCATTCCTAAGCCAAGAATCGGGAGCCAGGAGCTTCTTCTCCATCTCCTACATGGGTTGCAGGAGCCTGAGCACTTGGTCCATCTCCTGCTTTTCCTAGGCCATTAGCAGGTAGCTGCATCAGAGCTCAGCTATCAGAGCTAATGCAGGGAGGAGTGGATTTGAGAAAAAGAGACTAAGAATAAAATACAGTTTTAATCTTACCAGGGTAGATATTATAAATGGAGATGTAAATTCTACACATCAACTTAAAATATAATTTAAATTATAACATATAAATATAACAATAATATATATTAAAATTTTAAATATAAACTAAGAGTTTAACTTATTAAAAGATTTGTCAGTTTACATTGAGATTGGGTGAATACAACCAGTTTGAAGCACAGTTTATTAGCATTATGTAGAAAATTTTAGAATATGTATAATCTAACTGCACTGTTTCTAAGAATAGTCTTATTTTAGCTTTAATTTTAATGTGGTTTTGTTTCATTCTTGGCATAATTATTAATTTAAAATGGATGTTTTCTGTCCAAAAGATATTGCTACATTTCCTAAGAGATTATTTCAGGAGTTATTGTCAGCCCCTGATCCATTCTCTCGCTCTCCTTAACCAATACATCACTAACGGTCATGTCAGTCTCACCATACCACTTTCCCTGTCTATGCATTCTCCCCATGTCCTCCATCCCCTTCTCAGCCCAGCCTACCACACCTCTCACTTAGACAGCCTTTTGGTCAGTTCATTAGAATCTTAAATCCATTTGAGTTCCCTTCTATTTCATTGTCCACCCTGCCACCTCTCAAAGGTCCCTTCAAAATTAAAATCTACTTAAGTCTAAATTTGGTTTAAAACTTTTTGCTGGGCCCAATGTGATAGCCTTGTGGCTAAATCCTTGCCTTGCATCTGCCAGGATCCCATATGGGCACTGGTTCATATCCAGGCTGCTGCACTTCCCATTCAGCTCCCTGCTGGTAGCCTTGGAAAGCAATAAAGGATGGCCCAAAACCTTGGGAGCCTGCAACCACATGGGAGACCCTAAAGAAGCTCCTGGCTTCAGATCAGCTCAGCTCTGGCTTTTGCAGCCACTTGGGGAATGAACCAGTGAACAGAAGATTCTCTCTCTCTCTCTCTCTCTCTCTCTCTCTGTCTCTGTATTTCCTTCTCTCTATATATCGACCTTTCCTTAAAAAAAAATAAATCTTTTTTTTTTAAAAAAACTTCTCTGTCATTAGAGATATACAAAGACTGAAGTTGAATTGAAATTGCATTATTCAAAAGCATTATTCAATTGTAATGCTTTATTTAAGCTGATAGTCATTGCATGAATAGTCTTTATTCTGTATATAGTGTACATAAACTGTTTCTCACACAAGAACCCCACAATTTCGAAATAAATGAAAGCAAAGATAGGAACGGAGCCTTTTCAATAGCTTCCTTGATGAAGGGTTGAGACCCAGTGCATCTAATCTCATACATCTCCTGTTGCTTAGCACACACTGTCCTTCTCTGGGTTCTCTGCCTGGAGTGTGCCTGTTTCCATGCTTGTTTCTGCCCCGGACACGCTGCACCGCTTGTTCTCCACAAACTCCTGGTTAATTCCTATTCAGGCTTCAGATTTTAGTGTAAACATCAATTTTTTTGGAATTTGACTTCTTCAGTCTATATCAAGATGGATGGTTGGATGGATGGATGGATGGATGGATGGATGGATGGATGGATGGATGGATAGCCAGACAGATAGGCAAACTTGTTGGTTTGCATGTATATTCCTTTAAACTCTAATCTTGGTTTGTGATGATCTGCTGATTTATAATAATAAGTTTACATGTATCTTTTACTGTTTACCATAAGCCCCACGTAGAGAGGAATATGATTTTGACTCCTTGTTTTAGACTCTAACATGGAATTACCATTGAGTGAACATGAGTTGAATAAAGATGTTAATGGGACACAATGAGCATAGGTTGTAGTCAAAAACCTGGAACTTGGGGGCGAGGGGGAGGGGGGACTTGAAATCTGGAGTAAAGATATTCTATTTTCACTTTGAGCAGTTTTTTATGCTTTCCACAGCTAGGTTTCCTATGAGCAAAATGAAGGCAATATTAGTGCCATACTGTGAGACTATGGAGAGCATTAAAGGAAAGAACACAGCGTGCAGCAGCACCCCCCTCGTAGCAGGCATCCACATGTACTCATTATACATTCATTCTCATGTGTTTTTATTTAACTTTTTGTTATAAAATTGTCATCATGGAATACTCTCCCTCTCTGCTCATGTTCTTCTGGATATAATTTGTAGCTGTTTTAGATGGAAACTGAAACTTTCTAGCCCTCCACAGGTGTTTGATTGGGTCTCAGGAGGAGAATGTGTCATTCTTTGCAAGGGGCATGTGTTGCTCCGGGGCAGAATTGAGGGACCACAGGCTGTGCCCAACCAGGAGATGCACTGTCTGGGTGTAGCCTGTGTCACTGAGATGGCTCACCCAATGATCACCTCTGGGATTTGCCACTTCTCCCCTTTCATTCTTTTGAGTCCTCTGTACTTTTTTTCATTTCATCAGGAAAGTATAGCTGTGTTCTGCTCATAGACCAATTTGTTCTGATTTTAATTTAGCTTCACATGCATCAGTTGAACAACAAAGCCTCAAAGCGCCACAACTGAGTTATCGAAAATTCACAACTAGTTCTCGGCATTTGCAGGTTTTTTTTTTTAATATTATCGATGTCTGAGATGGCAAAGGGGAGCTGGGTGAGGGGGGGAGCTGGGTGAGGGGAACAGCTGGAGCTAATGTAGACTTTAAAGACGTCTCACACCCCCTTGCCTAGACCAATGTGTAACCCCAAGGAAAGTCTCAGAAGTGTGGCTTCATTAGAAACTCAGGATTCATTTTAACCTTAATTGCTCCTTTGTCATCTCTTAAAGCTGAGACCTAACCCTGTAAGAATAAACTCATAGTCCCTGATTCCTGACACTGTTTGCCCTTGGTGACTATTCCCAGAAGGCCTAAACACTATGGCTAATTTCAGTAAATGTTTGCATGCTCTTTCCTATGAAGTTAATGCTTAACAAGTTCCAGAGGAACCAATTTCTTGCCCGAGGAAACTTATTGACCAAGTTCCCTAATCATTCTTAGTCATGGCCCAGTGGAATCCCCCTAGCAGAGGGAGGTTGTTAAGGGGCCACTGGAGGCAGTTACAGTTTAGTTACCAAGGAAACAGATCCACTCTACAGAGAGAGACCAGGGACCAGGAAACACATGTATTTGTGTTACCTCTTCTTTTCGTTTTCAGGAGAAGTAGGCGAACAGTGGGCACAAGCAAATCGTGATGTACTTCCTTCCTCTACAAGTCATTGAGGAATTGCCTACCGTGAACCCTCTAAAGCAGCACTCACAAACTTTGTAGTCTGAGGACCCTTTTAAACTCTTTGAATTTGTAGAAAATCCCCAAAGTGCTGTTGTTTATAAAATTCATAGTAATTGATGTAAAAATGATGATAAATTTAAGTGAAAAGAACTGTACATTCTTTAACCAGAATGTAAGGATTTGAACAGACCCATCTCCCAACTCATGAGAAACCTCAGGGGAGGTGGTACTTCTCCAAGTGTGCTTGTTTAAAATTCTAATGCAGTGAATATTTAAGAATGCAACATAGGTATCTTATTGCTTGTGATGAAATCCATAAGAAGCTTAAAGACAAATATTGTTCATTATAATGCCTTCTGAAAAGAACCCTTTAATAGCGTAGAAATAATTTTCATAAAACCTTTCCTACAGAGGCAATCTATTATCAGATTCCAGTTCAGACTACTTTTAAAATATGTATTTAGGGATGCCAAAATATTCATTGTTTGGCTGACTTCAAGTCATGAGGCTTATACAAATTTTCTTTAATGAATATTACATATTGATGAAAAGCAGACTTACTAAATATTCCTCCAAAAATACACGCTGTTGGTTTGCTGGGGCCACAGGAGCAAAGTGTCACTCTCACTGACTGTTAAGGCAACAGTATTTTATCTCATGCTGTGGAGGCTGTGAAGTCCAAAACCAAATTGTGGACAGGATTGGTCACATCTCTACCTAAATCTCCTCGGTCTGCCTAAGGACCCCAGTTGCATTGGGTGAGGACCACTCCTAATATTCTAGCCATAACTTAATTATCCCTAGAAATACCCTGTCCCCAAATAGGGTCATGTGCTGAAGTACTAGGAATTAGGACTTCAACTTTCTCTCTCTATAGTAATATTTTTATGAGGACTATATATAATTAATGGATTATGGTACTTTAGAAAATCTGTGGGAAATTCTTATTATTAAATTCCATTTCCCTGAACTTTTTGCAGCCCAGTATACTTTGAACATGCATATGCACACACAGACTTAATGCAATCTAGTTTTTTATTGTAATTTCCCTTAGATGGTTTGCCAGTGCAAACTATTATTTGTCAAAGTACAGTGACACAGGAAATAGTATGCAATTAGGGATCTTTCGAAATCTAATGACTATCCAATAAGCTGCAAATCTTCAGAAGTAAGGACTGGCTCATTGAGATTTGGATCTCTTTTGAAAGAATTTTTCTTAAGAAAAATTGCTTTATATAACAAATGAACAAATGAGTGAATGTTTCTTTGGAAATTTTGTGTTTGGATTCTTTTCTTTGCTTATTGGATTGTTACAGACAGACAATAGTTAATGGGTAGTTTTAACAGCTAACAGAGGGAAATTTCAGGATTTCCCATGAAAGACTTTTGCCTATGCTTGTTAGATGTCCAACTGGAAGCAACATTGTGCAACAACCAGATATTACTCAGAGATTTCAGCCTTCTGATAATGGCATTTTTTCCTTTTTTTTCTCTTCGAAACTCTAATTAAAATTACACCTCCACCCCTACGAAAAGGGAGGGGGTGGACTTTCCATGAAGTGATTGATTGCTTCATAGGAGGAAAATGATGTCACTTCTCTACTGTCTCAGAACAGGAATGAAGGTATTTTTATATAAATTCAGTGAGTGTATGGTTTCCTTGTAACCAACAAACAATAAAAATGTTATTTTTAAATTTTTTTTATTTGAAAGACAGGGAGAGAGAGAGAGAGAGAGAGAGAGATTTTCTATTTGTTGGTTCATTCCCCCAAAAGGCCCCAGTAGCCAGAGCTGGGCTAGTCTGAAGCCAGGGATTTCTGCCAGGCCTCCCACATAGGTGCAAGGAGCTAAGTGTTTGGGCCATCCTCTGCTGCTTTCACAGGTGCACAAACAGGGGTTTGGATCAGAAATGGGACAGCAAAGTCTCAAACTGGCACACATATGAGATGCTAGCACTGCAGGCAGAGGCTTAATGTGCTATAGCATGGCACCAATCTGAAAGTGTTTAATTTTGCACTGTTACAGAATGTCTACTTACTTATTCTGGGAAAGATACACATAAAGCAGGCACAACTCAGTTATTCAAAGGGTCTCCAAATTTTATACAAAATGTATATTATGGAGAAACATGCACATTATTTCCTCAGAAATTTTGTGCCAAACTAACATCTCATTCCATTTTCCTGCAACCTTGTTGAAGTACCCTTGTATTTACGTCCCAAAAGAAATAGAAATTATATGTGTGGCCAGTATAGTGGCTTTTGGCCTAAAAGAAATTTGACTAGATTTCCAAAACTGGTTTGTAGATGAAAAGGATTATAATAGTATAAGTGACCTTAAAAAATGGTCAGATGATATTCTCTGTATGATTGAATGCTAAAATAACCAGATAAAATCAAGCTATGTGTTACAATGAAGCTCTGTTTCTGAGTAGAGCCATCGATAAATATGAGCTGCTCTTTTAGCATTCATGGAACAGATTTTTTAATTCTCTCTGTTTGTAGGCTTCTTGGAAATAAACCGAGTAAGTGGAAAGTGTGTGTTCTATAGGCCAGACTAAAGTTTCCGTCGATTAGACAAGTAATACATTGGCATATATAAAAATTTGCGAACACTTATTTACTATGATTTATCAAACCCACTTTTTGAAAAATATTTATTTTTTAGTAAAGTGAACATTACAAAGAGAGGGAAAGACACAGAAAGATCTTCCATCTGCTGGCTTACTCCTAAAATGACCATAGCCGTCAGAGCTGAGCCTGTCCAAAGTTGGGAGCTAGGAGCTTCTTCCAGGGCTCGCACATGAGTGCAGAAATCCAAGCACTTGGCCCATCTGCAGCTGCTTTCCCAGACCAGTAACAGGGAGCTAGAAGGGAAGTGGATCTGCCAGGACACAAACCAGCTGCTCATATGAGATGTCAACCACACAGGTACAAAGTTAGCCTTCTAGGCCACTCTGTCTTTCCCAATCAAACTCACTACCTGAAGAATGTTTCATAGAAATTAAAGCACCAGAATCTATAAATATGAACTAAATTAGGTTATTGTCAAATGATAATGTTAGAGTCCGGGCTAAAGCCCCTGGACGTCAGGGTGCAAGCTAGCCAACCCCTAGAGAACGACAAAGAGTCTCACTGGTAATGCAAACAGCAAACAGAGTTTATTGCACCAGCATGCTGGGGCCAGACCACACTTGGGGCACATAGGCCAGCCAAGCAGGGCGGTCGGACCACAAACAGCTCAAGACAGAAGCTTATATAGGCCCTTTGGGGCTGGGAAATACATCAAAAGTAACAACCTTAGACATGTTCATTTTTATGGCCTTCAGGCACAGGCAGCCTGTTCTGTTCCCATACCCATTATCTGTATGGCTCATCCCATTCTCACACCCATATCTTCCTCCTATTCCTGGGACCGGAGAAGAATTGTGCCCTTGCCCTCCTGCACCTGGGTTCACAAAGTTGCAGGACGGCAAAAACAGATTTATCACTAAAGCGGAATCCTCCCAAAGTCCAGGCGCCTCCTGGCCTAGCAAAGTAGCAATTTTCGCTACACAAAGGAACCTCACACTGCCCAACAATAGCATTTTATCCACACTCTAACAATCTATCATCACAAAAAAAGAAAACATCAATAATGCCACTCCTTATAAACTGCTGAAGCAACTGTAATCCCAATTTAAAGAATAGTATGCATCTGTGTGAGGTGTGGGAACATTGACAAGTAAACATGCTCCTGATAAATGAAGGTGAAGAACTCAACAAATTAAACATACTCATCCCAAGAAATGCAAACTGGTTTCATCGTTTATTAAATCTAAATGAAGTCCAGTTGGACAGTGACCAAACACAAGAAGACTTATCGACAAGTCAGGCACTGCGTAAAACCACTTTTCTTTGCCATAATTTCATCAAAGCCTTTTTCATCTCATTGTTTCGCAAGCTGTAGATAAATGGATTCAGCAGAGGTGTAAGCTGTGAGTAAGCCAGTGACATCAGTTTCTTGGTCTCTGCGGAGTAGTGAGACTTGGGTTGTATGTAAGTCATATTGGCTGTGCCGTAGAAGAGGGTGACAGACGTGAGATGGGAGGCACAGGTAGAAAAGGCCTTTTGTCTCCCAGAAGTTGATGGCATTTTCAGGATGGCAAAGAGGATTCGAATGTAAGATAAGAGTATCAACAAGAAAGGAGCTGTAACAATCAAAATGGTACCCGTGAAAGCATAGATTTCAAACAAGAATGTATCTGCACAGGCAAGCTCAAGAACTGGGGGAGTTTCACAAAAGAGATGATTAATTTCCTTGGAACCACAAAAGGGAAAGCTAAACACCCATGTGGTCTGCACTGTGGCCACCATAATCCCTGAAACCCATGAGAACACTACCAGTTTCCTAAAAACACTTCTTTTCATCATCGTTGGGTAGTTCAGAGGATGGCAGATGGCAGCAAATCGGTCATAAGCCATGGCCCCCAGGAGGAAGCACTCAGTGCCACCGAAGAGAAGAAGGAAGTACATCTGTGCAAAGCAACGCACAAAAGAAATTGTCGTTCTCTCCGTGGAGAGGACCACCAGCATTTCTGGTGTGGTGACAGCACTGAAGCTCACCTCCACCACAGATAAGTTCTGGAGGAACAGGTACATGGGGATGTGGAGGCTCTGGTCCAGGGAGATGACCACTATAATGATGGCATTTCCTATGAAAGTTACCAGGTACACAACCAGGAGAATCCCAAATGCTTGCTCTTGGAATTCAGGGAAGTTAGAAAAGCCCAAGAGGATGAACTCCAACACAGAGCTTTGGTTTTGTCTCTTCATTGCAGTAAGAGAAGCCTATTTTGCTTTTATAGGTAGAGCTTAGGAAGTATGACGTCCTAGTCCAGTAGCTGAGAGTCTGAGTCTGGGATTCTTGACAGGATGGGTGATGACATAATCTTTTGACACAGCTTCAAGTTGGCAATTTGAAGAAGGGCCAATAGCTTGTAATTGGGAGTCTTTAAAACATCAATGAAGAAGTGAGGAATTTTAAATCAGAATCGTGTTTCAAAAGTACAAAAGAGGGCCCAACGCTGTGGCCTAGCGGCTAAAGTCTTCGCCTTGAATGCACCAGGATCCCATGTGGGCACTGGTTCTAATCCTGGCAGCTCCACTTCCCATCCAGCTCCCAGCTTGTGGCCTGGGAAAGCAGTCGAAGACAACCCAAAGCCTTGAGACCCTGCAGCCGCGTGGGAGACCTGGGAGGAGGTTCCTGGCTCCTGGTTTCAGATCGGCACAGCATCGGTCATTGTGGTCACTTGGGGAGTGAATCATCAGATGGAAGATCTTCCTCTCTGACTCTCCTCCTCTCTGTATATCTGACTTTGTAATACAAATAAATAAATCTTTTTTAAAAAGAAGTATAAAAGAATAGCAAACATCTTTGGCTACTTTTTTGCTATGTAAGTTGAAAATGAAAACACACACAACATTGTATTTAGAATCTATTGTCCACCTTGAGGTATACATGAGGACTACCCATTGTAATACTAGAGGGGAAACCAGTGGGTGGAAGGGAGATGCAAGGAAGAGAAGGGAAAAGCCCAGCATCTATGGAACTGTATCATAAAATAATGATTTTTTAAAAATTTTTATTGTTAATCACACTGTATTATGTGATACAGTTTTGTAGGCACTGGGATTCCCCCTCCCCCTCCCACAACCCTACCCCCATGGTGGATTCCTCCACCTTGCTGCACATTCACAGTTGAAGTTCAATTGGGATTCATTCACTGCATGCATATACCTAGCATAGAGTTCAGCATCTTATTGTCCAGATAAGTTTAGCGGTTTCTAGGGGAGATCTTCTCTGGTCTGATTTTAAAAGAAATAAAAAGAAACTAAAAAAATTAAATGTCTATAATTTTAAATGAGGATTTTAAAATTATAACAGCTAGGAGAAATATAGAGGCATACTTTGACAAATAGGTATGATGCATACCAAAATTTGGAATACATCCATATTACTTTGTTTAGCATGAACAATAAAAATAACACACTCAAATGGATAGAGAATTGTTCAACTGGAGTTGAATATTCAATAAGCTTATCTTAACATGCATAAACTGGGTTCAAGCATTTGGATTTCCAGTCAAGCTAATCATTACTAATTATGTTGAAATTTACCTCCATGGGTAAACAGAATAGTCAGTTCTACATAATCCTTGCTTATGACTACAGAACTACATCTGTACAAAGTTACTATTTTGGACCTTTCTGATTTTTGTGGTTCAATCATTTCTTTGTCTTTTTGTCTCTCTGCTCTCACTTCCTCCCTACACACACACACACACACACACACACACAAAGTGAGAGGGAGAGAGTTCATTAAATCGTTATCTATTCTGAAACACCAATTGGACACCTCTCACATGGGAGACTCTGCATCATTAGAGATCATTTTGGGCCTTGAACTCTATGAGAGCTTGTATTTAACCACACAGCTTACAACATCAGCCCACATGTACCACCTCAGCACTCTCCTCCTGGTTTAATTTTATCACAACATTCATCACTGACTGAAAAAAATATATGTTGACTTGGGTTATGTGTCTGTTATCTGACTTCCCCTTCCAGAATGTGAACTCCTTCTTACTCTGTGTGGCTATAATAGATATTGACATCAGAGATCACTAAACAATATTTATAGGATTATTAGAGGAATAAATACTAAAATTAGAAAACCCTTGTTTCTACCATTAGCAAATATAGTGTCAAAAAAAAATAAGTCAAAGGCGAAAGAACAGAGACATCTGAGGCTCCATGGAGCTGGAGCTACCACTAGAGTGGGAGCTAATTCTGACTCTGTCACAACCTCCAAGAACAGTCTCTGCCTCTTCTGGTACTCACTTCCATCTGCATGGTTGGAAGATGCAAAATAATCCTTGGTTGTCCTCTTTGGTTCTAATTTGTTAACAGAAAACTTCAGACTGCAAGGCCTCTGTTTCATGCAGTTGGGAAGCAGGCTGAAGGGCAGGTGGCATAGTGATGGGTGGACACAGGGGGCACATATGCTGTCTTGCTTGCTTTCATCCAGGCAGCCACAAACAGAGCTGACCAGTTTGCTCCCAGTCAGCTGTTCTTTAGAGCTTCTCTCAGGACAGAACGCTCTGTTCTCCCCATTGTCACCCAGATCAGCTCTCCCTGTCCCCAGCATTTTACACATTTTTGAAACCCTCAATTCTTTAACATCTAGAACCCCTCAGCAAATCCATGTCCACTGATATTGAGGTCTACTGCAGTCTACGTTTCTTCCTTCTCCACCTCCCCCGACCACTAGATGAAATCCTAACTGGCTTCCCATATTTTGTATCTTCTCCAATCTGTCCTTCTCACTTATGTCTCACATTCTCCTTTCCCCCCAAATCTTGTCAATCAGTAGAATGAAATGCTCATTTCTCAGGCTTTCATTTAAAGGAAACCAGAGTTGTGACTACTTTAGTAGTTTAAATGAGGGAGAGATCGCTTGTGATTGGAAAGCGAAGGTAAATAACCATAGTCACAGGATGTCATGGGTGGGAAGGCCTTTTAGACAAAGTAGAAAAGCATCAAACAGAAGACGAATTTGCCCAGTCTTCACTGACGCTTTAATACTAGACTGGAGGCCCACTGGCCTTTGTGTGATGGTTTGTAAACAAGCATAATTTCAGGGTGGAACATGAGGAAACCAACAAACATAAGAGCACAGCAAGCCGAAGACATGCCATATTTGAGTTTAGATCATTAAGCCATTAGTAAAGAGTAAAAGGAAAGTTCATGTACTATATATGACCACAGTGATATATTAAAACTAAATGTCTATGTTAACTACAGTATATTTTAGGGACCAGTACCATGGCACAGCATCACCACCTTGGCGTCCCATATCAGAGGGTTGGTTTGAGTCCCAAATGCTCTGCTTGCAGACCAGTGAGTACCCTGCTACTCTGCCTGTGAAGGCAGTGAAAGATGGACCAAGTGCTAGGGTACCTGCCATCCACAATAAGAGACCAAAATGCAGCTCTTGGCTGTTGGCTTTGGCCTGGCCACTCCCTAGCCGTTATAACCATCTGGGGAGTGAACCAGTGGATGAAGATCTCTCACTTTCTTCCTCTCTCTCTCTGTTGGCCTTTCAAATAATAAAATCTCTGTGTGTGTGTAAGAAAATCTCCTAATAAGTGAAATGGATCCTGCCAGAAAAAGCCCGAAATATTATTTCTGATAGATAAAAGTATATATTCACCTTCAAATGTATAAGGTTAAATGTATAAGACTAAATAATTTTGTTAAATGAAACAGAGTATTCTATGAGAAATGTAGGATTGATAAAGTTATGGAAAAATAAAAGTATTGTCTTTATGAGTTCTTAGACTGAACCTTAATATTCCATGCTTTCTCTTTAACATGAGATAACCTAAATTTGATTAATTCACTATCTATCTATTCCACTAACTTTCTCTGTAACCTTAGGCAAATAACTCCCTTATCTGGTTCACTTTTTGTATGATTGACCTAATTTCTAAACACCCTGATCCCATCTTCTTGACTATATTCCTTTAGAAATGCACTATTTGCACAAGCAAGCTATCTATATCTATAATTATTATCCAAAGATATATGTGCATATGAAAGGCAGGCCAATGGATTTCCTTACCTGAGTAGTGAGTTATAACTTTTGAAACACCTGCAGTTATCTGTGGGAAAAGCTGTGAGTGGTAAATACAATGACCGGTACTCAGGCAGAATCTTCAGTTCCATACCATTCACTGTCTCTGATTTTCATCTCATTTAATCAGAATTTCACCTCTTCGGTTAAAAAACAGTCCCATGAATGCAACCCAGTGACTAGATGCATTGATTTTAAAATATTACATGACATTGAATTGCATACCCTGGGAGTAACCTCCTCTGGAGATCTTGCATTCCATTTACACAGATTTTTCCCTCTGTGGAGGTGAGAAACCTCAGCTGTATGAACCGGGGCAGCATTCCAAGTTTTTAGAGGGAATAGACACCTCGTTACACCAGAGGCTCAATTCCACCGTGATTTGTCCCATTGAGAAAATGAAAGCAGAGACTGGATGAATTTTAATAAGCAGGTACATTGAGAAGCAAGAGATAGGGGTGTGAGCAAAGGCAGGGGCTGAGCTGGACAGACTTGTTTGTTGTTCTTTCTTTGGGATTTTCTGCATAGGCAGTTGTGTCGCTTGCAGCAAAGGCAGTTTTCTTCTTTCCCAATCATCTTTCTTCAATTTCCTTTTCTTGGTGTATTGCATCCATAGGTAACCCAACACAGTGCTCCTTGCCTTATTCCTGATCTTATAGCGAAAGCATCTAGTTTCTCACTGTTCAAGTATGATTTTATCTATAGGACTTTTGTCTAACCAAGCAAAATTCCCTCTGTTCATATTTTACTGAGTTTTTATCATGTGTGGATGTTAAATTTTGTCAAATAATTTTTCTATTCATATGACTATAACTTTCTCCTTTAAGTTACTAATATGGTGTATTACATTATTTCCAATGTCGCACCAACTTTGTCAACTTGGAATAAATTTCATTTAATTAGATGTATAATTCTTTTTAAACATTGTTAGGCTCAATTTGCCCAACATTTTTAAAATATAAAAATATGAACACTCAACTCAGGAGATAGGTTATCTAAATTGTCCTTATAATTCATTAGAAAAAATGTAAATTAAAGTCACAATCCGATGCTGCATTATATACTTACCAGTTCAGCTATCTGTAGTTTGAGGCATCTGCTGGGTGTTCAAAGATTGTTGGAGTGTGCAGTGCCCTCTGAGAGGGAGTCCTGAGCCCAAAGAGTAAAGAAGGAAAGCTCCGTGTAAGAATGAAACAGTTTATTGAGGCAAATTACATATGGGTGTCAAGACCGGAATGAACAGACAACTGCATCATAAGCTGTTGCAAGGTTATTTTCTACAGAAGACAGTGAACAGGAAAGCTTTGAGGGCTAACCTCTCAGACATCCTGCTGCAAATAGCACATAATCTTTATGGCCTGGAGCAGTGCCAGCTGGATTAATAGGTGGTCAATCTACCAAATGAGATAGAGAACAAAGCAAAGGGATGAGACTCAAGATGGCATTACTATGGCTTGCTATTGTGCACTGCAGGTCTCAGAATGTGTCCTCCATGGATAGCACATGTTTTTCAGATTGATCCCAAAACATTAATGCATTCAAAGCTTTATTGGACTCTTTTCTGTCATGATTATTCAAATTCACACTATTTTATTTTGATATGCACTGCTCAGCCTTTCCCCATCTCCACTCTCCCCAACCCATCTGTTATTTTAAGTTCAGATTGCATATGTGCATATATATATGCATATATATATATGCTAAACATATACAATCTTATCCACATCCATTCACATAAAAGCTATGATGTACATATAGGCATGATAAAAGCAATATCTTTTCTTTTATTATTCTAATTTTCTTGTACATGAAAAATCCTACCTTGGCATTATTTCCATCTTGTGGATATGTAATTATCCCAACAGCATTTGTTGAAGAGACTAACCTTTCACCCTGGGTTATGTTCAGTTTTCTCTCTGTGAAAATTAGTTGATTGTATACGTATGGGCTCGCTACTGAGGTTTGTGTTCTGTTCCATTGATTTCCTTGTCTTTGTACCAATGCCAGACTGTTGTTATTGCTACTGAGCTGTAGTACATCTTGATTTTTAGTATTGTGATTTCTCCAGTTTTGTTTCATTGTTCAGAATAGGTTTGGCTATTTGTGGTGTCTTGTGTTTCCAGACGAATTTTTGCACCATCCTTTCAAGCCCTGAGAAGAAGGTTGTTGGGATTTTGGTTTGGATTGTATTGAATCTGTAGGTTACATTTGATAACATGGACATTGGGATGATGTTGATTCTACCAGTCTACAACATAGTAAATTTCCTTATCTTTTAATGTCTTCTACTTCTTTCTTTAATGTTTTGTAATTTCCATCATAGAAGTCTTTCATGTCTTCGTTTAGGTTTGTTACAAAGCACTTAAGATTCTTTTCCACTATTTTTAATGAGACTGTTCTTATACAATCTTTCTCAGAAATAGAGTTGTTTGTGTATTCCAAGGCCATCCATTTCTGTTCATTTATTTGTATTCTGCGATTTTGTCAAACTCTTATGATTTCCAATAGTCTCTTTGTTGAGTCTTTTAGTTCTCCTATGTATAGAATCATGTTATCTGCAAACAGTGATAATTTGACTTCCTCATTTCCGATTTGAATTCCTTTAATTTATTTTTCTTGCCTAATGGCTCTGGCTAGGATTTCCAGTACTATATTGAATAGCAGTGGTAAAAATGGATATCTTTGTCTGGTTCTGGATCTTAGAGGGAACGCTTCTAGTCTTTCCCCATTCAGTATGATACTGATGTTGGGGTTTTCGTATATTGCTTTAATTGTGTTGTGGAATGTTCCTTCTGTGCCTATCTTGCTTAGGGTTCTATTATAAAGTGATATTGTATTTTATTGAATGATTTCTTGGTCATATTGAAATGATTATATGGGTTTTGGTCTTCATTTTATTAATGTGGTGTATCACATTTATTGATTTGCATATGTTGAACCATTCGTGCATACCAGAGATAAATCCCACCTGGTTTGGTAAATGATCTGTCTGATGTATTTTTGGATTCTGTTGGCTAGTATTTTGTTGAGGATTTTTGCATCTGTGTTTATCAGCAGTAACCATTCATAGCTGTCTACTAGCCATGCTCCTAACTTCAGTGTGCCATGAAGATGATCTGCCATGTGTAGCACAAAAGCCAAACTTAATATTGTCACATGTGAGAAGGTCTTCAAAACATTCACGGAAAATGTGTATTATGAAAAAGAAATGTATGGGTATCAATCGTTTTTTTTTTTTTCTTGCCACCAGCCTTGTGACTTACTCCCCCAAATTCTTGCAACATCCAGGGTCAAGTCAAGCGAAAGCCAGGATTGCAGACCTCAACCCAGGAATCCCACATAAGTGACGGGAATCGAATCACTTGGAACATCACTGCTGCCTTTTAGGATCTGGAAGCTGGAGTTAGGAATGGGGGTGAGTACCAAACCCAGACAGTCCAATGTGGAATGTAGGCATCTTAATCATGAGGTTACATGCTTGTCCTCATTTTCCTTTTTGAAATTCCAGAGTGAGGGGAAAAGGGGGAAGGTTTCCAGGAATAATTAGAGCCACTCAGCCGGTGTCTTACTACCTGTGGCTCATGGCTCCTGCCTGCTTTGCACCAGCCCCTTCTATCCCAAGCTTCTTCCACTCAGGGTTGCCAGATGGAGCACGTAAGATTAAGAACCCCAGTTACATTTGAATTTCAAATAAATAACACTTCGTTTTTCAGTAAGTCTTGTGCAAAAAAAAATATGGTTTTTTTTTCTTTGTTTCTCTGAAATCCAGATTTACCTGGTGTTTGTGTTTTATCATCCAGCCTTTCTCTACCTGCCACTCTCAGACCCCATTATTTAGACAGGGTTCCCACAACTCTTCATGAGGAGCACAATTCCTTCCTTCTGGCCACAGCTTATCCTTTTCTGTGGACATGCTCCTTATCCACCCATGAGCACATACCTAAGGAACAGGTGGGAATAGACTCTGCATACTCCCTCTAAGCCACCTAACTCAGTAGCCGGGGAGCATCTCTCTCTCTTTCTCATACACACACACACACACACACACACACACACCCCTGAGGGAGGCCCCATCCATCAGTCATGCTTGCAACTGTGTGCCACATACCAGAACTCCTTCCTCTGGAAAAGCATCCTCCCTTACCGACCGAGCCCAGGGAGTGTATCTATGTGACCTGATGTGTATGGTAAAGTGACCTAGGCCACATGACTATGGCCTAGCCAGTCAGAAGTTTATCATCCAGACTCCGATGATTGCTTTATGGCATGTTCACAGGGGCAGATCAAGATCCTCCCCAAAATCCCCTGCTGGAGATAGCACTCTCTGTCTTTGGGATTGCTGACTATGAAGAACACACGACTGCTGGCAGCTGGAGGCTGCTGTTCCTCTCAGAAGAGAGGGGAGTACCGTGATACAAAACTGTATTTAACGGGAGAGAATGGGGCTGAGATTTGCGCAGCTGGGATGTCTCTTGTGCTTATAAGTAATAGAAAGAAACCACAAAGAAGCTTGAGCCCAAAGAGACATTGACGACAGCGATTTTGAAGCATCCTATACAAACTCCCATGAGTGATCTGGCCAGCCTTGAAGACGACTGGATTTAGGGGTGTGTCTACCATGGGCATCACTGTCTCCCTCTCCGTTCTTCTGTCAGTGCTTTTGGCGTGTGTTCTTGGGTCAGCACTTAGTCTCCCCTTTGCCGGCACCCTGGGCTTCTCCGCTTGTTCACTGGGAGTTACCCCACATCGAACGAAGCTTCTTTTCCAGAACATGTGGCAGGCTTCTTCATCTCATTGCTGTTCTCGGTGTCCCACATGAGGTCCCCGGGGTCTAATTCCTGATAAGGGCCCCACCCCACAGCCCTGGAGCTCAGCTCTTCTAGAACAATCTCCCCAGTGGTGTGAGGAATCAACATGAGAAATTACATCATGAAAAAAGATCAAGAGTTGCACAAGCGAGGAGGTAGAAATAGGGCTCAATTTAAAGAGACGTATTAATATGAATGAGCTTTTAATAAGCAGAGGCATAAAGGGGGAATCATATTCTTGGAATGAGCAGAGGAATGGCAGGCAGCAATTCACAGGCTGACCCAGCCAGTCCTACTTCTGCATAAGTGATGATGCAGCCCCGTTTTTTCCATGCCTGCACTGGGGAGTGAATGAGGCCTTGGGAAGCCTGCCCCCTTTTGTCTGTAGCCAATTTGTTGAGATGGCACACATCCCAAGGCTGAAAGGGGAGGACCTTCTAAGAATATTTTTCTTCCTGGAATAAGGAAAAATAAACGTGAGAAGGAATTGATTCACATCCTCTGCTATGCCTGCTTTTGGACTAGATCATGCCAGTTTTGAAGCACAGAGCTGTGACAGCCATCTTGGGTGTAGAAGAAAACATGTTTAAGGCTGAACATTCAGAAAGCCAAGGATGGCAGAGGTACAGAGTGAGGGATCTGGGGAGCTTGAGGATGTTTTAGATTCATCCTGTCCTCTCAATAAATCCTAGAACCCACCTCAAAATAAATAAATAAATAAAGTAGAGTTTCCAAGACTGAAGTTCTTATCGGCCATGGTCCTTGGCACAATTCCAACACATACAAATTTTAGAAATTTCTGAAAAGAATGGGAAACTTCTCTTTACTTAAGCAACAATTGACCACAAATACAGAGTCAAGAGAACACTCCATTATTGAACAGTGTAAATTTTAATGTGTATATATATATATATTTTTTAACAAAGCTTTGTTTGAAAGGCAAGTGTGTATGTCAGAGAGAAACAAGAAATCCTTCCCATCAGCTGATTCACTCCCGTAATGGCCTCCATGGCATGGCCAAGGTCAGCAGCTGCTTCCAGATCTCCCACTTGGGTAACAGGATCCAAAGTCCTTCGTCACCTTCTCTCCTCCCAGGTGTATGAATAGGGAGCTCTATTGGAAGAAGAGCAGCTGGAACTCATATCAGTGCTCTAATATAGCATGCCTGCATAGCAAGTGATGGATAAACCTGTTGCCCCATGACATTGGCCCCAATATTTCCTTTAAATGCTGAGATTTATGTGCTCTGCATTTATCCATATCTTACAGCATGCCCACAATACCCAATTTATTGTATCAACAAGTTTGTTTCACAGATAACAGTGGTCAGACTCAAAGGCTTAGTCATGTAAAAGGAGTGGCTGAAAGTGGACACTACCCTATTGGAAGCCATTAACAGTCCCTAGGAGGAGGGTGCTAACCAACTGGATTTGAGACATTGATGGTAAATACTCTACATGGTCTTCCCTTAGGGACAGGGGTCAAGTCTTTTGATCCTCTGTTATTGAATACTCTTATCCATTTCTTCCTCCAGACTAATGGCCATTAGTCTGATCTCTCATCGCTCCATCCTTTTCACTCTGTCTTCCTTCTTCCTCCTGTCCTTCCATTTCAATGAGCTTCAGACCCTTTAACAGTCTTATTTCTCTGATTCCCATCCCACTGTCCCCAACTTCTTTATCTACTTCCTCTGTTTCTCTGTCTTTTTCATTAGAAATCGCCTTTTGTGCCCGTACCATGTTACTTTGGCCCATAAGAGCACACTGCTGATCCGCTCTCTGTCCATCAATCAAGCTGGTTTTGACACAAAATGAATTCTTTCCATGGGGTCTCATATTTGAATGATCCACTCTGAATGACACACCAGTCATCTGAACACTTCTTGCCAGATTCTTTATTGGAGCCTCATAAAGGGAGAATTCCAAGTCCCAGATTCTTTTATGTTTCACAGATTCCATTTGTTGTTTAAAATACTTCAGCTCCTGTGCTATCGAAGGGGCAATTCTGAAGCAGAACTTTAGCTCCAAGTTGGAGCAGTTCTCTTTTTTCGATATATCCCATAAAAACTGCATACAAAGATTCATCTCCTTGTCCCTTTCCTCCAGCAGTTTTCCCACTTCTCTGCAGGACTTCTTTCCTAGCTGGTTGTGGTTGTCTTTTACTAGGTAAGACATCGCATGAAAGTATTCTTGGAAGCTAATGTGCCGGAAACTGTAGAACTTCTTCATGCCAAGTCCTTCTTGGTAATTGTTGCTGCTCAGGAAAGCACCAAGTCTGGGCCCATCTAAATTGTGTTTCCTGAGGTCAGCTTCTTCAAATAGAAACCTGTGACACTGGGTCCCCTCAAATGCCAAGGAGCAAAGACCCTCCAGGACCCCGTGCCGAGTAAGCGCAGGGCCCCTGTCGTCGTCTGGTGACAGGAAGGTGGAGACGTAGGCAGTGAAGATGTCAGTGCTGTTATTGGGCATCTCTGAGACCTTCTGGCCTCTCTCCATCTTCTTCCTCAGCCAGGAGCAGACCATCCAGCAAATGCCTGGCACCTGACACGCTTTGTAAAGAACATCATTTCCTTGGACAACTTCAAAAGCATTTCTGGCTTGCTCCTCATTGGTAAAATAGGAGCTGAAATACTCCCTCCTCTCCTCCTCAGAGAAGCCTAGGACGTGGACATGGCTGGGTTGATACAGCAAGGGCTCCAGATTCCGCAAAGCCGAGGGCCGTGTAGTGATAACCAGGGAGCACGTGGGAAGAACCTTCCTCCTGATGAGGCGGTACAGCAGGTTCTCCATGGGGCTCGGCTGCCTGAAGGGCCTCTGAAGCTCATCAAAGCCATCCAGGATGAACAGGAGCCTCTCCGGCTGCTTCAGAATCTCTGTGATGGGGGCTTCCTGGTCCCCACAGCACCAGAAGAGGAGCTGGTCCAGTTTTCTTCCTGGCAGCAAGACCACTTCTCTGCAACTCAGGTAGAAGACATAATCAAACGAGCCTTGGTAAAGGGTACCATTGGCCCAATCCAGCAGCATTTTCTTTGTCTGGGTTGTCTTGCCAGTGCCAGCATTCCCTTGGAACACCACTACACGTGGGGCTGGATCAGGTATCTCTCCTGAACCAAACAGATCCTCCACCTGGACAGAATCCAGCTCCCACTCTGAACTGAGAGCTGATCTGGAGCTCTCAGCGCTGGGCTTGATCACAAGGAGCAGCTGTTTGTAGGTACTGTCGATCCCTCCTTCCTGCCTCTCTTCTAGACAACGCACATGCTCCCGGTATATTTCTCTGTAATCTGAACCAGACAGATGAGGCATTAGGTGTAACATGAGAGTTTTTTAAAAAAAAAAGTCTAAATAGACCCTTCAAGCTCTGACTGTGCTCTTCAATTTCTAACATGAATCTTTTTGAAGATTATGCTTCTAATTTCATGAAGGATCCCATATGTGTATAGGAGTGTGTGTGTGAGAATGGGTGAGTATTCATGTGAAACGCCCCCATGGGAAGAGGTGAGCAGAGAGAAAGGAACAAGAAGGAGAAGTTGCAGGCGGTGGGCAACCTCAGCCTATCCTGAGAACAGACGGGTCGGATTCTAAAGAGAGCAGCTCTGAGTCCACAGATCCCTCACGTTTCTGTCCAACAAAGGAGCTCATAGGAGTGAAGGGAGCCCGTGAGAGGGAGCACAGGCAGCAGCAGGTGACTCTCTCCTCCCCAGAAGCCCTGAGAAGGAATAGGAGGCTCTGTGCACCCTACTGTCTAGACTGGCTCCACACAGGAAAAACATGGAAAGCAGCCTGAGCTGTATTCCAGTTCTGACTGCCACACCTGATGCCAATTCTTCCAGTTAGTACAAAGCCCTTCACTGATGCCACTCATGGTCTCCAAGCCATTTCTCCACACCTTCCCCCTTCTCTGATCCTTGCAACTGCAGGTAGGCAGTGGAGTGTGATGGCCGTGAAATGCTGTAATCTTTCTATCAACACATCCCTGCCATCTGCTCTTTCCAACCAGCACTTACTGAACCCTCTGTTAGAGGCCACCTGGGACCCCTGAGCACTGGGCACTCCCAGTGAAACGCAGAAGGCAGAGTGAGAAAAGACATGAGAGATCATAGAGGTGGATTCTGGTACCGTCCCAAACTCCCATCTCCCTGCAACATACTCACCATTTAAACAAACGAGGTTGAGCTGATCCACAAGTTCCATCAAGTGCATTTCCTTCAAGACTTCAAGCACCACTTTCACAGCCTCCTGTGCTCCATATATTAAAATCAGTTGAGATGCCAGATCTGGCTGACTCAGGCCCTCCAGCTCCCCTCGGGTCAGCTGGCGATGGCCCTTAGCTGGGGTCTTATTCTGTAAGTGGTATTTCAATAATTTGAAATTTTTTTCTTCAAGTTCATTCAAGGCCCAGATCAATGCCTGCTGGGGATTTGGGACCATGGCCATGATGATCTGGAAATAAAGGTTGAGATTCAGTCAAGGAGGCAGCAGGAGAGAACCACTGGTGAACTGAAGGTACCTGGGTGTAACAGGCAAAACAGCCACCTGTGTGGGTGCTGGGTTGTATCCCGGCTGCTCCAACTTTCGGCAAATCTGTGAAATATGGCCAGGGCAGATGAGAGACAAGGTACAAGATAACTACAGATTTCCAACAAAGATGGATACACAAGAAAGCAGAGGATATTGATGGGTCGGTCCCTGCTGCCCCTTTGCCAGGTGGCCTATGTGATTGCATCAGCAAGAGTTAGGAAGGTGTGTGGGAGCATGGATTCTCTTGCTGTCCCTGTCTGTCTCCCTGCCCCCACATTTGTCTTTCACTTCTCCCTCATTTTCCCCTCTTTTCCACGCACATTCTTTCTCAGCCCCTGTATGCCTCCTTAAACAGATAAGTAAGGGAAAAAACAAAAAAACTATGTTGGAGTCTAACGTTTCCATTGAAGTGAGCCTATCCCAGACTATGTGAATCCACACACAGCGTGACTGCAGGGACTTCTGAAACACGGCAAGAAAGTGAACCATGTGCTCAGCCTCACACACTCAGCCACTTGTGGAGTTTCCGAACTGGAAATCTAACTCAGAGAAGGAAATAAGTTCAATCCCCATAAGGAGGGAAACAGCCAAAGCTGGCATTATGGCATACTAGGTAAAGCAGCTGCTATATGGGTGCTGGCTTGTGTCCCAGCTGCTCCATTTCTGATCCAGCTCCGGGCCCATGGCCTGGGAAAATCAGCAGAAGGTGGCCAAAGTGTTTTGGTCCCTGCAATTTAGACAGAGATCAGGATGAAGCTGCTGGCTCTTGGTTTCAGCCTAGCTTAGGCCTGGCTGTTGCTGCCAGCTGGGTAGTAGAGTTGTAGACCAATAGATGCAAGACTCATTCTCTCTCTCTCTCTCTCTCTCTCTCTCTCTCTCTTTTTGTATCTCTGACTTTTAAAATAAAGAAAAACTTTAAAAATAGAGTATGTAGTTACCCAGAGTTTCTGAGATTTAACTATTAGAATTTCAACAATATACCAACAGAAGAGAGAAAGTGTTTGGAGGGTGTTAGGATACGAGGGATTTGGGCTGCAAGTCATGGGCCAGTTTGGAGTCCCAGGCCCAAGAAAGCAGGAGCAGGTGGCTCCAAAGGTGCAGGTTGCATGAGAGGACTCAGGGCTCCTATGCAAACCTCTGGTGTTGGTCGGGCTAATGCAAGGGAAAGAGAGGGCAACCCTGGGCCTGCCAAGAACACTGCAGTCTGTCTGGGTTGTTTCCACCTGTTCGGGGAGCTAGAGATAAGTTGAAAATGACTCAGCTCCCTGATGTAAAAACCCAAACAAGCCAGACTGGCTCCTTTCATCCCAAACCTACTAGCTCACTTCTGTTGGCAGTGGTGCTATTAAAATTGTAGATACCATCACCCAAGTGCTTGCATGTCATGTTGGAACTGAGAAAGAACTCCACCCATGCCTTTGGAAGCAAAGACACCCACACAGTAGATCTATCCATAGAAGAAGCACTTGTTTACCAGGAAACAGTTTTACCCCAATCCATCATTAATTGCAGTTGAGCAACAGTAGAAACAGGAGACATTGTTGCGATTCTTTCAGCAAGAGAAAAAGAGCCCAGCAGAGAAGCAGATGTTCTGTGTTCTTCACCAAGACAATAAACCCTTTTCTCTGCCTTGGCCTCATCAAACTGAGGCAGTTTGGAAAAGGAGTTAAGAATCACTACCTCATCATTGGCCATTGCATTTTTTTCTTCGAGTTTTTGAAACCACTGTAGGATGTACTGTCCCAATATGAAAAGGGAAGAAGGCAAGGGTGCCCTGAAATAAGAATGCAAGAACATCTCCAAGAAGGTGTGAGAGGTGAATTGATGGCTTCCAGCCTTCTGAAAGAACTTGAGAAGATACCAGAACATTGAGAAGCTACCAGAACTTACTAGCTAGCAGTAAGTTCCAAGAAAACAAGACAAGTGAAAGCCAAATAAAGAAATTAGTAGCTGTAGGGAAAGTAAAATGTAAGATGAGAAATCCAATATTAAACCACACATACTCAGAGGTGAATACTGTTTGAACAAAAATAATGATGTAACCACTGAATATTGATCTAATTAGATCATAAACATATTGAAAGGGTGGTGATGAAATATGCTAGAATATAAGGTCAGTAGATAATTCCTAAGATTTCTGACTCAAAAAGTAATGTTTACACATACTATTTGGGAATGCAGTGATATAAGAAGACACCAATAAAATTTAAAGTCTTTGCCTTGGGGAAGAATCGGGGAATAGTGGCAGTAATGGACTACAGTTTTGAGGCACGTACTTTTTAAGCTTAATTGGCTTTTTAAATCATGGGCATATAATTCTTTGATAAAGTAAGAACTAATTTAGAAAAGAAAAAATGGTAAGGTAGAGTAGAGTTAACATGTATAAGCAAATCTTTCAAAGAAGCTTGGCAACAAAAGAAATATAAAAGTTCCTGGGGTAATGTGGCAAACGTGGCACCCAGGTTTTGTTTGTTCACGCATGCAAGAAGGTCGAATATATGTGATTGCTAAGCTAAAGTATCCAATAGAGGCAATAGTATAGAGGTGGAGGCTAGAGAAGGAACAGAATGGAGGCTGGAATGGGTCCAAAACAAAGGGAAAAGATCAATCTTTAACAAGACAATGGAAGCAACATCCCCCTCCTTTTTGTGAGGAAAGCAACAGGGAGAGGGGGCATTCGGCAGAGAAAGACAGGTACCTGGGCTCTCTGATCATGTCCACGTGCCTGTATTCTCTAGGAAGCATGAATAACAGCATCGCCCAACAGCAAGAGGGCAGAGTGCTGGCGGCTGCCAGGCGCCTTCCTTCCTGTACCTTCCTCCCTCTTCCAAGGCCTGGCACCCACTGCTCAGCAGCTACCGCCGGAGTCCTGGAGCACTTCAGGACTAGAAGCTTCTCTCCAAGAGCCATGAGCCAATTGAGACTAGAGACAAAAGCAAGACAGCCAAGAAACAAATACAAGAGAAAACAGTGAGATAAGAGCTGCAACAACGAAATAAGAGAGCTCCGGAGGCCGCTTACCGGGACTGGATGGTGTCAGGCCTGGAGGTCCCTGGCCAGGGAGTCCGCAGAGTCGCTCACGAGCAAGTGAGAATAAGATGTGTAAAAAGTCGCTCTAAGAGGAGGGTGGAACCAGGAGGCAGGAGGTGAGAGGAGGCCGCCCTTCTTGGGGGAGGGCCTGTGTCGGGCACAGAGCTGACAGCAGGTACAACTTCACGTAAAGGGAGAGGATGAAGACAGGGACCTGGGCCAGAAACAGAGTCAGATCAGAAAGTGTAAGAAGAGACAGAGAGAAGCATGAGAAGACAAATGAGAGAAACGGACAGAGGGAGCTAGCTGGTCAGTGTGGTTCTCTCTCTCTCTCTCTCTCTCGCTCGTTCTCTCACACACACACTATATATAGGTTATTTCTTGACAACCAAGTCAAGAATCAGTAAAAATGATAAATATATATGAAGGAACTAACTAGAGTTTAAGTCAAGCTGCTGGAGTCTCCTGCCTGTATTATAATCCGTCCCTACCCATGCAAGTGGATACCAAGGCAAATTGGGTATACATCTTTACACTTAAGTTTTTAGAACTCCTTGTGTCTTTTTTTTTTAAAGATTTGGTTTATTTATTTTTTTATTGGAAAGGCAGATATACAGAGAAGAGAAGAGACAGAGAGGAAGACCTTCCATCCAACGATTTACTCCCCAAGTGGCTACAAGGGTCAGAGCTGAGCAGATCCAAAGCCAGGAGCTCAGAGCTTCTTCCAGGTCTCCCATACAAATGCAAGGTTCCAAGGCTTTGGGCCGACTGCTTTCCCAGGCCACAAGCAGAGAGCTGGATGAGAAGCAGGGCAGCCAGGATTAGAACCGGTGCCCATATGGGATCCCGGCACGAGCAAGGCAAAGACTTAAGCCACTAGGCTTCCACACTGGGCCCAGAACTCCTTATGTCTAACACAGGCAGGTTCCCCAACCCCAATCCATCCCCTCCTGTACAAGAGATCATTGAGATAGTTTTCCTGTGCCCCAAATATGGTCACTGTAGTCTTTATACCTTCATCAGCTATAATGTGTTAGCATGTAGGCTTGGTAAGTGAGACAGGAGCCCCGTGGCAGCCCCTTTGCAAGGATCTGTCTCGGCTGCCAGAGGCCCAAGAGTACTGCCACGAGGCCTGGAAGTGGAGGGAGACCCTCAGTCTCCCCGAGTGAGTTGGCAGCTTGTAGCAAGATGGAGGTCAGAAGATAGCAAAGGTCATGCCCGTGATGGGCCAGTTCCCCTATTTGCCTTCTTTAGCATGTTGCTGGCTCCACAGTGTAAAGGATAAGCCTGATCCCTGAAATGCATCTTGGACCAGGGGGCGCTGTGGCCTCCTCCAGACTGCACTTCCGGAATTTGCTCACAAGGCTGGGGAAGACTTTGAGCGCACCTTGCACTGAGACCAAAGGATCTGTGTGAGATAGACCTGAGGAGGAGTTACTCAATGGGCCATTGACAGAATCTCCACCAGGACTAGGAAACCTGGCCCAAGAGAGCAGCTGGCAGTCCAGAGCCAGATGCTGGCAGGAGGGACGACACCCATGAATCAACAACAAATCTAAAATTAGGAGGGAAGTCATGAGGGGTTAGTTAGGGTTTAACAGGGCCACATTGTGATGGAAGGCTCTAAGTAGGAGGAAGAAACCTCGTGATAATTCCCGGTGGAGGCCAGCCCAGCAGGGCAGAAGGAACAGGTGCATCATTGTGATTCTAGACACAGTCACCCAGGATTCTAATCTGGATCATCCTGAGAAAAGCCATTGTTCTCTAATTGTTTTCTGTATTTTGCAGGAGCGGGTGGGGTAAAATCTTTCCCTCTATGCTGGGGAGTCTCTAACTAGGACCTTCAAACTAACAGAAGCAGATTCATGCAAGATGCGTGTACATCTCACCTGATATTAATATTTTTACACGGCATAGGGAAGCTTCATGAACAAGAAGTGAAAATTCAAAGGTGCTTAAAGTTGGAAGCTTGTAGTAAAAAGATAGAAATTTGTGGAGGAGTAACAAAATAGTGGGTTCTAGAGTAGTAAATCGTGGGGAGGCAAATCAGTAGTATATGGAGAAAATAATGAAATTGATGAGATACACAGGTTATTTTAGTAAGATTTGTCTGCGTAGGTTCGACTCAGTGTTAACGCCCGTTCAGCTTTCCCTGGAACGGGGACAGTCCCTTCCCATGGGATTTGCGCCCTGCGGAGAGCACAGAGCACACCCATTGCTTCTCAGTGGTGATCAGCACAAAATCACCGGCACACCAAAGCTGCATGTCTTTTTTTAAAAGAGTCATTTATTTTTTTTATTAGAAAGGCAGATTTATGGAGAGAAGGAGAAACAGAGAGAAAGATCTTCATCCACCAATTCACTCCCCAAGTAGCTGCAAAAGTCGGAGCTGAGCCAATCTGAAGCCAAGAGCCAGGACTTCTTCTGGCTCAGGCACAGGATCCCAAGGCTTTGGACCATCCTCATCTGCTTTTCCAGACCACAAGCAGGGAGCTGGATGGGAAGTGAAGTGTGGGGACATGAACTGGCACCCATATGGGGTGCTGGCACTTGGAGATGGAGGATTAAGCAGTTAAGCCTTTGCACCGGTCCCAGCGCTGTATATGTTATAATGTGCTGCTCTGATTCCTTTCTGCCTCAAGAATGAGTTCTAAATGAAACCCTCGTTTAGCATTAATGAAAATGTAAAGTGTTTGACAGTTTCTTATAAACACCCACACTACGTTCTAACCATTTCAGTACTAGGTGTTTGTCCAAGAAAAAGAAAACATTGTGTCTACACAAAGAGTTATACATGAATGTTCACAGATGCTTATTTCATAATGGCCAAACATTGTGAATCACATCGACAGCTGAGTGAACGGACAAATAATGATCTATCTGCCAGATTTATCGACCACACAAGAAAGGAAATACCAGCCAAGTGCAAACAAGCCTTTATCAAACAAAGTGAGGTCTGTACCTGGGCCTTTGTCCATGCAACAGAGGAGCAGGCAGACAGGACAGAGCTGCAAGAGAGGGCAGGCAGAAAGGAGCAAGGAGCTGATACACGCTCTGCTTGAGCCCTGGTAAGGTAAGAAATATTGACCCAAGTCCATCACTGGTCCATCCAGCTTTGGCTGCCTTCGGGACATGCCAGATCTCTGGCTGTCACTGTGGTGTCCACCCACTTCCTGTAACCATGGTTACCATCAATATCCATACCCTGTAATACTGTTCCTTATTTTAAAAATAAGGAGAACCACTGGCGTGGCAACTACCAGTCTGAATGACTTCACTGTGCATAATTCCACTGTAGCAGAGGGGTGGGGCCCACGGGCCCTGCGCATACGCCTGGCTTCCTGTGTGGGCGTCCACCGAAGCCAGCGGGCTGGGCATGCCATCAGCGGAGGGATGGGGCGGTGGGCTACTAAGGGGTGGCTCCTGCTTAGCCCTACACGATGAGGGAGTTCGAGGGAGTCGGCGCTGTGGTGGCTACCTGTCACTCCAGCCAGTCACTGAGGAGGTGGGAAGGATTCTGCAGGCCCCACACTCACCTGTACTCCTCCTGGCAGGCATGACCCTGGGTTTCCAGGCAGAACTACTTTAGCTTGCTCCTCTGGACGGCCAGAGGTGGTGAGTTTAATGTGTCCACTTGACCAGGTCACACTGTCGACATTTGATCAAACATTATTCCAGAAACTGATATTTGAAACAGCCAGGGCTGAGCTGATCCGAAGCCAGAAGCCAGAAGCTTCTTCCCCACGCAAGCCAGGGCTAAAGGACTCGGGCCATTTTCCACTGATTTCTTGGGCCATTAGCAGAAGTGCAGCAGCCAGAACTCTCCTATATAGGTTGCTGGCACCACAGGCAGAGGCTTCGCATGCTGTGCTGCAGTGTCAGGCTCCACCAGAACTGGTGTTTTTGTCTGTTTTATTCATTGTCAATTATATTTCCATGCCAATTTAGAATTCCCATACTGTAGGTTAGCGGCCACTGAACACACCAAGGAAGGGCTAGCTAAAGACCCATTCAGTAGTGTGTGCTCTACAAAGCAAACTACAGTTTTAAAACTACACTTTTTAAAAAGTCTTACACAGCCTGCCTTACATTTCCATTTTTCCCTCTTAAAAGGAATTTAAATGCTTCACAGGGAGGTTAACTGCTTCAAAGCCAAGAAATACATGCCAGGACCAGCTTAGCATCATGATTTTCACCTTCTTCATGTTTCTCCTGCCTCTGTTCCTTACGAGTTTCTTTAGCCTTGACACTCCATGCCTTGGTTGTCCTTCACCCCAGTTTACATTTGGCAGCATTCTGAGTATTTCCCCTTCAGCTTAGCAAGCTTCTCGTTATTGGCAGCAGTTTGATTCCACCACATGTCTTCCAGTTTCTTGGCAACATTGCCAGTCAATAGGCCAGAGCGCCCTCTCTTGATTTGGGGTGGGGATACTCAGAACTAGAAAAATTTCATAAGAGGAGCCAGCGTGGTGGCATTGCTAGCTAATCCTCCACTTGCAGGATCAGCATCCCATATGAACACCACTTCCTATCCCAACTGCTCCACTTCCCATCCAGCCCCCTGCTTATGGCCTAGGACAGTGACAGAGGATTGTCCAAGTCTTTGGGCTCCTGAATCCATGTGGGAGACCCAGAAGCAGCTCCCAGTTCCTGGCTTCAGACTGGCCCAGCCCTGCACATATGGGGAGTGAACCAATGAATGGAAAATCTTTCTCTCACTTTATGCCTCTGTCTCTGAAAACTCTGCCTTTCCAGTAAAAATAAATGACTCTTAAGAACAAGATCGAAGGAGGCCTTTGGGTGACTGGGATCCTTGCACTTAAACTGCCTCTCCTTTGGCAGGGATCCAGGCTTTCACTTCTACACTTGATCTTAGCCAAAAGGCTGAGAAGCGATAGGCTTTCACTTCTGCGTCAGTTGTCCATTTGCTGTGTGTCTTCGTGTTCCCCCTTTTCTTAAGCAGATGTGGCCATCCCCTCCCCCAGCTCTTTGTAGAAAATTCCGAGATGTCAACAGGAGTACCTGAGTGGCGAGATTGGCAGCAATGCAGAACAGCTGAACTATCGAAACCACTTGAACAATGCCCTCGGAGCATGCCCCCTGGGATGGTTGGGAGGCTGGGTGTGGCTTCTCCCTGTGTCTCTCCCTTCCCCCAGATACAGGAGGAAAAATGGAGAATATGGAAACAATGGTCTTACCCACTTTCCTGTAACCCTTGACCCTTTGAGCCCTAATCAACTATGTAAAGATCATAAAAATAATTAATTAATTAATTAAAAACTCCGAGGTGTCAACAGGAGCACCTGGGTGCTTCTTCCTCCCCACAAACATGCTCAAACAACACATGGGGTGCCATTTGCCTCTAGGCTCTCCTTTGCCGGTATTTGGCTGCTCTCATTTGGCTGTGGTGGTGTTTTTCCTCTCTGGAGCTCAATGTAGTTCCACCGGAGAATCAGCTTATTGAATTAACTGGCACTTTATGATACTGTGAAAAGCAAAGTCCTTTCTACATTAAAAAAAAAAAAATTTTATACTGATTTTTATTTGAAAGCCATACAGAGACAGAACTTCCGATCTGTGGTTCACTTCAAACTTCCCACAATAACCAGGATCAAGCCAAGAGCCCAAAACGCCAACCGAGTCTCCCACGTGGGTAGCAGAGACACAACCACATCACCTGCTGCTTCCCAGGGTGGACATCAGCAGTAAGCCAGACACGGAGAGACTCGTATCCATCTTCATTCACGGCTGCAGCCTCCCAGCCGTCTGAGCAAACGCCTATCCCAAAGCCCGGTTATAACGTGCTTTTGACATTCAGCATCCCTTGTGGAGGCTAAGCGTGAACCGCGGCTTTTGAGCTGCACTCTGGCTCCACCTGGCGGCTGCTTTGCAGGCCGAGTTTAGTGTCTTCTAGCGCCGACCCAGATTGGTTCGGAACTATGTACCCAGGGTCTTACTGAACGCACGGCGGACCGAAAGTAAGGAGCACAAGTACCGGAAGAATGCCAACAGCACGCACGAAAAGTGTCACCGGTAGCCAATAGGCACAAAGGATTCTTTCACGTGATGTCTACTCAGCCTATGGGACGGCTGCGATTCAACAACTCCTTCCCTTCCGCTCGCGCTCTTCCTTTCTCGACAAGATGGCGACCCCGGCGGCTCCTGCCAGTGCTTCTCCTTCCGCGCCGGTCGCAGCCCCGGCCGCAGCTCCAGCGCCAACCCCGGCCCCCGCCGCGGCACCGGCCCCGGCCGCAGGGCCCACGTCGGCCCCGGCGCCAGCTGCGGCTCCCGCGGCGGCCCCGGCCGCGTCCCCGGACCCCGCGGCGACCGGGCCCGGGCAGACCCCGGCGGCGGCGCCGGCCCCCGCGCAGCCGGCAGCGCCCTCGCTGCCCAGTCCCGCGCTCCCGGGGCCCTTCCCTGGCGGCCGCGTGGTCAGGCTGCACCCGGTCATCCTGGCCTCCATCGTGGACAGCTACGAACGACGCAACGAGGGCGCCGCCCGGGTGATCGGGACGCTGCTGGGTGAGTGGTCGGAGGAACGCGGCTCCTCCCGGTGCTTGGTCCCCGTGCACCCCTGACCCGTCCAGCCCCGTCCTCCCAGGGGTCTGGAGCCGACTCCTGAACGTGTAATGCAATGGGGGAGATTAGCAGGGAGAGGTGTAACATAGCTGTTGGTTGCATCCACTGCTAAAATACATTCTCTACGTGTCTTTGGTGTGTGTTGTCTAGAAACCTACGTTGGCTTGTTGTCTTCTTAACGTGGGCATCTGTGGATAAGTGCTGCGGCCAAGGTTTATGTTTAGGGTCCCACATGTCACAGTGACCCCTGTCACATCAGGGTCCAGTCCCCTCATCGTAGGTCAGTGCCTAGCAGAACGCGGGACAGGTCCTGTTTTTTAGGGTCGTAATAGTTGTCTAAATTCCTGAAATGTAGTTCACTTGGTCAAGCGGAGTCGCTCGTGCTTGTTGGGTGTCATGAAACCGTTTGGTACTTAGAATTAAAGATCTGATAAAGGATTTCTACTGTAACTTTAAACTGTGCTCCTGTCAGCAATGAGAGAGTAATGCAGTAGAGCGGTGTTGCAGTGTGGCAGTGCGGAAGACACAGGTGTTTCAGGAAATGGGACGTCGGAGCAGGGCGTCAGAGTGTCTGTGAGACTGTGGGAAGCTGAGAAGTCCTGGATCTGAAGGAGTCAGGATTGTGCAAGTGAAGGAGAGAGGAGATGTGACAGGAAGGGCAGGTAGCACGTGAGGGCCATGAGAAGTGTGAAGGGTATTGCTGGGAGCTGTGAGAAGTTTGGGGCAAGACTGAAAAACAGGAATGAAAGATCAGCCTGGTTGCTGGGTAGAGACGTGGCCGGGTGCCTCGTGGTAGAGACTGTCCGAGGATTAGGAAGGCACTGAAGGGGAGCTGGTGGAGTCGGAAGTGAGACTTGGTGCAACTGGAACTGAGGAATTAGAGGACTCCTGGCCCCTTGATTAGATGTGGAAGAAGAAAGAGAAGGTAGAGACTGACCTGAGTGTGGGATCAACTCCAGTGGAGTTGTTGAGTGGAAAATTAGTGTTAAAACCTGGAGTCCAGGAGGTGTGGGCAAGAGTGTCAGCTAAGGAATTAACGTCAATGCTGTCAGTTCCACGAAAAGCAGTGAGATCAGCTAAGGAACTGGCCGGCTCTGTGCAGAGGTCCTGGCAGTAAATGTTTCGGGCTCTGTGTGAAGTCTGCTAAAGTTACTTAGCCAGACCTTCATAGCAGGAAAGAAGCATGAGCTAAGGAACCAGGCATGTCATCTTTTACTTATGAAACATTTCTAGGTCAGGGAAGAGCCTGGTGGCGTGGAAGCGCAAAGAAAGGAAGATCTTAAAATGGAAGCAGTCTAGCCGTTTGAATGCTGCTGAGAGGTCAGATAAAAACAAATAAACTCAGTGGGTTTAGGGACAGAGTTGACACTACGAGGGAAGAAGCTGTGATGATTTGGAGATGGATGAGTACTGACGTGCAGGGAATCGTGATCTGTGATGGAGAGGAACGCGCTGGAGGCCTGGGGCTGCGAGCTACCAGTAGATTAGAAGAGAATTACAGGGTCAGCATGTGCAACGGGTCAAGCCATTGCTTGTGGCACCAGCACCCCACCGAGAGCTGGTCCAAGTCTTGACTTGGTCTGAATCACTGCCAATTTGCCTGGGAAGACAGCTGAAGCTAAGCCAAGTCCTTGGGCCCTGCAGGGGCAGCATGGGGCTCTTGGCTCCTGGCTTCAGCCTGGCCCAGCCCTGCCTGTTGAGACCTTTTGGGAAGTGAATCAGCAGGCGGAAGATCTCTCAGATACACCTTAAAAAACAAAGTGGAAGCTGAGGATGGAATGTGGTTGGAGTGAAGGTTTCAGAACTAGGAGAACAGAAGTTTGAGGTGAGAGATTGATACAGGACTGGTGGATGGTGAAGCTTTAGGCTTTGACCACAGCCACATAGCTGAGTCCAGCTCCCTCGGAGTGGGCTCTGTTAGACGAGGCTGTGTATTGGTAGACTGTAGGCACTGAATACTTGCCTGGGGATAGGCATTGTTTACTGCAGTGGTTAAAGTGCACTGGGTCCTAGCCCCAGCCCTCTGCTGCTGCTGCTGCTTCTTTTTTTTTAAGGTTTGTTTTTATTTGGAAAGTAGAGTTACAGAGAAGGAGAGACTTGGAGAGAGAGCTTCATCTGCTGATTTATTCCCCAAATGAGTCTAAGCACTGGAACTGAATCTGAAACCAGGAGCCAGGAGAGGAGCATCTTCCAGGTCTCTCATGCGGGTGCAGGGTCCCAAGGCTTTGGGCTGTCCTCCACTGCTTTCTCAGGCTACAGGCAGGAAGCTGAATCGGAAATGGAACAGCAGGGACTAGAAGCTGTGCCCAAGTGGCACTGCAGGCAGAGGATTGACATGCAATATGGCGCTGCCTCCCCTTCGCCCCCATTTTTTTTTTTTCAAGATTTTAATCATTTGAAAGACAGTGCTACAGGAAAAGGGCCAGGGGAGAGCTTCCAACTGCTGGCTTACTCCCTGAATGGCCACAGTGGTCAGTGCTGAGCTAGTCCAAAGCCAGGACCCAGAGTTTTCTTCTTGGTCTTCTATGTAGATGCAGGGACCCAAGGACTGGGACCGTCTCCAGCTTCTTTCCCAGGTTCGTAGCAGGGAGCTGGATCACTAGTGGAGCAGCCAGAATTGAAATCTGTACCCATCACAGGTAGCAGCTTAACCCACCATGCCACAATGTTGCAGTCCCTCTGCTCTGATCCTGCTTCCTGCGCATGCACACCGTGGGAGGCAGCAGAAGATAGCTCAGATATCTGGGTGCCTGCCACCCATGTGAGGGACCCAGTTTGAGTTTCGGGGTCCCAGCTTTGACCTGGCTTGCCTTGGCTACTGTGGACATGTGTTTTTCAGATAGAATGAAAATAGATGAATAGAGTGTTTTTTTAAAGACTTGTAAGTGTGCAGATTCAGTGTCTGGGAGATGGTATGGCGTGAGTGAAGGCCTGCAGCAGTGCTCATGCTAGAAAGCAAGGACCAAAGGAGACCTCCCGCAGGAAGATGAACCTTCCATGGTGGCGGGGAGAGTGCGGGTTCCCCGAGTTCAGCTTGTTCTTGAGTGGCTTTGAGGATACTTTCAGAAGTGTTGGAAATGTCCCTGGAGGCTGCTGGGAGCGCAGGACTATGTAACACAGGGTTGATTGTCTCTCTCACAGGAACCGTGGACAAGCACTCGGTGGAGGTCACCAATTGTTTTTCAGTGCCGCACAATGAGTCAGAAGATGAAGTAAGTGGGGATTTGAACTGCAGCTTATGGCTGTTCATTGCTGGGCCCCTTCCAGGCCCCTCTGCACAGCACTTGCTGTGCCGGTACCCAGCTCCTCCCTGCAGCCAGGGAGCCTCGGGCCGTTTGCTTGTGCTCCCCGGCCTCGGCTCTGCTGGGATGGCCTCCTGTCCTTTCTGCCCTCTTTGGCTTTGGACTTTGGCTTCTCAGCTTCCTTTCTCTCTTAGGTGGCAGTTGACATGGAATTTGCAAAGAACATGTACGAGCTACACAAAAAAGTCTCTCCAAATGAACTCATCCTGGGCTGGTAAGTTGGGCCTGAAGGATAGGCACGAATCTTGGAGGTTGCCCAGGCCTTTACCACCAAGCTGGACCCTGCCCTTCCCCTCCTGGAGTCAGAGCAATGAGAGTGTGTTACCTTGAGAAGCTATGGATTTTGTTTGGCTGCAGTTCTGATTCTGTGAGGCCAAGAATATGTATTTTGGACTGTAACTTTTACTACGCAGCTTTTTTTTTTTTTTTTTTTTTTTTTTTTGCCTTGCAGAAACTTGAAATTTTTCAAGAACACTAAATCCACCTTGGGTTGTATTTGACAGTCATGTGTATACTGTCTGTGGCATTTGGCATCACCATGTGTCACTCTGAGAGGGGTGTCAGGTACCCCTAGGGACACCTACAACACCCTTAAACTTGGTGTCACATGTGGACATGAGTCCATGTCTGTCCCCCTTCTGCAGGTACGCTACAGGCCATGACATCACAGAGCACTCTGTGCTGATCCACGAGTACTACAGCCGGGAGGCCCCCAACCCCATTCACCTCACCGTGGATACCAGTCTGCAGAATGGCCGCATGAGCATCAAGGCCTACGTCAGGTGAGCACAGGCTCTTGGGCCACAAATCAGGTGCCATCTGGTTCCCTGCTTGCCTCCACTACTATCCCACCACTGCCAACACCAAGTTCTTTAATTCGTTTTCAACGTGTTATTTATTTCATTCCCAGTTCTTGGCATCGGAAGGGTTTTATCTGAAACTGGATTGCCCCATAATGTCCGCTTGCTGACCCTAAGTGCACTCCAGGTTTCCTCTTGACCAGTTTCAAGTGGAAGCCATTGCTGTCTCCTCGGGAGCCCAACCACAGTCCCCGTATCCTCCTGTGAGAGTCTTGTGCTGGTCCTCTCCCAGGCCTCCGCTTGGCTGAGTGGCTCTTCAGGTCTCCGTTAGCTCTGGAACTCAGTGCAGCGTAGGCGATGATGGCCGGCTGTGTTTTGAGCACGTGTTCGCTCAGGCTTGAAGGCCGTGTTGGTGACAGTGATGAAACTGTCGACCCACTGAGCTCACAGGCAGTTGCAATGCCAGCTGTTGGGAGAGGTCTTAGGACCACGCCGAGGAAGCTGATGGGGGAGGTGAAAGAACTGACTGCTGGTTAGAGAGAAGGCGTTTCTTGCACTGCTTAGTTATGTGCTGTTTCTGTTTGGGTAGTAAGATCTGTGGGTACCAACTGGCAGACAGCTGCGCTAAGCGGGCTTTCCATTTAGCCCTAGCCATTGCTTGGCTACCCCTGGCAGATATTTCAATCAGTGCAAGATCCCATGGAAAGTTTTTCAATGCTAGGGAAGGACTTGGGGCCCAGGAAAGACCCATGCGTGTCCATGTGTCCTTTCAGCGAGCCGGTGCCTGGGGAGCTGGCCCCACAGGGACGTCCTGAGTCCTGTCCTCTCACCACTACCACGTGTGTGACACAGTCCTCTAAAGGGACCAGGCCTGTCCTGTAGACTGAGTTCCCTCACAAGCTAAGGGGTCAGTGTCGAACGAGCTCACGTGGGGCCTCTGGGGCCTGTGTGTTATACTGCCTTGGAAGCTACACTACGGCTGCGACATGAAAACCCTCTAAGGCCACCTGCTTATCTTCACTTCTCTCCGCAGCACCTCGATGGGTGTCCCAGGGAGGACCATGGGAGTGATGTTCACACCTCTGACCGTGAAGTATGCCTATTACGATACTGAACGCATTGGAGGTGGGTGACTCCCACACACTGCTGAGAGACCTGGGGTGTTCTTCCTGGAGGGGGATTGCTCTACTGGGTGGAGGCCATGGGGGGTTCAAAGAGAAACCACTCATCTAAGGTTTATGGTGGCTGGAAGTGACTGTCATCCTCCTGTGTTAACAGTGTTCAAGGAATTATGAGACAGATTGTTAGATGGGACATAACACCCGCTGAGACCCAGACCAGCGATTAGGCAAGGGTGTGTGGGGATGCCTTCTATCAGCAAGAGGGAAAGCTCACAGGGCAGAGCAGGGGCTTCGGGCAGGCCGGCTGAGGCCCCAGGATAGTGAGAGACCCCCTCTTTCCCGTGGGATGGCTGAATTCTCTGTGCTTTAAACTCATCACTGTGTCCCTGCCCCTCTCCCAACCCACACCACAGTTGACCTAATCATGAAGACCTGTTTCAGCCCCAACCGGGTGATTGGGCTGTCGAGTGACTTACAGCAAGTAGGCGGGGCGTCCGCTCGCATCCAGGATGCCCTCAGCACAGTGTTGCAGTACGCCGAGGATGTGCTGGTGAGACGGGGAAGGGGGTGTAGCCATCTGCTGCACATCATGGAGGGATCTGCCGGGGTCTGGCAGTGCCTGGAGAGGAGAATTTACTGTGCCTCGTTGGATCTTTGTCTTGATGCGCAGTCTGGGAAGGTGTCAGCTGACAACACCGTGGGCCGCTTCTTGATGAGCCTGGTTAATCAAGTTCCCAAGATAGTTCCAGATGACTTTGAGACCATGCTCAACAGCAACATCAATGTGAGTGCCACGTGTGGCCCTCTGGGAGCCTGTCCCAGATGTGGAGGAAGCCGGGTGGGATTCCTGGAAGGAGAAGAGACACTCCACCCTGGCCACCTGCATTCCAGAACAGGCGGAAGTGGTGCATTTTTTCTTAAAAGATTTATTTATTTTTATTGGAAAAGTAGATATACAGAGAGGAGGAGAGACAAAGATCTTCCACCTGATGACTCACTCCCCAAGCAGCCGCAGCTGCTGGAGCTGAGCCAATCCGAAACCAGGAGCCAGGAGCTCTTCCGGGTCTCCCAAGCGGGTGCAGGGTCCCAAGGCTTTGGGCCATCCTCGACTGCTTTCCCAGGCCACAAGCAGGGAACTGGGGCCGCCGGGATTAGAGCCGGTGGCCATATAGGATCCCGGTGCATGCAAGGCAAGGACTTTAACCACTATGCTATCTTGCCAGGCCCAGAAGTGGTGCATTTAACGAGAGGTCCTCTTGGCCTCCCTTGGTGCCAGCGCCTCCTGTTACCTGACTCCATAAGAAATTCACAGGTCAACAAAAGTGCAGTTTCTTAGTTTACCCCAGATGAGTTCGCATTCCCCGTGTAGTCCACCCGTGGGTCTGGGGTATAAGTCTATCAGAGAGGAGAAACTGGTCCGTGTCTCCTTCTGTCTTGCACCTTCCACTCTTGCCAAATCTCTCCATGTTGTCATTGAGGTCCACCTTGCAGGGTGGGACCATCCTTTCTGTTCCCTTTCCAACTTAACCAACCTTTCCATCACTGTTATTCTTTGTCTTGCAGGACCTGCTGATGGTGACCTACCTGGCCAATCTCACACAGTCACAGATTGCCCTCAATGAGAAACTTGTAAACTTGTGAATGGGCCTCAAGCAGCACTCCTGCCAGTCTGGTGTCATTCCGAGGACTCAGAATGAAGTGGTTTCTTTGTGGTATTGAGTCACCTGAGTCAGTCAGCTATCTGTGACTAAATAAACTAGCGTACCTTTTATAAATGAATTCCATCTTCTGTGAGTTTATTGCTGGCTGCAAGGAAGAAATCTGTCTCAGACCTCACCCAGGCGGTGTTGAGTGTGGCTGGCCAGCAGTGGTCACACCCACAGCCCCAGCCACTTAGCTGCGTCCGAGCCCACCAGATGGCCACCATCACACTGGTGTTGCAGAGGTTCTCTCTCTCTCTCTCCCTCTTTGCTTTTTGGTCAGAGCCTCCAAAAAGATTAATGTTTGTCACTTCTCCATAGCATCTTACATGGATGGCAGCACAAATGGTTGCCTTGTGCCAGTGCTGAAGTACCTGGAGATATGCCACTGAGCGGGAAGAGAGGAAAGGAAGATGGCCACACATCTCAGGCTCGGCCCTGTGTGTCCCCACTGATAGAAAGGCCGCCGTCTCCGTGGTGAGCATGAACTGCTTTACCATATGGTTCTTGTGGTTTTCAGTCTTAACAGTGTGTACTGACAGTACGTGAGCTGTTCTTAGTGGGTTGTATGATTTCTAGCAGAAATGAAATGAGAATCCTTAGAGAAAGAAAGTAGTTGAGAGAGTTGAGTGTTTGCTCTGGACCAAAGGTAGAGTATGTGGTCATTGCTTCAAAATGCTTGAGTGATGAGATGGCCCTGTGCCGTTGGCTTCAGAAAAGCAGAATGAGGATCTGTGAGTCTAAGCTTTAAAAGATTTTCAAAGCCTGCAGAAAATTCTCGGGTGTTTTCTGTAACTGGGTAGACACATGGGATTATCTGCTCCTCCAGTGGTTGAATCTGAGCAACTACGTGCCATATCTGAAATACTTGCCTAGGTAAGCTTAAATCTCTCTCCTCTGATATCGTGTAGCTACACCTGGGTACTGAGATAGCTTTGATTGAGAAGGAAATAGTCATTTGGGGCTGATGAATGCAAATGTTAATGAAGGCACTGAAATTAAAAAGGCCTGAATATTCTGGTTTTGAAATCTATAACCTTAGGAAAGGCATTCTAGTGTTGTGAAGATGTGGATCACAATAATACATAGCTCATAAGGGTGTGGAACAGATACTGCGAATGAACAAATGCCAGGCCAGCTCTCAGAGGCTCCTTCCCCGCCCAGAGCAGACATGGCAGGAGTGCTTACTGCTTCTCCAGCCAAAACAGCAAACACTGGGAGCCCCATCCCGGATGTCAGCTCAGGCTCCGGGGTCTGTGGTCTAAGGAAAGGCAGATGCTGGGGGGGAGGCGGGTGGTAACAAAGTGGTACTGACTGTGCCAGATTGTGAGGGTAGAAGCAGAATGACCCGGAAGGAAGATGGATCAATGAGCTAAGATGTTTCCATATTCTGTTCTTTGGGGTGGGCAGTTACTGTCAACTTTAGTCTTTTTAAATATTTACCATGCAAATCCAAGGTTAACTACTGTAAATAATACATAATGCTAGATGAATAGTGATGAGAGATATTGGCATAACAAAAAGGAAAACTAAGAGGAGGGCTGACACCACAGCATAGCGGACTAAGATAACACTTGCAATGCCAGCATCCTGTATGGGTGCTGGTTTGTGTTTTAAAGATTTATTTCTATTTTTATTGGAAAGTCAGATTTACAGAGAGAGGGAAAGACAGAGAAAGATCTGCATCCACTGGTTCACTCCTCCAGTAGTCGCTATGACCAGAGCTGAGCCAATCCGAAGCCAGGAGCAGGAGCCTCTTCTGGGTCTCCCAGGTGGGTAAGGGTCCCAAGGCCATCCTTGACTGCTTTCCCACGCCACAGACAAGGAGATGGATGGGAAGTGGAGCAGGCAGGATACAAGCCAGTACCCATATGTGATCCTAGCATATGCAAGGCTAGGACTTTAGCTACTAGGCTACTGTGCTGGGCCTGCTAAATAAAAGTTTTAAAGACAGTAGAAAAATGTATTTTGGGAAATGAGTTTAGGGTTGGTAAAATAAGATGTCAAAAACAGGTCCAAATAGAAATCAAAATAAAGGTAAAAATTCTGTAGGATTTCATCAGATTTTCCCCCAGAGGTGAGGGAGTGTTCAACATTGAACCCAACTAAATCTGCCCACTGGCTGTCTGCAGGCAGTACACCTAAAACAGCCCAGAAGATAGTGCTGTGGCTAGCTTCAAATGGTCTTGCTAATGATATTCAATGGACAAAGCTAGCCTCAACAGAGAATCTCAGGATGCTGATATACATTCAGCAGCCAGTGAAACTGGCTTGTGATTTTGACAAATATATGTATGTGTGTAATTGGCATAGCGATTCTCTGGAGTAATAGTCAGGAGTCCCCATTGACCTGAAGTTAGCGATGACTGAGGTTACTCCTGGGGAAATAAGGGTTGCACTGCAGTTGTTTGTTGGGTCTCCCGTCACAGCTGTGCCATCAGCCAGTCAATACATATCCTTGTTTCATGTGGGTTTAGACACCTTGTTGATGTGATTGGCTGACGTCCAACAGTGCTCTAACTCAACAAAGCCCGGCTCATGTGATTTCCCCATAAGGCACATCATAGCCTGCACTCGCCATGCTGCAGAACTCGGGTGCTGAAACGGCTGAGCACAGAGTGCTTGTTTAGGCCTGTAACTCGACTGGAAACATGGGTGTCAAGGGACTGAAAATTTTCACCATTCTAAGCTTTTCAACAAATTAGCTGCAAAAGCAACGCAGTGTGTAATGATACAAGTTTGAAGTCACTGTGAGCAAGAGGTGAATTCACAAACACGCAATTTGCATGAGAATTTACAAGTTATCTATATCCATGCATATATGTGATACATATCATGAAATGGAAACCAAAAAGAAAAAAAGAATGGTAGACTAAAAATTTGTAGAAGTGTTTACCTCAGAGGTGAGAGAAGGCAAGCAAGTAACAGTGAGTGGGTTTCAGTTATCGGCAGTCATCTAGGTTGGACAGTAGGTTCATCAGTAATAATAAAAGAAAAACAAGAGCTACTCACACCACCACTCACAAGGTGGAGTTTACCATTAACTTTGTACTAGACTTAAAGCCATTGTATTCAAATGAGCGAAAATGGAGATAGTGAAAATAAGATGGAAAAGAAGCTGATTTATTTTATTAATGTTACCCAAAAGAAAACTTTAAAAATTCTTCTGATACGCCTGGCATGGTGGCCTAGCAGCTGAGGTCCTCGCCTTGAACGCGCCGGGATCCCATATGGGTGCCGGTTCTGGTCCTAGCAGCTCCACATCCCATCCAGCTCCCTGCTTGTGGCCTGGGAAAGCAGTTGAGGACGGCCCAAAGCCTTGGGCCCCTGCACCTGCATGGGAGACCTGGAAGAGACTCCAGGCTCCCGGCTTTGTATCAGTGCAGCTCTAGCCGTTAGCGGACGCTTGGGGAGTGAATCAGCAGACAGAAGGTCTTCCTCTGTCTCTCTTCCTCTTTGTATATCTGACTTTCCAATAAAAATAAATGTTTAAAAACTATGTATAGTAATCTTTGTTAGAACAGTGTAAGCTATCTCTGAATGTTTATGTGGAAAAAGAAACAAAATATCTCCAAAACACCTTCAGAGACAGACACTAACCTGAAAGCAGTGTGGCATAGTGTTATTAAAACTAAGTGGTAAGATCCGAAATTCATGTAGATAACACATGCTGGTGAGAATGTAGAGAATGCTCGAAAACTATTGGTGAGAATGTAAGTGCATTGATTACGGATGAATATTGGAAGTGCCTCAATACATTGAAAATAGAATTACCATATAATTTAGCAATTTCACAACTTGTGAATTTTGAAGAGGTATCTAAGAGTTTTTAACAGAGCTGTCTGAATTTGTATCTGTTTATTTATTCATTTCAAAGGCAAACAGAGGGAGAAATCCCACTCATTGGTTCACTCCCACAAGTGCCATCAGCAGCTGGGACCAGACCAAACCAAGCTTGGTAACTGAGTTCAAGCCAGGTGTCCCATATGGTGGCAGGGTCGCAACTGCATGACTGTCATCTGCTGCCACCCAGAACACAGCGTTAGCACAGCCAGGACTTTAACTCCGACACTGGCAAGAGATGTGGGTACCTCAACTGACATCTCTCACTGTACCAGAGGCTGCCATAGGAGTTGCTTGGTTAGTTGAAAATTTTCTCAAAAATCTGAATAAGATACAAATAGTTAATAGAAATAAAACTTGAAAAAAATATTCCTAATTTATACCCTCTTAAAAAGGTCTAATACTTTTTATACATAATTACCAGATCTTGATAGTAATCTGTTACGTGGGCATGGTGATGATATGAACAGGTAGCTCACACACACAGGAAAAGATGCTTAATCTCACTAATAAGAATATAAATTACCATAATACAATGCCATTGTTATTTACCCGGCTAACAGCTTTTGATAGCAGTCGAAGGCGTGGGAAGCCAGATGCACATCGTTGCCAGCAGGCTTGTAACCTCTGTTAGGGCACTTGGATTTGTATTTATCAAAATCTCAAATGTACATACCCTCAGCCTGGAAATAGCAGTCCAGTGCCTTGCAGGAACTGGCTTGATTATGCTGTAATGTAGTTCATAGAGAATTGTTGCCATTTCCACTGATAATCGCATAAATATTTGAGAAATGACTATTTCCAGATTTAACAAAGTACAGCTCCAAAATACAAAATACTGTTAAGAATGAAATAGTTCTCTATGTGAGTTTGACTCTATTTCTTGGTGCCTCTGTGTGCTGGAAAGCATGGTAATAAATGCCTAAAGCATTGGTGAAAGTGCCTGCAAATACCTGTTGTCAGTGCTGGTTTGGGGAGAAGGTACCAGATGAGCCACAGGGAAGGCGGATATTGACTTTTAACTGTTTATTCCAGCTTTGAAATCTTTGTGTTAATACTTTTTCAAAGAAATAAAATGTGACCAAACAATACCTTACATTGCTTATGTGTAAACAGTAAAAAGTGGGACAAAAACATAAAAATGGTAAATTCCAATTCAGAGTTCTGAAGAGAGGGAGAAGGGGAGTGGCAAATGATAGAAGAGGGCCTTAACTGGAAAGACAAGAAGTCCATCTGATTCAGTGTTAAGTCTTTGCAAAAGTCAGGGACTGGGAACCTAGGTGCTGTTCAACTGTTTTCCACAATTTTCTGTAAGTTTGCATTAAAACAAGGGTTGAGCTTTACCTTAGAAAGATATAGATGCCAATGTATCACGTGCCCAGAAAATTAGCAACATGGTTTCCATCTGTAGCTGAAGTGGCAGGGAAAGGAGCTAGGAGCCACCCACCACGTCTGTATTTCCCCCAAGTGCCCCTTGCCCCTTCCTGGGACTCACTTGGGCCCTGGCCCTGCCACTTCACATCTCTATCCAGCCTCATCCACGCCTCATTCAGACTCTAGAGAGGGCAATCCAACTGAGGCTGCTCAGAGCTTGGTAGGCTCAGACCCACTTCTGCAAGGTTTAGGACAAAGGGAAGGAGCTGCTCACATTTCTGAGGAAGCTTTTCTGTTTGAAGCTGCAAGTAGCTTGTAGCTGAGCTGTGAACTGCTGTACTGTAGAGCCCACAAGAGTCACTGGGCAAGAGCGCCACTGACAAGTGAAAGTAGGCCTCTGGTGTAGAGCTTCGGGACTGGCCAGGAGCTGCACCCAGAAGTGAGACAAGGCAGAGACAGGCTATGGCTTGGGCACAGTCAGAACCAAGGCAGGGGTGTGTGCAGAGGACGGAGAGCGGCCTGCAGAAGCAGGCCACCATCACAGTGGCTGCCATCGCCACGGCTGCTTAAGGAGACCCAGAGTGTTTCTAGAGAGGAACAAGGGTGCCTTTCAAGACCATCACACCATCAGTCACCTGAAGATTGGAGCAGACTGGCTGAGCAGTAAGGTAGAATATAAACAACGACCCAGAAAAAACAGACTGCCTCGCCTGCCAAGCTGAATCGGAAGTGGACTCTGACTAGGAAGTTACGGCTGAAATGGAATTTCCAGTGTGAGAGAAAAGCAGGGAATGACTGCAATACCCATAACTAAGGTGATGTTCCCCTTCCTGATCCTGCTTGTCCACCTACAGTAATTTCCACTCTTCAACATTTATACCCAGATATCCCCAACCAACCTTCCAACCAGGCTTTAAAAGAACTCCTTTGCCAATCATTTCTCAGACTAAAGCCCTCAGAGAAAAAATCTACTTTATTCCCAAGATCAGATCCACCATTCTGTTACCTGACTCACCTTAAGTGGTCCTTTTGACCAGTGCCCTAGATCTGCCAACAGCCATCCAGCCATGCTAGGCCATACCTGTCATCTCTTGATTTCTCATCTGCTCTTGTCTCACCCACAGAACCTGGCAGCAGATGCCCAGTGTCCATGAACTTCTCTCTGATGGTTACTATGATGGAAAAATTAGCTTCGTGGGCCTAAGTGGTTTGTTCCTAACCAGGATGTTCGGAGGGTCCTGATTACCCCGAAAGGGAGCAGTTAGCGTCGGGGACTCCTCATCTAATGGACAGCCAACGCTAAGTGCATGGACACAGTGATCCCCTGGAACCTGAGCTCATGGCTTGTTGTACTAACTTCCAAGGGAACAGATCACCTCAACAATACGGACCCCGTAAGGGCTCCAGCTCTGGGCTACCTGAGCCTGTGAGCAGATTGATCTCAAGTGGTGAGGATTCCAGGAAAGCCTCTCATTGAAGCTTACTGCATGGATGGTGACCCCATGGACGTGCACACCGCTTGCTCTGTAAGCACTGCTGATGTAACACTCACTGAGTTCCTGTTATTTGCTAAATATTGTTCTAGCACTAGGTGAGTATGCCCTCCTTGACAACTGGAAGATAGAGAAAAGGGGGGACCCCAGGCAGCTTTGGAGGGTGTCCCTGTACAGTTGGCTGATGGAAGAAGTCAAGGCCTCCCTCCTGTCACTGAGAAGCAGCTCAGAGGGGATCCGGGGTGTGTATTGTGTGGATCAGGCAGAGTACTCACAGTGGGCCTGTTGTCTGTCCTCTGCAGAGAGCAGGGCAGGTGGGACTGGGCCCTGCCTGCAGGGAGAGTGCACAGTTGGCCACACTGTCTAAAGGAGTGGCTCCATTGGGGACCTCCTAAGGAACAGGAGAGGCTCAAACTGCTGCCTCTGCCAGGTCTGAGGGATATATGTGACCTTAGTGTACTGTCTGTTAAGACCTTTCCCTCTTGGGGGTGACCTAGGCTGTGAATCACATCCTGTTGATCTTGTGATAGGTTGTGTGATCCATCTTTGTCATCTTGTGATGATGTCTTGTCTCACTGGGGACTTCATTGCTGTGCTTACATTTCCGCCCCATGATGATGGCTGTCAGTTTTGCGGTGGTCTCTGTCCTGTTCATACAGGGGTGCTGTTCCATGCCTGAGGCTGAGTCATGGCCATTAGAGGGCGCCCTCGCATCCCTTTAAAGACTACTGGCTACCCGTAGTCCAGAGCTAATGAAGTTCTGCGAAGAAAAAGCACCCAGAATTTTGTAGAGGCCACAGCTGCGCAAAACAGGGAGATGCCTCTGGAGATCCTCCTCTTGACCAGCTTGGAGCCCCAGAATAATGACACTAAAGCACCTTTTTCCATCTGCAGCCCCAAATCCCTCCAAATAAACACATCAGCTATTTCAGAACTTGGCTTGGGAATGGAGTTTCAAGTACATCCCACAGGGCCCACTCCCCTTCAGGATTATAACCTACAGATTGGTCTATACAGAAATTTTGCTACTGTCCAACAGAAACGCTGGCTCAGGCCTTGGCCTCCAAAATGAGGTTTCTGGGGTTATATCCAGGGAAAAGGTGGGGTCAGAACTAGTGTGTTGTTCTGATATGCTTTTATAATGGACTTCAGAAAAGTTCATGGAAATGCATTTTGTGAAAAACCTATGAAGGGGTTTTATTTTTTTGCAGCAAAATAAGCTTACCTTTTAATTGCATTTTCTACAAACTTCATGAGGTACACTTTTAAGAGACTTGCCTCTCCATATAGTACTAGAGTTGCTAGCAGCTAAATGGGGTACTCCTGCCAAATTCTGGAGAGGCTGGGGCAGTGAGAGGTATGAGGTAGGCAGTGCCCAGCAGTCCAACAGAATTGCTAAGCTGATGGTGATTGGAAAGGAGAGAATGAAGTAATGATTGGCTGAGACTAGATGCTTCACATTTAGATCTAAAATTGCAGCTGCAAAGGAAACATACTTGATTTCGTTCCCCTGAAAGAGGACCTGGGGATGGTGCTGAGGGCATGTTCGTGTTATTATACAGTGACCTGCTCATTCAGAGCCAGTGAACTTACGACAGGTGTCTTGGGTCACAGTGGGTAGATCTAATCATAGAGAATGGGATGTCCCACTGTCAAGTGTTCATGCTTTATCGGGCCCAGGAGCGCATTATCAACACATTTTCCAAATTTGAGTTGTTCCCTGCTACAGGAGGCAGAGTCCTCCCAAGCATGACAGCTCCACGCAGCCTTCTGTATATTACTGGACTGCCAGGTCATGAAACCCAAGAATCAGGACAGCTGGCACCTCAGTTTGATTGCTGTAGCGCACCTTTACAAATTAGGGAGTAGGTTCTGTGGTCTCAGTGATAAATTTAGCCCATCATACCTCCCTGAATCTCCTGTTGCTCATTAAACTGCCATGCTAGTTTCTGTCTTAGGTTAGGTACTGTGGATGCAAACCGAAATAGATACACATAGGATTTATTAAGAAGTACTCCCGTGGTGTGATAAAGATGAGTTAAGAACTGGGTCTCTGAAAAGAAAAAAGCCTGGATTTATTCACCAGTTTCTATGAGTGTTCCATTGGGTATACTCCCACCGTGGCTACCAACATGGTACCTCTGCACATGGAATTGGGGAAGAGCTGGTAATAGTCTGTGGCACTAGCCAGTTCCAGTGTATCACTGAAATGCTGCTAGAGAGACAAATAAAGGAGGAACAGAAAGGTAGACGTGAACCAAGAGAATGAAGTCAGGCAAGGTCCCACAGAGGTTAGTCAGCATGAGCGTGATCTGTTCAAGGACAAGTTATATCCGTGTTTGTTCACAGGCATGTTACTTTCCTGCTCCTGTTTCTGTCTAGGATCAGGCAGGGACCCTCCCAGGGTAGAGAAGTCACTTCCAGGGTGTCTGTGGCTCTTTGTGTGGGCAAGCAAAGTTTTTCCAGCAGTTGGTCCTTTGCACAAGATGTGCAAGTGCTGGGTTTTTGTGTGCTCAAGGCCTTGGAACATGCTTTATCAGTGTAACCAATTAAGTTGATCCTAGCAGAATTTGACTTGCCATGAATTCTTTTTGGGGGAGCTAATTCAGTCATAGGGGAACTGCATGTCCACATGGCTGACCCTCACTGAAAAATAACACAATGGTTAAGCTGGCTCTTGAGATGTCCATATCCCACATGGGATTGTCTAATTCAAGTCCCAACTCTGTTGTCCATTCCAGTTTCCTACTAAAGCATTTTTCTGAGGCAGCTGGCAATGGCTCAAGTACCTGTGTGCCTACCACCTGTGTGGGATTGAGTTCCAGGCTCCTAACTTTGGCTTGGAGTGAACCAGTTGAGAACCTGCTGATGTCTGTCTAGTGTCTGTGTGTCTCTGTCTCTGTGTATTCTAAATAATAAAATAAATAGAGTTTAAACATTGGTCAGTAGAGAGGGGACACCACAGCTTGGGGGAGCTTCCCTCTTGGCAACACTTGTTGCTGAGAAAACTAAATGAGTCCTTCTGCAGTATCCCTGGGAGGGGCCCCTGGCATCGTGGGCGGTTTCTCCTGGCTTGGCCCTGGAGCTTTGTTCTTTGCTAACTCTTACCTGTCTTGTTTCCCTCTTAGAAGCCGTAGCTATAACAGCTTCTTCTTGATCTCAGTGTGTCTTGGTGCACAAGGCTGGCCTTGGAGACACTGATCAGAACCCTTTCTCTATAATAACTCCTGGTGCAGCCTCAGTCATCCGATGCAAGAGTTGCCTGGCGGCCCCATCCCTCTGCTGTCCTCTCTCTATTCCCGAAGGAGAGGGACTTCTGTGTTTGCTGTTACCAAGGGAAAGGGGTGCATCTTGTCGCTTCTGCCCCTTGCTGTCCTCCCATCCTGGCCTCTGCTCAGGCATGTGGCCCACATCTGGTTGCACCTGCCTCAGCAAACACGGACGGTCATCTACCAGTCTTCATCAGCCCCCTCGTGAGGAACAAGGAACCTTCCACAGGTGATGTGACTCCGAGGATCCTGCCCTCAGCATCATTAGTGTTGGCTGCTTTTCTCTCCCCCAACACCCTGCTGGTTTCCCTGGGGTTTCTACTTTCCCAGCTCTCCTTGTTACTCTGTTTTATTATTTACATCACTGAGGATATTTATGGCTCAGAAGGAACATAATATTCTTTCTAAAAATTCTCTAGATAACTGTCCATTAATACTCGAATTAGCTACCCATCTCTTTTCAGATTTAACTCGAAAATTCATACCTGTGGGGCTGTTAAATTAAGAGCTGTCACCATCATTGCAAATATTACAACATATATTCCTGCAGTTATAAGTACATGTGGTAGAATTACAATTTAGGGAGCACATGAGGTGATTTTTGTTTCTCCAGGGTCTGTCTAGAATGTTTGCCTGTATTTGAAGGTGAAAAAGCAGATAATAAATCTAAGCAACATGGCTTACTCACACCGTGGCTGTGACATGCAGGTTAGAGACAGTGGCTGCCTGCATGAGCACACAGTCGTTGGCCATTCACCACTTTAGGGATTACAAGAAATGGCTTTGAGTGACCAGACTTCCAACAAAGCCAAACTGTAGTTTATAGTTTCCACCTCTGCTTTTGTAGAAGAAAATACAATATTAATAGCAGAAAAAGCATAGAAGCAAGTGTTTTTCTTGAATCTGTGTATTCAGTGCCAAAACCGTATTTTCTGATACTCAGTAAGGTTTTCCCTGCATTCCCTTCTGTTGAATTGCTGTTAAAATCCCTGGCTTTCAAATGTGCTGTTGTGAATATTCAGAGTCCCTCTATACCACCAGTACTACCCCTCTCCTCACCCCCTAAAAATAACCCATACACCCTGGGAACTCTTGCTGGAGCGCTGACCTTGACCTGCCTGGCCCCTTGCTCAGGCAGGCAACGCCTCTCCCTGAGAGCTGGAGCTGTGGAGCCTGTAGCCTCTTCCCAGGTGGGGATGTAAAGCTTGCTCCCACCTCACACAGAGTTGGGGATTTAAGAAAAAAAATGACCTGTCCATTTATGTGGACATGTCAGTTCTGTCTGCTCCCCTCCTTTCACTTGCAGAAAGACTTGAGGACTTTGGGAGTCTTTCTGTGTGAACACTGCATGTGTTGGGGTAGAGGGACTGGAGGGTGGGGGCTTGGTCTGTTTTAGCTGCTCTTCCAAATGTGCCCTAAGCCGAGTGGCTTATAAGCAGCAGAGATACACTGCTCACCACCTGAAGCCTGGGATGCCTGCTTCCTCTTTCATAGAAGCCTGTCTGCCCCCTCACGTGCTGGAAGGGCTGTGAAGTTTCTAAAACCTCCTAAAAGAGCATCACCTTGGAGACCAGGTAGGTTTCCACATGGAGAAGTAGCAAGATGGCACTTTCAGGTAGTACCAGTGAAGCCACCCTAGGCAGATGGGCAGAGGGGTGACCCATCAACTGATGAAGCTTAAGTGTCTCCGTCATGGACATGATGCCCCTCTCGGAAAAGAGCAGCTTCACCTCTTGACTTTGGGCCTGCCAGAGTCAGGATGTCCAGAGAAGAAATCCTGTAGGACAGCCTGTCTTGCAGTCAGTACAGACACGCAGGTGGCCGAGGGGACGGTGCTGGGTTCAGACAGTGTATTTAACATCTAGCCCTCCCTTGTCTGCTGTCAAGTAAAATAGGGTAGCACCGAGAGCAGAATGGGGACGTGTGAAGCTTGCAGCCAAGTTGCAGAGTGCACCTGGTGCTAGGCAACAGTGCTTTTGTTCCAGAGTTTTCCTCTAGAGAGCATGGACCTTAGTTTAGTAAAGGAAGTAGTTTATGGTTCTCCATCACTGTGCCAAAGTGTTTTTCCTTCAAGGTTTTTAAAAAACAGTTATGTTGGGGTTTAGGTCTCACAAGTCAGTCTGCCAACTCCACAAAAACATCAACAGTGTCTGCTTGGTAGACACTGCATTTTACTAAGAACCTTGGCCCTTGGTCAATACATCCCAGCAGCTCTGAGTGGCTATCGAGGTGGGTGGGTGGCACTCAGCTGGGGGCCAAATTCAAAAGCTCAAGGGACCAGGCAAGTAATGGCAATGAAATATATGGCTGATGGGGTCTGGAACCTACAAAACACATGTTCCCTGCTTCCTGGAGGTGGACCATCCACTTCTGACTAGGAACTTGGAAAACTTCATGGCAAGTGCAATTAAAAGCTGTTCATTTTGATGCAAAAATGTTTTGAAATCCATGTTCTGTTTTTTTTATAATACACATTTTCTTTATTTTGAAAAGATTTATTTATTTTGAAAGGCAGAGAGAGAGGTGTCATGTATCCACTGGGTCACCAATAGAAGCAAGAAGTCTCTCACATGGGTGCAGGGGCCCAGAGTGAAACAGCCAGAACTGGACCTCACACCCATATAGGATACTGGCACTGCAGGGGCTTAATTAGCTGTGACACAGCGCCGGCCCCTTAACACACACTTTCCATGTACCTTTGGAAGCACCCTCGTGTGCTGCGTGCAGGCCCAGTGTTGCCAGGATTTGTTAGTTTCCCAGCGCTAAAGAGCTAGAAAGTGGCAAATCTCCCATTATTCATTCAATGAAAAAGACCTGTGCAGAGCAAACAACCCAGTCCTGGGCTGGAAGCAACAGGTGTGCTGTTACTGTAGTGTTAACTCCACTTTTACAGGAGTTGGTGGGATTCTAGGATTAGTGAACTCACACCCTGCCTCCCCTCCAGGAAGCCTGGCTCCTCCACCCCACCTGACCCCTCCTCAGGGCAGCTGCGAGAAAGGTCCTTCTTAGGCTTCTGTGACCTCTGCAAGAAGATTAAGGCTGTAAATCCCACTGGGGCTGCCATCCCCGAGGGCAGGGGGAGGGAAGGAAAAGGGGGAAAGGCAACCCGTGGTCCCCAATTTCCATAACCTTCCCTTAGGATCAGGCAGGTGTAAACAAAGACATTGCCCCGAATGGGACAAAATTACTGGATTTTATTCAGTGCATCCTTAGTAGTCATGAAGGGAATGCACAAAGGGGTACAAGCAGAAAGAGGCAACCTAGAAAGGAGTGTTTGAAGGTCCCAGCCAGACCAGGGGTTCTGGGAGGAAGGGGTGGAGTCGCGGAGCTGGTAGGGGGAGGCAGTTTGGAGATGGAAGGGGGAGGTGGCTGAAGAAGAACTTCCGCGCGGGGTCAAAGGGGCGGGGAGAAGCGCAAATCCAAGAAATGTGGGGCGTGGGCGTGGACATTCCCATTCCCGGGAAGGGGGCGAAGGGAGGGAGACTCCCACACGGGCCGCTCTACCCGAGGCGTCTGGGGAGGGAGAGCGCATCCCGGACGCCCACACCACCTCTTGAAGCTCTCCGACCCGGGAAGGTTTGAAAGCAGCCGGGCCCAGGTGACGCGGGTATAGATGGGGCGGTTGCCATGGCGACGCGCCGCGCACCTCGGAAATAAATAAATAAACCGCCGGTGTTGCAGCAGCCGCGCCCCCGCGGGACGTCCGCGCCGGGGAGGCAGCCCCGCGGGTCCGAGTCCCTGCAGCCCGCGCGTGCTGGAGTTGGAGGAGCCGGGGGTGGGCACCCCCCGGGGGCGAATGGTACAGTCCTCCGCCCGCGCCCCGGCCGGCCCGCAGCCCGCGAGCGCGCGCCAGCCCCGCGCAGCCGCTGCCCGCCGTCCGCCGCGTCCGAGACGGCAATGGAGGGGGTCAGCAGCCACCGGAGTCTGTCCTACAGCCGCTGGAGCTACGACAGGTAAGGGCACGCGCCCGGCCAGGGGCTTGGCGGCCCTTCCACTGGGGCCCGCGTGGGCGCCCTCGCACCATGCCAGAGACGCGGGCCTCGGGATGAGTGCTAGTATGGGCGCTCGCCCAGACCCCCACGGTGGACACGGCCATTCGGGGATGGTTGCCAGGGCGTCCTCAAGCCGCCGGCAAAGCTGTAAGTGGAGGGCACTGGCGGGTTTACGACCCGCGAGTTGCCATCCCGCTGGGGTCGGTCCTCCGTGGGGGAGGGCGTAGAGGGGCTGAGGTGAAGGGGGTTGCTCTCGGCCGCAGGCGAGCCCTGGCTGGCGCTCGCGGCGGGGACCGGGGTTGGCTCAGGGCTGGGCGGTCCCGCTCGCTAGCTGTGGCCGGGGCTGGGGAGGTGGGCGCGCAGCCGGCGGCCGGCTGATGAGCTGGACACCCGCGGTTGCCAGGCTGCTGCGCGCCGGCCCCGCGAAGATGGGGAGCGGCTGCGGCGTGGGTGGCTGGGAGCCACGCGTCCCACGTATCGGGTCCTGGCGGAGGGCATCATCTTCCCTGGCAAGATGAGAACCGCGGAGTGAGTTGGCCGTGAAATCGAGTGGATTGAGTCCGAGATTTACGTTCGTTCTACCGTTTTGGGTGTGTTGGGTGCTTCAAATGAAGCCGTGATGGATAGTAGTAGATAGTAATGGTTTTCGTAAAGTTCGGAACCTCGTGCCGATCTCCAGAATCTTGGAGTGAGTTTTTCGGATCCATAGCCCTAACTGGGGAGGGCTGGAAAACTCCCTACCCTGGGCTGTGCCAACTCCTGTTTTCTGGGAGTCTGCTTCTCTTCATTCCGCATTTTCACACCCGTGGGTTTTTTCCTCCCTAGGTTCAGAGTGTAACAGGTGTGCGTCCTCCCTTTGTTTGATTCCCCTGGGCGCTCGCGCCCCAGGCCTGCGTTCCGAGATCTCGCCCTTCGTTGCTCCCACCTGTCCCCATCCTCCTTTGCCTCTCTGCTGCTGGTGAGCTCAGCACATCTCCCTCAGGTGTGGTCTGTATTCAACTCTCCTCAAGATGGGTGCACCTGACCCACGTGTTTGCTCCCATGGCCCTTTCCTTGGACAAATACTGTATGAGATACTGTTTCCTCGTCACCCCTGCAGTGCATAACCTTGGCAACCTGTTGTTGGCCTCACAGTTCTGTTGAACTTGCTCTTTTAGAAATCGATGCCGTCTGTGGAGAACTCTGAAATGACGGAAACGCTCGTTTGATAAGACTCAAAAGGTTGTGTATATCCAGTCCATACATTGTGCATCCCTGGGCTCAACAAATAGTGTATTGAGTGCACACTGTGTGCTGGGCCCTGGAGATAAGAAGATAAGACATAATCCCCAGGTGAGCTCACAGCCTAGATTCTCGAAGAAACAGGTGTGGCCTGTGCTGGAGGTGTAATATGTGTCTGGGAGATGAGCTGAACATTGAACTAATTCTGCATACCAGGTCTTTGGGGAAAAGACTGGGGTTAGACAGCCTGGGCTAAAATCTGGACTTCGTCTAGTTAGCTTTGTACAAATAACCCCCCTCGGCCTCAGTTTCTTCATTTTTAGCTTGACCTATTGGTGATGTCAAACGAAGTTGTTAAGCGCTTGGCATAATGCCTGGGACACAGGCATGTTGCACCTGCTGCTGTGCTCTGAATTGTGCAAATGTAGATATTGTAAAGGTTTCTAGTTCTCCCCTGAAGCTTGGTTTGTTTAAGACTGTTTTCTAGAATTCTGTCTTCAGAACCCTGCTCAGACTGACATGCCCAACAGCTTGGTGCTTGCAGCAGCTGAAAGAACCAGAATGTCCAAGAACAGAACCCTGCCGGCTCATTGGGTGTGGTCATGCAGGCACATCTGGTGGTGGCTGACCCTGGTCCCACCCAGTGGTCTAGGGAGTGCGTGTGTTTTTAAAATGTCGACATGAGGGACGCTACACCATCAGTTAAGCAGTTTAAAGTGTTATACATGCATAGGGGACAAAGTATTAAGAATAAAATCGATTCTTGCTGCCCCCATCCCTATTGCAAACCCAGAGAAGCACTGCTCAGTCAGCCCTGTCTTTCTCTAGCTCCTGTTGGGAAGCCACTCTGCTTCTAGTCCCCATTGAGGCTGGCCTGTTGGTGCATTCGTGGAGGCTGTGACCCGCTTTGCTCCCTGAGCCCCGGTGTGTGTGTTCCCCGCGGGGCCTCTGCTGGGCCTCTCTAAGCCAGCGCTGCCGTCCTCCTTCTCTCCGGTGGTGTAAGGGTTTCCAGTGAGGGAGCACAGGCCTCCTGAGGCCTCGGTTTGGAACTTGTACACATCACCGTGCCATGTTATGTTGTGCGAGAGGAGTCAGCACAGCGGCCCACATCCCAGGGCTGGAGAGACGAGCACTGCTTCTCCAAGGGACGAGCTGAAGACCACATGTGGCCGTCGTCAGTCTCCCACAACGGCTTGGGGCTTTTATAGTGCCCGCTGTCTAAATGTAAGTGTGTGGCAGAGCCACCCTCTCCTGCACTCGGCTTCATTAGAGCCTGTTATCAGGCTGGGACGTTAGCTCTGTAAGGGCTCCTTGTGTCAGGCCCCAGCCTTCTTGCCGAGCCTTAGACCCCTGCCATCTCAAAAGGCCTGTGCACGTCACCTGTACTCCCCAATTGGCATGTTCAAACTCGCATTTCTCTGGTGATTTGATTTTGACTATTCAGTGTCCTTTCAGCCAAATGTGCGCCTCAGAGCTTTGCCATCCGTCTTGAGCTTGGCAAGCCTGTCCATTTTGTCTGCCTGTTTATCTGTACTGCTGATCGGTGCAGTGGTGAAATTGAAATGGAGTGATGTGTGTGGAATGATGGGCACCAAGTGGTTATCAGCCAATCCGCTGGCTTCCAACAGCTTGGTGGGGGGTAACTGACCTCTCTGCAGTGTCCAGGCATATTCCTGACCCTGGTGCCCATGGTGACCAAATTACTACTCTGCGCTCATCAGTGGGCCTTCCCATTCTGGAGCCTTCCCTCTCATTATTCTCAGGGTGAACTCGTAGGTGCTATTGCCTGAGATGGCTTCACTTGTGAAGTGAAGGCTGTCCTCATCAGTACCTGCCTCATCTCACAGGGGCCTGGTACCTCTACCCTTCACCAGCCTCTTAGCAGGTCTGTCTGCTTCCTTTCCCTTCCCACCCTTGCACCACATGCTGGATGACGTCACTTACTCCAGCACTTTTTTTTTTAATTGTTTATGTTCATTATAAAGGCAGATTTAACAAAGAGGAGAGACAGGAAGATCTTCCGTCCACTGGTTCATTCCTGAAATGGCCACGACAGCTAGATCTGAGCCTTTGAGAAGGTAGGATCCATGAGCTTGTTCTGGATCTCACATGGGTGCGGGACCTCAAGGACCATCCTCTGCTGTGTTCCCAAGGCCACAAGTAGAGAGATGGATAGGAGGTGGAGCAGTCAGGACACGAACCTGCAGGTGCAGGATTAGCCTGTTGAGCCAGCACGTCAGCCCCAACAGCACTTTTTTTTTTTTTAAAGAATTCGTTTGAAAGGCAGCATTGCAGAGAGGGAGAGGAAAAAGGAGAGGCAGAGACAGAGAGATCTTCCATTCTCTGGTTTACTCCTTAATTGACTGCAACAGCCAGGTTGGGGCCAAGCTGAAGGCAGGAGCTTCATCTGGTGTCCCAGGTGGGTGCAAAGCCCCAAGCTGTTCCTTTGCTTTCCTAGGTGCATCTAGGGGGCTGTATCATAAAGAAAGCAGCCTGGTCTCGAACAGACACCTGTACGGGATGATAGCACTGTAGGAAGTGGAAGGTGACTTCACCCACTGTGCCACAGTGCCAGCCCCTACCCCAGCACTTCCTGTGCTCTCATAATACATGCTCAGCACAACCCCAGGCTGCATGAAACAGTGTTGAATCTCCATCTCCCTTCTTACCATGGCTCCAGGACACTTGCATACACAAAGGCCCAGCATCCAGCGTGTTGCCATGTCCGCAGCCTGTATCTGCAGCTGGGCCATCTATGCACCATCTCTCAGTCTTGGTTAACTTCAGCCCCGTTTTCCGCAACAGTGCCCCTGCCCACTTCATCACCCTCAAAGCCCTCGCTTTTCTTGACCCTTAGCTATACTCCAGACTCTTCTTTTTGGTTTGGTTTTGTAGATTTATTTTATTGGGAAGTCGAGTATACAGAAAGTCAGATATACAGAGAGAAGGAGAGACCGAGAGGAAGATCTTGATTTACTTTCCAAGCAGCCAAAATGGCTGGAGCTGAGCTGATCTGGAGCCCCTTTCGGGTCTCCCACATGGATACATAATCCCAAGGCTTTCCCAACTCACAAGCAGGGAGCTGGATGGGAGGCAGGGCTGCTGGGACACGAACCAGCACCCATGTGGGATCCCGGCTCATGCAAGGTGAGGACCCTAGCCTCTAGGTTACCAAGTGACTTAATCTCCTGTCCTTTTGAGAAAACGAAGCCCATCAGGCATAGTCTCCTGTCACTTCCTGATGCCACATCACTTCCAGTCTACCTCAACTGTTCCCTCCCATGCACTTTCTTGTTTCCAGTTCTTTGCTCTTGTAAGTACTGTGATCAACATCCCTGTGGATATAACACCTTTCTTGACGTCAGATGGCAAACTCCTGAATAAAGATCATTAGTTGAGTTTTTTGCTATTGTCAAGTTATCCTTCAAATAAGTATATTGATTTCTGGTCCCCTAGGCAGTGACTTAAACTGTAGTATTTGATAATTGTCTGCCGAAAGTTTGGCCTTTCAGACAACGCAGCTTAAACACTCAGAACTCGGACATGAAGTCACTTAATTTTGAACTCTACCTCTTCCAGTGATTGTTCATGGGACTTCAGACAAGTAGCTTAACCCCATCACAGACAGAAAATACCAGTACCTGCCTCTTAACAACTACATATTTTTTAATGATGCTTTTTATGTGAAAGGCAGAGTTACAGAGAGAGGGGAGACAGACCGGGGTCGTGTATCATCTGGTTCACTCTCCAAGTGGCTGCAGTGGCTGGAGCTGAGCTTATCCGTAGCCAGGCGCTTCTTTCGTGTCTCTCACATAGGTACAGGGGCCCAAGGACTCGAGCCATCTCCATTGCTTTCTTAGACTATAAAACAGCTAGATTGGAAGTGGAGCAACCAGGACTTGAACTAGCGTTCCATGTGGGATGCAGGCACCACAGACGGAGGCTTAGCCTAGGATGCCATGGCACTGACCCCCAAGTTATTTGGATTTTTTGTTCTTTTGGTTTTTGTTTGTTTTGTTGTACTTCCTAAATGTCAGGCACTGGGGACAGAGCAGTTAACTGTCCTTGGTCACATAATTTTATTGTGTCATGGGGGAGGTGAAATGTTACATGTGTCAATGTATGTATGTGTATATAATGTCAGTGCTGAGTGACAAATACATACCAACAAAAACACAACTAAGACTATATAGTGATTGAATGAAGATGGTGGGAGTGGTGAATTTCTGTGTGTGGCCTGAGAAAGTCTCTGAAGGTGACATTTCAGAAGAGACACAGAAGCAGTGAGAGAAGGGAGAAATGATGTGTTTGGTGGGGAAGAATGTTCCATGGGAGGGAAGCAGCATGCGCAGGTCCCCAAGGTGTGCGTGTGCCTTGTGACTTAGAGCTCCTTCAAGAGGCCATCGTGCCCTTGCCCCATCCTCGGAGCACCCCTAATGTGTTTGGATTGCCTGGAACTTTATATAAGAGGAATGCACCCATTTTTTGGCCTGGCACAATTCAGATAGCATCATTATTCTTCCATGCTGTCACATACGTTGGGCCACATTTTTTGGTTTTGGTTCTGACTTGTATCCCTGTAGATGAATTCAACACAGCTTGCTGATCCGTTCACCTGCTCCTGGATTTCCGCACTGCTTTCAGTTTTGTGGCTTCACAAACTTGTCTTTGAGCGTAATGTTTTTATTTCTATTGGGCAGTTAACTTAGCATTGAGGTGGCTGAATGATATGTTAGACGTCCACTTAACTTTTAAGAAACTGACTAGTTTTTTGAAGTACTTGAACCATTTTATATTCTTAGAGCAGTATGAGCTTTCCACATCTTGTCGTAAGTCGGTACTCTTTTCAACTTTAGTTATCCTAACAGCTATGTGATAGCCCCTGAGTAATGATGTGGAACACCTTTTTGTGTTACTGGCCATCTGTTTATCTTCTTTGGGAAAGTTTTTAAAATATCTTTTTTTTAAGATTTTTATTTGGGCCCGGCGCAGTGGCACAGTGGTTAAGGACCTCGCCTTGCACGCCCGGGATCCCATGTGGGCGCCGGTTCTAATCCCGGCGGCCCCTCTTCCCATCCAGCTCCCCGCTTGTGGCCTGGGAAAGCAGTTGAGGACGGCCCAAAGCTTTGGGAACCTGCACCCACATGGGAGACCCAGAAGAGGCTCCTGGCTTCGGATCGGCGCAGCATTGGCCCGTTGCGCTCACTTGGGGAGTGAATCATCGGACGGAAGATCTTCCTCTCTGTCTCTCCTCTCTGTATATCCGCCTTTCCAATAAAAATAAAATAAATCTTTAAAAAAAAAAGATTTTTATTTGAAAAGCAGATTTACAGAGAAAATGACAGAAAGATCTTCTATCTGCTGGCTCACTCTCCAAGTGGCCACAACAACTGGAGCTGAGCCAGTCTGAAGCCAGAAGCTTCTTCTGGGTTTCCTATGTGGGCACAGGGTCCCAATGCTTTGGGCTGTCCTCTACTGCTCTCCCAGGCCACAGACAGGGAGCTGGAAGCGAAGTGGAGCAGCCGGGACATGAACTGGCGCCCAGGTGGGATTGCGGCACATGCAAAGCAAAGATTGAGCCACTGAGCCATTGCGCCGAGCCCCAAAATATCTTCTTAATTTTAAGTTGGGTCGTTTCTTTATTCCCGATTTTGGAGAGTTTTCTGTAGGTGTGTATTACAGATATAGGTCCTGGGCCCGGTGGCGTGGCCTAGCGGCTAAAGTCCTTGCCTTGAACTCGCCGGGATCCCATATGGGCACCAGTTCTAATCCTGGCAGCTCCACTTCCCATTCAGCTCCGTGCTTGTGGCCTGGGAAAGCAGTCGAGGGCGGTCCAGAGCTTTGGGACCCTGCACCCGTGTGGGATACCTGGAAGAGATTCCTGGTTCCCTGCTCCAGATCAGCGCAGCACCGGCCATTGAGTTTACTTGGGGAGTGAATCATCAGATGGAAGATCTTTCTCTCTGTCTCTCCTCTCTGTATATCTGACTTTCCAATAAATCTTTAAAAAAAAAAAAAAGACATAGGACCTATATCAAATAAAAGAATTTTCTGCTGGTTTTTTTTTCCAAGGAGTTTGGTATTTTCAAGAAGTTTTTAGTTTTAATAAAATCCAATTTATCGTGTATTTTACAAATTAGTGTCATATCTAGAAAGCATTGCTTAAACTCAAGGTGACAAAGGTTTTCTCCTAGGAGTTTTTTAATTTTACGTTTTAAATTTAGACCTGTGCTACATTTGAGTTACCTTGTTATATTTAGGAAGTTCACTTTTTGAAATGGATTTCCATTTCCCCTCATCATTCGTTGAGAGCCTTCCTTTTCCTAATAAATTGTCTTTACGCATTTATTAAAAAACAAAAACGGGGCCCAGTGCCGTGGCCTAGTGGCTAAAGTCTTCACTTTGAACGCACCAGGATCTCACATGGGCGCCAGTTCTAATCCCGGCGGCCCCACTTCCCATCCAGCTCCCTGCTTGTGGCCTGGGAAAGCAGTCAAGGATGCCCCAAAGCCTTGGGACCCTGCACCCACATGGGAGACCCAAGGAAGTTCCTGGCTTTTGGCTCCAGATCGGCATAGCACCAGCTATTGCAGTCACTTGGGGAGTGAATCATTGGACGGAAGATCTTCCTGTCTCTCCTCTCTGTATATCTGATTTTATAATAAAAATAAATAAATCTTTAAGGAAAAAAATTCTCTTAAAAAAATTTGCGGTGAGAAAGTACATTGAATCTATAGATTGGTTTGTGGGAAATTAACCTCTTAATACTTCAGCCTCTACCCATGAACATGCTACACTTCTGTATATTTAGATTATTGTGTTAGCTTTCTGTGGTTGTAATAAAATGCCACAGGCTGGTATTTTGTAAAGTAAAAAGGGCTTCTGTGGTCGGTCAGCCTGCTGGCTGGAAGTCCACATAGCACGATATTGCATCCCAAGCAGGGCTCCTGACTGCGTTACAGCGTGGGGAGAAGTGCAGAGGAAAGCGGTGGAGTAGCCAGGTGCACAGGCGGGGCCCCCTGGCTTCCTAACAGTTCACTCTCACTTTGAGAAGCCATCATTAATCCCCTGTAGTGGGGAGGCCTCTGACCTAATTACCTTGCCCTACATCCCACCGCTAAAGATTCTACCATCTCGTGCCACCACCCTGGGACCAGGCTGCCAGAGAGCCTGCGAGGGACCGTCCGCAGCAGGCACCGTCCGCAGCAGGCACCGTCGTCTCTCTGGGGCGTACTTTGTGGTGTTGAGGTGCCCGTCTTTTGTCTCTGTTGTAAGAAGTAGAAGTGTTGCATGTTTTCCTGGAAGTAGTGCATGCTTTTCAGTGAGATTGTGCATAGTATGAAGGCACTTCACGGGGGGAAAACTTTATTTTGATTTAAAAAGTTTGTTGGTGCAAGAAAAATTTGAAAAACCATGCATTTTTTTTGTCATAACATGTATTTTCCATGAAACTTTGTAAAGTTCTCACATATTTTGCAAAAAAACCAAAAAACTTAGTTTCTGATTGTTCAATATTAGTGTATGATAATCTCTAACTGGGTTTTCATTGTTATAAAATGTATAGACCATGGAGTGAGCCGTTTCAATGATTTCCACGTGAGATTTGGTGGTGGTAGTTAATGTGCAATGTGCTGCAGCATCCCTCATGTTTCCAGAGCTCTCTCATCCCTCTGCGTAAAAACTCTGTACCTTCCGATAAATACTGGCATCACCTGTTTTCTCAGGTCCCGATATTCCCTAATCCACTTTCTCTGAATTCACCTATTCTAAACAGCTCACACAAGTGGAATCCTGCAGTTTCCCTATCCTGTCTGGCTGGTTTTACTGAGCGTATGTTTTCCAGGTTTACCCATGTTATGTGTGTGAGTGCGTCGTTCATTGCGGTGTGTGTGGATAGCACACGGTGTTCCTCTGTTCACCAGCTGGCGGACACGGGTTTTCCACCTCTGGGTTACTGAGAATGCTGCAGTGAATGTTGGTTTACAAATCCCTGTTGGAGTTCTTGGGTTCGGTTCTTCTGGATGCGCACGTAGGAGTGGCACTTCTGGGTCACACAAACAAATCTTTTCTACAAAGTCCACCATCATTTTACATCACTGCCAGCAGTGTACACAGGACCTTACAGAAGGGTTTTCTATTAAATCAGTGGTTTTTGAATTGGTACACTGTGTCTGAGTAAATCACACATCATGTGAAAGCTGTCTGAAATTTTTTTTGCAGATGTGCGGTTAATTTTGAATATACAGATCCAACAAGGCTAAAGGTGTCCATACTTCTCTACATGTTCACCAATGCTTGGCTAACTTCCAGGTTCTTATTATTGTCATCTGAGTATGTGTCATATCTTTCAAGGTTGATTTATTTGAGGAGCCACCACCTGTGGTGCTGGCAGTCCATGTGGACACCTATTTGAGTCCCAACTGCTCTACTTCCGATCCAGTTTTCTGCTGATGTGCATGGGAAATCAGTGGAAGATGAGCCCAGTGCTTGGGCTACTGCACCCACGTGAGACGCCTAAAGAAAGCTCTAGGCTCCTGGCTTCTTGCTGGCCCAGCCCCAGCCATTGGAGAGTGAACCAGCAGATGTAAGAGCGCTCTCTCCCTTCCTTCTGTACTCTGCCTTAATTTTATTTATAGAAAGGCAAGGTTGCAGAGAGCACGTGAGTGAGCGAGAGCCAGTGATGGGCCTGGCCAAAGCTTGGAGCTGCATCTGGGTTTTCCATGTGGGTAGCAGGGGCCCAAGCACTTGAACCATCTTCTGCCGCTTTTCCAAGGCTGTTATCAGGGAACTGCATTAGAAGTGGAACAGCCAGGACATAAACAGGAGCCCATATAGGATGCTGGCATCACAGGCAGCAGCTTTATCTGCTATGCTACCACAATGCCATCTCTGACATATCTTATGTGTTTTTGATTTGCATTTCCCTAATGACAAATAAGTATTTTTTTTTCTATATTTAATGGTCATTTGTATATATCAGAATTACCTACTCTAGTCCTTTGTTTACATTAGGTTGTCTTTTGGGGATTATGCTGCAATTTTTTTATGTATCTGGATATTAAACTCTTATAAGGTGTACATGATTGCAAATATTTTCTCCAATTCTGTGGGCTGTCTTCTTACATTCTTGATAGAAGTTTTTGAAGTGACAGTTTTTGAGACCAGATCTAATTATCTGGTACTTTAAAATTATTGTTGCTTGTGCTTTGGGTGTTGTATCTAAGAATCCACTGCCAAGTCCAGGGTCATAAAGATGTACCTGTTTTCTGACAGGTAGTTTTTGGATTCAACGAGTATGCTTAGATCACGGATTCTGTGTATGGTATGAGGCAGGGTCCAGCTTCCTCCTTGTGCGTGTGAAACTAGCAGCACCACTGGTTGTAGACGATGCCCATGAAATCGTGTCAGAAATCCATTGGCCCTAGATGAATTTGTGTATTTGTGGACTTCCAGTGTGTTCCATTGACTTGTGTGTCTGTGTTATAACTGTTGTGACTTTGTATTAAGTTTTGAATAAGAGGGAAGGACAAGGGAACCTAATATTTCTTGGACTAAGCCCGTGTCTAATGGAGGCTGGAGCTCCCAAAAGAACAAGTCACAAAGCTTCGCATGCGCGAGACAGAGCTTGACTCAGTTCACAGCTTAGTCACTTATGAACTGGGTGAACATGAGACTGTCAGTGGAAATTCCTACTGCTTTGTTTACTTTAGAAATCATATTGTGCAAGCATTTGTCCTGGTGGTTAACATGCAGATTAAGATGCCTGCATCCCATGTTGGAATGCCGGGATTGATTCCAGCTTCCTAGGAGTGCAGACCCTGGGAGGCAGTGAGTAATAAATGGCTCAAGTGGTTGGGTCCCTGCTCCCCAGCTAGCAGACCTGTATCAGCTTTCCCACTCTTGGCTCTGACTGCTGCCATTGTGAATATTTGGGAAGTGGGCCAATGGGTGGGAGCTTTATCTGTTTCAAATAGTTAAAAAAAAAAAAAAAAAACTTAAACGGGATGAATTGTTTTTTCATTCATGCAAAGAAACCAAGATCAAACAGTTCAGCACTACCTCAGATAGGGGGCAGCAGTGTGATGCAATGGATGAAGCCACTGCTTGTGTTGCTGAACAGTATCCCACAGTGGTTGGAGGCATTGTTGTAGAACCCCAAACTGGATCCACTCGCCCAGCGCGCAGAAAACTTGGTACACACTGATGTCAGGGTGATGAAAGAAAGTAGGTCTTTTGCCAGGAGCAGAGCAAGGAGCCAGACAGCAGCTATTACTCAATTCCCAGGCTGCCCGAGGAGTTAGGGGTAAAGGTTCTTATACATTCGGATTGGGGCTGAAAGGTGTGTGATCAGCTCATGTAAGTTTCGGGTTCGTCAGTGGAGCTCATGACCTTCCTTTGATTGGTCAGTGATGCTGAATTGATTTTTGTCGGGGGGGCTGCAATTGGTCTGTGGGTTATGTGAATGCTGCAGTTACATTCTGCCCAGAACGGAAATTCGCCTACCCAGATGACTCCAGGACAGCACTGGCCAGTGAGATTCTTACCCATTGGAGAAGCAAGTGACTCCTTGAGTCTGGTGATTAGAAACTTATAAGAGCAGCTGAATCACTCTCTTAATTCAGTGAATTTTGATAAAGGCAGGCAAGGACACCTTGTGCTAAGGGAGACAGACAGGAGGCTGGGGTCCTATTTGTACATTATGAGGGTTTCATTTCACTTGCAGTGGTGGCATCCCCTCTCAAAATGTCAGCTATTCTGCTTCTGATCCAGCTCCCTGCTAATGTGCCTGTGAAGGGGGTGGAAGATGGCCCAAGCGCCTGCGCCAGCTTGGGAGAGCGAAATAGAGGTCAGGCTTATGGGCAACAAGTAATCTCCAGAACGTAAGAGAAAAAGCAGACACTGAAAGTGAGACTGGAGGAGAGTATCAGTAAGATGGAGATGAAGATTCCACCTGCAGTGAAGGGCAGTGAGAGATTGTAGGTGCTTTTTTAAGGAGTCTGGGAATTTGGGGAAATAAAATAGAGCTTGAAGTGGATTGGAGTTGACTGCGTACAAGGGAGCCACCGCGGCTTCCCTCCAGCATGCCTCGCCCTGGCTTTGTTCTGGCCACCTGATTTCCTAACAGGGCTTGTAGTTGGTAGAGATACTCCCAGCACATACAGGTTTCTTTCAAGTTGGGAAAATAGCCATATTCTTACTGTAAAAGTAGCATTTGGGGGACCGACATTGAGGCTAAGCCATTGCTTCTGATGCTGGGGCCCCATATCGAAGCACTGAGTCACGTCTTGGCTGCATCACTTGTAGTCTGTACTAATGCGTCTGGGAAAGTCCATAAGCCTGCATGGGAGACCCAGCTATGGAGTTAGGCCCAGCCCTAACTGCTGCAGTCATTTGAGGAGTGAACCAGTGGATGGAAGATCTCTTTCTCACTCTGCCCTTCAAATATATATAATTTTAAATCCTTTTATACTAATGCTTTCCTTGTCATTCTGGGAGAATTTTTAAATATTTCTTTTACAAGATTATGTATTACTTACTGGAAGTGGAGTAGCCAGGACTCAGACTGGCTCTGTGCTACAGAATGCTGGTGTCACGGACAAGCTTAACATGCTGCGTCACAGCGCAGACCTCACCAGGAAAATTTCACACTAAAATAGACAGACTTTCCAGAATTCAGGCTCTCCGAGTTATTAAACCTGTGTTAGCATTGGTAAGGCTCCATGCTTGTAGTTGTGGTGGGGAGTAGACCCTAGTTCAGACGGATTTTTGACCATGTCTGCCAGTTTCTGGGTTCCCTCCCCAGTGCATGTGTGATCTTAGCGGGGGCTCTTTAACTGCCACGGGGCCCCATCTGTCCACAATCAGAATGGAGATATTGGAGGGTGGGGCGGAGTCCAGTGTGATAGCTCAGCTGACTTACCCTCTATCTCTAAGTGCCAGCATCCCATGTGGGCACCGATTTGTGTCCTGGCTGCTCCATTTCCCATCCAACTCCCTGCTTGTGGACTGGGAAAGCAGTATAGGATGGCTCAAAGCCTTGGGATCCTGCTCCCATGTGGAAGACCTGGAGGAGGCTTGAGACTCCTGGCTGCTAGCTTCACATTGGCTCAGCTCCAGCCATTGTAGCTATTTGGGGAGTGAACCAGTGGGTGGAAGTTCTGTCTCTCCTTCTCTCTGTAAATATAGCTTTCCAAGAAAAAAATCAATAATTGGTTTTTTTCTAAAGGAAATACTAGTTACAGTACTCATTTCCCAGGATGGTCAGGAGGACTGGGCAATGTGCCATGCGTCAGGCTTGGCTACAGAGTGCCTGGAGCAGTGCCTTTGGGCAGCTGTGGTCATGTCAGGCCCTTAGCAGGGCATGTCCCCTCTGAGGACCTCTCCAGTGCAGTTGCTCCTGAATGCAAGGGTGAATGTGAAGAACCAGGCGACTCTGCCTGTGAGGAACTGGGCAGGAAGGGCAGGCAGCCAGAGCGTCAGGGCCGCATTCGGGCCGGGTAGGGCTTGAGGATGTGTGAGGCCTGAGGAGCTTAGCTGGTGCATGAGGCTTGGGTGGCAAGGCAAGGCTCTCTCCCAAGGAACTGGGAGAATTCCCAAATACATCAGGACCCTGATAAGACCCAATGCTTAGGACTCACAGCTGCTGGGAGACCACCATAGAGGGTCCCTTAGGAGTGAGCCCTAAATTGCTGCCAGTGGGACCAAATCAGCAGACTTCTGGAAGAGGTGGGTGCAGCCATACTGGACACTTGGGGCATTTAGGTTTGCAGTCACCATCTGCCCTCCATACGCAGGGGCACGTCTCAGAGACGTCAGGGGGAGTTGGGGGCCCAGGATGTGTCCTGGCCGACTGGTCCTGGCCGTCCTGAAGTTGAAGGTGCGGGACTGGTTGGTTGAGATTCTGGTTCTGTTGTCCTGTGAGTGCAAGACCCACACAGCCTGTGTGTATGTTCCGGGCTCAGGGAGGCCAGGTGAGGAGGACGAGACGTGCTCCCCAGGATGACACCTGTTGGGATGCTGGGCAGGGAGACAGGGGTGGCCACAGAGGTAGAGACCATGCCTAATTGCAGTTTGTGGAGGGCCATCCCCTCTCCATGCCCAGGAATAGTTTTAGCAAAACAGCTGGGCTGGGTGAGGGGGGTGGAAGTGGTGACATGGAGGTCAGCCAGGGGATAGCTCTAGAAAGCAGTGAACTGGGGTCAGTATGGCTCCCAGACAGTTAATGTGACTGAGGCTCAGGGTGATAGGGGTGGAATGAGGAGGCAGTTACCAAGGTGAGATAGGGACTGCTCAAGTCCTTTGGGATTTGCCCATAGCAAAGTTTGAAGTCAGCTGGCATTGTGGTTTCACAGGTAGAGTCGCTGGTCACATTGAAGCAAAAGCACAAAGATGCTGGCTGGGGCGTGACTCACACCTGGGACCAAAGTCAGAAGACTGGGCAGGTCAGCCCCGAGTCTTGAGGACAGTTGCCAAGCCCGGGGCTTGTTATACCAGTGGTCACTGTTGCCTTCTGGAAAACCCTTGTGGCAGGTAAATGCCGACTGAGTCTGGGTCCCGGCCCAGGTCTCTCCTGTGCTCGGGGGAGACCACACTTCTGAAGGGTACAGTAGGTAGCTCTCGGGGCTCAGCTGTGTGCTCCTAGGCAGCCTGCCTCCTCCTTGGAGCTTGGCCCGGGTGCTGTGGTCTTCTAGAGACGGAGAGAATCCTAGGGTATGTGTGTATGTGAGTCAGTGTTGAGCTTGGTGCAGAAGGCGGCGGGTGTTGGCAAAAAAAGCCTGCCTATGCTGCTGCCCATGAGTGGTCCATGCTAGAGAGCTGTGTCTGCAGCCAGGAGCCTAGTGTCAGAGTGTTGGATAGAGTTGAGGCCCAAAGGACCATGTGCAGGGAGTCTGAGGAATCAGGGAGGACCAGTCGCCCGGGAGTCTCTTGTCTAAATTATGTCCTTTGGCATAGAATCCCACTCTGGCTCTGCCTGCATGCCTGCTGTGGCCCTGCAGGCCAAACTGACTGAGCATACTACTGGGACTGACACAGTGAACCAAGAAAGCACCATCCCCTGTCCCAGAACCCCTCTTCACAGACTGTTCTCCTGTGGCCTTCCTGTGCAAGAGCAGCCACAGTGATCAGGCTTTGGGCAGGAGAGGTCCCCTTTGTGAGTGTGTGTGTTAGACCACATCAGGGGTGTGTGCATGCTGTATAGGTGCATTCGTGTCCTGAGGAGTAGGGTGTGCAGTTATCCAGACTGGCCTGGGGTTGTGTCGGGGGTGAGGGGATGATGGTGCTGGCCAGCTGTATTGGATAGTGATGGAGAGCAGGGCTGAAATGGGAGGACAGGTACATGGTCCCTCCCTGGGATCACATACTGGGAGAGATGGGAACCCTCAGCCTGCTTGCACAGCTGTCATTGGGGTGGGGGGCTCTCCTTAGACTACCAAGCTGGGTGGCTCCTATCAGCTGTGGGACCATTTGCCTGCCTGCCATGCCCATCCCAGAGGATCTGGGGGCAGGGACCCCTGGTCTGCTATGAGGGGCTCTAGGGCAACCCAGGCCGCATCAATGTTGAATGAGCCTGAGCTGCCCCGTGCCTCCTTGATACCATCTCCTTCCGTCTCACATTTAGTGTAACTGGAGAGCCCGGGCTCTAGCCAGGCCGGCTTCTCCCTGGCTCAGAGCAGTGCCCCCTGTGGGGGTACAGGAGCTGACAAAGGAGAGGCCAGCGTGGGCCTGGTGTGTCCTGGGATCGGGCAGGGGCCGGCTGGACCAGTCTCACATGGGGCAGGGGTCAGTTTCAGCCCCGTCCCTCCTCAGCCTCTGGGTCCCAGGTGCCAGATTACACCTCCTCTCCGCTTTGGCCACCTCACCTTCCCTGGGTGTCATCTGTCTGACACATCCTTGGTGCAGTTCAGCACCACCTACCTGCCCAGCTCTGAGGTTTTCCTGCTCAGTAGAGAGCTGGAGGGGCAGCAGCTAGACCGAGGGAGACCCCCTGGGAAGGACGGGGAACAGCAGGGACTGCACAGAGCCTCCTGCAGCAGGTAAGTGTGCAACCCAAGTGGTTGGCCCAGGGGAGGTGACAGGACAGAGACTGAGGCCAGGGGTGTGGACTAACCAGGCTTCCAACCCCGCTGCCCTTTGCTACCCCTGACCTGGACCCCGTTCCCTATGTCACTGAAAGAAACCTGAAACCCCTCCCTAGTCTTGCTCTAACGGGCAGCAGTGTGTGTTGGGGGAAAGGGGCTGGTAGTCTGAGTATCCGGTCTTGCTGCGGAGGTCATTCCAGGCTGTGGTGAGCATGGGCAGCCACACTGGTGGGCAGGATGTTTGCATTAGCTGGGTGGGCTAGGGCCAGTTCTTGTTAGCAGCTTGTGGGCCACCAGCATCCCTGTTCGTTAAGCATTGTCTGTGGCCACCTTCACAGGCAGCCTCAGCATCAAGTGTTGCTCGCTAGCCCATCCAGCCCTTGAAGAAGTTGACCAGTCCAGAGATACTCTACAGTATCTGCTCCCCTTTGCCTTATGCAAGTCCATTTTCTTGTCACCCACATCTGCTGTGCATCCTCTGTGTTGGGCTCACTTCAACTTGGTGCTCCCCATACCTAGGGGAGCCTTACTTTACGGGCTGCTCACCTCACACATGGGGAGGGCACCCCTTTCTGGAAAAAGGGGAAACAGATTAGGACAACAAGAGTTCTAGAATCCAGGAGAATAGCTGAGAGCTGAGGGAGGACCATTGCCTGACCATGAACTTCCTAGGCCACACAAGCAAGATGACTTTGCTAATGGTGGGCACACCCTTCCTAGGGACCCTACCCTCCTCCCCGACCCCAAATCTATTTCGATACTAGAGAAGTTAAGCAGGCTGGTTACGGGTTTCCTGTCAGTGCCCCAGTGGGCTGGACCGGACACAACCCAAGTCTCAAAGGTATCGAAGCAAAGACAGATGCAGGATGGGGAATGAGCGGCGGCCCCTGAGTGCCTTGGACCCCTCTCCTACCCACTGCTTCCAGACCCCTGTTGCCTCTGTTCCCCCCGTAAAAGCCCCAGACCTTTACAAACAGGTTCCTTTCCTTGATTGCCCTTTACATGTCAGAGTTCAAGTGTCAATTTCAGGGACAGAAGCAGAAGGAAGCTCCAGAGCCTGGAAACGGAGCTGCTTTCCCCCTGGGCTGTCACTAGATGGCACTCTTGGTGCCCGCAAAGGTGTTGCTAGCTTTCACTGGTTTGCAGCCTGGAAAGCTGTGGTCGCCTATGGCGAGGCCCACCAAGCCTGACCAGCTGTCTGTCTCCATGGCGCCTCAGGGACAGCTCAAGATAGTAGTTAAGCACATTTTTGCCCCATTGCAAGGGACCAACAGGGACTCCTGCGCTGATAATTACACACCTACTTGTACTCCTTCCCTGTAGTACTCCTGAGCACAGCATCCACAGCAAAAGTGTGTAAGAGGCGACAGAGATCTCCGTTCACACCAGCGTCCTTGGTCAGTGTAGGCACTGTCAGGGTCCAGCCACGTTGGCAGGAAACGGAGTAGAAAGACCCCCAGCACGTACATGCTCTGGGGAGGGGTTGGTTCAGAGAGAAGGGTGGCTTTGCATCCTCTGCCTGGCCCTAAGGGTCCTCCAGATAGGATGAGCGGCAGCAAGGCCACACAGCGAGGCCTGGAGAATTCTGCTTGTTTCCAGCTAGAGTTTTTAGGAGTGCTTGGCACCAGAGCAAGTAAACACCAGAGACAGGATGGAATCGGCTTTGGGGCATGTTGGCGGCCTGTCCCTCTCTCCCAGCCCCCAGCAGGTCATTCCAGGAGGCCCCTGGTATAACGAAACAGCACAGCCAGGCCAAGGCCTCACTCTTGGGCTCAGAGAGATGTACCTGTGTTGGTGGGAAAGGGCTGCCCTCCCTCTGCGGAAGCAGTTGCTTGTGACAGCCACGGATTCCGTGACCCCGCACCCAGCCCACAAGGCAAGGAAAGCACCAAGATCTGGACCCTGCTTAGAGATAGCTGAGGTTGGGAGGGAGTGCTTTGTTTTTTTCTTCCTCTTTTTAGAGGTTTATATATTTGAAAGGCAGGGTTAAAGAGAAGGAGAAAGATCCAACACCCACTAGCTTACTCCCCAGATGACCATGATGGTCAGGATGGGGCTAGGAGTGAGGAACTCCATCAGGGTCTCCGATGTAGTTGGCAGGCGCCCAAATACTTGGTAATCCTTCCCTGCCCTCCCAGGCATACTAGCAGGGAGCTGGATTGGAAGCAGAGCAGTGGGGGGGAGGTGTTAATATGGGATCCAGCACTGCAGGCAGCGGCTGAATGTACACTGCAGTGCTGGCCCAGATGGGGTTCCCTTACCCACAACAGCTGGTAGGGGAAAAAAAAAGCAAATATTCTCGTCCACCATGTCCCATTGCATTCACAAATGTCGGGCCAGTTCGTGACCTCAAGTAGGTGCCCTCTGCAGAATCCTCCCCCGATGGGTGGGGACTGACATGCAGGTGCCATTTTTCTGCCTAGAACAGACTTCAGGGAAGACTGGCATTGCTCACTAGGGTAATTACTGGTTTGGGTGCCATCTCCATTCAAAACAGTAATCCCAGCCTGAGCTGGGTGTCAGATCTGAAGGTTGATTATTAGTAACATTTATCAACAGCCTCTCAGCTCTCTCAGCTCAGGCAATTACAGCTCATCTACCATACCCGATCCGGAGTCGTGCACAAATGCCAGCCTCTTTCCCGGCCGCCCCCTCCGTCCCCCTCTCCCCTACCTCCTGAGTCACTGTTGCCCTGGTGGGGCAGGGCTCACTCCTGCACACCGTCGGCACCCGTGCTCCCCGACAGCAGTCCCGTGAAACTTGAATCTCTCAGAACTGAGAGCAGACCCTGCAGTGGGAAGGCATGAATTCATGTCTGCCCTAGCACCCCGGTTCAGCCTCACCCAGGGCTGGTGAGACAAGGGGAGCGCTCACCTCAAGTGCAAAATTTAAGAAGCCTCCAAAAACCTCAGTAATGAGAATAGTGTTTTTTTTTTTAACTTATTTGAAAGAATTAGAGGGGGGAACACAGCACTGCATCCGCTGGCTCCCTCTGCAGATGGCTGTAATGGCCAGCGCTGGGCCAGGCTGAAGTCAGGAGCCAGGAGCTTCATCCAGATCACTTATACAGGTGGCAGGGGCCCACGCACTGGGACCATCTTTCACTGCCTTTCCAGGCACGTGAGCAGAGAGCTGGGTTGTGATTCAGTCGTTATTAAAACTCAGTGAATGCAGAAGCAGCATCCCTTGGGTAGAAAGCATTGTTTGACCACAGACGGGAACAGCACAGGCTTGCCAGCCCTTGGCCGCACCCTCATCCCAGCCCTGTCAGACCCCGACACTTTGAGGTTTTGTACAACATGGACATCTTGACACTCATTTTCTGTCACCCGCTGAATTTTTTGCCACATCCTCACAGTCTGCGTCCAGGTGTGTGCCACCTCCTGCTCACCCCAGCCGGGGCCTGCTGCTCTCCCCATCTGCTGTGGGACCCTATAACTCCCCCAGCCCTTCAGCCCACACTGCTGCCTTGACAGGGAGTCCCCTCCACGGGCTGTGCATCCTCCGCTCTGTCCCCCGCTGGAGCATTCAGACACCCCAACAAGGGCTGCGTGTTGCCCTGGAAAGGGCTGTAGTCCTCACAGAGTATGCTGGTCTCGCTCCATTCCTGTCTATGTCCAGCCAGGGCTGAGTAAGTACAGGTGCCTTCATCATGCCTGGCATGCTAATGGGAAGCTTAGCATCTCTGGCTGTGTACAGAGGTGGGGGAAATGACACCCCCCTGAATTCCTCCCAGGGCACAGTCAGCATGGCTGAAGGAAGCCTGTGGTGACCTGCATGTGACAGGGAAGCTACACGTCATTGCAGCAGCCATGGATCCTTGCTGAGGCGCCTCCGACACTGGGTAGGTCTCCTTGGCTCAAGAGCTTCTGTAGTGCTGAGCAGGGCAGTCAGCAGGGGCATGTTTTGTCACCAAGGAGTGCTCTCACATCCTGCCTGTATGATGCTCACACAGTTGAGACTGATCAACACGGAAGGGGCACCTGCCTGGCCAGAGTCTGCCTGGCCCCTGAAGGTGTAGCCACGTGGCAGTCCAGGTCTAGGTCCCTGGTCTATTAGTGTCCAGGTGCCTGTCACAGTGGAGGGGCTGAGGGTGTCAGGTGACATAGCCCCACAGAGCCTGCTGGTCGTCTTACTCCCCATGGACAGAAACAGGCCACTGTGTATTACTTCCGCCACTTTGTGGGCAGGTGACATCTCGCCCTCTCTAAGCCTGTTTCCTCACAGTGAATCATCAGGAACAGTTGTTTTCCCTAGAGGGTTGTGTCCCATCCCACCCCCATTAAAACAGCCCGTGCAAAGTGCTGTGGCTGTCTGAAGAGTTGTGTTCTGTAGGGCCCTGGAGGACAGAACTAGAACGAAAGGAGGTTTGGGCTTGACGTGAAGACAACGTTGCCACGGCAGAGCTGGAACACTCTGGGAAGAGGAGCGCCTTGATGCTGAAAGAGGTGTCCTGCTTGCCTGTCAGTCAGCTCCGCTTCAGAAGGGCTGCCCGCCCCGCGGTAGTGACCCTGCAGGGATGCGGCCCAGCACCCCTCCAGGCCCCATTCTCTTCCACTGGTCTTCCTCAGCTCTCCCCCAGGCTGTCATTGTGCTACTGTGGAGAAAAGTGGCTTCCCCTACAGATGACTGATTTGCTGTTTTATGTGGTCCTCCTGCCCTAGTTTTTTAAGATGTATGTGCTTGAAAAAGTTAGGATGAGACTCAGAGAGATCATCCTTCCATTGACTTCACTTCCGAGGTGACTACAACTGCCACAGCTGGGCCAGGACAAGGCCAGGAGCTATGAATGGTTCTCCTACGTGGGTAGCAAAAGCCTAAACACTTGGATTATCCTCTGCTGCTTTTCTCAGGCCACCAGCAGGGAGCTGGATGGGAAGTGTAACAGTTGAGACATGAACCAGCATCCCTGTGGGGTGGTGGTGGTGCAGGTGGCAGCTCTGCCTGCTGTGCCGTCAATATCAGTACCATCTTGCTCTAGTTTTCACCCTAGAGGTCTTGCCATACACCTCAAAGCTTGGGCAAGGGGAGACGAGTGAGACCAATGTACTTGGCAAAGTAGTGGGCTGGACAGATGGGGCCTTCAGTCCTGGGCTCATGCACCCGAACACGTCCCATCCAGAAGCTGCCTGCGTGCAGTGTGTCTATAGCCCTATTAGACCCTCGGGCCTTGAACCTGGCACTCTCATTTGTCAGAATAAGGGAGAAGGGGGTGAAAACCCCTTCTGAGCTGATGGTCTGGGGTTCTGTGCTCTGAAGCCCATCCAAGTAGCATTCTTTATTCTCAGAGATTTGAGACTGGAGCCTGAAGATCCTAACTGTGGCTTCCAGATCTCCTAGTCGGTCTGTCCGGGTGTAGTTTCTACAAGAGCATGTTTGAGGATGGACAAGAAAAGGGGAAGGAGTAGATTGGATTAAGGAAATAGGAAGTAGGGAGGGACAGGAAGTGACATCAGGGCAGTTAGAGCAAGAGTCCAGCAGTAGACTGGAATCTCAGCTGGAGTAAAACAGCTCGGTTAGTCCTGAGGCAGTGAGGAGCTCCTGGGGGTTTACTCCAGGCCAGGGCTGGGGAAGCTGGGCAGATGGGGCAAACTTATATTTATTTAGAAAGTTCACACACATGCCTGTGGGTCTAGGGAATGGAGAGGGTAGAACTGGAAGGCGCCCAGTGGAGGGCATCAGAAGTGCATGACGATTGTCTGGCTTGCGAAGGGAGGACAGAGCAAAGCAGGAAGCCGCAAAGTGGTGCCTCTGGGCCGAGCACTGTCCCTCACAGAGAAGTGCAGAACCTACGCTCAGACTGTCCACGCTGCTCACCCCTGCACTAAAACATCACCATGTCTACAGGGGGCTAGTTAGAAGCTTCAGAATTGGGGGAAGGACTGGGCCCCTGATGCAGGTGTTGTGGTTGGAGGGGAGGGGATGCCATCATCCAGGTGCACTTGAGGTGGAGTCAGGAGACGGGCGGACAGACACGTCCTCAGTCCTCCTTCAGCTGCTCCTGGACACAGCATTGGCATGTGAGTCCCCTAGCACAGGGCAGCCACAGAGAGCAGCTGCAAGTGTGTCCTACAGCTGTGGTGCCTCCTGAAGGAGCCTTTGTGCTCAGTGCACTGGGCTCTGCCAGGTTGCTATAGTAACCCTACAGATACGAGGATGCATGGTCTCTGTGTTACCGTGAAAAGCAGCAATTGGATGTCCCTGTGTGACATGGTTAGTGAAACCTTGAAGCTTCCATCTGGTCCCAGAGGGCATGGGAGGGAAACTGGCCAGCAGAAGGGTGTGTGTGTCCTAAGTAATTGATGATGGTGGTAGTCTGACTCTTGCCCTGGAGGTGAAGGGAGCCTCCCCAGTGTCTGTACCGACTGCAGCCTGCAGCAGGACTGTCTCCCAAACTTAGTCCCATCTTCTGGCCACTATGGAGACCTGGACACCCCTTACATTCTGTGTGGATTTGTGCCCTTTTGCCGAGACAGGGGTTTTGTTCTCAGGAGACAACCCCCGGCCCATGGGATCTCAGCATTCAAAGCAGCACAGGAAACCTCGGGCCTTGAAATGGGGCCTACGAAGAGATCGGTAAGCACCCAGCACCTCTTCCTGTAGTGTGTGGGCCCTGCCTCTGCATCAGCTCCGCCCACCATCCTCGACCTCCTGCCTTGGCAATTGCAAGGCCTCTACTTTCCCCGGGGGCTGCTCCATTCATGCCATGTCGTGTCAAATGCCCATCCCTGCAAGCCCCTTGCTTCCAACACCTGCAAAGCTGTACCCCACCCCCTGAGGCCACTGCATTTGTGCCTTGTGGTATCACTGGCCTATCCCCACAAACTCTTGCTTCAGACAGGTGTCTGGGAAGCGTCCTTACTCCCAGCTCTGCCTGGGAGCCCTGAGCACGCTTGCCCCAGCTCTCTTGGTGCTCTGTACCGCTGCCTTCCATCTTGTTTGTCTAGAGATGGACTGGGGCAGGGGCTGGGGGTCCTACTCACCCCAGTCTCCATTCCCATGACTCCTGTCTGTATACCCTCTCTAGTGACTGCCTGCCCGCTGTCACATAGCTCGCCTGCTGGGGCGCTGAAGGAAGCTGCCAGTGAGCACAGCCTGGTCGGGCATGAGCAGAGGACGAGGTGTGGCAGCAGGAGTGTGAAGAGTTACCCCTTCTTTTCCTCCTCAGGAGAACATCCAGGAGGAAGTACTGGAAGGAAGGAAGGGAGATCGCTGGGTGAGCTGGCAGGGGAGGAGGGTGTCCTGGTCCCAGGAAAGGGGCACCCCCTACCAGAGACTGTGTGGGGAAGGGGTTCCTTTGGTCATGGATCCCATAATAAAGTGTGTGTTTGAGAGAGGGAGTTGGGAGAGAGATGGTGTTCGGGGGAGGATGTGACCATCAGGCAATCCTGCATGTACTGTAGTTACTGCAGCCTCAAGTTGCTCCTCCTGGATTCTCCTGTCACAGCCAGGCCTTCCAGAGAGGATGTCTCCCTCTGTGTGGTCAGGCCGTGGCCCAGGGCCACTGAGGGATTCACGATGTTAGAGCCTCCAGCCTTTATGCCTTCCCCCGCAAGACCCAGCTCCTGACTGTGCTGGACAAGCCTGGCATCCCCAAGCCTGGCTTCCGTAGTCAGACTAGGGTCTCACTCAAGTCCTTTAGATCAGGACCTCATTTATGGCTTCTTGATGTTGGGATCCCTAGGATGGATGTACTATCCCAAAGGAATGGCCAGAAATGGCTGCCCTGGGAAAGAGGAAGCTTGGTCCTGTGTGTCGACAAGACTAGATGGTGACACTGCCTGCCCTTCAGTGGGCCCAGGCCAGAGGAGTAAAAAGGTCTCAGGCTCTGGCTGTCCCCTCATGGATGTTGGTCCTGGGACACAGATGGGGTTTGTGGAAGTGGTGCCCTTAACGGCAAGCCCTATGGAGATGGGCAGATGTTGGGTGAGGTCCCATGGCAGGGCCTCCTGTGCCATTCTTTTTCTACCTGGTCTCCAACCAGGTTGACCTTTTATCCAAAAGAAACCCTCTTGGAGAAGACAGAGTGGGTGTGTCTTCCAGACCCACTTGAGAAGCTGTTGGGGTGGGAGCATTACCCTGCTGGGAGAACTCTGGTGAGGCTCATTGGTCTCCTGCAGCTAGTGCATTTTGAGTGATGTGAGCTGATGTTGCCTTCTTGTACCACATCTGTGCACTGTCAAGGCATCCTGAGGCTCTGAGTTCTTACATCCAACCCCTCATTTAAAACAAACAAACAAAAAACAAGGCCTCAGGATAAGGTCACACTGCAAGCCCATGTAAGAGTTGGAGCTAGAACCCAGGCCCTTGCTCCTGGCTCTCTGCACTGTGGGCGGGAAGGGAGTCTGTGCAGAAATGGAGGGCTTACTGAGAGTCAGTTGTCCTTCGGTTGTGACTTCACCTGGCCATAGGGTGCCCCATGTATCTGCATCTGGTAGCTGGCTGGTAGGGGTATCTAGCCATGCTGGGTTTCTGCACTGGCTCATTTGGGGGATTGGTATGTCTCACCCAGGACCCCCAGCACAACTCTGGCTCTTGCACATTGAAAGGCTCCATCACTGTCCCTTAATGTTGGCAACACTGTGCCATCCGAGGTGATGCCAGCAAGCATGGCATTTCACCCATGATGGCTAAACCCATCTAAGCACACAGACTGTGAAGGGATGGACAGGGGAGATGATGGATTGGGCAGCCTGAGGGTTGAAGCCCAAGTTGTAGTGACAGGTGGATGGCAAAGTTAGACCATCCTGCACTTGGGGGTGCAGCAAGACAAGAGGAATCTCGCTCTCATCCTTCTCCGTTTGTATCCTAGGCTTCCCAGCATCCTGGGAGCTGCTCTGACCATGGGGACAGGACCTCCGTTGTCCTGACATTGGAGTTTCTAATTGTCTTCAGCTTGTTGAAGCTCTGCTTCATCAACCCATTAGTGACATCTGGTCCAGCTCTGCAGTCGTAATCTCTTTGTAACTCCTCTGCATCCTGTCTCTCTTACCTCCGTTACATCTGTTCAGAGACCTGCAGGCTGTTGGTTTGTTTCTTCAGTCAGCTAGCTCTGCTGTCCTTCCTGGCCCCTCTAGCTTGTCACTGCACCTGCTCACCATTCATAGGCTGGCCCTTCGGGCTTTCCTCTCCGCTGTAGAACAAGGTAATGGCCTGCCTTCTCTAGTCCCAGTTTAACAGGCCTGCAGGAAGTTATCTTCTCCCACTTTGACACTAGTCCATTTTCACAACCCCCAGCTCCAGGGGGCCCCTCAGCCCTGCTGCCTAGCCTGCTTCCGTTGCCCTGGAGCTGTTTCAGAGCTTACACACAAACCTCTTGCATCGCAGCTCACCACTTGTTCCGGGCACTCAACCTACATTCTCTCCTCACCAGAGGAGATGAAAACTCATCAGGAGATTTTTAGCGCCTCTGCCTTAGGCTTCACACTTGCTGTAGTCATACCTGTGTGTGCCATGGCCCCAAGCCAGAGAGCTAAGGGAACCCTTCCCCCAACCTGGTGCTTGATCCCTCCGTCCTCTGAAACTTCATGCCCTGGCTCTACTGGCTTCTTCCACTGTAACCTGGTTAACAAACTGAAGGAGCGACCTTGACTTGACGAGCTCACCTCTGCCAGCCCGTTGAAATCAGGATTGCCTTCTAGCACCCCTTCAACCCACTGTAATCTGGCTTCTGCCTGCACTGTAGCACCCACCTTTGTGCACCCCTTGCTACACATCCAGGTGAAACCTTTTGGTTGCCATTCTCTCTCCGGCATCTGACATGAGCAGTGCACACTCTGCCTTTTGAAACTCCTTTCCCTTGCATTCCAAGGCCCCGTGCCACCTTCATTTGCCTTCCCTTGCTGTGGTAACTCTGTGTCTCTTTCTTTTGGTTTTAAAGATTTACATATTTGAAAAGAGTCACTTATTTGAAATACATGAGTATTATATAGTTATATATTTGAAAAGCAGAGTTACAGCGAGCTGCTCTATTAGCTGGTTCACTCCCCAAATAGCTACAATGGCTTGATCTGGAGCCAGGAGCCACATGGTTGCAGGGCCATCCGCTGCTGCCTGCCCAGGCCATTGGGAGGGAGCTAGATCAGAAGGGAAGCAGTCAGGACATGAGCCAGTGCCCGTGTGAGATACCAGCAGGCGGTGGCTGAATGTGTTACACCACGATGTGTCATCTTTGTGAGGATTTCTCTCGTCCTCTGGACTCCATTCCCTCTTCTGATCTGATTACCGTGGTTTCTGATTCCAGCGAAGATGAGCACTGGGAATTCTCCCTGCACCTGCCTGCTTGGCTTTGTTGTTTTTAATTGTTGTTTTGTCAATTTTTGTTCTATATGCAGTCTTAGTTATATACATATTTAGTTGGCTGTTTCAGCAGGAATTGTCCTTTATTCTTTGCTAACATTTTTGAAATTCAATTGGTCTGATATTTTAGTTGCTGTAACATTCTGTTAATTAGTGTTGGCATGGTCTTTTTCTGTCCTTACACTTTTAAGCTCAGTCTTACATCACTTGAAGTGATTTTTTTTTTAAAGGAAAATACTTGTTTGAAAATTCTCATCTGGTACATGAAGCAGTTTCTTTTAGGAAATATTTAATTGTGTCATTTTCATTCAATCTGACACACTTGGCTACTTGTTAAAGCAAAAAATAGTTACTTGAGTTTATTTTAACACTTAACTTTTACAAACATTTATTTCCCTGAGAAGCCGAGAGCCACAGGTATCTCCAGATTCACTCCCCAAATGTCCACGGAGGCCAGGGCTGACTGCGCTGCAGCCTGCAGGTCGGTCCCGACCTCCCGCTGGCTGGCAGGGCCCCAGAACTTAGAACATTTTCTGCTTTCCAAAGCACATTAACGGGGAACTGGATCAGAAGCAGAGCACCCAGGGCTGAAATTGGCGCTCCAAATGGAATGTCAGCACTGTAAGTGCCAGCTTAGTATACTGCAGTGCCAGTTCCAAACTCAGCTGTTAATTGGAACGTTTAAGACTTACGCTCACTGCACAGTGGAGTTTAAAGTCGCCTGATTGCTATTAGCAGTTTTTTTGCCACGCCTGTTCCTTGTGCTTGCTTTGGTGTTAGCTATGTTGTAATGAATCTTTTGTGCCTCTGTTCTTGTTTTCTGCAACTATGTGTGTTTAGTGGATTGTTGTACAGTTTGCAACATACGTGTCATCAACTTTTTTAGTCTTCCTTAATATGCTATAAGGACCTCACAAAAGTATAATTCTATTCTCCATGAATTTTGTTTTGATTTATAGTATAAACACAATGATATATTGCTGTTTTTCTTTAAACAAGTATACTTCTTTTTTTTTTAAAAGATTTATTTTTATTATTTTTTCATTGGAAAGGCAGATATACAGAGAGGAGAGACAGAGAGGAAGATCTTCCGTCCGATGATTCACTCCCCAAGTGAGCACAACGGGCCGATACTATGCCGATCCAGAGCCAGGAGCCTCTTCCGGTCTCCCACGTGGGTGCAGGGTCCCAAAGCTTTGGGCTGTCCTCGACTGCTTTCCCAGGCCACAGGCAGGGAGCTGGAAGGGAAGCGGGGCTGCCGGGATTGGAACCGGCGCCCATATGGGATCCTGGGTGTGCCAGGCGAGGACCTTTAACCACTTGCGCCACCGCACCGGGCCCAGTATACTTCTTTTAAAAAGATTTTGCTGGTATGTTTCATTGATGTACTGCATGGTTTTCCTGTTTAAAGTATATAATAATACTATAAATGCCGGTCGGTTTTCAGACGTTTCCGTTACCTTCTCCCCACACCTGAAATCCATACCCACTGGCAGTCTCACCTCTCCCTGTCAACTCCTAAGCTCTAGAGAGCCACTGCTACTTTCCATCTACACACGGTCCTATTCCGGGTGTTTCATACAAACTGTCATATGACATGATCTTTTATGGCTGGTAAAGTTTCTTAGCATGTTTTCAGGGTCCCAGAATAGCTTAGTAGCACCGTGGGCTAAGCCTGTGCCTGCCATGCCAGCAGCCCACATCAGAGTGCCAGGGTCCTGGCAGCTCGATTTCCAGTGCAGTGTCTTGCCAGTGCACCTAGGAAAGCAGCAGCAGATGGCCCAAGTACCTGGTCTCTAGCCATCTGAGCCAGTTCCTGGATCATAGGTTTGACCTTACCTGGCCGTTGGAGGCATTTGAGGAATGAACCAGTAGTTGGGAATATTTCTCCATTTACCCCTGTCACTCTGCTTTTCAGGGGGATAAATAAATCCTTATAAAACGCTGTTTTCAAGAAATATCTATTTCGGAATATTCTCCAATATTAAGGATGTGTCACATTTTGTTTCATTCATTTCTCAGTTGAACTTTTGGGACTTAAAGATATATTACTTATTTGGAAGGCAGATTGGCAGTCATCTTCCATCTGCTAGTTCACTCCCCAAATGACCACAATGGCTAGAGCTGGCCCAGTTGGAGACTGGGAACCAGGAGCTTCTCACAGGTCTTCCATACAGGTGCAGGGGTCCAAACACTTGGGTCACAGTTCTCTTCCTAGGCTATTAGCAGGGAGCTGGATCGGAAGTGGAACAGCCAGGACTTGAACCCACACCCATGTGGGATGCTGCCACTACAGTCAGTGGTTTTACTTGCTATACCACAGCACCATCCCTAGGGTAGATTGTGTTTTTGTTTCCTAAAGATTTCTCTCAAAAACAGAAAAATATCCTGTCTACAAGTTCACTCCCCAAATGACCACAGTGGCTGAGGCTGGTCCAGGTTGAAGCTGGGAGCCAGAACCTCCATCCCGGCCTCCTATGCGGGTGACCAGGGACCTGAGTACTTGAGCCATCCTCTGCTGCCTTCCCAGGTGTGTTAGCAGGGCGCTGGATTCAAACCAGAGCACACAAGACCTGAATTCACACTGCAGTAATAGAATGCTGGCCTTCCAGGTGGCAGCTTAACACATGTAGCAACATGGCTGGCTTCTGACTGGGTATTTTTAAATACCTGTCTACAAACTGAGATATTCTTTCCACTTGGTCTAGTGTACTGTTAAGCTCCCAATCATAGACATGTAGTTTGATACATCAAGGTTTTTGTTCCGAGGTTTCTGTTTGGTTCTTTTTCAAGGTCTCCATCTCCTTGCTGAATGTCTCATTCACATAATGCAGTGACTTTCTAATTCCATGTGACTGTATTCTCTTGTATCTGAGTATCCTTCTATTACCCTTTCGATTCCTTGCAGGCATTTTGTCAGTGTACATCTCTTTTGCATCTAATACTCTGTGTCCCTTTTGAAAAAAACATATTGTCTTTTCCATACTGCTTGTGTCCCTGTACAAAGATTTGTGCGTCTGGTGGACCTTCTTTTGCTTTTAGATTGTTTTCTTAAAGTTCCTTCCTGATTTTGAGTTTTCAGATATCAGTCAACTGTGTCTGCTTTAGTTCCAGTTGGACCTTGGGTGTGGTCTTGCTGTGGTCTTTTCCCTCTCGAATCGGTGGTAGTGGGGCACAGATGCACAGGTGGCAGGGCTCCTTTTGTAGTTCCAGCAAGGCTGAGTCTTGGCAATGGAGGTTGGGGTCATGGTAGTGCCAGGCCAAGATCAGATGGGCATACAGGTGTTCCTGCTGTGTAGGCTGGCAACAGAACCAAACCTCCTTGTGATGGACTGAAGTTGAGGGTGAGGTGTGTTGCATGGTTCTGCTTGTGTTAGCCAAAGTAGGCTGGGTAGGATGGGCAGGGCTTCCAAAAGGGAAAGAGGGAATGTGGAGGGATACATCCCAAGTCTGCAGAGGCAAGGGTGCTGCTCCCAAGGTCCTGAGAGTCAGGCCTGCCCAACTATGCAGAATCATGTGTCTGTTGGAGTACAAGACATAGCCTGTGCTAACGTGATGGGGTCGCTGTGGCTGCTGCATCTCCTTGGGTTTGTGCTGCTTATGTCCTGGTTGCTTGAGTGGTGAGATGTCTGTGGGGCCCAGGGGTGGAGATGCAGGGACTTGGGTGGGCCCATTCTCAGGAGACTTCCAGTGCTCCAGCCTACACTCCCGAGACCCCAAGGGCCATCTGAGTTCCTCCCTGCAGATGATGGCTGGAGACCCTCCTGTAGAAGCTGAGCATAGTGATGTCACGTCAGGTGTCCCTGTTTGCTGGCCCTGGTAGGGCTTTCCTTTTGTCCCTTTCCCCTGGTGGGGAGCCTTTCCCCCCCCACTGTGGGACTGAAGTCCCAGTTGCCATCGCTGCCTCTGTGCCCTGTGGGGCAGCCCCCCATGCCGCCCATCCTCGTGCTGCTGTGTTCTCCCCCTGGAGTGCAGCTGCTGCTTGCTGGGGTAAGTCTGTGTGCAGCCCTCCTGCTGAGTTCCTTGGAGTTCTCTGCACACAAAAGTGTCAGATTCTTATGAACTCTTAGTTGATTTTTTTTTGCTTTTGCTTGTACTTTTGGCATCCTATGGGAGAAAGCAGAGGTGCTTTTCTCCTAAGAGTTTTGTAGTTTTAGTTGTTGTACTTAGGTCTTTAATTTCGAGTTAATCTATTGTGTTGGTGTAAGGGATGAGGAATATTACATTGCCCCAGTGCTATTTGCCTAAAGGTCTGTTCTTTCCCACATAAAGTTGGGCATCTTGTTGAAAATTGGTTAATAAGCGTATTTGTTTCTGGGCTCTCATTTCTTCTAAATTGATCAGTGTGTCTTTATAGTAACACCAGTTTATCTTAATTACAGTAGCTTTGTAATTTTTATAAGTTTTGAGATCAAGAAGTTGAGTTCTTACGTTCTTTCTTTAAAAAGTACTGCCATTTTAGTGACTTAATTACCCATAAATTCAGGGTATCTTTTCATTTAAGATTTCTTTGATTTTTTTCAAAGATGTGTGTATCAGTGTAGACCTGTGCTTTCTTTAAAAATGCATTCCCTGGGGCCCGGCGCGGTGGCGCAAGTGGTTAAAGGTCCTCGCCTTGCACGCCCGGGATCCCATATGGGCGCCGGTTCTATCCCGGCAGCCCTGCTTCCCTTCCAGCTCCCTGCCTGTGGCCTGGGAAAGCAGTCGAGGACGGCCCAAAGCTTTGGGAACCTGCACCCGTGTGGGAGACCCGGAAGAGGCTCCTGGCTTCGGATCGGCATAGCATCGGCCGTTGCGCTCACTTGGGGAGTGAATCATTGGATGGAAGATCTTCCTCTCTGTCTCTCCTCTCTGTATATCCACCTTTCCAATGAAAAAAATAATAAAAATAAATCTTTAAAAATGCATTCCCTGTGGATTTTTAAAAATTAATTTATTTGAAAGATCGAGTGAGTGATAGAGGCCGTCCATCTGCTGGTTCATTCCCCCCAGTGGCCGCAACAGTCATATCTTGAACAGATGGAAATCCAGAAGCCCGGAACTCCATCTGGTCTCCCATGTGGATGGCAAGGGCCCAAGTGCTTGCACCAGACTCCATTGCTCCAGCGCATTGGCAGGAGGTGGACTGGAAGTGGAGTAGCCAAGACTCGAACCCACATCTAGTATAGGATGCCAGCTTCGAAAGTGGCAGATGAACCTGCACCACCCTGACCTGGCTAGCCCCGGAGTGTTACTCCTTTTTGATGCTTTTGTAAATTGAATTCCTTTTTCAGGTTCATTTCCGGCTCATTTAAGATCAGTACTATAGAAATGTAACTGATTTTGTATAGTGACTTTGTATCCTGCAGACTTGGAGCTTGTCTGTTCTTGTAGTCCTCCTGTGGCTGCCTTGGACTTCCTCCACACCATGTCTCCTCATCTGTGAACAGCCAGTCTGCTTTCTCTTCATGCTCTTTATTTTTCTTGCCTGGTTGTCATAGCTAGAGGCTCCACATAATGCTGGATAGATTTGTCTTGATTTAAGGTGGAAGTGTATTGAATTTTGCTTTTAATTGTCACGTGGCCTTTCATAGCCTCTGCTTCCCAGGTTGAGGACGTGCTCTTCCATACCTGCCTCCGTGAAGTGTTTTTACAGTGAAAAGATGTTGAATTTTCTTAAATGTGTTTTCTACATTGATTGAGTTGATTCTATGGTTTTTGTGTCTTACTGTATCAATACTGTGTGTTAGGTTAACTGAATTTTGGGTGGTAAGCCAACTTTGTTTCTGATGCAAGTCTCATTTTGAAAAGGTGTACGGTCTTAATGTTGGATTCAATCTACTGATTTTTAGGAGGTTTACTTAATTATTTGAGATAGAAAGGAAAGGCAGGAATCATCTGTATGCTGATTCCCTCCCCAAATGGCCACGGTGGCCAAGGCTGGGTCAGACCAAAGCCAGAAGCTTTGTCTAGGTTTCCCATGTGGTGCAGGGGCCCAAGGACTTGGGAGCCCCTCTCCGTCTTTCCCAGGCTGCTAACTGGGAGCTGGGAGCAGAAGGGCAGCAGCCTGAACTTCAGCCTGCACCTATATAGGATGCCAGCAGCTCAAGTGGCAGCTTAACATACTCCCCAACACTATCTCAGTGGCACTCGTGTGTGGACCATGAGCTCTGTGGGTGCAGTGGGTGCATGCTGAGTACTTGTTCCCCTGGCTGTACTGACTCGCTGGAGGCTGCAGCCAGACCCTGTTAAGTGTCACACGGTGTGGTTAAGCACGTGCAACACAAAGCCACATTCTGAGTCCAGCCCGTGTTGAATGCCAGCATCGCAGGCAGCAGCTGCACCCTCTGTGCCCAGTGTTGGTAACAGCTCCACCCTGTTGATGACAGAGTGGCAGACACTGCTCCTAACGTGGCATCTTTCAGCTACTTTGCTGTCTTTTCTGATTTGCATACCCTGGATGTGCGTGCGGTTTCTCCAGCTGTTCTTTGCTAATGATCAACTCTGTTGTATGATGTGGTCTTTATTTTACCTTCACTTTTGAAAGCTGCCATCCCCAGAAATAGAATTTACATTGACATGGTATGTTTTGGTTGTTGTTCGTTTCACTACTTGAAGATGTTACTCCTGTCTTCTGGTTTATATTGTTAATCATTGTACCTCTTGGTGGGCTGCAATGTGTCAGTCAGCCTTTACTTGTGGTTTGCATTATTTCTGGTAAGCAGTGGGCTCGCTTGGCCATCTCCGGCACTGCTTGCCCCATCCCTTTTTGAATTCTAAGATTCTCTCTCTCTCTCTCGCTCGCTCGCTCGCTCTCTCTCTCTTTTTTGACTGATTTTCAGCAGTTTGACTCTAGTGTGCCTTGGTCCCATGTTTGTCATGTTTCTTTGATTAGATCTTTTGAGATTCTTGGATCTGGGAGTTCATGATTTTCATAACATCTGAAAGCAGTGGGAGCATTGTTCACACCTTCTTTTTATTATTATTATTATTATTATTATTATTATTTTATTGGAAAGGCAAATATACAGCGAGGAGAGAGAGAAAGATCTTCCTTCCGATGATTCACTCCCCAAGTGAGTGCAACGGCCAATGCTATGCCTATCTGAAGCCAGGAGCCTCTTCCGGGTCTCCCACGCGGGTGCAGGGTCCCAAAGCTTTGGGCCGTCCCCAACTGCTTTCCCGGGCCACAGGCAGGGAGCTGGAAGGGAAGCGGGGCTGCCGGGATAGAACCGGCACCCATATGGGATCCCGGGCGTGCAAGGTGAGGACCTTAACCACTGCGCCACCGCGCCGGGCCCGTTCACACCTTCTTTATGAAGGTCTGTATGTAAGGTGGTTTTGATTCCCTGTTATTTCGAGTGGTTCTTTCTCTGTAGGTTTTTCTGTTTTATTTTGGAGCGTTTATGTTTGTGTGTTTTAATTCACTGACTTTCCGATGCACTGCCTCATTCCATGCCGTGTGTTTGCAGTGTTAGGTGTTGCAACTTTCATCTCCAGAAATTGGATTTGGGCCCTAATCTAGCTTCAGTTTCTGTCTTGATGATGGCTGCATTTCCTCTACCCCCTTCACGTGGAATACATTTATAACAGCGCCTTCACATGCTTGTCTGCCCTTCCTGCCATCTGGAACTGTTTGTTGTTTCCCCTTTCCAGTGAGTTGTTTTAATTCCAGGTGATACAGAATTTTGAGAGCAGAGCCCACAGAGCAGCCTCTGGCAGGATTCTCAGCTGGGCCTGCTTTCTATTCGCAGCTAAAAATGGCTGGATGAGAACAGCTTAGGAGACGGTGAGCTACCGTACAGTGGTGGGCTTTCCCCGCCCCGTGTTTTACACAAGTTTCATGCAGATGTACAACAGGTTCCAAGGGCGGCAAAAGATGCTGCACCAGGGAATCCAGATGTTCAGACACACGAGGGGTCAAGGGCAGCATCACTTCAGGTGCAATGAATGGCTTGCTCTTACTTCTGACCAGATTTCTTGATTCCATCTGTGGCCAGGGGCCCCTTCCCTGTGGCCTTCGTTCTCAGCTCCTTGTGTTTCTTCTGGTCCCGTTTTTGTTTCTGCTTGAAAGTCTTATCCTCGTTCATCTCCTACCTTGCTGCCTGCGCTGTTTCAGGGCTTCTTATTTTTTGCCACTTTCAGGACCAGCGTGGTGCCTGCCACACTTCCCCCATCTGGATCCTAGAAAGGATGTTTCTAATACTGTTTTTATTCATGGATGGAATTGTTTTATTTATGTATTGCGTGATGAACACCTGCCTCAGCAGTTGGAGGCCTGTAGTTCAAGTCTGTTCTGACACGGTGACTACTCAGAGTGAGTGCAGACTGTGCAAGTGAGGGGCTCAATCCCGTACTGCCCTGTTTCAAAGGCTAGTGATAAGCTCCATGTTGCCTGCTATCATTTCAGCCAAGCAGCTAGACCGTGGGTATTGGCTACAATCATTTTCCCAGGTGTAGAAAGCCTCTAGAGCTCATGGAAGTTAACGAAGATGTTTACTTGTGATGACTAGTAAGCACACAACTTGGGAACAACCAAATGGCAGACATCTGCAGGATATGTCCCCAGGGGCATTGGAGCTTTCTTGTTGCATTGATACATGTTGCCCTCCCAGCTCTTCCGTGTTCACCAGCCTGGCAGATGGGTTTTTGGAGGCTCTGTCACACAGGCGTGGTCTCTAGCCTTTTGTGGTCCCCCTCAGTCTTCACCCCTTCTCTTCTCCATGGTGGTCTTGGGTGAGGCTGAAGGAAGTTCTGATCACTTGGTTGGTCCTTCTGATAACCAGCCTCCATCCTGAGCTCTCCAAGAGTCCACCAAGAATCCCAAGGGTGTTAGAAACCCTGACAGGACCACGGACAGAAACGAATGTATACTACTTCTGGTGTCGCACAGGATTTTACTTCTGGTTGCAGCTCCTATTTTTATTATTTTTTTGCTTGGTGGGTAAGTCTTTTAAATTGTTCTGCAGTTGATTGACATGGTTGCACTACTATGGGGTGCAGTGTGTTTTGATTTGTGTGCACGCTGTGCAGTGAAGCCAGCCTAACAGCACCTTCTGCATTGGTTGTTTCTTTTCCTCCAGTGAGCACGTGACAGTGGGTATTGGGAACGTTGTGTGGCTGAGCCGGGCTTGTTTCCTTTAGTGTCGGGCTTTGTTCTGACACACGCGTAAGTTATTGGGATTACTTGGATCCTCCTCAGATTTTCTTTTAAGGTTTGTCAGGGCGGGCCTAGAGCTGCTTTTAGCCCAGGCTGAGTGGCTTCACCCTGTGAGCAGGGCCCTCCGAGGCCTCTCCCTGTGGGCTGGTGCAGTAGAAGGGCTTTCGGCTCTGACCTCAGAATCGCCAGCCTTTGGTGAGATCCCGACACTGCTGGGCCCGCTTCCCCAGCCCCGGATGATCTCACAGGCCCATGTGAATCAGAACTCGGCTGAAGCCTGGGAAAGCCCTCTGCGGGTCTCCACGGTGCCCGTGTAGGCTCTCGGTCTGACCGTACAGCCAACTTCCTTCTCCTTGGTGTTCTCACTGCCAAATTCGAGCCGTGTGGGTCCTGGAACTCTGACCTCAGGCCATCCCTCAGATGGAACCTGGAAACTCCGCAGGCGGCAGTGGGGGCGTCACTCTACTCACCGTGTTTGCTCTCGTCCTTGAAGGATGGTTGTGCTGCACCGCCTCTTAGCCAGTGTCTGAAGACCGGTTTCCTGCATTTCGCCTGATTGTTTGATTTTAATGCGGGAAAGAAAATGTAGTCCCTGAGACTCCACTGTAGCAGAAAAAAAAAAACCTCTTCCATGTGAGGCTCCCTAGTTAACTGCCTGCCTGGCTTCCCCAGTTGGATGGCACCCAGACACACCGTGGGTACAGGCCAGCATCGTCTCCACTTGCCAGCCTGGCCTCCTCCCCACCTGTCCCTTAAGTCCATCCAGCCTTGTGATCTTGGTTATTCTTAAATCTGTACTTCCCTCTTTCCCTCTGGCCATCAGATCACCATTTTACATCCGTGTCTCAGGCTGCCTCTTTGCCGGTATCCCTGTTTGTTTGTTTGTTTACTTATTTGATTTTTTATTTCCTTTGTAAGAGAGAAGAACCACAGACTCTTCCATCTGCTGAGTCATCCCAGATAGCCACCAGTGACCGGTGCTAGGCCAGACCAAAGCCAGGCGCTTCATCCGGGTCTCCCACATGGGTGGCAGGCACCCAAATACTTACCGTGTTCTGCTTTCTCAGGTACATTAGCAGAAAGCTGGATTGGAATTAGAGCAGCCAGGACACAAACCGGTGCCCATATGGGTTACTGGTGTAACGGCTTTGCCCACTGCGTCACAGCGCTGACCCCACCTCCCCCATCTTACTCCAGGCCGTGGAGCTTGCTGAGGAAGCACAGGTAGAACCGTGACAGTTGCTCGCTAGCATTCGCTGTAGCTTCTCTAAAGCTTTAGCGCAGAGCCCAGCATTGCTGGACAGGGCTCTCACCTTTCTCACTCTGTGTTCTCGGCACCCTCTCTTCTTCCTCTCCCTGCTACTGCCTGCAGCACACACTGAGTCCACGCTCTTTCCCATTCCTGGGCTCCCTCGGTACACAGTGCCTGCCCCGTGTTCTGCCCTCGTGGTCCCGCAGGACTTGGCGTCACCTGCTCAGATATCCTCAGTCACGTGTCAGGGAGATGACTGCACACATAACTCACTGCCCAGTCTCCCACTGGTAGCATCTGAATGTTTAAGATTTACTTATTTTTCTTGGAAGGCAGATTTACAAAGAGGACAGACAGAGAAGTATCTGTCCACCAGTTCACTCCCCACGTGGCTGCAACCACCAGAGATGAGCCAGTCGCCAGGATCTTCCTCCAGGTTTCCCACGCGAGTGCAGGGTCCCAACGTTTTGGGCCAACCTCAGCTGCTTTCCCAGGCCACAAGCAGGGAGCTGGATTGTAAGTGGAGCAGCTGGAACACAAACCAGTGCCCATATGTGATCCCAGTAGATGCAAGGTGACGATTCAGCCACTATGCTATTGCACCGGGTCCAGTACCTGAATTTTTAAATAGCTTCCCTAGATGATTCTGATGTCTAGAAAAATTGGGGGACCATTATCCTAAACTGGCTTCTCAACACCTGAGTACTGTGGTAGCATCATGGAGTAGGTGTGTATTGTCACATTAACAATTTTAGAAAATAGGTTGGCTGTGATGTATTTGGAACACATAAAACAGCATAAGGAAGAAAACTAAGAGTACATTTAATCCCAACACCCAGAGATAATTCCCCTTGTTGATGTTTTGATGAATTTCCATTTTTAACTTCTGGCCGAAGTACATGTAATATACATGAGAATGTGCAAATTCTAAGTGCACATAGATTTCACAGCTGAACAGTCATTTTAACATGACAAAACAGACCTTGTCTATACCCTACAGGCAGGCTCCTCTCAGCCCCTTTCTCATAACTGCAGCTTCCCAAGGCAGTGAGCCCAGCTACCAGCTATCATAGACTAATCTTGCCTTGTTTGATATTTATATAAACAAAATAACTCCTGGGTCTTTTGAGTGTGGCTTGTCCTTCAGTGTTGGTGAGGGGCGTCCTAGGCATGCAGTAATGCAGGCTCTCGTTTGTACAGTATTCAGTTATGTGAGTGCTGTGTGGTTTCTACCTCTGTTCTCCCGTCATGGCCATTTGGAAGGTTCGAATGTTTGGGCGTTATGCGCAGTGCTGCTGCGGGCATCCGTGGCTGTGTCTTTCTGCACATACATGTTTGGTTTGTACAACTGTGTTGTACTGAGAGCAGCTGCTGAGTCTCAGGTCCCTGCCTGATGGGTGCTGCCAGACAACCTTTCAGAAAAGATGACCACTGCCATGCATTTCCTTTTCATCTTTTATGTCCCCATCAAGCAAAACATCCTGAGAAAACCTCTGTCTGCTTTTTTCCCTTTGTGAAGTCTGTTTTTAAAATGGAGAATGTCCAGCTGGAAATCTTGAAACCACTTTGCGCTGCGCTTCCATCTCTCGACTCTGCCTGCCTCTGTCCTCTCCTGCCGCTTAACTTGAACTTGTCCACCAGCAACATCTGTTAGTGTGGGGATGCAGTTTTATGAGACACCGCAGATATTCTGCCAAGGCTGTACGAGGAAGGGAAAGCTTGAACTTGGGGGAGCTGACGCCCAGGACTGGCTGCTGGGACCCCGGGGGCTGTTGGCAGGGCTGTCAGGGCAGCCGGGTGGTGAGTGTTGGAGGGTGGATTCCAAACATAAGGTTGTTGTGATGTGTTTTATGGTATTCTTTGTTACTACCTAAGGTTATTAATTGAAAAAAAAATGAAGTTTTTCATAGATGTTAACTTCTAAGATCTTCCTGAGAGTTTACTGGAAAAGTATGCTGTGTGAGTTGTTCAGTGGTGGTAATTATACAGGTTTCTATGAGCACTTAAGTTGTGGGAGCCGTTTTGTCAGGCATTTCTCATGTGACATATTTTGCCATATTAAATGTTTTCGGATGCATTGTTTTTAATGGCTCTATACAACTCGATTTATGGAAATTTATATAGCCATTTGCTCATGATTTCTAAATTGTCAGTAAGGAACATCATGAATAAATGTTCATTCTCTCAAGATGATGTTTTTAGAAAAGCTCCAGGAAGTGACATTATTGCCTCAGAAAGTGAATGTGTTAAAGGTTCTGTGATACGTTTGGATTACCGTGTCTCCCTCTGGAAAGATTACTGGTTGACTTTGTCCCTGAAAATAGCCGAGGTACGAGGTACTCCAAAGTTTGTGGAATTGGAATCTGTTAGCTTGGGTGCAGACGTCTTGCAATGTGTATGTATAAAAGGTTTTCAGGAAGTTCCTAGAAGTACATATCGTGAGAATCAGCTGTGTGGATTTTCACATTCTTGGACCAGCCCTTTAAATTCCACTTTCCACAAACTTGGCACAGTGGCCTCTTGTCTGACACGCCTCCTTCCCTGTGCTGGCCAACATTGCGGTCCCTCCAACTACAGTGTCTCCTGCCGTGTGGCCTTTTCGATTTGGAATGTGTTTAGGGGAGCTCGCCTAGTCCTGGTGCAGGGTTAGAATGTTCTTAACAATATCTAGTTGCAGTTTTCTTGTTTCTGACAGCAAATCTGTAATTTGTCCATTACTGGTTTTTATATCTAATACAAAATAGAGGCATAATTTTTTATTTAGAATAAGCAAGTGTGCTTTGAATATGTGCATCTACGGTTGTGTTACCTTGGTCCCTTTGGTCACTGTCATGGTAATAGCACTGTTTCTGGTAAGATTTGTGGATCATGTTGAAGATGAGCGGTAGGTTCATAGCCATGGTTGATAGCCAGTGTTGCAAATGCCGCTTTCTTCTTTTTCTCCAAGATTTTGTTGGCTTAGAAAATTGGCTTTTTGTTTTTCTAGTTGGATTTTGAAATACTTTTTCTCCAACTAGACAAACTTAACTGCATTCATGCTTAGAATGGCGCCAGACCTGTGAATTGATTCGGCACAATTGCTGTAGCATACAGAAAGAGGGGATACCTCTCCCTTTATCAAGAATGTTGATGTTGGCTGAGATTTATAGCACACTGGAGTTTTGGCTTGTTTTAATACAGGTCCAGGATATTGGCAAGTTCTCCTAGATAGAAGATTTTATCAGTTATTTTTACGAGTCAGGATTTCCTTTCAGCTGGATGGTTTTGACATATATGGTAATCATTTATTTCTGTATTTATCAAATGCATTAGCCTCTGTACTGGTTCTAATAGTTTTTCATTTAATTTGGAATGGCATGGTATACAGATAATCAGTTTATCTCCTTTCTAATTACATGAAAAAGAATGAATTGCAATATTGTCTGGAACTTAAAAAGCAACATGTTTAAGTATATTTGAGCTGGTCTTTATGCCATAACGTACATATTTTGCCGTACCTACTTTACTAAGAAATTTGGAAAGCCAGAAATGGATGACAAAGTTTGGCATCTGTTAAAAATACATGGCATTCATCATTACACTTCTCAGTGTGATATTTAAGTAGCGCTAATACTAAACCACTTTTAGGTTTTTGGAGTAAGCCCTGTATGATCCATGTTATGTTTTTTGTTTAGTTCCAGATCTGATGTGTTAATTATTTTATCGAGGGTTTTAGATGTGTTTTAGTAAGTGGTGTTGTGAGGTGAAATGTTAAACTTTGAGTCAGTGTTTTGAATAAGGGTTTTGTTAACCTTGTAAAGTCAGTTACCATTACCTGTCTTTGTGTGACGTGGCATGGCTTTTTTAGCTTAGTAACTAGCTTTCAAAAGTTTGAAAGAATTGACCCCCAAATCCATCTCGGGCTGGCCCTTTCCTTAGCTGGAGCTATGTAACAGTATTTTAAGTCTCTGCTATGGCTGTTATCTAATTACCTTTTTCACTTTTTAAATGTTTGGAGAAATTTATGTTTTCAAGGAGAGCCTGTTCTATCAAGATGTTTTGGATTTAGGAGTCAGGAAGTCCAGTGATACTCAGAAACACACAGCGTTTCCTCTGTCTGTGGCTACAACCCTTCCTCACGAAATCATCTGTCAACATTTCCACAGGCCTTCTCTGGGGCCTGAGTGAAAGCAGGGGCTGGGGCGTGTGTCACTGTGAGTGGTGTGTGTGTGTGCGCGTGCACACACTGTGTGTGCCTTCTGAGTTGCGTGTATGAGGTGGAGGGGGGAGTAGCTACAGTGGGGTAGTCCTCACATCTCTGCTCCACCTCCATCCCCATGGAGTGAGTGTGTGTGTGTGTCCTTGTCCGTGCCCCAGGTGGTGTGTCTGCCACCACGTGTCTTGTCTTTGTACTGTATGAATGATCCCTTACTGTGTGAAGACTGTGTCCTGTGTGTAAATGTCACTGGGAAACTCGTATCTCACACATCTGGCCAAGGGAATGGTGAGTTGTTTTGGGGGCCTTAGTACTTAGTTGGTTCATTTTAAACAGTGATTCTCTTACTGATCTTGGTTCTGTTTTGGGAACCTTCTGCGCAGAGGCCTGCTGGCCTGGAGTGGATGTGTCACTGCTGCAGAGCCAGGGGATTGCCTCATATCCATGCAGCAGCTCACCGGGACTCTGAGGCCAGAGGCATGGCACTTGCCCTGGACTGCAGGGTGAGTAACCCAAGTCTGGACCCAACCTTAGATATCCAGGCTGTGTTCACTGGAAAGCTCTCTGCTAGCCTGAGAGGAACCAGCTCCTTGTAACTCATCATTCTGAGAAGCAGGTCCCTGTTGCTGTGGTAACCAGAAGGCAGCATCTTTGGGAAGGAACAGTATGTGGAGGCTCAGGAGAACAGGCTGTGCTAGGGTAGAGCTGGTCTGGGTGGCCTGTCCTTGGGTATGTGTGTTGGGGGGTGGTGTGAGAAATTATGCACACAAACACACACACACACATTGCTTTTTCTGAAGAGGGAAGTGCACACCTCAGCAACACCTTATAAGGAGAGGTAGGGAAGGTGTAGCCCACTAAAAATCCATGAAGTCATTTGTTCAGCCCTGCCAAGTCAGCTGCAGGTGGACTGGAAATTCACTAAAACAGTGTCAGGCTGTTTTCCCCGGGTAGCTCTGTACAGCGTGTCAATGATATTCCGAGTATGCAGATGGCCTTGGCAGGAGAAAAAACTTCCCCCGCCCCGCCCTGCTGTAAGGCCTGGGTTCCCCTCCTGGGTGGCTGCTAGGGGTACTTAGGAGGGGCAGTGTGCTGTCAAGATGGCTTCCCTGTATCCATGAGGACCAGGACCCTGTCAGACGCTGCTCTGAGAGTGGGCTGGGAGCAGCTAGGCAGGCATGCTGTATCTTCCTGTCTTAGACCCCAGAGCCCAACTCACCCCTGATGCACACAGCCTCCCCCTGACCCAGTGATGAGACAGCCCAGGAGGAAGGCCTCACCAAGACCACGCAGCCACTGGGATGATGTGAAAGATATGGAGCCCTCACCAGGGGCTCAGCTCTGCTGCTGATAGACCAGGCACCAGGGGTGGAGAGGGGATGAAAGGCTGAGTTAAAGCATGGGATGATAATGGTCAGAGTGACCCGAGAGGACCAGAGCTAAGAGTTGGGACAGTTGAGCACAGGATGGGCCTAAGCCTGGCAAGACAAGAAGGAGACCCTGCACTGGAGCCCTGAATGTCTGGAGTCATAACATGGGTGGCCTCTACCACACTTCTGCAGATGTCTCTTGTGAGCAGCAGGGCTTGAGTGAACATCCATGGCGGCTTGAGCAAGGTCCTGACACTCCAGTGGAGACTCCCCTATGGCAGGAGTGTCTGAGGGGGGAGGTGGTGTTGGCTGGAGGGGCAAGGAGGACAGAGGGGGATGCTGGGATGGGTCCAAGGAAGGAAGCTGCTTAACCAGGAGCTCTGCCTCTGCCTTCCTGGCCCTCTGCACTCCTGCCTGTGGCATGCACAAAAGCTGTCACTCAGGATCCCCACCTCCCCTCGCTGTGCCTTGATCCAGGGCCAGAATTCAGTGGGTGAGGAGCAGGGATGCTTTGAAAGTGTGAGCTCTGGCTGGGGGTGGCATAGAGTGCCCGTGACACAGTGCAACCAGAAATGTAGGAAGACAATGGGATTATAGGAGGGGTTCTCGAAGCGTTCATGGAAAACATATGAAAAACTGTGTGGGTTTCTAAACTGTGTTTTAAAGGTTTATTTTTATTGGAAAGGCAGATTTACAGAGAGACAGATTTTCCAACACTTGGTTCGCTGCCCAAATGGCCTTAATGACCACAGCTAAGCTTATCTGAAGCCAAGAGCCAGGAGCTTCCTCTGAGCCTCCCATGTGAGTGCAGGGGCCAAAGGACTTGAGCTGTCCTCTGCTGTTTTCCTAGACTATAAGCAGGGAACTAGACTGGAAGTGAAACAGCTGGGACTAGAACCAGTGCCCATAGGGGAACTGACTATGCAGGCAGAGGATTAGCCTGTTTTGCCACCATTCTGGGCTCCCAGATTTCTAAACATTTTAAATCCCATTTTCCTTGAAAATTTAAAGTGTACATTTGTGTGTACATATGCAGAGGGGAAGTATATGCAGTGTGTCTAGGTTGTTGTGTGTGTAAGGGGAGGAGTTATTGAACACAGGACGGGGTTTCAGGCACACATGCCCATGTATTTGGAATGTGGGGCTCAGACCCATGGAGAAGGCTGTGTGAGGCAGAGCTGGAGGAGTGCAGTGACAGTGGGAGGCAGCCGCCTTCAGGTCACCTGTGTGTGATGTAGCAGGTGGCGTGTTACTGAGTATGCTATAGCTCGGGAGGGCGAGGGGTGTACGCCTGTACCCAAAATGCATTCATGCTGTGTGTGTGCGCTTGTGTGTTTTGGTGAGCAGTGACAGTGAACTGAGCGTGAACATGCCAAGTATGAGCAGAAGAGTTGTGTAGGTGTCATTCTTCACGCCTCACAAGTCGGTGACATGATATTACCCCTCAGAGTTGAAGATGCCAAGTTAGCCAGGTCACGAGCAGGGTTTCTTGGCTCCAGGATCCACCTCCAGCAGCTCACAGCCTTCTTCTGGGCTGGCTGGGTCACAGCGGGCCATGCGCAGGCCTGGCATCTGTCCGAGCTGGTGTGTGTGGGCCTTGTGTCTATTGTACACAGGGCCACTGGCGAAGGTGGCTGTCGGGCAAAGCCATTACTGAAAATTAAGCTGCATAAGCAGAGAAGCAACAGTACACACTCAGCACTTGCTGGCGGTCTGCATTTTACTGCACGGGCACTCCTCAGGTTCTGTCTGTCCTTTCCACGCCGTGATGCCTTGCTGGGCTTCCCAACCCAGCTCTGCACTCGGGCCTGTCCCTAAAGTAACCGTGGAGGGAATGTTGACATCATCCAGTGGGCAAATGCTGTACAAGTAAGGCTGCCTTTAAGGTCTGGGCTTCGGAGAGTCACTGGAAAGCCTTGTCACAAACAGACCAAGTTTGCAAATTTATTGCTGTATTGTGAATAACACTCCACACAGGAGAAATTTTCTCCCAGTGTTCAAATACCCCAAACCTATCCAGCAATCATGAGGTCGCCAATTGTTGTGTCTTCATTGTTTCACTTTCATGTTAGCTGTTCAGCCATGTTTGAGTTGGAACTATCTTCATTTGTCTTCGTAACAGTAGGGTTGGCCACTTATTAGGTAGAAATCAATGAGCACAATGATTTTGCTGAGAATTGGTTATATGGAATGTGCGGTGAAGGTTTTAGGCCATCTGCGGGGGTGCCAAGGGCAGCTTCTTAGGTTTCCAAACAAGCTGTGGCTGCTTGCTGGGTCAGCTGTGACCTCCTCCTGGCTATGGACACTGGGACTCACCTGGGGGTCCCATCCATTCGGCCCATTCTCTGTGCCAGGCATCTGGGATTTATAGGTAGGGGAGGACAGAGTCATGCCCTGCCTGCCATACATGGCCCAGCAGAGGCTGCAGCGTGCTGGGAGATGATGAAATAGGGCCTACAGGGTGCTCATGGAAAGACTCAGACCCAGGGAAATGAGAAAGATGTGGTTGTGTGCAAAGATCTCCAAGGAGAGTGAGGCGGGCTCGCCTCCTGAGCAGGGAGATGGAGGTGGGAGGCAAGAGGCAGGCAGGTGCTGGGACCTCATCAGCCTGGGAGTGGGGTGTAGATGGCATCTGATGGAAGGAGTCGGCTGTGGAAGCAGGCAAGTGACATGTTCAGGTTGAATGTTCAAGGTCCAATAATCATTAATAAACTAGAGGGCAACTGCAGACAGGTGAGGGCTGAAACCAGACAGGGACACTGGGGGTGGGGCAGGAGATTGAGGAAGACTGGGGTGAAGTGCAGAGGTGTGGTAAGAAGGTAGTGACATTTAGGTTTCTGGGGTGATGGCTGAGTAGGGAGTGCAACCATTCATATTGCCTGAAAACAGAGCAGGTCTAGAGTGAGAGGGGTCCATTTTTGAACTGGGGAGTCAGGGGTCCCCTTGCAGACATATAAAACAAAGGGGAGCCCATGTGGGTAGGTGGAGAGTCACAGCAGAGAGAACACAGAACCAGGTGTCCAACCTGGGTGCCTGTCTTGGCTTCCTTTGCGGAAGGGGCAGCCCAGTGCTCAGGTACTTCCATGGAAGAGAGGCAGGTGAAGGTGGGCAATGATGGGGTGGTCTGCTGCCCAGGGCCGGGAGCTAGAGGTTGCAGTAGTTGGGAGTCCCAGGGCCTCAGTCCTAGCTCCAGTCCAGGCTCTGCTGTCAGCTTGCTGTGTGACCTTTGGCAAAACAACCGCCCACCATTCCCAAGCCTCAGCTGCGTCTGAAAGTGTGATCAGACCACACCAGTGGCTTTCAGATGGCACGTGGAGCCCCAGCCACCCCCAGCAGTTTCAGCAGGTGCATGCCAGGGAGGGACGGGAGAGGCTGAGAAAGAGGAGCCACAGCTCCACCCAGTCATCAGACTCAGATTGAACCACCCTTGAAAAGGAGAGCCGAACGCGAGGCCAGAGGGCCCCCTGGGCCATCCTCTGCATTTGGGGACTGAGTCCCAGCAGCACAGGCACAGTGGACACAGGAAGCATTTGGGAGAGCCAGTGCAACAAAACCTGGCTCAACATCCTTGGTTATGGAGGTCTCAGCTTTGCCTGGCTGGGTGGCCCTGTCGCCCCTCTCCTCCTGGCTGGCAGGTCACCAGCTGTAGCCATCAGTGTGACCCTGGCTCCCTTCTCCTGCCTCGGTGTTGACATGCTGTGAGATTGGCTGTGAAGGAGCAAGTGGATCCTGCCCTTAGAGGCTCTCTCGCCCTTTGTCCTGACGAGCACAGATCAGAGTCTCTTGGCAGGAGGCAAAATACATCATTTATTCCCAGGCCTGGCATCAGTGGTGGCGCTACCCTTGTGTAGAAAGACTTGACAAATGGTGCTCTAGCTTCCTCTTGGCCCCACGGAGCTTCCCTGCCCCCTAGCCCCCAGCAACTGGGCACTGTCAGGGACTGCAGGCAGGGAGGCTGGGAGGAGGACTCGGAGTGGGAGCAGCCCCTGCCTGGCTGGCTGCTCTCTCCCAGGCCAGGCAACTGCCCACACAATTTGCCTCCATGACCCTGTGGTGGAAAAATGAAGGATGAGGGTGGTTGGCTCAGGGCAGAGGTCATACTGATTTGCCCTGTGCCCCAGCATGGACCAGACCCTCCTGTCACCAGGAAGGTTGCCCTGCCCAGTTCCTACCCAGGGGGTCCATCTCCTTCCCATCAGGCCTCACTGGGCCCCAGGATCCCCCAGTTGTCTTGCTGTCTAGGGACTGATTTTAAAAGATGTTAGCAGCAATGGCCTCCTTGCTGTTGCCTCCTCCCCAGTGCCCTTGGGAAACGACCCCTTCCTAGGGGTCCCTCCCTGTCCCCACTCCCTCTGCTCTCTCCTTCCCCAGGATCCAAGGCCCCCCCCCCCCAGTCGTCGCTCAGCAGGGCGGCTGGATGGGTGCCCGTGACGACTCTCGATGTTTCCTGACAACAGGCCGGGGGACTCGAGCACCAATGTGAAGCTGACCAGAGTCCTGGAGACAGGGGGCGGTGAGACGGAGTCTGCCCAGGCCACGCCCATGGCTGGGGTGTGGTCCTGGGCCTGGGGAGGGTCGCTGTTTGAGAGGAGGACGCAGCTTTATGAGATGACTCCGTAAGTATGGCCTGCGTGAGTGGGGCTGCAGGCCCCCACTGCCCCACCTGGGATGGCGGGTGTTGGGCCATGAAGTACCTGCAGCAGGAGACCTTGTGTTGGGCAACAAGGAGGGATGCCAGAGAGCCAGCCCAGCTGAGGCCAAGGCCAGTTCCCGTGCTTCCCCGGATTCTTGCAGCTTGCCCTGCTGGCTGCAAGCTGCCTTTGGGCTGAGTGATCAGAGCCCTGCCAACCCAAGTCAGAAAGATGGCTTCATGGGTTGTCTTAGACATCTAGGACTGGGGGTTTACATCCTGAATGCTGCAAAATTTTTATAAGTGCGGATTTGCAGATGCTGCTCCCAGAGGGTCCATGGTGGGTCATCCCTCCCCACCTCTTCCAACCCCAGGTGGCTGGCTCCGGGCAAATCTTGCTGTGGGCATGTGGAAGCCCAGCCCTTGCCTCAGTGCCAACTTGAGACACTCTCACTTTGATCTTGGGAGAGATGTTCTGGAGCGGGGACCCCACTGCTGGAGCAGGGACCCCATCTTCCTGAGGCTCAGGAACAAAGACTGGTGCACAGGGTGGGCTCCTGAGGGAGGAGGACAGGAGAGGGACAGAATGCCTTGCACAAGGCACTGCTGTGTCACAGGATCAGGGCCCCCCACACCCTTCCTGCCCTGTCGTGTGGGTGGGCTGGCTTTCCCTGCCTGGCTTTCCCTGCAGTCACAAGGAGATGAGCCTGCCCAGGAAGAGGAGACACCTTCTCGGGAGTTCCTTTTTTTTTTTAGCATTTTACATGTCTCTTATTTAAATAAAGGATTCAACTAATTCAAAATACTCTTTGGAAGAAGAAAGCGGATCATTTCTAACATGCTCCTAACTGGCATGGAGGTCACCCAGTTACCTGAGTCAGGGGAAACAGAGTGAACCCCCAGGCTGCCACAGGAGCTGGAGGCCAGCTGGGGACGGGGGTATTGGTGACCGGCTCGCATGCGTGTGTTTCCACACCTCCTGTCGCGGGAGCATCCGAGGTGCTCACTCGACCCACTTTGTTCAGTCAGTCCCTGAGTGCCAAACCTCTGGGTGCTTTCTAATTTCATGTCATTATAAATATCACAGCTATGAATATCTGTACAAATTGCTTTCTTAGTACGTTACTGGGAACCCTTTCGCAAGTGGCAGTACCAGGTTAAAGGGCGTGGGTAGTTTTGTAACTCCTGTCATATGTTACTAGTCTTCTGAAAATGCTGAACTCGTTTACCATGACATCAGCTACGTGTGGCTGTCCCCATAGCCCTCGAGTGTTCAGGGTCCTCGGTGTGCATGTGGAACTGCTGGTTTCCTGTTGTGCTGTGTTGGTTGGAGGTGGCGCCGGCCGGTTGGGCACAGTGTTGTTGCAGTAATCATGGGTGCAGCTGGATACTCTGTGAAGGATCTAGAGAGGCTAATAGGCATCATTTGTGCTACAGAAATGATGGTGGCTTTGGTCCTGAATCGGGGAGCTGAGCCAGACTGTGGAGACGCAAGCTGAAACTGCTTTAGGCCCCCCATGCCACCCTGCATAAGTAGTGTATCCTGGTTTGTCCCCTACTGGCTGGAGATGGGAACAAACCCAGCCTGTCTGACTCCACACATTCTTCCTATAGTGTCCTCATGTGTCAGGTGCTGTGCTTGCGCTGTGGCCCATAGGGGGCAGAATCGTGCTCAAGCCACATCCAGGAGAGGTGCTGGCAGTGGCTGGTATTCACAGGAACCCTAAGTGCACTTTGAAGGATGTGAAACCACTGGCACACGTCCAGCCCCTGCCAGCTGTGCAGTCCCTACATCTTGAAAACAGCTTCTAGTCTGTACCCCTGGAGTGACCAGACCTGCCTGGGTCTTCCCAACATGCCTGTCCCTTCATATGTGCACATGTACAGCCCTAAGATACATGGAAGGGGCCTGGATCCCCTCTGCAACCAGCTCTACTCGCCCCTTTTCCAGCATCTGGCCTTGTCCCACAAGTGTGCTAACCAATAAGGTCCAGCCTCTGCAGCCCTCACCACCAGGAGTCAGTCCCTTCTAGTAATGTGGAAATGGTGGCCAGCTGTTCTCCAAGGTCTTTTCTCTGTACAACCCATGTCAACAAGTGCACCTTGTAGAGAACAGGGCCCTGCCTCTGCCCTTCCCTAGCTGTGTGAACTTGGCAAGTCATTTGACCTGGGGAGGCCTGTTTCCTGATTTGTAAAGCGAGAATGATACAGTACTTTGTCTATAGGGTGAAGTGTGTCTGTGCACGGGCTAGCAGGTGCCAGCTCCCAGGAAGCACTGAATAGATGCTAGCTGCTGCTGTTACTTTGTGTGCAAGAAAATGGAGTGAACAACAGCAAGAAGAATCTTCCATGTTGATGCAGCAGATACTCACTGAGCTGCTACTTTGTCCCAGCACTGGCAGTGTCACAGGGAGCAGAGCAGTGCTCCCCTTTCCCTCTGGGAGCTGCAGCCTTCATGGCTGCACAGATGCCAGCCCTGGCCACCCCTCCTGCCGCAGCGGCCCTCCAGCCACAGGAGCCCTGACTTTTATCTTGCCTTGAGCCAGGTGATCTGCCACTCAGCTGGCTTGTGGCATTCCATGCCTGGGTCCGGTGAGGTCACCGTGTCAAGGTACCATGGGCTGGGTAGCTCATAACAGCACCCAGTTGCTTCTTGCGGCCCAGAGGCTGCAGCTCTGAGCTCCATGCGCTGGCGCTTGTCAGGATCTGCCTGGGACCCTCTTCCAGAATGCAGATGACCCACTTCTCCTTGACTCTTCATATGGTGGAAAGAGGGCAAGAGAGCTCTGTGGGGTCCCTTTTGTCAGTCTCACGGGGGCTCCACTGACATGATCTGGTCCCCCTTCCTGTACTATCACCATGGGAATTAACACTGTAGCGTATGAGTTGGAGGGGGGGGGGGGCAGGGACGAACATTCAGTCCATAGCACCTGACAGCATCCCAGCCAGAACTCATAATATCCGATGACCTCCCTGCTGACTGGGCTCCCTGAGGGCTCTTCCTGTGCTGGGTGCTGTTCTACAGAGCTCCATCTATTAACGCTTGCACCATGCTGATGTCCCCAAGGAGTAGCTCCAGTTCTTGGCAGTTGCCATTCTGGGTTGAGGGTGCAGACCTCTGGCCTCAGAGTGTGTGCCCTGCTCCCCAGCCCCCTGTGTCTGAGCTGCTGAAGAGCCCACTTCCCTCACCAGGACCCCGCACCACCTGAGGTGTTTTCTTGCGAGGTAGGACTGTGCTGCATAAGGCAGGTCAAGCTCAGTTGCTCCACCTGGCCTCACCCCGACTCTGAGACATCTCTCCCCCTCACTCAGTATGCTCCAGCCACCTGTGGCTTCCTCACCCACCTGCCTTTACTGTGTCCCTGGGTCCCCAACTTCAGATGCCATCTGCTGCAAAGCCTGTGTCGCTCTGGCCAAACGTCTTTGGTTCTGTCCATTTATCTGTGGCTGGCCTGCTGGGCTGACCTCACACTGCCGGGGGTTATTGTGTGTTGTGTCTGTATCCATCTGTGTCCTCTGTTGACCTGACTCTCCACAGGCTGGTGTCATGTCTCCTGCACCTCCGAGTGCTAACAGTAACTGGGCTGAGCACAAATGCTGGAGTGTCAGAGGTGATCCGCGACGTCCCATGAGGGGCAGGCAAGGTTGGAGTGTCAGTGCTCCTGGCCAGTCCCGCTGTAGAAACCAACACTGGGAAGGATTCCTGAGTTGTCAGGTCGCACAGGACTGAGCTGCAGGGCCCCACAGTGCATCTGTGTTCATCTTTGACAGTTGGACTAAGGCCCGGAAAGGGGGAAGGCCAGCCCAGGCTCACTCAGCAGGGGGAAGCATGGCTAGAATTCAGACCCCTGGCTTGGGGCCTGGAGCGTTTTCTGCTTTGCTAAGCCATTCTGTCTTCTCATTGCTCTTTCTCTGTGTAAACAATAACTTACAGACTACAATAACAACAACTACTGAAAGCAGAAGTTGGCCCGTCTCTGGCTCCGCAGCCTTTCCTCATCTCCTCCCATGTTGTTATACACATTGGTCAGTGTTTCACTCTTATTTTGCTACTGAGTAAATTGATTTAAATTAGCAAGTACCGAAGGGGAGTGTGTTTCCAGGGTGTTGATTTTCTTGTGTTAAAATTTTAGCTGTTGATTTGAAAGTTTTGCAGAGAGGTCTTCCATCTGCTAGTTCATTTCCCAGGTGGCTGCAACAGCTGGGGCTGCGCCGGGCCAGAGCCAGGAGCTTCTTCCAGGTTTCTCACGTGGATGCAAGGGCCCAAGCACTTAAGCCATCTTCTGCTTTCCCAGAGACGTGAACCGGGAGCTTGGGTTGGAAGTGGAAGAGCTAGTATTTGAACTGGTCCTCCTGGATTGGTGGTGTTGCCTGCGGTAGCTTAACCCACTATACCGCAGCACTAGCCCAGAAACTTCCTGCACTGAAGTTTCAAATCCTGAGCATCCCACGTCAGTTTATTTTCCTAATTAAAAAAAAAAAAATGGAACACAGAAATACCTTCCATTCACTGTCTGCTCCATGTATGACTAACAGCTGGGATTGATTAGCTGGGATTAGCTCTGTATTCCAAGACCTAAGATTCCCTCTGGGTCTCCCACATTGGTGGTGGGGACTCAAGTGCGTGGGCTGTCATCTGCCTCCCAGGCACATTGTAGGGAGCCAGATTGGAAACCAAGCAGCACAGAGTTGAACCCACACTCCAGTGTCGGATGTGGCAGTCCCAAGCAGCAGCCTATCACTCTGTGGCACACACCTGCCATGATTTGGGGGTTTCTAAATATGGGGGAGGGAGGTGAGGGAAGCACATCAGTTGGGCCGAAAAGGAAGTAATGGCCCCAGCCTCCTGGCCACCCCCTCCCAGCCGCTGCCTGCTCATCTGCCTGCCTGCCTGCCTAGGATGCAAGGCGGGGGCTCAGATGGTACAGCTGTGCTCCCACAGTACATGGGGCCGACTGATGGGAGACCATGGCTTTGCCTGCGACTGGGAGCACTCCCCAGCTTCATGTTTAGAAAGGGAGATCTGGGAGCACATTTGGTGTGTGTCCTCCCAGGAGCTGCTGCCTTGCCCTGTGGCACAGACGGCCCCATCCTGGTCAGGGCTTCAGGCTTGCCGTAGGCTTTCTGCCCTTGGTCCCAGCTTTCCTGCAGGGGCCGCCACTGCCCAATAACACCAACCCACTACTGGGTACCTTACTTCCTCCTGAAAGCACCCGCTTGAGGTGCAGTGTAGACCCTGCCCCAGCTGCTTTGTGAGACCAAACTTAGGCAGCATCCAGCATAGGCATGCTCCCTCCTTGGGCCCATGTGCTAGGCAGTGACCTCAGGCAGCAGGTGGAGGTAGCCGAGGTAGCTTTTTCTCGTAGAAATCGTGTTCACAAACCGCCTTGGGGCCTCACCTCCTTCATTCCGTCATCACAAAGGAAGCTTAAGAAATGTCTTTATGTCAACAAGCTTATAAATCCTTTAGAATTTTCCTGTAAGTCTTATTTGGGGCCAGTGTCATGTCACAATGGGTTAAGCTGCTATATGTATGAATGTTGGAGTCACAGCTGCTCCACGTCTGACTCAGTTCTCTGTTCGTGTGCCTAGGAGAGCAGTGGGAGATGACCCAAGTCCTTGGGCCCCCGAGAGACCCTGATGGAGTTCCAGGCTCCTGGCTTTGGTCTGGTCCAGACCAAGCCATGGTGACCCACAGATCTCTTCCTCCCTATAACTCTGCCCTTCAAATAAGATAAAGAAAAAAACAACTGAGGAAGAATTACTATCTTTATAACTATTGTCTTATGTAGAAATATATTAGAAATCGGAGTTGTTGTAAATTTGCTACACTAGAATTTTTTCTTTGCATGGACCACAAATTAGTCTCATTAATACCGAGACATCTCATGTGAGCTTATAAATGAGGTACCTTTTCATTTTGTGGATGGTTATCTTGCAGAAAAACCTTTAGCAGAGTTTCTTTTTACCTCGTATCTTTTTATTCTCCTAGTTTTCTCATTGGAGTCCCATCAGGTGGTGCTTGGTCCCAGTGAAGTACAGACAGCTGAACCTTGCCATTTTTTTTCCCGACTTTATGACAATGTGAACGTACTTGATGAGAAGCAGATTTTGGCTGCTTTTTGAGTTAAGGTCTTGCCCAGATGAGCGATGGGTAGAGACCACCTCTCCCTGGGCTGGGCGGTAGCAGTTCTCCCCACAGCCCTTCCATCACAAGGGTCGACGACAACTAGGATCAGCTTCTGCTCTCCACATTACGCTCTGTCCACTTGGTAACCATTTTCAGCTGAGGATGGGCTTGCCCGGGTGTAACCCAGTCTCGAGTCAAGGATCCTGTGTATCATGTGCGGTGGTGCGAAGCCAGGAGTCCACTGCCAGATGGAGCAGAGGTGGCTGTTCCCCATGCCCCCTGCAGGGCTCTTACAGAAGTACACCCTCACTGAGCTCAACTACAGGCTCAGCTTCAGCGCCTGGACCTCGGGTAGGGCTGGGTTATACCCAGGAGAGGGCAGTGGCAAGGTGAAAGCTCTGGCAGCTGGCTGCCCTGCAAGCTAACCACTGCAGCCTTTCCAGGCACTTTGTGTGACGTTAGGAAGTCGGGAGAACAGTTTTAAGCAGCAGGAACAAGGATGGATTTGCATTCTGAAAAGATCACTCCTTGGGGCCACGTGAGAACAGACTGCGGGGGGCCACAGGAGAGGGTGCAGTTCGTTATGTAACCACAGCCAGCTCTTACAGCCTGTTCCGGGTGGTTCACGGGGATCCACTGCCAAGCCCACAGGCCACATCCAGGCACACCCAGAGCAAAGGGCAGAAGGGGCTCCAGAGCCCACACTGCAGCGCCTGGGGCTGGCTGGGATGGGGGCAGTACAGCAGAGGTGCTGGGGCTGGTGGGAAGGCGGTTGTGCCAAGGAAGGCGTGATGGCAGTGGGCCCCTGGGTGGAGTGACTGTTGGCGGAGGGGAGGTGGCAGGCTGTCCACCTATTTAATGGCCATTTGGAGTTGCTCTAGGACCCCTCTTCCGTTTCCTGTTGCATAAGTCTTCAGCACTTCCCACCCCTGCTCTTTCTCAGGAGGAAGGCGGGAATCACAGTTGCCGGTTGCGTTCCTGCACTTCCCACTTGTCTTCCGGGCGAGGGGTGGGTCTCTGCTCATCCTGCTTTACTGTCAGGGCCGGGAGCTTAGGCTCGGAGCTCTCCACTCTGCTGCTTCTGCCAAGGCAGTTGGAGTAGGAGGTGAGAAATGCGTGTGCTTTCAATATAAATGATCAGGCAGGGCTCTTCATAATGGAATGCGAGTGAGTTGGGGTGGGGTAGGCGCAGACGTGACCCCAGCTGGTGTAGTCATCCTGTAGATGAATACTCGGGAGCCAGGCGGAAAGGGGAGGGGCTTGTCTGTGGTCCCATGTGAGGTCAAGGACTAGAACTCAGCCTTTCCAGCACTCAGGGCACACCAGCATCTTCCTGTCTGGTGGCATGGGTGAATGTGTGGTCACATGCAAAGGTCATTTGCCCAGGGAGGACTTGGGATCTGGTCTAGTTAGAACCAGGAATTGGGGTCTGGTCTAGTCAGAGCCAGGGTGGGATGTAGTTAAAAAGCAGGTTGGTTTGAGCCAAGGAAGTTGGTTCCAATAGCTCACAGGACTCAGGCTGAGATGCAGCTAAAGGAACTTGAGGCACAGCTGGGGTATAGCAGGGGTGACCCTGTCCAGAGAAACACGGGGCACCTCTGAGCTCCCAGCACCTGCTGGGGAACAGAAGGCCCCAACTTCCATTCTGAGGGCACGCACCAGAAGTCTCGAGTGTGAGGACTTGAGAAAGCTCCACCTGTGTGGGCCCATCCAAGGTCAGAATCTAGAGCCTTAGTTGATTCAGCCGAGTCCTGTCCCCTCTGTAAGGGGCAGGGCAGACTGTGGTAGTGCACATGGAGGTGGGGACTGCAGAGCTACCACAGAGCAGCTGGGCTTGGGAGAGCAGGAGACCAGAGCTAGCATGGAGATGGGCAGGGCAGAGGGGGGTTCTGCTCCCCCGGGCCTGGGAGTACCATTCCCGAGCAAGTCCAGCAGTGGGTGCACAATGCTTTTTCCTGGCACCACAGCTTGGAGATGCCGAGGGAGAAGCAGATGCCTCCTCCCCTGGCCCTGCAACAGCCCAGGCAGGAGGGCCATAGCTGGAGCCACCTGTTCCTGCCCTCAGCTGTGATGGGCAGAGGCAAAGCACATCCTTGTGCTGAAACTACCTGCGGCTCCTACATCCCTGTGTGTAATAGCTCCTCCTTGGGGCTACCCAGAGCAGTCAATAAAATAATGGCACCGAGCGTGGGCACCTTGTTGGCTGCTGAGCCAGAGCCCTGGCTGCTGAGTGTCGACGGCACTTCCGCCTGGCCCTCAGGGGTGCTAACCCACAGCTCAGGTCTGTGTGCCTTCTCTGCATCTCTCCTCCTCTGTCTTCATTTCACAGATAAGGAAGCTGAGGCAAACCCCAGCGGGTGGTCCCTGGCCAGCCTGTAGGCTGGCCTGCATTCAGTACTATAGGCAGCAGGAATTCTGTCCTGGTGGCAGAGCTGAGCACTGCTGGGGAAGGAGCCCTGGGGAGGGGCACGCTCAAGGTCACGATTCACACTGGGACCAGAGCCAGGACTAGTCTGTCTTCCCTAGCCAGGGCCTCTGTTGATCTTAGAACTTTTTTTCCTTTCAGTGGTAGGAAGGATGGCAAGGTTTGATAAGGTGCAGCATCTGTCGGAACGGATGGACACTCCAGAATGCACGGGAAAGAGTGCCCAGTCACCCAGTCGGGAGAGAGCAAGGTGCCACCGCTCAGTACCGCCGCAGGCCAGACAGGTGCCCCGGGAAAGAGCCAGAGCTAATCACAGAGTCTGGCTCACCGGGGACCAGGGTCCAGTTCTTCCCACCGGCTCCTCCCCCTCCACTCTGTTCCCCAGAACAAATGATTGAGTATGAAGTAGATCAGATTCCTCCCAAGGCCTCAGCGCCCAGTGCCTTCAAACTGGGGAGGTCACCCTGTGTGGGGGAAGGTGCTTATCCTGGGGAGCTTCCCTGGTGTCAGGGGAAGGCCATGAAGTGTGGTGCTGAGGAGAGGGGTTCCCCTGGGGGTGGTGAGGCTGGACCCCTGTAAAGGTATCAGATCTGGGCAGGACTTTGTGGTATGAACCACTGGGCTGCTTCCAGAATTCAGCTTCAGCAGAGGCTCTTTCCTTGGGCTCCTCTCACACACAGGCCAGGTTTCCCCATAATCTGGTGGAGCTAGAATGGATGGAGGACTCCAAATGTCTTTTTTTTTTTAAGATTTATTTATTTTTATTACAAAGTCAGATATACAGAGAGGAGGAGAAATAGAGAGGAAGATCTTCCATCCAATGATTCACTCCCTAAGTGAGCACAACGGCCGGTGCTGTGCCGGTCCAGAGCCAGGAGCTTCTTTCTGGGTCTCCCACACAGATGCAGGGTCCCAAAGCATGGGCCATCCTTGACTGCTTTCCCAGGCCACAAGCAGGGAGCTGGAAGGGAAGTGGAACTGCTGGGATTAGAACTACTGTCCATATGGGATCCGGTGTGTTCAAGGCAAGGACTTTAGCCGCTAGGCCACAGTGCCGGGCCCCAGATGTCTTTTTAAAATACTTATTTATTAGGCAAATTGACAGAAGGAGAGACGGATAAAGAGAGCTCTTCCACCTACCAGTTCACTCCCCAAATGACCAATCCAAAGCCAGGAGCCAGAAGCTTCTTCTGGGTCTCCCACGGCGGGTAGCGGGGTGTTTGCAGGGTCTCCAGGCTTTGGGCCATCCTCTACCACTTTCCCAGGGCATTAGCAGGGATCTGGAGGGGAAGTGGAGCACAGTTTCTGTATCATCTTCCAGCTGACAGAAAGCAGTAGAGCTGTTTATGGGCCTTAGGCTCTTCCTGTCTGTCCCTTGGCTTGGAAAAGGCTGTGCTGAGTGGTCCCAGAGGACTGGTTGGGTTGCCTGGTAGGGGAGGGTCGGGACTGCTGAGTCAGAGAGGTGACTCCATTTGGCTTCAGTCCCCTCGGACTTCCCAAGGGGCTCTGCCTCTTCAGCGGGTGCCCTGGGGGAGCTGAGCCTGGTATTTACAAATTGGCAGCAGCACAGGAAAGGGGCCAGGGGCAGAGTGGGAAGGTGATGTGTTACACAGATGAACTTTGCAGATAGTTTAAGTAGCATCTGGGGACTGATTGCCATATGCATTTCACATTTTTAAATAACGGTGGTTTTCTTACCTGAGAGGGTAAAACACATCCAAAGCAAACTCACAGGCTTCTCTGAAAGGTCACAAAATCAAGTGGCCTTTGCTGGAGGAGAGGAAGGAAACGGCTGGCTGGCTGGCTGGCTGAGGCGCGGGGGCTCTGCTAGATAAACTGCATTAGCAGCATATGAGAGCTCCTTGTTGCTTATCTGCAAATCCAATAATGCCTGCATGACAGCCCACGCAGGACCAGAGAGCCCTGCTCCAGAGTCCTCTTTCTATTTATACCCTGGCCTCCTGCTCCGGGGAGCTGGGCCTCCTGACCATTTGGGGGAGGGAGGGTGCAGGCAGGAGATGGGGAGGAGCCATAGCTACCCGCAATTGGGGTACGTGGGGGTTTGCTCATCAGGGAGCACACCTGGCAAATTACGGTGGAGCAGGGTGCACTGGGCAGGGAGCAGGGATCAGCAGCATCCTTCCTGCTTGCAGCATCCAGTCGCCTGCTCCCTTCCAAGATACAGGAACGTCAGCCTCTGGCTTTCCCACATTCCTTGTGCCTGTCATGGAAGAAAATGGCCACTGGGCGTCCTGTGGCATCAGGTTCCTTGTAGCAGGTGGCTCAGACTATTTCAGCCCACCTGACTTTCAAACTGTGATTTAGTTCCTGTAATCACGGTACACCAGGCTCCCCCAAGCAAGGGGAGGGGACAGGCTCATTTGTGAAGTCCCAGGGCCACTGGAAGGTCTCGGGGAGTCAAAAGGTGAAGAGGAGAAGGGAGCTACCTGGAGTGAAAGATGTGGCCCTGACCTGAGCTTAGCTGAGGTTGCCAGGTTGACTGAAACCCTGAGGAACTCTGGCAGGTGCTGGCTGCTGAGCTCTGTTAGAGGATAGGAGGGTTCCTTATAGTATCCCATCCCATCTCATCAGCCTGTTATTTGCTCTTTAAAACCCCGCCTTTGAACATAGTGCTTTTGACTTGACCAAATCCCAAATGATAGACACATCCCCGCTCCGCCCCGGCAGTTTCCTGGCGGTGGGCGTTTGGTCCAGCGATGAAGGCCCTGCCTGTGCTGCCACTGCTGGGTGTTGTCTGGGCTTCATCCCCAGCGACCCGTGCTCTCGCTTCCTAGGAGGGGCAGGAGATGCCTCGAGCACCTGGAGCCCAATTCTCTGAAAGAAGTAAAGATTTTGAGAGAAAGAAATGAAACCCGAATGAATATCTCTGAGCATGGATGTTTGACCTCTCTGCTGGGTGTGGGTTTCTCTGCCGGGTGGCGGCGATGGCACGGGCTTCAGAGCTCCTGGCTGCCCGAATTGGACAGTGAACTGTCTCACTTGCTCTCCGCGTGACTTAGAGCCTCTCGCGTCTTCATCTGGAAAATGGGGTGACAGCAGTGCCTGCCTCACAGTGCTGTCCTGAGGACAGAGTGAAGGAGCACTCACATGATGGCGGTGACTCCGGGGACGTCATGAGCAGGCAAACCTTATTTTCGTCTTCTGCGGTCTGTAAAAAATTTCTTCTTGGGGACTGGATGTCCTCTCCCTCCCACTCTCCCTCCCACTCCCCCACCCACTCCCCGAAGTGAGATGAAGTTTACAGTAAGCCCCATGGCCTCTCAGGCTTTTTTCAAGTATCCAAAGATGGCGTTGGCATCCCGTGTGTTAAACCTCACAGGTCCCCCAGCCCACCTGGCACAGCAGGCCCATCCCCGGCGGGAGAGGACCCAGCTTACAGGTGCCAGGTCTGCCCCTTACCCAGGAGGAGGGGAGACAAGCCCCCTGGCTGACCACTGTGAGCTGCTGGGCTTTTCTGTGGCCCCCTCTCCCCGTGGGGTGCTTCTGTAGCTTTTTTCACTGGGGACCCTTGATGTTGGAGCTGCTTGTCGCTAAGCTCCTCCTGGGACTCCTTTCTCAGGCCCCCAGGAAACTTGACCTCTGTTGGTGGGATCTGTGACGGTCACGTCTGGTTCTCAAATGCAGACCTATGTGGGTCTGCAGCAAACACGCTGCTTCCAGAAGCGGGAAGCCCAGGCCACTCCTGGCAGCATCCTCTCTGCCATCGGAGAGCTGCCACCCATCCACTTTGGCTGTTCTTAGCAGGCTCTCCAGGGGGCCACCTCCATCAGGCTCCACTGAGGTACCGGCAGCAGCACCTTCCCCCAACCTACTGATTAGGACAAGTGGACTCTCAGGCTCTCCCTAGAGTCCCTGTGCTTGTCCCCAGCCTCGCGTGACTCCTGTGTGCTGGCCCTGGCACAGACCCAGGCTTTCACCAGGCTTAGCCAAGAGGCAGCTCCCGCTACACTTGGGACGCCCCTTGCTTAGCCTCTGTGCTGGGCGCTTCCGCTGCAGCCCAGGCCAGCTGGCTTCCGTCCCGTCCCCTGCCTCCTCGGAGGCACCTGTGTGCAGTAGAGCGTGTGAGCCCTGCAGAGAGGGTGGCCCACGTGCTCCTTGGGCACCTCTGCTGGGTGCCCGTGTCCCCGACTCTGACTTTGTACAGAAACGGTCTGCGTCCTGTGGACTGTGCTACTGCGTGTATTGAGATGATTTGCTATTCAGTGGTGATTTGAAACAAAATACTATTTTTTTATTGTACCGTTGCTTTTAAGATGTGTGCAAGTCTGCTGCTCGCACCGTGGATAATGGCGCGGTGGTCTGTGTGGCTTCTGCAGTTACTTGAGCAGGAATGGCAGCAGGTGCCGCCTGGCCCCTCGCTCCTCAGCTCCCATCTTGCGGCACGGTTTCACAGCTTTGACAGGGCACTGGGGCTGCGTTGGGACCTGGAGTCCTCAGGGACCTAGGCGTTGTCACTACCAATCGCCCTGCCTTCCTCCCAAAAGACTCTGTTTGCTTCCCAATTCTCTCTCCCTAACCGTTACATCCAGGTGGGCTGTTCTTGACTTGAAGCCCTGCGGTGGTTCCCCATTGGCTATCGGATAAAATCCAAATTCTATTACTGGTATTCAGGATGACAGTTTATTTTTGGTGCAAAATTAAAAAAAAAAAATACATGCAGAGGTTATTTTCATCATGTGCATTTCCATCAGCTTTCCCAAGTGCCCCGGTTATGTCCGTACTTCTCCGGGCTTATCCCCTGCCGCGCCAGTACATGCGGCCACGCTGCTCTGTGTGCACCTTGATTTTCAAGCTCCTTGCTCACCTGCTGTCATCTCCATGACAGGAGCTCAGCACCTGGCGAACCGCAGAAAGCCAGTGAATGGTTCCTGCTTCCTCTCTTATCAGTCTGCCAGAATCCTTCCTTTTTCAAGGCCCGGCTCAGCTGCCACCTTTTTCTCTTGTTCGGGAAAGGTTTGTCCTGGCCTGACCTTCCTGGTTGCCTTTCCAGTGACTGTCCCTTGCCACTGCATCCTCTGCCCCTCGCATTTTGTGCCTCTGTGTTGTGCCACCCCCACTTTGATGCTGGGTACATCCATGACTTCCTTCTGTCCCCCTGCCAGGCAGAACACGGGCTGCCCCAGTGCCTGTCAGAGTCTAACCTTTGGGCTCAGCAGGGCCAAGTTGCTGTTAGGTTTAAATCACCTGCCTCGGACTTCAGGGTCATGGTGCCAAACCACCAGATCCCTTTGCTGCCAAAATTGACTAGAGCTGGCCCCCAGTCAACCAGATGAGTCCACAAAGCCTAGAGAGCATGAGACCCCTGCCCCCAAAGAAACCCTAAGGGGCTGGCACAGGGGCCCTCAAGCTGGGGTAATGGCTGTGATACCCTCCCAGGGAGGGGCACCGTGTATTAATCCCCATACATTCCTTTCCTCCTCCTCAAATCCTCACTATGTTGCAAAGTGCCTGAAATGCACTGAGGAGAATTTAAATTCATAGCAGGTGCAGCAGCTTTGCAGGATTTGGACAGGTGGTGAGGGGAGCTGTGGCGAGTCAGTGCTTTGCTGGAGACAGCCTTGCTCCTGGGGCTCAATTACCTGGGGAGGCCGAGGCCCGCCCCTCCACCTTGCTGGGGAGCACAGTTGGGAACATCCGGTTTTCAGCCTGTGATATTCTGCACAGGGCTTGGAGGAGTGCCTTTGGGTGATGGGAGCCAAGGACCTCCACTGAAAATGTCAGCGGTATCATTCAGACAGGGAAATGTGTTGCAGGCTTTGAGCTGTAGCTGAGTACCCAGGCACCCGTTACAAGCACACACTTCCTCTCCTTGCACATGCATGTGCACATGTGTACCAGCTCCCCTGTGCCCCATGGAGCACACACACAAGACCTCTGCAGGCATGACATGAACAGAGCTGCCTTGTTCCCGCACCTCACTCTGCCTCCAGATTCCATTCCCTGAGGACAGAGCCTGAAGTGTCTGTTTAATAGATTCAATTAAGGCAGGCTCCCGAGACCTTCGACTTAATTCTGATTGCTGTAAGGTGTCAGATAATTTGGGACTAAAGGAGGCAAACAGCCTCGGGTTCTTGCAGGGGAGGTCCTCCCAGGCCCTGGTTGTCTCTGAAGCGGCAGCTGCTGACTAACCCTGAAGGCAGGGGCTGGGGTGCTGGGCGGGGCTGTGTCCCTGCCAGAGCGTCTGGCCTGTAGCTTACAGACAGGGTTCTGCCCTGGAGAGCCAGGGCCTCTGGGGAGGTGAGCTGTGCCCAGTCACGGCCTCCCAGGCAGGCACAATCGCTGGAGGCTGATGGAGGATGCAGATGTGGCTAGGGTTGGGGGGGGGGGGAGGTGCGGGGGAGAGAATGGCAGGAAGGAGGTAAGTCTGAGAGGTGTGGATGCCAGCTAGATCACCAACCCTACCAACCCGCTGTGTGACTGTGGGCAAGCTTCCAGAGCTCCCTGTGCTTTGGTTTCCCATAAGACAAGCATGACAACAGCACCCACCGGCTTGGGTGGCTGTGGGGGTCGGCCGGAGTGATGATGTTGGGTAGCTGGTGGTCCCTCTGTGAGCTCCGCCTGTCTCAGTCGCTGTACCTCACAGTTGACAGGAAAGATAGCCAGGCTGGAAAGCTGAGATTCCAGGCTGGGGTCTGGCCTGGCCCCCAGGGCAGCAGGCTGGGACCCTCCCAGCCCATCCAGCCTGTTCCACACTTGCTCTGTCCAACCAGTTCAGTGCAGGAGAATCCACGCTCGTGCCATGGGCCAGTGCTGCTGGGTTCCCGGTGCAGATGAGGACAGCTCCGCTTTGAACATTGTGAGGCCCGGGCCGCCCTGCTCCGTCTGCACTGGTCCCTGACTAACCCCTGCACCTGCTGCCCAGCTCAGCCAGTCCCCCGACCCCCTGCACCCACCTGCCCTGCTCAGCCCCTCCACCCTCCTCTGCACGGCCACCTCCTGGGCACACAGGTTCACTGCAGAGCCCAGAGAGATCTGGAGAACGAGGAGATGCTGGCCCAATCTGTTGCTTGGCTTCCAGGCCTTCACCATCTGAGCGTTCAGGGACTTTATTCTCTGGGAAGTGGGAAGAAAATATTGGCCTCCTGAGGCTATTCTGGGGGTAAATAGCATGACAGGGTGAGGTTCAAGGAGGTGCCACAGGCGGTAGCTGCAGCAGTCCAGTGGCACAGTGCGGACAGGCCAGGCCCAGGCTGGCCCAGGGTGGGCTGAGGGCTCCACGTCACTGGCTGTCAGCCCTGACCAGAGCTAAGTAAGCCAGGTAGGGTGGGTGCTCGAGTCATTCCCGTTTCATGGAGGAACAAACTGAGGTTTGGAGGCCTGGCGAGCCCCTGAGTGGCTGGCTGGTAGGGAAAGGGGACGCCAGCTTCTGTCACTGGTGCTGTGACTCCCCAAACGAATTTGGGGGTATAGGGAGGGGGGCACGTGGGCGGTTCCAGGAGGGCCTGGGGGTGGGGTCTCTGCGGCCCGGGGCGGGGCGAGGGAGGAGCGTGGCCCCCGCCATCGCCGCTGCAGCTGTCGGCGGGGCTGTGCGGTGCTCGGGCCCCAGCGCCGGCAGAAGGGGCGCCGAGCAGCTTCGCCCGCCTCCCCGCGCGCTCCCGCCCGCCCGCTGCGGGCCCGCGCACTCCCGCCGCCGCGTCCTTCGCGCCGAGCCGCGCAGCAGCCGCTCGCCGAGCCCGCGGCTGGGGGCCCTGGCGTGCAGCACGGGCCTCGGCGGGGCCCAGAGCCCCGGCCCAAGAGGATGCGGCCCGTGGTGGCCCGGGAGCTGAGCAGGGCCCCCCGCGCTGGCTCCCAGGGGTTCAGGCCTCCAGCGCTGCCGCTGCCGCCGCCCCGCCCCCGGGAGACATGACTTCCAAGCCGCATTCCGACTGGATTCCCTACAGGTACGCGGGCATCAGCCTTCCATTCCTCCGCTTCAGGGTGCCATGTGTGCGGCCTGCCACCCTCTGTTGCTTAGGGTGTGGGGCAGGGTCGAGGGTACCCGACTCCCTGCGTAGGGCTAGCCGGTAACACATCTGCGCGCCCCATCTGCCTTAACATTAGGGATGCCGGTTGGAGACACAGACTGTCCTATGCTAACTTCGGGGGTCCGGGAACCCTCTTGCTACAAGCGCCAGCTCCCTATCTGGTAGGGTTACTAGAGGGTCCTGTGTGGACCTGGCTGGGTCTAGCAGCAGCCTGTGGCTGCATGGGGAGGGGAGTGCACCATGACACAAGTCGCCTCCTAGGCCCAGCACGCTGCACACACCCGGAGCTGTACATCGGCACGCGCGCACCCACTGGCGTCTGCGCATTGGGCTAGCCCTTGCCGCTGGGTTCACACCCTCAGAGCTTGAATCCCGGGTGACAGTTACAATGAATGGACAGCCCATGGCTGTTTGGCTTCCAAGATGCAGGCATTGCCCCCGGCCATCTCGCATGTGAGCCCTTAGCTTCCTGCAGTCAGGAGCCTGCCTGGCTACACAGCATCCTATTCGTGCAGGATACTGCCGGCTCACAGCGCTCTCCCGTGTTTCTTAGAGACTCACTCATCTACTTGTTAGAGCAGCTCACACTGCCACTGCGGGGCTGCCCCCACGAAGCACACCCAGAGAAGGCCACCTGCTCTGTCCTGGGAAGGGCTTGGCTCCTCCTCCCGGTTGTGGGAGGGGCCGGAGGGTGACTCTTGCAGGTGCAGGCCTTTCCCCATCCACTCTGTTCTCTCTAATAGCAGGGAAAGGAGCTCATTGCCATGGCAGCGCCAGATCCTGGGCCTTCATTGGCTCCTTGGTTGCCATGGGCTACAAGGCTGTCTGTGGGGAGGGTGCTGGACTACTGCGGCCCTCCAAGTTACTGCTGACTGCTGCACGTGCCATTGGGTGTAGGGCCAGGCCCTGAGCACCCTCTGGTCATGCAGCCCTCTCTTGGGAAAAAGCCTGGTTCCAGGCACTGACAAATAATAATTGTGACAGAGCTCTCCCAGCAGTCTGTCCAAACAGCATCCAAACCAAAGGCAGCTGCTGCCACCCGAGGCTGGTTAACGGCGCCTGGCCGGATCTGGGAGTTGAGGGTTGCTCTAGAGTTGTTATTTCCTTGGACCGTGTTTCCTAATGAGGCGTCCCGGCTTCCCAGGGGATGCTGTGTCCCTCACCTTGGTGTGTGCAGTCACATGATTAGAGAGAAGTCCCTGTCGGGGCACCAAGGCTGTGCTGATGCAGAAGACACACATCCGGGGTGGGGGGGCACAGGTAATTTCTGGAACATCCTGGCCTTTTTTGGCCTCTGTTGGCTGGGGATCTTCTGGAAGACCGCAGGATCAGCCCCCTTGCCTAGTGGCCCTGCAGACTGGGGGAACTCCGGTGACCCGGGAACACCTGCATCGGGTCGCAGGGTCAAGGTGGCAGCGCAGGCTGAGGCAGGTGGAACGGGCAGCACTGCTGGCTGTGGAGGTGAGGGCAAAGTGGAGGCTTTGCCAGGAAGCCTCTCCCAGGGCACCAAGGCCTGAGGCAACTTGAGCAGCGAGTGCCTGCGTCTCAAGAGAAAACAGGCCTCACACTGGAAGAGGGGTGCCCCGGAAGGTAGGTTTGTTTCTGGGAGATGACTCTGTCTCCCAGCAGGGAATGGTTTCGCACTTGCTGCAGCCCAGGCCCGACTGTGGCTTCTCCCCACGTGGAGCCTGGAAGCCCTGAGCCGGCTCCGGTGATGTGTGAGCCCGATGAGCAGGTGGCACCTTGCGCCCCTGCCCTGCCCTGCTTGCTGTCCCCATCCCCGTGTCATCTTGCCTTGCTCATTGCTGTAAGGAGGGCACAGGTCTGCCTGGGGCCCGGCTGTGCTGGCACCTTTCTGAGTATGCACTGATCTTGGCGGGGGGGGGGGGGCGGGTAGGGGATTCTGGAATTGGGGTGTAGCCGTATACAACAAGAAGCATGGGCAGAGACAAGGACTTGGGGAGCCCTCTTGTGTTGGTGGGGCTGCTCGTCACAAGCAAAGCCAGGGCCCTGTCTGATCCCAGAGGAAACTGGGACAGAGGACAGAAGGTGCCTTTTCCTTGCAAGTGGCGGGGCTGGCGGGGATGAGGCGCAGCATGCATGCTCATGCTTGGCCTGGGGTGAGGCTTCCCTGGAGTCATGAGCCCTAAAGGATGGTGTTGGGTTTGGGGGCTGAGAGGGCCACCTCACTTCCTGGTGGCTCTGCTGGTGGCATTGTGATCCATTTACATGTGGCAACTTGCATTGTCTGTAGCCAGGCAATTTTCTTGGAAGAAGTGATAGTTTGTAATCTTTTTATGGGTAATATAGTTCCATTTATAATAATCAGGGGCTAACCATTTAGTTTAGCAGACTAACGGAGACCTTCATCTGTCAGTTTACTCCCCATGTGGCCACAACAGCTGGGCCTGTCCAAAACCAGGAACTAGGAGCTGCTTCTTTGTCTCCCTTATGGGAGCCGGGGCCCAAGATCTCAGGCCGTCTTTTGCTGCTTTCCCAGGTGCATTAGCAGGGTGCTGGGTCCAAAGTGAAGCAGCCAGGACTTGAACCTGCATCCGTGTGATTGCTGGCACTGCAGGCAGTTTGTTACCTGGATTCTTGAATGGCATTAGGTGCTCCTGGCGCACGGTTTTACAATCATCTAGTAGCGTTTGAAGGTGGAGGTGGAGCTGGGAAAGTCGGGAAGGACGAAGTTCACAGGTCGTATGGGAAGATCGCAGCGGCCAGCCCTGTCGTTGGTAGGAAGGAGGCCTAACAGAAGAAGAGAGGTTTCCATCATGTTGGTTCAAGTTCCTGCAGCAAGGCCAGGCTGCACCTTGCTGAAGCCAGCAGCCTGTAGCTGCATCCATGACTCCAGGCCAGTGGCAGGGCCCATGCGGGGGGAATCACCTGCTGCCTGCCAGGGGTGTTAGCCTGTAGCCGGACAGGGAAAAGAATAGCCGGGATTTGAACATGCACCCCTGTGTGGGATGTACTCTTCCCCAGCAGCAGCTTAACATGCTGTATCTGCTCGTTCCTGACAGCTCATCAAGTCCTTGAGAGCAGGGTCCTGTTCTGATTTCCGCTGTGTCCTCTTCATGACCCAGCACAGACAAGACAGCCGCTTCTTAAACTATGGTAGCATCCCCAGATGGCCTTTAACACTTCCACAGCCCTCCCAGCTGGCATAGCCTTCTCGGGACAGTGTGAGACCTCTCACGGGGTAGCCATTCTGGGGCACCTCGGGCCAGCGCCTCCCGCCAGCTGCCTGTAGCTGCCTGGAAGCTCTGCCTTGGGTTGAGCCTCGGCGTGCGTACCCCCGGTGCCTGTTTGGGTCCTCCTGCCTCTTCCTTACTTGATTTTTCCGGACAGTAGTTGACCTCAGATGCTGCAGCAAGGACCTCCAGCCTTCCAGCAGTGCCTAGGTCCCTTGGTCTTTGTGGCCCGTGGCGGCTGAGCGTTGGACTCTGTGCTGGCAGTGGTTTTATAAGAGAGCGAGCCAGGCCAGTGCGATTCTGGGCCAGGCTCCCAGCAGCTGTGAATCACCAGGTCAGGTGCTGAGCACCTGCTCAGCGTGGGAACCACTGTCTGGGACTGGGAAGGCCTGTCCAGAGTGCCTGGAGCCCCCGTGGGCAGCATGCTCTTGCTGCCTCTGTCCCCACAGGAGCATTGCTGGGTGGGGGGGGAGCCCTGGATCTGGACCAGCTAGGGGCCTGGCAGCGGGGGCATTAGTGTGCCGCATTAGTTGGCGTTACGGTGGAGTGGAAAGAGAGGAGGAAGGAGGCAGACAGCGTCCCTGAATGTGCTGGCTGTGCCTGACCTTTCCGGTCCACAGGAGACGCGTCCCTGCAACTCATTTGTTCATTGTGCTTTACTCCCCGGGTACCTGTTGAGTACCTTCAAGAAAGCAAATGGATAGCAGGACTAGTTCCCCCAGGCGTGCCTCCTGGGCCCTGGGCAGAGCGACGGGATGGCAGAGCTGGTGCCGTAGTGGGCCTCCCTGGTCTGGTCCCCAACAAGAGGTGACTGCAGCGAGGAGCCGCCTGGGTTGGCTGGGAGGCCCATCCATCAGCATGGCCTGTCTCCTGGCGGGGCTGCAGCTGGCAGGCTGGACTTGGCAGGGATTCCATAATTGGAGGCAAAGTCATTAAAAAGCCATTATGGTCTCCTTGCTTAGTTATCATTGAGTGCAGCCTAGACTAGTGCCCATGAGAAGGAGGCTGCCTGGGGGAAGTGTTGGTGACAAAGGGAGCACTCGGCGGAGATGAGCAGGCAGGGCCATGTGGAGGGAGGTGGGGAGGCAGCGGCCACCAGGCAAAGTGAGAGGACTCAGGCTGGGCACTCCCTGAAGCTGCCGTCCTCGCTGTGCTCGCCCTCCGTGGCAGCTGCTGTCCACTGAGGCTTCTTTGCTATCTCAGGGGAGCAGTGTTGAGTGTGCAGGTGCCTCGTCTACAGCCAGAAGCCCCGACCTAGCATAGCCGGGCACTTCCAGGTGCTCTGTGCCCTTGCAGGTGCCTCCCTAGAAAAACACCCACCCTCACGGCCCCTTACTCCAGCAGGCGGGTCCTAGCTCCCCTTGGTGGGCCTTACTCAGCAGGTGCACTGTCAACCCCCCACAGCGTGCTCTTACCCTCTAAGGTGAATGAGGTGACAGGCGGCTCTGTGGACCTAGACCGGCATCCATGCTCCCTGGAATTGCTTCTCGGATGCTCAGCCCTTGCTGTCAGCCATCCTGCACCACAGACTGGTGGCAAAGACCTTCCCACCCATAGTCTGACCTGGCCAACATTGTTTCCAAAGCCAGGGGCGGCTTCCCCTTCTCCCTCATCAGGGCTGCAGGCTGCCATGGAAGAGGAAGTCATGTTGCCAGAGAAAGCAGAGCCTCCGCCCACTTTGCTCCTAGCATAGAACCTGGCCACGGTAGGAGACACCCGGTGTATGGATAGAGGAGCGGGAACTGCGTTGGGTGGACAGGGCATTCCTGCAGGCACCCTGGCTGCCAAGAGCCTGGCTTCTCAGCCTTTGCAAATGCCTTGAGGTGTTTTTCATCAGCCCCTCAGCAAGCAGCTGCTCTGGGCTGCTCGACCAGGCCCAGAGACGGATGCCCTGGCTGCCCACCCGGCTCCCAGCACTGCCCTCTGAGAGTGTGAGTGGCTTGTGACTTCCCAGGAAACTGTGCAGCAGCTTCTTCCTGTGGCATGGGGGAAAGCTGATATGGTTCTGAGGTAGAGGTCATTTCAGGGTGCATGGCACACCAGGCACCAGCACATGACCTAGGGTTCCTGGGCCCAGAGTTGTGGTACAGAGTCCAGACTGCGTGACCAAGCTTCTCGTAGAAGCGGTGAGGGAGCGGGTCTTGCTCACCCGGCTGAGCATGCGCCGTGTGTGCCTGATCCTGGGAGGCCAAGGAGATGGCGCCAGTGTGGCCTCTCCAGTCCCACCACGCTCTGCTTGTTGCGCTGAGCCCAGGACCAGCTCGCATGGGCGGCTGGGAGGAAAGAGGCCTGGATGTGTGGTCTGTCAGGCAGCATTTTCTCCCGTGTTCTGGCAGCTGAGGGTTCAGTAAATGCGACTGTTGTGCACACAACCCCAGGTCCCAGGACGGGCCCCAGGGTCTGGGAGAGGGCTTCCCCTGAGGTCAGGTGTGCCAGACAGCTGTCACTTAAAAATATTGTGGTCCTTGGGATTGTGGCTGGGGCAGCCTGCAAGCTGTGGGCTTCGGCAGGCTGCATTGGATGTGCACATCATTTAAGGGACATGTGGGTCAGAGACTGCCCAGCTGGGAAAGGCTGGACGTGGAAGAGGAGGTGGCAGTGGCTGACTTGTCCACGGAGGGATCTGATCTGCGCACAGGGGTGTTACTGGCACAGGGCACACCCGCTTTTCACAGATGTCTCCATGCAGGGGTGCACCCAAGCAGAGATGCATGCGTCCTTGCAACCTTCCACCTCCCTCCTGTGCCTAACTGGGCTTGGGGTGCCCACCCAGTCTAGTCCAGACCAGACTCCATGGTGGTCCCAGGCTCCATCTGCCTCCCTTGCAGCTGCCCTGCCCTTGGCTTTTCTAGAACTCAGACACAGCTCTCACGAGCGAGAGCACCAAGTGGTTTGCGTTTGCAGCTGCCTCCTAACGCTCTGCCCTGCGGGGAGGCAGGCTGGCTGACATGTGGCACCTGTCCCGAGGCTTGGCGGGCGGTGTCCTCTGGTTTGGTGTTCTCACTAATGCCTGTGCCATGTCTGTGGCCAGACCGGGGCCTCGTGGCTGTTGCTGGCATGGGTGTGTGTGTGGCCTGCCCTGCCTGAGGAGGCCCCCCTGTCCTATGTAGTCTGAGCACCCCACAGACCCACAGTGCCGCCCACTTGTAGAGCTGGGAGCTTGCTTTGAAAGGTTGGGGAGGAAGGACAGGCCGGCGCCAGCTGAGGGAGATGGAGAGAGCATCCTTGGGCCCGACTCGGTTAGGGCTGTACCGGCTCAGGCTCCCGAGGGCAGACTCAGGGTGGTCTTAGAGGCGCCTGGAATCGTAGCAGGAGACAAGCTCCCCAAAGGACAGATGGGTGGTACGGGCCCTTCTGTCTGAACTGGAGTCCCAGATGGCAGCCCCCACCCTTCCCCTCTCCACCTGTGCACCTTGAGCCCCAGGAGCCCCGTGGGGGTGGGGTGTACGGGACTGGGAAGTGCTGTGGCGGGCATGGGGGGCAGGCCCTGAGTGCCCCACTCTCCCTCCGCAGCGTCTTAGATGATGAGGGAAGCAACCTGCGGCAGCAGAAGCTGGAGCGGCAGGTGAGTGAGTCCGCAGCCTGGCGCGTGGCAGTGTGGGCCGGTCTCTAGGGCAGGGGTGGAGAGGGCTGGGGACTGACCCGCTCCCTTAGAAGGGGGTCACAGTTGGCAGAAGAGAGGGGCAACAGCTCAGCATTAACCTGCCCCTGCCGGCATGCCAGGAGTACTGTGAGCCCACTCAGGCACGGGGGGGGGCCTTGGCCACCGGTGGGTTGTGGATCCCCATGGGGCCTGGAGCACCCAGCCCAGGCGGCAGGGCACCCCTCCCTCCCAGCAGAGGTGTGGGCCAGCCCCACCCTGGTGCTTGCCTGTTCTGTGTGCAGCGGGCCCTGCTGGAGCAGAAGCAGAAGAAGAAGCGCCAGGAGCCCCTGATGGTGCAGGCCAACGCAGACGGCCGGCCCCGGGGCCGGCGGGCCCGGCAGTCGGAGGAGCAGGCGCCCCTGGTGGAGTGCTACCTCAGCAGCAGCGGCAGCACCAGCTACCAAGGTACTCCCTGCCAGTCGTCTGCCAGTCATCCACTCCCCCCGCCCCCGCGCTCTCAGCCTGCCTGGCTTCTGCTGGTCTGGTCCACCCCCCTTCCCGGAGCTGCAGTGCCCAGCAGCCTCCAGCCCGCCCCGCTGGCCCAGCCTTGTGCGGCCCAGTCTCAGCACAGCCTGCCCTGGGCAGGGAGGAGGCCTCTGGCATCCCTGAGTCACCCAGGTCAGATCCAGGCTTCCTCTTGGCTTTGCCACCACTGCCCCCTGCTGGAAGCATGGTGGCTGACAGCTCCTTGTGGGACACAAGCAGGATCTGGCCTTGGCTGTTGGGAAGGCCTGTTCCGCTGTCATCCCGCCCTCCTGTGGCTCTGTGGTGACACTGCAGCGCTGGTCCCTGCCTTTCTGCTCTGCTGGCCTTCAACAGCTCCACCCACCCCACAGGGTGTCACGCTCTTGTCTGCGTCCTGCTGGCCCCGCCTTCCTCTCATGGGACCCCCCTTACCCTTGACTTGGGGGACAGCAGTGGGCTCCTTCACTGTGCACTTAGAGAGCCCGCTTCTCTCCACCACTCAGCTGCCATGCACACTGCCAGCTGCTGTACCTGTGTCAGCTCATCCTTAGGGGGCTCTGGGAGGACCTGGTCTTGGAGAGCTTTGACTGCTTTGCCATGCTTGTGTGGGCCTTGGAGACCAGCCCAAATCCCTGGGGATAGTTCCCGTGTGCACCTGTGACCCCACACCTGGAGCCAGGCTAGAATGTCCCCATGAGAGACCTTCAGCAGCTGCAGCAGGCACTCCCAGCTGTGCCTCTCAGAACTGTTCCTGGCCCCACCCCTGTCCTGGCAGCTGCCTTGTGCACCCCACCTGGGTGCCCTGCTGCTAGGGAGAAGGCAGCGCACTGCAGGGAAGGCAGCTGCCGTCCTGGCATGTGTGTCACGCACACCAGCCGTGTGCCTGGATGCTGTGGTGAGCCTGGCTTCACCCCTGCCTGCTGCTGCATCTGTGGACTGGGGGTACCTCCCCCATCAGTGGAGCCAGCTGCAGTCTCGGGGTTCTAGAAATGAAAGGAGCCTCCATCCAGACGTGTTCCAGGGTCAGTAATCAGCAGGTTGTTGTTCAGCAGGTTAGCTGGCCCTGTATGTCCACAGCCTGCCCGCCCGTCAACCTGGCCCCTGTGGGGGGACTGGCTCGGGCAGGTCTGGGGGGTTGCCAGGAAGTGTGGCCTGGGACCTCGACCCCACCTTGCCCTAAGTTCCTTCCATCCTGACTCCTCACGGGGCTCACTGCCTCCTGCCCAGGGGGAGGCTGCTGCACGCTGCCAGCCACCTGGATCCCCTCCCTGGCAGTGCTCACTGCTTCTTGCCTGCCCTCTAGTGGCTGCTGGGGTTAGGTACAGGCAGGGGACATCATTCACAAGCCTGTTTTGCAGCTCTGCATGAGTATTTGATCAGCAACTGCCTTGTGTCAGGCACTGCACGGAGGCTCTGGGTCCCTGGAGAACACCGATGGGCATGGACTCCGCCTTCCTGGCCCTCATGGACAGAAGGGGAAGGGTCAGATCGATGGTCCCACCTGCACTGCAGGAAGTCCAGCAGGCCTGCAGCGCCTGCCCCTGACTACGGAGGGAGGGCAGGCCAGGAGACTGTGGCCAGAGGGGCTGCAGTCCAGGCCCAGCATGGTCAGAGCTCTCTGCTGTGGGGGCACGGAGTTAGGTCCAAGCGGAGCGGCCCAGCGGGCAGGGGGATGCTGACCTTCTTCTGAAGAGCCTTAAGGACCCTCTCCAGGGTGGTGAGAGGCCCAGGCTAGGTGCCATGGGGCATCTCTGGAGCCTCCTGGAGTGCTGAACATGGAGCCTTCACTATGCCCCTCCACCATCTTCCCCAGCCCAGGCTCCAACACCGAGTGCGCTGTCTGACCCGGGTTGTGGCCCAGCTGTCCAGCCTTTTGCCACTGTGTAGACCTCAGATGCCGGTTCCTCCAGCATGGCCCGCCTGCGGGCTGTGCCTCCAGGGAGGGAGTTTGGGGACTGCAGAGCCTTGAGTTAGGAGTGCAAGTCCTGGTGTCACCCAGCAGTCCTTTCTCTCTTTGCATGCATCTCCCCTGCTCAGTTCAAGAGGTCGACTCACTCAGCAGTGCGCAGCTGGGAGCCGCCCACCCACCAGCACCAGCCTCAGCCAAGCGAACCAAGGCGGTGACTGCGCCAGGGAGCCAGGGTGGGGCCTCCAGGAAGGAGAAGAAAGGGAAGCACAAAGGTTAGCTGGCCCTTTCTGTCCGCAGTCTGCCCGCCCGTCAACCTGGCCCCTGTGGGGGGACTGGCTCGGGCAGGTCTGGGGGGTTGCCAAAAGTGTGGCCTGGGACCTTGACCCCACCTTGCCCTAAGTTCCTTCCATCCTGTCTCCTCACGGGGCTCACTGCCTCCTGCCCGGCTCGGGCCATCTACTCTCACTAGGCCCCCTTTTCCAACCTGGTGTGCTGGGCTACAGCAACATGTGTGCTCTGAGCTCCTCTCTCCAGAAAAGAGCCGTGACAGCCCCTGTTCCAGTGCCTGCCCCCGGCTAGACACCCCCACTTCCTCAGCCCTGGGTCATGGGCCATGATTTGCCAACCCCCTGCACAGTTGGGCAGTGGTGTGGTCAGTGCTGGCTGTGGAGCACAGCATAGCTGGGCAGTGGCTGCCACCTGGGCTGGGCCTTGCTCCTGCAGCCGTGGTGGCTGTGACAGGCTGCCGTGGGGTTGGGGGCACCCTCATCAAGGCTGGTGTGAAGGCCCTATGTGTTTTCAGTGTTGTATGTGAGGTAACCCTTTGGGTGCGGGGCACACCAGCCCTGCCGGCCATGTCCACGCGTGCATGCCATGCTCTGCGTCTGTCCTGTTCTCCGTCTTGTTTTCTCACTGTGCACTTGGTCCTGTAGGTGGCTGCTGTCTGCCTGGGCAGGGCAGGGGTTCAGACCAACCCTCGGCAGTTCTCTGGGCATTGGGGTGGGGAGAGCAGAAGAAACTAGAAGCCCGGCCCTTGACGGTGTAGTGCTTCCAAAATGCAGTTGGTCAAAGCTCCCCTCTCTCATCCCTCGCCACATTCACGGCATCTGAGTATCCAGGACTCACTCCCGGATGTGACTGAGGCGTGTCCGTGGCCTGCAGGCACCAGCGGGCCAGCATCCCTGGCAGAAGACAAGCCTGCGGCCCAAGGCCCAGTGCAGATCGTGACTGTGGGCCACGCGGACCACGCCCAGGACGTGGGGGAGACGGCCGCTGGCGGGGGCGCTCGGCCCAGCGGGCAGGACCTGCGCGCCACAATGCAGAGGAAGGGTGAGCCCCAGTGCAGAGGCCCAGATTGAGGGTCCACCCCGCCACCCGGCTGCAGCGGGCGGGACATACATGGAGACCCATGGGGAACCTGGGGGCCGGAGCTCCCAGGGACAGGCCAGGTTCAAGTTCAGGGACGAGCTGTGCACCAGGGTCACCAGCCCCCAGCCCCGTCTCCTACTCCTGATGCCCGCCCCAGGACGGGCTGGCAGAGCCAGGGTTCCCTGACCCAGGCCCTAGGGAGCCCCTGGTACATGGCACGGAGGCGTGTCCTGGCAGCACCCCCTCCCCCATCCCAACGATGTGTGGGTGAGGATGCCAGGAAGCCTCCTGTGGAGAACACTGTTGGTGTCAGGGTGGCACTCCAGGCCCCAGGAGAGTGGCAGGCAGCGGGTCCCAAACACTGGGCAGAGGCCTCCACTAGGTCCGAGGTCAGAAATGAAGGTGCCCGGTGCACAAGACAGGCTGTGTGACTGAGAGAGAGTGTGCCTGGCGGGGGGTGGCGGGGCCTTGTCCTCAGGACTCTGACCAGCCCAGCTCACGTGGGCACTAGGAGAGATGTCTTTGTGTGTTGGGACGTGCTGTGTCTGTGTTGAGTGTGCTGTCCCGTGTGCCCATGTGTGTGCCAGGGTGGGCAGCTCCTCACCCATCCCTTCTTCCATCTGCTGGGCCCAGGCATCTCCAGCAGCATGAGCTTTGACGAGGAGGAGGAAGAGGAGGATGAGAACAGCTCCAGCTCCTCCCAGCTGAACAGCAACACCCGCCCCAGCTCTGCGACGAGCAGGAAGTCCATCAGGGTGAGGAGCGCTGGCTGCTGCCGCCAGAGGTCCCACGGCAGTCCCAGGACGGCTCCTTTGGGTGGGGACAGTGTGTGAGGGCTGCACCCTATTGCTGGTGGGTTCTCGGGTCCTTTTAGTTGGTCTCCTGATCTTTCAGCCAGGCCAGAGGTGGGGGTAACATGAGCAGGACAAGCACTGGAGAGGGTGGGCTGGAGAGGCTGGCTCCTGAACGCGGGGTCCCACCCTCTCTCCCACCGCCCCAGCCCCGGTGCAGGTTTGCAGCCCAGCCCAGCAGGTATAGCCGCTGAGGCACCCTGCTCTCTGTCTCGGTAGGAGACAGCGTCTGCCCCGAGCCCAGTGGCCCCGGAGCCGCCTGTGGATGTGGAGGTGCAGGATCTGGAGGAGTTCGCTCTGAGGCCAGCCCCCCAGGGCATCACCATCAAATGCCGCATCACACGGGACAAGAAGGGGATGGATCGGGGCATGTACCCCACCTACTTCCTGCACCTGGACCGCGAGGATGGGAAGAAGGTGAGGCTGCTGGGAGCGGGACTGCAGGACCACTGCACAGCTGGAATGTGACAGGAAGTTGCAGGTCCGGCACTGACCTCTGACCTCCCCAGAGGTCCCTGCCTGGCTGGGGCAGAGCTGTGTGAGGGTGGTGCGTGCATGCACACACAGGTGTGCCCTGGGCAGCCCTTATGCATGTGTGTGAGGGTTGGTGTGCAGTCCAGAGGCTGGGTCTGCACCGTGACGTTGCTCCCTCTAAGGTGTTCCTCCTAGCGGGAAGGAAGAGAAAGAAGAGTAAAACATCAAATTACCTCATCTCTGTGGACCCAACAGACTTGTCCAGAGGCGGGGACAGCTATATCGGGAAACTGCGGTACCAGCACACCCCGGGGAGCAGGGGGACTGTGAGGGAGGGACGGGGCCGCGGTTTCTGCAGAGGGCAGCAGCCATCCCTCCCGTCTGCCAGTTCTCTCCAGGCCCAGGTTGTGCCCAGCCTGGAGCAGGTGGGTGGAAGCCCAGCTGTCACTGACACCGGCCCCCAGGGTCAGGACCCAGTCCTAGGACTAGGTGTGTGCCCTGGGTTGGTTCACAGCCATGGGAAGATGCAGGAAGATGCCCGTTTCTGAGGGAGAACAGAGTAACCAGTAGAGGTCACGAGCTCAAACTAGACATGGGACCAGGACCTGTGGAATCACCGCCTTTACTCCTCGGGGCCCTGGTCCCCCTCCACAGGCTCCCCAGAGACCAGCCAGCCTGTTTATCCCAGGAGGGCAGCACCCCTGTTGCTCCAGGGAAACTGGTGTAGGTTTTGGATTCAGCCTCCTGCTCTGGTGCCCCGGGAGTCCAGGCCTGCTGCACAGGCTGCTCCCTGCTTTGGGCAGAGGCACGTGACTGTTGACTGTCCCCTCAGGTCCAACCTGATGGGCACCAAGTTCACCGTGTATGACAACGGAGTCAACCCTCAGAAGGCGTCATCCTCGACCCTGGAGAGCGGGACCCTGCGGCAGGAGCTGGCGGCCGTGTGCTACGTGAGTGCAGGGTTACGCATTTCCGGCTCTCGCTGAATGCTCGCCTTGAGAGGAGTTTCTGTTGTTGGCTTTTTAGTTTGACTTGTTCTTTCTAATGAGTAAACAAGCTCAGAGGTTCAGTTACTTGACTTTGCATGGCTCATATGTGAACAAACAAAAATACCAAGGATTTCTACTCTTCTGAACCCACTTTGCTTCCGTTTTAAAGATTATTTTTATTAGAAAGGCAGATTTACAGAGAGAAGGGGGTGCAGAGACAGATCTGTCAGCTGGTTCACTGCGCAAGTGGTTGCAAAGGACAGAACTGAGCTGATCCAAAACCGGGAGCCAGGAGCTGTTTCCAGGTCTCCCACATGGGTGCAGGGTCCTAAGGCTTTAGGCCATCCTCTGCTGCTCTCCCAGGCCACAAACTGGGAGCTGGATGGAAGTGGAGCAGCTGGGATTCCAGGTATGCAAGACAAGGATTTAGCCACTGAGCCCCCAGGCCCTGCTTTCATTTTACAATAGGGCTATAAAGGCTGATGGCAAAACTGTGTTGTCTGGCGGCCCTGCTGGCTGGTTTGGGGGAGGCAGCCTGAGTCTTCTCTGAACTACTGAGCGCCAACTGTGTTGCTATTTGAAGCACCGGGAATGTAATGGAACATCCAGATAAGTTTTATGTCCTGTTGACCTGAACCCCAAGGTGGGGGTGAAAGGTATAAAGCAAGTGAGTGGAATGAGCAAGCCCCTAACCCCTGTGCAAGGGGATGGAGGTCAAGGAGGAGTGCAGGCACTGAGGAATGAGGCTACAGCACTTGAGGGACAACAAGGAGGGGCATGGCAGCCATGAGCTTGCAGGGGTACAGTGACAGCAGTCCTGAACGGTAATGGTTACAAGCGTCACTTCTACCTGCGGTGAGCTGAGAAGGCAGGCAGTGTCACTTCACACGACCCAGGCAGCAACGGCACAGAGGAGACCAGTGAACAGCATGGGCAGTGGTGAGAGTGGGCAAAGCATGCAGGTTAAGGGAGTCATGGAGAGACCGAGGTGGCAGCAGTGGCTGTTGGGTGAGAGAAAGGGGCAAGGGGAGGAGTCACGCGAGAGTCCAAGCTGCTCCCCTGTGGTCCCTGCTTCCCAGCAGGTAAGTGCGGGCATCAGGTGGCCTCTGCTCAGTTCTCTCCCCGCATTTCCCAGGAGACCAACGTCTTGGGCTTCAAGGGGCCTCGGAAGATGAGCGTGATTGTCCCTGGCATGAACATGGTTCACGAGCGAGTCTCCATCCGCCCCCGGAACGTGAGTCTCCAGGCGCAGGGGGCACAGTTGCAGCTGGCATGGGTCTATGTGGAGGGGCCAGGGTACCAGCCGGGGAAGCCCTGGGAGGGCTCCTGCTCCAGGCGGGCCTGGCTCAGGTGAGGCCCCCACCCTAGGAGCATGAGACGCTGCTGGCACGCTGGCAGAACAAGAACACGGAGAGCATCATTGAGCTGCAGAACAAGACCCCTGTGTGGAACGACGACACCCAGTCCTACGTACTCAACTTCCACGGGCGTGTCACCCAGGCCTCCGTGAAGAACTTCCAGATCATCCATGGCAATGACCGTGAGTATTTGTCCCCTCCTCGCTGCTCTCCGGAACACCCATTACCCTCTGGCCTGGGGCTCTGCTTGCCTAGGCCTGCCCTGACAGCCTGGAGCATAAGGCTGAGGGCTCTGCAGGGAGGTGAAGTCCGGGCAGTCTGACTGCACAGGGCCAGGGCGGTCCGGAGGAGCCTGCGGAGAGCGGCTCCCGGCGCCGTGAGCAGCAGGCTCGGCTGAGGGATGGACACTCTGTGTGAACACGTTTCTGCCCCGTCTCCTGGTGTTTGGTTGCCTCTCCCCTTCGCCCTCTGCTGCCGCTCCTTTTGGGTCTGCATTGCGCCTGCAGGGCTTGCTGGCCTCTCTGGCTTCTGCCTCTCCCATCCCGCTCGTGGGCTGGGCACCTGTCTGGCCTTCCCTGACTCTCCCTCATCCCCATCTGTCCTTTCTCTCTTCCCACGCCTGTGCCCGCCCCAGCGGACTACATCGTGATGCAGTTTGGCCGGGTAGCAGAGGATGTGTTCACGATGGATTACAACTACCCACTGTGTGCACTGCAGGCCTTTGCCATCGCCCTGTCCAGCTTTGACAGCAAGCTGGCCTGCGAATAGAGGCCGCCTCAGTCTCCTTGGGTTGCCCAGCCTGGAGTGGAGCTCACCTGCCTGCCTGCAGAGATGGCCCTGCCTACCCTGTGTACATAGGTCTTCTGCCAGAGGAAGCCGTGGCCCGCGGTGGGCTTCCTGGCCCAGCCAGCCAGGAACTGGCTCCTCTGCCTCTGTGGCTGAGGCAGTGGAGTAGGAGTGAGTGTTGGGATGAGAGTAATTCTGTGCCCCAATTCTCGGGTTAGTATTCTGCTGCAACTGCTTTTGGCACGCTGGGCAATCTCTAGCAGGGAAGGCCAGATGGGGCAGGAAGGGGGAAGGCAGCACAGTGCAGGGCCGCGGGGGCCCAGCCAGCCCCTCAGCCAACAGCAAGTGCCCCAGCAGGTAGGGGCAGGAGGGAGGTGCAGGGCATATCAGCTTTCTTGGCAAAGTGTTTGATGCCCAGGCCTCTAACTTCAAAGGCCCTAGCAGAGCTGCAAAGGGTGTGGTGCGGGCAGGGGAGTGGCAGCATGCTGCTGGGTCTGTGGGGATCAGCTGGCAGCCTGGGGCTGAAGCTCTGCTGACTCCTGTAGGTTTGTTCTGTGCTCAGAGGCAGCAGGAACTGTAAAGGCCAAATGCTCGAGTTGATGGGGTCTGTTGCACAGGGCTCCCCACAAGCCCAGCCACCCGCCCCAGGCACTCTCCACTGAGCAGCCACAACACAACCCCTAGGGAATGTAGATGGGGGCCAAGTAGCTGCCTGGTGCTCCTGTGGGTCAGAGGACCGCTGCCAAGCCTGGTGGGCTCCAGGAAGAGTCTGTACCCAGAGATCTGGCAGCAGCTGTTACTGGCGGTATCCCAGCTCCTGCTGCCATCGGCCAAGGCATGCCTGGAGAGAGCTGCTTTCTGAATGGGCAGGGAACGGAGAAGGATTTGAAGCTACAGGAGCTCAGAAGTGACAGGCCCGTAGGGATCTACTAGTACAATCACGTTGCTTTAGCTTAATCACTCGAAAACATGGGATTGGCCCTGGGTCCCCCCTCCTGTATTCCCATAGAACCCCAAGAAACTCATCTCCAGCTCTCCGGCCTTCTGGGTCTGTGCTGCGTGCCTGCCCTCCGAGTCCAGAGTCCTAGGGGTGTCAGGATTGATGAGTAGGTTGACAGTACTGTGGCAGGAAACGCAGGTCTCTGTTGGAAGTTGTCCTGCCAGTCTGATTAGGAAGGGCCTGGCCGCAGGTTTCCCTGATCACTTCTTGGCCTTTTGGCTAAGACCGAGTGTAGGCTTCCCTGTCCAACGTTGACAGGTAAAAAGTGGGTGCATCCAGGGCTGCGCCCAAATGCTCGGTCTGCTCTCTGGATGTTCCCATGCACCTTGCAGGCTTGGGGATTCTAAATTCTTACCCAGTGTCATTTTCTCTGGCAGAGGCTTCCTACGGATGGAGATCAGAAACCAGTGGGAAGCTTACTTTGCAGCAGCTATGCATGAAAAGGCTAAGGAGAAACCGGGTTCTTAAAAAATCATACTTGATCAATTTCAAGCTCTTAGAGGTAAAGGCATTGTTTTAACAAGTCAAAATAAGTCTTGGTAATCCAAAGTTGTTGAAGGCTTCAAGCAAGGGACAGCTGTTGCAGCAGAGTCGGCTCCCGCCTCAGCTGAGTGAGTGTCCCATCCCCGAGAGGTCCCTCTAAGCAGCTTGCTTTTGTTAGTGGGGTCCAGGCCTTCATGGGATGTGGGCAACAGGTACAGTTCCAAGGTGGCACAGGCTGACTGGATTCTAGTGAGAAAGGAGGGTCTTGATGACAGAGTGGAAAAATCAGAAGCACAATGGAAAATTCTTGGCCTCTGCTTTGTCTTAGCACATGGAAGAATAGAAGGGCGAGGTGGCGAGGTGGGCAGCTAGCTCTGGCTGCATGCTGTTGGGCTCTGAAAGCCGAGCATTAGCAGTAGAGCGTCCTGCCGGAGCCCTGGCCTCACCAGCTCGCTCTTCAACCTTCACCCTGGTCATGCCCACCTGCCTACAAGCTCAGCAGGTGCCCGGGGCTGCAAGAGCACATGAGCTCTGGCCTCTCCTGTGAACTTGTTGCCCTTCACACCCGCTCCACAGAGTCCTTTGAGTGGACAGGAGTCGAGGGGATCCAGCCCCTAAGGTGATGGACAGCTGGGACTTTGGCACCTTGTCCTGAAACACTACACCCTCTGCCCCAAAAGAGTCCCCTGCAGAGTGGTGAAACTCACTCCCCCAACTCTCCAAGTCTGGCTTTCCTTTACTTTTGGCTCCAAGGTGCTCTGTGTCTGTATGTGTGCGTCTGCGTGTGTGTGTGTGTATGTATGTGTGTGGAAAAGGACAATCTGTAAACCATCGACTGAGGTTCTGATCTGGAGAATGTCTGAGGATGAGCAGGAAAGGCAGAGGGGCAGCTGTGGGGTTTTGCCATTCATCTCATGCTTTTCCAACAGCAGCTACACCTTGGAAATGAGCAGCTCTTGCTGAGGTGGAGTGGCACGGTACAGTCTAGCATGTGGGCTCCTGGCCGAGTTTAAACAGCTGCTAGTGAATGTGCCTTAAGACCACGACACTAGCTCAAGGCAGCGTGTGGGAACGGGCGGTGGGATGGGGGCTAGCGGAGAACCTTGGACCTGTCTCACTGACACGGACGGCACAACTGTTGTAAAACCTGAGCTCGGTGTTAGAGCTGTATCAGTGGGGGAGGAGGGAAGTTGCACAGGGAAGGTCCTGCTGCGCGGCCCATGCTGTAATATGCAAGCACAAATCCCATCCCAGAGGCGGCCCTGGTTTTCTCCCCAGTGGCAGTGCCACACTGGCCTTGCCTCTTCCTCCGGCCCCACCCTGCAGCGTTCCCCTTTATCAAGCCTGCTGGGGTGGACCAGCACCTGTCCTGGACCTCTGAGCCTGGGGCTGCTGGAGCAGTACACAGCTACTCTCAGGAAGGTTTGGTTTTTAAAGTCTCTAAGAGGAAAAGCAGATAGCTACCCCGGAAGTGGTGCTTCCTGGGGTAGCTGTCATTTTGAACAAAATGAGACACGCAGCTCTGTGTCTCATTACTTAACTGCAAGATGGAATGTGTGCGCTGCTGGGATTCACGGTGAATGAACAGCTCCTCCTCGGGTTCGTCTCTACCTGCTCTAGCTCAGCACTGTGCCTTCTGGGAAGACCTCCCCTCCACTTCTGTCCCACTGCCTTCCCTTGCTCTCCCCGTCAAGGCCCAGGTAGAAGGACTGGGGGAAGCCCCACTCTGGCCACTAAGCCTGCATTTGGTGACAAAGGTATCTCTTGCTGGGAGCACACATTTAGCCAGTTTTCATAATGCCTAGAACATGTACGTCTATTTGCACAAGATTGTCTTTTCCTACTTTGGAGTGGTCAGACATCTTATTTTCAAAATTACCGAGTTTTAGACAAACTTGCAAAACTGCTTTTATTAACTGACTTTTTGAATAAACTTTCGTATTCTGGAGCAAATGTATTTATTTATTGGTATGTGCAATGGCAGACTTGGTATTTTCCCTTGTTGACATTATGTTATGTTGTAGAACTTACAGTGTTTGTCGTCATAAGTACAGACATATCAACAAATTAAACTCGACTGGCTACAACACTGCTGGTTTCTAATGTTTGCTAACAGCCTCTTTAGAAAGGGGTGTGTAGCTACGCCCCGAAGACGTGGGATGCATGAGGTTAAATGGTAAGTTTATCTTGGTACAGAACTGTAAAAGCATAGTTTTTCAGAACATAACATTTTACATTAAGTTTTTAAAACTTACTGATGGAATGAGACTTTTTGTTCCAAGATGTGTAATGAAGTATCCAAAAAGACCCAGACCTTGTCTCTCTGGCATTCCTAGCCGCCCCCTCCCTCCTCCCATCAGCTGTGTTACACTTGCAAGCAGCTCTGCCCACCACCTGGAGGCTGCCTGCCTCTGATAGGGTAGCGTGCCCTGTGCAGCGCCCTGGGATGTGACCATATCTAACTGCCCTGGAAGGGTCCCGGCCTCAGGCCATAGAGGAGGAAAGGAAAAGTGATTGGTGTGTTTTCTTGTTGAGAGCTACAGAACTAGAGCACTGCCTACCTCCTGTGGCCTCAGCTCAAATGGAAAATAACATTTCCAAGGACATTCCAAAAAGGAAAGAGGGTTTTTAGTTATCTGGCTTAAGGAAAATTTTCAATGGCCACAAAAGGGTGACCTACCTCCCAGGATAGTCTTGGCATAAGTGTCCCATTTTACACTGCAGATTATTTGAAGTTGCAGGAGGCCAAACTTGCCTCCCCACCTGTTGTGAGCAGGCACCAAGTGCTCCTGCCCAGGGCGGCCACAGGCCAGCCAGGCCTGCGGTGCCTCACACAGTGCAGCGCTATGCTTTGCCAACTGCCCAAGGTCATCAAGACAAGCCCATTACTTGCTTGTGGGGCATGTACGAGGAACTAGCACATCATTGGCCAAGTAATTCTGGAAACAAGGTCACAATCCTTGCCGTCTGAAAGACACATCAAGCTTCCTTCCCTGATAGTATATACCAACCAAGGTCTAGGTCAGAGAGAACTACTGTGGGGACCTAGTATTTCTGGCATGAACTGTTTCCTCCACAAGCCAGCTTTCCCCAAACACTGACCCTCAGGAATACAGTGGGTTTTGCAGCATTTTCCATGTCAGCACCACAATTCACGACCAGCCCCATGCTGCCACCCTCACTAGTCTCTCTCCCTACTTTACCCACCACCTGTCAAGTGTATTGAAAACTTTGGCAAAAACTATTGGACAGAGTAAACCATCGTACTATAAAGATAGCTAGAACCAGTGCTGTTTTACATAACATTATGCCACAATCCTGGGCGAGCTGGGCTTACACCATCCTTCCTTTACTGCTGAGGAAATCACGGCTCAGACCTTGTGAGGAGCTGACCCAGACTCTAAGAACACGAAGGGCCGTGTCCCACTCCTCTGCCTGTGTGAGTCACAGTGCACTCTATCCGCCAGGCTTCCATGTTAGCAACAGGACTGACCCTCTGTGCCAGAACTCCTGTCCCTGGATGAGTGCAGGGGAGGGGAAGGAGGAAAGACCTCCTCACCAAAGCCTCATAACCTTAAAGCATAAAACACCCCCTCCTGGAGGGAAGTAACACAACACACTATCAAACCAGTAAGGTGTCCTGACAGTGGCTTTTACCTTGAGTTTTCTAAGTTGTCCGCAGCACATGCCAGACAGCATTCTTTCCAACAGGAGTGCAGTGCTCTGCTCAGACGCTGACGGCTTTGACAATGCTGAGCAGACAGGTCACCTTCTGCTAACAGTCCTCATGTTGATTTTTAACCGTTTTCCCTGGCATCTTAAGCAAGACACAATAGAACTCTAAAAACGCTATAATCTACCTTTACAAAATGTCACAATATTTGCTTTTCACACATCTCACAAACTGAAGTGGGGCATGTCTACTTTTAACTCCCTGGTCTTAAAACTAAGTTCACTCATCAGGTGCTATCTTGTCTCAAGCAGACATGTGGCAGATGGCAGCTGAAAACAGGCCTTTCTGGTCAGAATCCTCTCAACTCTAAAGCCACTTCCTCCCAAAGGAGTGCAGGCCAGCCCAGCTACATCCTGCTGCTTACACACTAAACAGCACTCGGCACGAGGGAAGCCCTGTGCAAGCAAGATTTAGGTCTCAACAGAAGTTTGAAAGGGCTCCACTTAGTTCAGCCCTGCCTGCACCATAGCTAATCTATAACCACCACAGAGACATGCACCACCACCAGTGGCTCGGTCCTCTTCCACCTGCCACGCCAAACCATACTGCTGTTGTTCAAAGGTGCTTGCTTTTAAATAAAACCACTTCTTCTACCCTTGTGTCTGGTCTCACAAACGGCTATCGATAGCAGGACACAAGTCCGGCCTCCTCTCCCCAGCTCTCCCAGCACTGCATCATACTGCACAGTTGCCCTGTCGGGCTGCCCCTTCACATATAAACCCAGGGATATTTTGTTTCAATTCATGTGGTGACAAACTGCCTGAATGGCACGGCATTCAGAAACACATTCTAGGCAAGAGCTATCCTTAGGAACATGGGTTCTTACCCTTCTCATTGGCTCCCTTGGCACTGTAAGCTCAGGCAGCCCCCAACTTGAGTCCTTCCTGGAGCAGCAGCAAACCTAAGCTCCATAAAATGTCCCTTGGCCAGAGGTGCCAAAGGTACTTCAGGGTTTGGCAATTCTGTTAGACCAGAGATGGAAGGAGCTAGTGATCTAGGCACTAACTGAGTAGAATGGCAACCAACAACACTGTGGGTCACCGCCAGGTCAGTGGGAGTCCCCGGCCACTCCAGTACAAAGTTGTGGTTGGATGCAGCCTCCTGCTGTAAGGTCAGCTCGGAGAGCAAGGGCTTCTGTTCTGGGTGGTCCAGCACGTCCACCAATGGAACATTCTCATCTCCCCAGGGGCCCACTAACCTGCTCAAGGTCCAACGAACAAGGCAGCTTGGAACCTGAGATCTTGACTCTTACAGCCGTAAGTCCACATCTGTAAGCTGACATCCAGTCAGGGGCAAGCCGTCTGCTACTGGAGGGAGAGTCAGACCTCTGGCCCTGACAGCTCCCACCTGCAATTATGACAGACCAAGTGTGGTTACTCGCTGGTTCAACTTCTGACCAGGAAAGGCAGGAAGAGGCCACGGCTGCCCGCGTCCACAGGAACGTTCACGTTTTACAAGGTGGCAAGTATGTGAGCACCTGAACATGTGCCACAGGGGTGGTCTGAGCTGTGACAACTGGGTGCAGAGAGAGAAGGGAAAGGGCAGGGAGGAAAGCAGAGAACAGTCACTATCGGACTAGAGGGGTGGCTACATCACCACAGAGGTGTCACTCGGAACCCTGCGGGCTGCGCTTCCTCAGTGTGCCGCCTGTGCCCGCACTAACACCCAGCCCTTCACCTCTGAAGTCCTGGGGCCACTCTTCCTGGGGGGCTTCCTCACTGGAGCCATCTGCACTGAATCCAGCATTCTCTGCCAGAACAGCAGGATCCTCTTCAGAACAGCAGGAACAAGGCTCTGGCTGTGCCTCACACGAACGAACAGAATTTTCTTCCGGGGCTCTGAGGCTGGTGGATAGACCTTCCCAGCCCACGCGGCGTGAGCCGTCCTCTTCCATCACTTCCATTCTTTCAGCTATTTCTTCAGCAGAGGGCTCTTGTGGATCAGGGTAATCCACCAGGATTGTTTCTTGCCTGCGCTTGATAGAGTCTGAAAGGCCATACACCGGGTACGTCTCTTCAGGGTAACCTAGAGAGAAAACACAGCGGTCTCACACAGATGTCTCTTCAGAAAATGAAGTGGCAGGCTCAGAGAATTCTCTGGCAGCAGCCATCATAGACAAACAAATCCATTCAAGAAACCCTAAGATCATTCTAACAGTGCTAAAGTTTCACTTGAGCAAATTCTTAGCAACCTGCCTGGCTTTCCCAGCTCGCTCTGACATACAAACCAATTCGGATGAAAATCCCTTAAGTGTAAGGTAGCTTGGGCAGAGTCAAGTCTCGCGCCATGTGCTTCTGCAATACTGATGAAGATTAAACAAACAACAGGAGCCTTCAGTTTGAGAAAGATGCACCAAGTCCCAGCTACAGTGAGCTCAGCTCAAGGCTGGTGTTAGTAGTTTCTACCGGAAACCCTCTCCTGATCTTCCTGCAGGGTGGGTCAAGAGGAGGGGACGTGGACAAGGCAGGAAAGGAACAAAGCTCTTCCACGATTATACCAGGAAGTTGCCTACTCATTAACATGACTAAAACGGCTGCTGAGTGTCAAAAATAGAGGGCACTTCAACAGGCCATGGCAAGGTCCTGGAGGAAAGTACTCCATTTTCAGAAGACAGAATTCCCATTGTTGGCTTCTGGTCTCCACAGAATTGAACAAAAGAGAACAAGTGGGTAAACAAAATGAGTGATACTGGTGCCAAATTCCAGCTATGATAATGAGGAAAGAAAATCTTGCCAGATTAAGGGATGAGATGAAATCCACCTGTGTCAGCCCCCAGCGCAGGAGCAGCAGGTGGGCTGCGCTGGAGCTCACACGCCATGCTGGCCGAGGCCTCCGAGCCCACAGCCCACGGCGAGAGGCTACAGAGTCCATTCACGTATTATGCTCACTGGCCAGTTCAACCCTGCCATAAACCTCTTGTGGTCTGCAAACTGCAAGATAGTGGTCATTTTTGGTGCAATGTTCTTTTTCCAAAGTATAAAAGTCTTGGAGAAATTTAAAACAGGAAATACATTACCCAAAATCCTTACACTGATAATTTATTTTCAGTTTTGAAACAATTATAGCATGTAAATTATGAATATCCTTTTTTTCATTCAGCATTACATCATGAGTTTTCCCATATCATTGGGCATTTCAAAATATCCCAGCACACAGCTACTGATTGGCCCTGCTCTGCCTTTCCTTTTCTGTAAAGATCGGATCATTTGTAAACAATATTGTACTTAAGATCATTTAATATTATACAGACTCATAAACATGAAAACTAGACAGAAGGGAAAACTGACAAGCCCTTTCTACACTGTTCCAGCACCCCTTCCAGAAGACTGCAACATGTCCACCTTGCCAGTGCCACTAGAAGCGTCCACATCATCACCCCTTCAGCAGCACGGCCAGTGGGCTGAGAGTGGCCACGGCACTCTCCAGACATCACTGCCATGCAGCAACTGCTCAGGAAAATGGAGCTTAGCTCTCGCTGTGGCACGGCTATTAACCCCTCAAACTGAAGTGGAACCCCCAAAGCCAAGTTAATGTTATGTGGAGGTAAGGCCTTTCTAAGGTAATGAGGGAGGGACCCCCATGACTGCATCACCGGCTGTCTAAGGAACACTGCAGGTGTTGGCCCAGTGGTCAGGATGCACACCCACATCCCAGAGTGCCTCAGTGCAGTCCTCAGCACGGCCTCCTGATCCCAGCGGCCTGCTCCTGCGAACCTTACGGCGCAGGGCTCATGCTTCAACTGCAGTTCTTGGCACCCACGTGGGAGGCCTGGACGGAGCTCCTGGCTTCAGGAAAACAGCCCTGCTGCAAGCACATGAGGAGAGCACCAGTGGATGGCAGACAGCCATGCCCATCTCAGGCACAAGGAAAAACTGCCCAACAACCTGAGCCTTCTGTTTCACCATTCAGTGTCTTGCCATTTCATGACCCAGATGCCAAGGACACATTGCCACCACACCCTTGGAACTTGTAAAACCTTGAGCTAAACATTTTCCAGATTTTCATCAGCAAATGGACTCATACAGCTACCTGTGGTCTTCACAGTTCCCTGAGTTGTGGAAGCCTGCTTTCTAGTTTGGTCCCAGCCACTGAATGCTTCCGAGAAGTTTGCCGGAGGCTGTTCTGTCTTTGCCTTCTCCCATAGCAAAGCTTACCTGTGGATTTCTGAAACTTTGCTTTGGTTTAAGAGGAAGAGTCAGATCCAGGCACCATACCTTGTTCAGTGAGGCTGGCAGCCCCTGTGATCTGAAGATGTTTCAATTGGCACCTGCTGTGGGAAACATTATACATACAAAAACCTCAGCAGTGGGGGCACTGTTGTGGCACTGTGGGTTAAGCCACTGTGCGTGTTGCCGGTAACCCATATTGCAGCACCTGCACCTGCTCCACCTCTATTATAACTCCCTAATAATGCATGAGAAAGAAGCATAAGATAGCTCAAGTACCTGGATTCCTGAAAGCCACATGTCGAGACCCGATTCATGCTCCTGATTCCTGGTTAAAGCCTAGCCCAGCTCTGGCCACTGTTACCCTTTGGGGAGTAAATTAGCAGATAGAAGATTCCTTTCTCTCTCTGCCAGCCAAACAGATAAATTGTTTCAAAAGACTTTTTTAAATAAAAGATTCCGTTTATTTGAAAGGTAGGGTTACACAGGAGAGAGGAAGTCTACCTTCTGTCTGCTGCTTCCCTCAGATGGTTGCATCAGACCAAAGCCAGGAACCTGGACTCTCCCACACAGGTACAGGGGCATCAGGGCAGGTCTCCCACATGGATACAGAGGCATTAGGGTTTGAGCCATCTTTTGCTTCTTGCCCAGGCACACTAGCAGGGAACTGGATCGGAACTGGAACAGCAGGGACTCAAGGCAGTGTTCACACAGGTTGCTGGTCTCGTGGGTAGCAACTTAACCTACCAGTGCTGGCCCTGGATATTTAAAACAGAATCCTAGATAATACAGAGCACTTGATGTGGCCTATTGATGCAAACAGGAGAAAATACATGAGATCTCTTGAGACACTTTTATAAGGAATATACTTAATATATAAATCAACAATAGGTGTTTACTAACACATACTGTACAGACTGCACATGCTATACCTTTTTCATATTTAAGAAAGGGGTCTTTCATCTGCTGACTCACCCTCCCCCCACATGTCAGATCAGCCCTAAGTCAGGAGCCTGGAACTCAACCTGGGTCTCCACGTGGGTGGTGGCATGGATTCAAGTGTGTGAGCCATCACCTGCTACTGCCCAGGCTGTACATAGCAGCCGGACGGAACTGGAGGAGAGCCAGGACTTGAACCAAGTATTGCAATATGGGATGCGTGTATCTCAAGCATTCTCTTAACACAGATTGGTTTTTACCAGCATTACTATAAACGTGGATATGTTTTATGCTGTAGCATTATTAATATCATTAGATCACTAGGAAATAAGAATTTTCAGTTTCATCATATTCGTATGGGGCTACTATTATATATGCAGCCCACTGCAGACCTTATATATATATATATAAGACCTTATATATATATATATATATATATATTTTTTTTTTTTTTACTTGAGAGAGAGCAAGTCAGCTTCCATCCACTGGTTATTCTGCAAATACCCACAACAGCTCATGCTGGGCTAAAGCTGAGAGATGGAGTCTTCCCCATGGAGTCTCTCACTTCAGCCATTACTGCAGGAATCCAGAGTCAGGACTGTTGTGCCGGTTCTTTGAAATCCCCAGATAATCATCAAGTCTGAAGCCGGTGCTAAGGCAAAAAGGTGGTTTATTCAGGTTAGCCTAGGTAACCCAGCCACCTCCCCCATCCTAGCATGGCTGGGCGGGGGAGGGGCAGCCGCAGCCAAGGCTGCTAGGATCCGCAGGGAGGACAAAAGAAGCGTGAGCCAGAAGAGAGAAGAGAGCGCGAGAGTCCAAGCCCCCCAGTTCTTATACATTTCAGGCTATTAATTATACAGTCATGACTTAGCAGGCTGCTATTGGTGGATTTGAAACAAGCAACTTTCAAAAAGTACAAATCGATGAGCTACTGGGCTGTGAATCTTATCAAATACCAGGTACTTCCTTCCTGAGGAGTGAGTGGTCTGCCTACGTGACCTGCCAGGTGTCCTGCCGGGTGTCATGTAGGCTATCAGGACTGAGGTTCACACAGCCCCCAGCCAAGCCATTAAAGCAGAATCACAAAAGGCAGAAAACTCCTAGGTTCTTCAGGACTAAAGCAGGGAATCAACTCAAGCACTCCAATATGTAAGGTGGGCATCTGAACCAACATTTTAAGAACAAAGTCAAACACCTCTTTATATTTACCCTCAAAGGAAGCACAGTGAAGGTCAAGAAGATACAGAGAAACAACTCCATGAATCAGGAAAATAACAAATGACCAAAACATAGATACTTAAGAGCCTGAAATTATTTCTAAAATTATGAATTTAAAAAATACAAAACAGTAGCCCACTTACAATAAAGCTTTTGTCCCAAGATTCCCAAGAGATGCCTGATACCATGGACAGATCCAAGCCCTATACATGCAGTGCTTTTCTTGTCTCACATGCGCTGGGATCCCATACACTTGCACTGGGGTGTCAGTTTCTGTCCTGGATGCCACATGTGTCCTGAGAAAGCAGTAGAGGATGGCCCAAAGCCTTGAGCCATGGAAGACCTCAAAGAAACTCCTGGCTCCTGATCAGCTCAGCTCCAACTACTGCAGCCACTTGGGGAGTGAACCAGTGGATGGAAGATCTTTCTGTCTCTCTTCCTCTTTACAAATCTGACTTTCCAATAAAAAGAAATATTTTTAAAATGCATTTACTTATAGGAGATGGAGAGAAAGATGCTACACAGCCAGGAGTGGGCTGGTTTGGAAGCTGTTACAGGGAACTCATTCAAGGTCTCTCACAGTATGGCAGAATTCACCTGAGCCATCACTGCTACCTCCCCAGGTCTGCATTAGCAGAAAATTGGGGTCAGGAGCCAACGTTTGGATCAACCCCTACCTGTCCCAACCTCCAGCTACTCAGATACAACTTCCAATTCATGTATGCTCTGCGAGGCTACTGATGGTTCACGTGTGTGAGTCCCTTATCACAATGTGGGAGATCTGGGCTGAGTTCCCAGCTCCTGATATTTGCAGAGTGAACCAGCAGTTAGAACTCCTTCTTCCTCTCAAAATAACCTAAAGATTAGTTCAGGGACGCCAGGGCAACTAGAATTCATATGGGAGAATCCTGCAAACACAGAGTCTCACAGAGAATGAGCTCAGTAACCTTTGCATACATGCAGCAGAAACTAATACCAGGAAAGGAGCTTCTGAAAGAAATCAGGCTGACAAGTTCCTGGAATGCACAGAGCTGGGAACACATTATGTCTTTACTAGCAACTACACTAGTTAGCCCTAAAAGAAAGGCTGCTCTAGACTCAGATCAACAGTCTAGAGGGGACTTAGCTGATTTCTGGCATCTTCACTGTCTATCAGAATGAAGTCTTACACTACTAAAAGTATTCATCAGTGTACCTGAAAAGCAGCAAACAATGGCATAAGTGAATGACCCCAACCTTCCATGTGGAAGGCCAGGCTGCGAGGTCCTGGCCGCTGGCATTGGCTGGGCCCATTCCTGTCCACTGCGGCACCTGGGAAGTAAAGCTGCAAACTGATGGGAGATCTCTGTCTCTCCTCACACATAAATAAATATTTTTATGATTTATTTTTTTTATTTCAAAGAAGTCTTACAGAGAGGCGAGACAAAAACAGAGACGAACTCATCTGCTGGTTCACTCCTTAAATGACAGCAAAGCCTGAAGCTGAGCTGATCGAAAGCCATGAGCCCCGAGCCCCTGAGTCTCAAACAGGGGATCCAAAGAGTTGAGCCATTTTCTGCTTTCCCCAGAAAACAAGCAGAGAACTGCATCAGAAATGAAGCAGCCGGGACATGAACTGGCACCTAAATGGAATGCTAGTGCCATAGACCGAAGATTAACTTGCTATACCAATGTTTTAGCCCCATAAATAAATTTCTTAAAAGAAGTAATACTGGGCCCGGCGGCATGGCCTAGCGGCTAAAGTCCTCGCCTTGAGCGTGCCGGGATCCCATATGGGAGCTGGTTCTAGTCCCGGCAGCTCCGCTTCCCATCCAGCTCCCTGCTTGTGGCCTGGGAAAGCAGTGGAGGACGGACCGATGCTTTGGGAACCTGCACCCACATGGGAGACCTGGAAGAAGTCCCTGGCTCCTGGCTCCGGATCGGCACAGCACCAGCCATTGCGCTCACTTGGGGAGTGAGTCATCGGATGGAAGATCTTTCTCTCCTCCTCTCTGTATATCTGACTTTGTAATAAAAATAAATAAACCTTTTTTTTAAAAAAAAGAAGTAATACTGTCTTAATTGACTGACAATTTGATCATTTAAAATAAGATCCTAAGGAATCTAATCCTAACCCATTTAAAAGAAAAGTACTAAAACTAAGTAAGTGTATTTAGCAAGGCACAGGATACAAGGTCATAGTACAAAAATAAATTATTTCTATAGAGTGCTAACAGAAGCAATTAAAAATTTTAAATAATTCTTGTGATATAAAAAATAAACTCCATTAAGCCTATGACTGCAAAATTCAATGAAAATATGCCCCTGTCAAAATTAGAAAAAAAGTTTGACAGTAAGAATCAGCCCTTTCCTTCCTTCCCTGAGGGCACAGGAGGAAAAAAACAAAACCAAAACCTGGGCCCAGCAGCGTGGCCTAGCGGCTAAAGTCCTCGCCTTGAACACGCCGGGATCCCACATGGGCACGGGTTCTAATCCCGGCAGCTCCACTTCCCATCCAGCTCCCTGCTTGTGCCTGGGGAAGCAGCCAAAGACAGCCCAAAGCTTTGGGACCCTGCACCCGTGTGGGATGCCCCGAAGAAGTTCCTAGATTGTAGCATAGCATCGGCTGTTGCGCTCACTTGGGGAGTGAATCATCAGATGAAGATCTTCCTTTCTGTCTCTCCTCCTCTCTGTATATCTGCCTTTCCAATAAATAGATCTTAAAAAACAAAACAAAACCTGTGTCCCACCCTCCTTCCTTGGTATCTGAACTTTCCCATCCTAATCAGACCTACGGGTGTGCATCCCTCTCAATTATGTAAATACTAAACAGAAAATTAAAAATATAAATAGCTTTTGTAATTAGTAAAAAGTGAGGCAGAATGGTGTGTGGGGAATATAGGCAGGAGGGAGAGCAAAGTGGGAAGTGCTGCTATGTTTCTAAATAAGGATTATGAAATACATGGAATTTATTCACTTTATATCAAGAAAAAATTAATTTAAAATATGAATTCCTTGGAGTGAATTTATAAAACATGTGAAAGATCTACACACTGAGAATTATAAAATCTAAGAAATTTTAACAGCTATGAATATTACATGTTAATGAATTAGAAGGTTCAACATTGTTAAAATATCAATTCTTATATATTAATCTAAACAGCCAGTGTAGTAGCAATCACAATTCTACAAAGCTTTGTTGTAGAAACAGCTGATACCTGGGGGCCCACCTGAAGGGGCAGGCATCTGGCACAGCAGGAAGCGGTCGTCTGGGATGCTCACATCCATATCAGAGTGCCTTAGCGCAAGGCCCAGCTCTGCTCTCCATTTCCACTTCCTGCTCGTGCACAGCCTGAGAGGCAGCTGCTGTCTCAAGAAAGGGGTCCCCACCATCCATGTGGGAAATTCAAACTGAATTCTGAGCCCCTAGTTTTGGCTATGTCCAACCTGGTTGTTGCAGAGATTGGGGAAACAAACAAATGGGAGATCTCTTTCAAAGAAGCAAGAATTTAAAAACAAAAATTTTAAAGAATTTGCACTACTTGACTGCAAGATATATTAGAAATACACAGTAATAAAGACTATGCAGCTGTATGTCTCTATGCATACACACCAAATATGGATTCCCAATGACAGAACTGGATACATCCTAACAGTGAGATGATGGGCGCTCTGACAGTGTCCAGGCCTACATTGTTGGGAAACACCTCAATGGATGGACTTGCGACTGTTCATGAAGCACACCATTGTAAAACGAGAGGAGAAATCAATGGGGGAGGGGAGGGACCCTCGGGAAGGGCATAGGCAACCCCAGAGCCTATGGAACTATATCATAAAACAAAACAAGTTTAAAAGAAAAACAAATTCATACAAATTTAATCCCAATGAAATAAAGAAACTTAACTACTTAAAAAAATACCATGTAATATTGGTGTAAGTGTAGACATATATTCGTTTTCTAAGAAAGATTAATTTGTATGTCATAAAACCAGGAAATGGTGAAAACTGTAAATCACCTATCCAAAAAAGGGTTACTATCTGGAGTACATCAACAACTTAAAACACTCAACAAAAGAAAATCCATCTAGTTGAGAAATGGACTTCAATAAACAGTTCTCAAAAGAAGAACAACAAATAGCCAACAGGTTTATGAAAAACTGCTCAACATCACCAGCTATCAGTGAAATGTAAATCAAAACCACAATAGGTATCACCTCATCTCAGAATGGCTAAAATCCAAAACAGAGAGATTAACGAATGCTGGTGAGCATGCGGAAAAAGGGGAACACTCAGACACAGACACTACTGGCGGGAATATAAATTGGTGCAGCCACTGTGGAAAACAGTGCAGAAATTTTCTTTAAAAACTCAAAATAGACTTATTATATGATCCAGCAATGCCACTACTGGGTATATATACAAAAGACTTTAACGCAATGAATTACAAATCTGTACCATCATGTTTATATTAACATTATTCATAACTGCCAAAATTTGGCATCAACCAAGATGTTCATCATCAGATGAGTGGATAAAGAAATTGTGGTGTATAGTTATTTAAAAAATGAAATTCTATCATTTATAGCAAAACAGATTCAACTAAAGGACATCACATTGAGTGAAAAATGGGTCTAGCCAGACCCAGAGTGACAAATGCTGTTCTCCCTTTTATATGGGAGTGAAAATGTAAAAATCAAAAAAAGAAACAAAAATCATATAAGGTAAATGTATGCGTGTACTGGTATTTCTGCAACACTTTTCCAGAACTGGAAACCAATGCTCAAACCAATGCTCAAGAATGTTACTTTAGTTTTAATGATCCCTGATTACTTTATAATTTACTGTATATGGGTACAATGGTCATTTTTCCATTCAATTATTATTTATAGTCATTGTATATATTCCCAGTAAAATAAGATCTTTTTGCTTTTTTAATCTCTTATTCAGTGAAGTACTAAGCTTTTTATTGTAGTGTAAATCTAGAACATATTACCTCAAAAGTTAAAAAAAAAGGAGAAGGGGAAATGAGGGGGTTGAGAGGGAGGATGAGAATGTCACTGTGTTCTTAAAATGATCTATTAAGGATTTTTAAAAAGTCAAAAAGAAGTCTGTCTCGTAGGCATATCACTAAAAGAAACATTATCCAAAGAAAGACTTGTGCCAAAGTTCAAAGCAGCTTCACTCATAATGGCGCAAAGCTATAAATAATCCAGTATTCCTCAACTGGTGGATAAACAAATCATGGTATATCCATATTCAACTTACTCATCAATTAAAAAAAAGAATACTGGTGCAGTCATTAACACTCATGAATCTCAAAAGCATTATGTTCAAGAAACGGAAATCACAGAGATACGTGATACACAGAAACACTTCAGGGACGATAAAGCCACGAACCTGCTGCCTGAGGTGGAGGTGAGATTAGCTGCGGAGGAGGAAGGAAACATTCTGGGGTACAGAATATGTTCTTTATCAACATTGGTAGTGTGATTATACAACTACATACAGCTGTCAAAATCGATAAAGCTATACCTTTCAAGTTGGTGACTATTATGCACTGTGTCTCAGGGATAAAGCCGACTATTCTTTCTGGAACAGCAGCTAGTACAGAGCTGAGGAGACACTGCTCACCTTCCCAGTCCTCCATGTAAGGAGCCTCCTCTGCTTCTTTCTCAGGAGTGGGTCTGTCCATGAACTTTCCTTCTTTCATGACCCTGGTGATTTCTCGGAGCTGGTGCAGCAATCGTTTCTCTTGGTCAGAAGTCACAGCCTGCGCTCTGCTTAGAAACATCAGACAGTCCAGCTATTTAGCAGTAAATACCCCCAGGCAACAGACACATCACTGACCTGCCTGGATCCCAGAACAGCAGGTCCAATAGCAGTAGATAATTATTCTAGAAATTGGTCCTGTATGTACAAAGCTTAGAACTAGACACATTGATTCAATATTTGGATTTTATAAATGAGAAAACTAAGTCCCACAATTGATGAAGTGACTGCCCAATGTCCCACAGACTTACCATCAATATTGGGATCACTTCTCAGCTTTCAGTTCAGCATTCTTTCACTTCATTTCTGTGCCCTGACTTTTCTAATCTCTAAATAGTTTAACTCTAGATACAGTCATTACTGTTTACTATAAACCACTTTTCTCTTAAACAAAATCAAAGAAAAATGGTCTGGGCCATTATCTTTAACCACAGAAAAGTAAGTTATTAGAATCACCTTGGTGACTGTTCTGTCCAGGCATAAGGATATATTATCAAAATCCAGAGAAGAAATTATAAATGCTTATATATTGCTCTTAATGGCAGCACTATCACCAAAATGAAGTCTCCCAACTTCTAAAAGCATTCTTCACAATTCTTTTTTTTTTTTTTAAAGATTTATTTTTATTATTTTTTTATTGGAAAGGCGGATATACAGAGAGGAGAGACAGAGAGGAAGATCTTCCGTCCGATGATTCACTCCCCAAGTGAGCGCAACGGGCTGATACTATGCCGATCTGAAGCCAGGAGCCTCTTCCGGGTCTCCCACGCGGGTGCAGGGTCCCAAAGCTTTGGGCTGTCCTCGACTGCTTTCCCAGGCCACAGGCAGGGAGCTGGAAGGGAAGCGGGGCTGCTGGGATTAGAACCGGCGCCCATATGGGATCCCGGGCGTGCAAGGCGAGGACCTTTAACCACTTGCGCCACCGCGCTGGGCCCGTTCACAATTCTTGAAGTGCAGTGTTCTAGTTTCATAGTTTATTAAACCTGGTATGAGTCCCAATTTAATTGTGTGACTTTTGCAAATGTCTGCAAAAATATAACATGGGGCTCCAATAGTATGATTAGTTTCTCTGAGGGAAGCATTGCCGCACATGATACACAGACAAGGCCTTAGTGAGAAGGCTGAGAACGGTCTGCTTTGAGACCAGTTTACACAGCGGTAGAATTTAACAGAAGCTACTTGGGTTCCTCCCACCACCCAGAACACTGAGTTGATAGAAGCTTAAGGAAAGCTAACGTGTCCCGTACTACTCTCATAGAAGTACATTTATGTTTCCAACCAGCTATTTCTACACCTGCATTTCTTTTTTAATCAGTCTAACAAACTTTAGCTTTAATAACTAATAGGGGAAAGAAAAAAAAGGTACTTCCATCCCAAACCTAAACTCAGGAGACTGAAGGTGCAACATTTCCACAGACCTTGCTGGAGTAAAATAAAAACATCAACTCAGCCCGTCCCACATTCAGCCAGAATACTAGACATAACGGGTCTCTTACAGCCTTAGTATTCCCCTCACCCCAGCTCCTATGCCCATATAACCCTCACTCTCAGAAAACAGCCCACTCTGTGGGAGACCAGACAAGCCCAGCTGCTTATCAGAGCTCTTGCCCTCAGCTGCATATTGCTTCTCTAGACTGTATGCACGGCATTCTGAGGCTCATCCAATGAGACCGTCATGACTGTTTACCAATTCACAGAAAATCAGGAGCCCTTCACTAATAGAATGGCTAACCTTTCCAGAACTTTCTCAGAGAATTCATCTTCTGTTAACTCTGAACAGGTTTACTTATTTTGTCCACATCATGCACTAGACAATACATCAAGGTCTACCTTGTGACATCCTCTGAATTTACTGTAACCAACATTCTTGGGGATTTCTGATTGTCTCACATGGTTCCATACTGCTGGGGGCAGTGACAGCATGTTCATCATCATTCAGGCACAGGGCCGTGATCATCAAAAGTGCTTGAGGAAAATCAAGACGGCAGAAGAGAGTAAGGGCACATTTAGACGGACAGAAAATCATTAGCCAGGGTCAAGTACAGAAGGTGCAAACCATGGACATAGGAGAGCACTGGCCAATGGCAGAGCGACACCCTGTGGACACGGGGAGGCAGCAGACAGTGGAGTGGTGTTGCAGTGACCAAATATCCTGGCAGCGGCCAGTGATCAGAGCTCCACCGGTGACCAGGTCGGAAGGGGAGCCACTGGGAGCTCAGGAGGTGAGCCAAGGCACAGAACCGCCTATCTTCCTTATTTGCATGATTCTACCATAAGCGGAAGCAGAGTGGCAGAAGCCAAGCAGGAGGGTGCAGGAACAGGGTGATTTCATAGCTCAGACCCCCACCAGTGCCCCACTGGGCACCATTTTATGTACTGAGAAAAAGGCCATGCATGCGCTAAGCCAGGAGTGAGCTCATTTCCAGCTGGATGCATTGCACTGGTTCCATGAGGAAAACAGCACTGACATGACATCCTACAGGTTCCACCCCAAGGCAGGTTCAGGTAGCCAGCAGACCCAGACCCCGCCCAGTGCCACACTGAGGGCCATTTTGTGTGGTGAGGAAAAGGCTGTGGGGCTGCAGGAACAGCAGCGAGCTACACATGCACTGAGCCACTTCCAGCTCAGCTTGTGTCTGGTCTCACAGTTAAAAATAGCACTGACTTGGTATCCCATGTGTTCCAATCAAATATGGCCGGGTGGCCTTCAGACCTAAGAGCCAGCAGGTTCCAGCAAGATCATCTCCACTGGGCCCGGCGGCATGACCTAGCGGCTAAAGTCTTAGCCTTGAACACGCCGGGATCCCAAATGGGCACTGGTTCTAATCCCGGCAGCTCCACTTCCCATTCAGCTCCCTGCCTGTGGCCTGGGAAAGCAGGCAAAGACGGCCCAAAGGAGGCATGATGAATATTACTGATGCCTCCCCCCTTAAACGAGCAGAAACCTTTGTCAACCTTAGAGCTAACAGGAAATCACTGAAGAAAAGGGGGATAAAGAATTTAAAAACTTGTTATTAAAATTCTTAACAATGAGAAGCACATACACACAGGAAACAGCAACACCAAAACAAAACCAAGCCAAATTATTAGAAATGAAGGACATAATGGAGCAAATTAAAAATTCAGTGGAGGGCCTCGCATGATTGCCTAATGGCTAAATCCTCGCCTTGCAGCCACCAGGATCCCATATGCATGCCTGTTCATGCCCCGGCTGTTCCACTTCCTATGCAGCTCACTGCTTGTGGCCTGGGAAGCAGCAGAGGATGACCCAAAGCCTTGGGACCCTTTCCCAACACCGGAGACCCAGAAGACGCTCCTGGCTCCTGGCTTTGGATCAGCTCAGCTCTGGCCACCATAACTACTTAAAGATACTCTACTGACAGAGAAAAAGAACAGCACCTACAAAACCCAAAGGCAAACAAGGAGACAGTCAATAAAACAATAAAAGAAGACTACACAATGCAATGAACAATCCACTGCTAAATAATGGGACCAAATTACTATCTATTGATATTAACTCTGAATGTAAATGGATTAAACTCATCAATCATAGATTAATGGACTGGATCAAAAAACAAAACCCATCTATCTGTTGCCTACTGGAAACACATCTCACAAAGATATGCAGAAACTGAAAGCATCAGGATAGAAAAAAATATTCCAGGCTAATGGAAAGAAAAAACAGAATGGTCTAACCATTTTTAACATCAGACAACATAGACTTTGATGTGAAAAAATATTTTAAATGATGAAAAACGACACCACAAAATGGATCCTTTGACGATCCATTCAGCAAGAAGAGATCACCTTATTAGTGTGTTATGTTTTCTTTCTCAGCTCTGATTTTACTTGGCTTTCCTCTCTTGCTTCTCTTTGCTAGTCTGGCTAAGTTTATTTTGCTCATTTTCTTAAACAATGGCCCTTTCTTATTGCAATTCATACTTTTTTAGCTTCAAATCCATTTACTTTGCTGTGATTTTTATCATTTCTTGTTTCCTGCTTTTAAAATAAGTTTTTGAGATGCATTATTGGAGCTTTTGAGATGCTTCTATTTTTTGTAAGCACCTGATGTTATATATGTCCCTTTCAATACTGTTTTTGCTATATCTCATGGGTTTTGATATTTGTTTTTATTTTTATTTCTTCAAAAACCTTTGTTTTCTCATTGATTTTCTCACTGACACATAGGTCATCCTGTAGCATCTATTTTTTTCATTTCTTCAACAACACATTGGTCATTCAGTAGCATGTTATTCAATATTCCAAATATTCCATTTTTAGAATATTAGAATAGAATATTTAGAATAGAAAAATTCCATTTTTCTGTGTTGTTGATTTTGCTTTATGATTTTTCATTTAAGGGGATATATAGTAACTATGTAATAGAGTCTATCATATCCAGATGTGAGGATACAGGGCAGTGTGCATCTATACTTCTAAATCTAAGATGGACTCCCAATGAAACTGTTAACTATATCTTAACAAGTGGATGCTGGACTCTGCCACTGTCCATACCTACAATGTCAGATACACTTAATAATAGAATTACGGCCTTATGACTGTTCATGAAGGACTATACTATTGTAATAATGTCGGGGAAATCAGTAGTGGGAGAAGGTTTTCGGGAGAAGGAAGAGGAAATTCCAGAGTCCCTTAAATTCTATCATACAATACTTTATTAAAAGATTAAAAACAAGACATGCTTCATTATTCTGATTAGTTTGCCCCCACTTCCTCACCACCAATTTTCCTCCACTTCCCTAAAATCTGGTTTTTATCCCATCATTTCATCAAAACTTGGAAAACTCATCAGTAACTGTGCTTCAAAGTCTGTACTTTAAGTATTGTACTACTACTAAGTCATGAGTTTTTTCTCACATTTCATTCTCCTTGGCTTCTCTATACCATCCTCTGCTTGAAATTTCCTTATTTCTCCACTCTTACAATCATATGTTCTTTAAGGATTTACTTACTTGAAAAGCTGGAGTTAGAGTAAAAGCAGAGGAGAGTAAAAGTAGAGAAGGGGGGGACGGTGGGGAGGGAGGACAAGAATACAATTGGTCTACTTCCCAAATTGTTGCAACAGCCAGGTGAGGATCACACTGAGGTACAGGAGCCTGGAAACCCCTGCAGATACCCCATAGGGTGTAAGAGCCTAGCTCCTGGGCCATCCTCCACTGCTTTCACAAACTGGAAGTGGAGCAGTCAGCTCTAGAACCCATGCTCACATGAGATGCTGGCATTATAGACCATGGTTTAACACCAACCCCATAATCATGGTTTTAATGATACCAACTCAGTAATACAGATTAAGCCATCACACAGATACATGCCCTAACTCTAACTTTGACTTTTCACACATAGGTCCAACTCAAACGTATTTCTTGGGCATGTCCACTTAGATGTCTTGTTATTATGGGAAACCTTAAGTAACTTAAATTCACCCCCTGTAAACCAGGTCCCATGTGGCTCAGCTGCAACTGCAGAAACAAGCCTGGATAGGCTCAGAATGGCAGATTTCTAGATGCTAGGAAAATGAAAGACCCCAGCTGAGAAATCACCTCACTAGACTTGTCAATGATACAAACCGTGAGGAGCATCAAGTTCTCAATCCAGGAGATAGGTACAGATAGAAAGAAACATTTTAGTAAGATCATTCACACCTAGAACATAATGAGACCAGCAGCTGTCTCAAACGTTTGGTGATATCAGGGCAAACAGTGATTAAGATGTTGTTTGCAAGGCCCATATGCCACATCACAGTGTGTGGACTCTGCTCCCAACTCCAGCTTCTTGCTAATGAGCACCCTGGAGACAGAGGTGATGTGTTCAAGCAGTTGGGTCACTGCCATCCACGCGGGAGACATGGACTGAGCTCCTGGCTCCTGGCTGTGGCCTGGCCTGGCCCAGCTACTGCAAGTATCTGGGGAGCACCAGCAGACAGGACCTCTTCCGGTCGCTCTGCCTTTCAAACAAACAAGTACATTTTTAGAAAATAAAGAAAACCCAAAATATATCTTAGGGTTTTTTTTTTTAAAAAAAGAATTTAATGATCTTATCTTTGTCCAAGACTTTCATCTCTCACCCCCAACCAAATGATTTTCAAATCCAAGTCCTCTGTTCTGACCTCACGACATGAATTTTCTACTGCTTTTGTTACTTTGCTCACAGTCTCAGTAACCTTCTTCTTCCTTTTCTATTTTTTATATCCTGGTTAATGCCATAATTCTACTTGGAGCTGTAATTCTGACTCATTTTTAAAAAGATTTATTTATTTTTATTGGAAAGTAAGATATACAGAGAGGAGGAGAGACAGAGAGGAAGCTCTTCTGTCCATTGATTCACTCCCCCAAGTGGCCACAACAACTGGAGCTGAGCCAATCCAAAGCCAGGGACCATGAGCCTCTTTCGGGTCTTTCATGAAGGTGCAGGGTCATAAAGTTTTGGGGTGTCCTCCACTGCTTTCCCAGGCCAGTGCAGGGAGTTGGATAGGAAGCAGGGCCACAGGGATTAGAACCAGCGCCCATATAGGATCCAGGCACATTCAAGGCTAGGACTTTGGCTGCCAGGCTATTGTGCTGGGCCCTGCCTCATTTTTTTTTTTAATTGAAAGGATAGGATTACCTTTCAAACAGGAAAGAAAGAAAGGAAGAGGGAGGAGAAACAAAGAGGAAGAGGGAGAAATAGGGGGAAAAAAGGGAGAAAGAGAGGGGAAGACGAGAAGAGAGGGAGGAAGAGGAAAGAGACTGATCTCCCAACCACTGGCTCACTACTCCCCAGATAGTCACAACAGCTGTGGCTGAGCCAAACTGAAGCCAGGAGCCAGGAACTTCTTCAGGTCTTTCACATGGGTTGCAAGGTCCTAAGAACTTGGACCATCCTCCTTAGTTTCATTTTTACATATTGTTTACATAACTGGGGGATGCATGCCCATGTCCAAGAGGGCCTCTGATTAGGATGGGGTCAAGTAGGCATCTTCTACAGCTTCACCCTGAGAGCTTGATCAGAAGTGGAGAAGCCAGGGATAGAATTGGAATCCATATGGGATGCTGGCCCTAGAGATGGAAGCTTAACCCAACATGCCTCAGCCCAGGCCCTCTGCTTCATCTTTCTGTCTTCCTTCCCTTTCTCTACTCGGACCTAGGCAGTAGCTTCTCTTGAGAGAACCAACCTCTTCTCCACTCAGAAAGCAAAGGTTAGGACAAAGTCATTTATTCCACTACTTCTCCTTAAAGAGTGGTTGTATAACCCCAATCCATCCCATTCTATGGTTTTCAGTTACAGGACCCACATTAGGGTAACTATATTGTCTCTAAATATTAAATCTTGAACACAGGGAAGCCTGACTGAACCAAATATTTGTGTAACACAGTGTGTGTGTGTGTGTGTGCGCGCGCGCCCGTGCTCATTCTGACAGCAGGATTGTTTCTAGTCCCTAAAATCTCTAGAGTGGTTCTAGTTACCACCCTTTCTGAAACCTGAAAGTTCATCTATCCCTTTGATACTGTGAATCACCCCACATTTTTTTCCCAAGAAAATTCAAGCCCTCACACAGTCCAAATTTTTGCTAGCCAGAGTTAGTTACTTGCATAAGGAATCTTCATGCAATCACAGGCTTGTTTTTCCTCCCATGAGGTCGCCTTAATTTGGCCCCTCTTTTCCCACTCTGACTGATCACCTTTTGCTAAAACTTTCCCAATCATCTTCTACTATGTAAGCCAATCTACATGTTGCTATAAAATTTTCTAAACATACTATATCATTTACACTTCACTTCAAAATGCCTTCAGAAGCACCCCACCACAAGGATAACATAGGCCATGCTTCTCAGCCTGGCAATCATGACCGAAAGAACTTGTTTCAGCTTTTCTGTTTTGTTTTTTTTTTTCTCCCACCTGTTACCTCTACACACATTTACCCTATTAGCTGAGAAAAAGGGCAAAGAAACAACTTCTATCACAGGGCCTTGAGAAGGGAATGGATTTTTCACTTTAAGTGAAAAACTTTAAGATACTTTACGATAACTTTAAGAACTTTAAGTGTATAATATTTTAATGCACTAAGTTTATGGTCTTTTGTTTCAAGAGCATAGAAAACTAATGTATGCTGCTACAGCACACTTCATTTCCCTTAGATACAATTACTTATACAACTAATAATCTTTGCATTGACAAGTGTATAGAGCTGTACATGCAAATGGGTACCAAGAATGATAGTCTTTTTTTTTTTAAGATTTATTTTTATTGGAAAGAGTAGAAGATACAGAAAGACCCTCCGTTCACTGATTCACTCCCCAAGTGGCCGCACTGGCTGGAGCTGAGCCAATCTGAAACCAGAAGCCAGGAGCCTCACCCAGGTCTCCCACGCAGGTGCAGGATCCCAAGGCACTGGGTCATCCTTCACTGCTTTCCCAGGCCACAAACAGGGAGCTGAATGGGAAGCAGGACCACCGGGATTAGATCTGGTGCCCATATGGGAGCAAGGCATGCACAAGGCAAGGGCTTTAGCCAGTAGGCTACCACACCAGGCCTGGAAGATACTCTTAACCCTAAGTAGCTTCTCTAGATCTGCCTCATTCATTTTTTTTTTTAAAGATTTATTTTTATTATTTTTTTATTGGAAAGGCAGATATACAGAGAGGAGAGACAGAGAGGAAGATCTTCCGTCCAATGATTCACTCCCCAAGTGAGCGCAACGGGCCGATACTATGCCGATCCAAAGCCAGGAGCCTCTTCCGGGTCTCCCACGCGGGTGCAGGTTCCCAAGGCTTTGGGCCGTCCTCGACTGCTTTCCCAGGCCACAGGCAGGGAGCTGGAAGGGAAGTGGGGCTGCCGGGATTAGAACCGGCGCCCATATGGGATCCCGGGCGTGCAAGGCGAGGACCTTTAACCACTTGCGCCACCGTGCCGGGCCCCTGCCTCATTCATTTTTTTCCAACATGGATTGATGCCATCAATGTGCCAACACAAAGGACTACAAGCCTGAATGATAACAATTCTCAAGAAGGCTACAGGGCACGAGAGCAGACAGACAAGGTAAAAGATGAGCAAGAATATGACACGCACAGTATCAAGCAAATCCAGATGGCATGAGAGCCCACAGGAAGAACAACTAGTGAAGTTCTGTGATTTGGGGAAGAACTTTCATAGAAAATAGCTAGGCTGAGGTCAGTAAGATAAACAAGAGTCAAAATACACATGCATTCAGAAGAGGAGCACTCCAGGCAAAATAAAAAACACAGATGGGAAAATCTACACAAGTGTAATAGACGAACAGTAAGTTGGTAGCATGTGTCAAGTCCACAGTGAAGGCCTGACACAGCACACACTAAGTACCAAGCCCTGTATATACTTGCTTTGGGAGAGAGAGAGAGGCAGAAAGAGCGAATGTATATGAATGAACGATTCTTCTATCTACTGGTTCACCTTCCTGAATTACAACAGCCACTCCAGGCCAGTCAAAACCAAGAACTCCATCATCAAGGTTTCCCATGTGCATGGCAAGGACCCAAACACTTTGGATATTGTCTGTTATTTCCCCAGGAGCATCAGCAGGGTACTAAATCAAAAGCAGATCACTTGGCTCTCAAACCAGCACTCCCGACAGAATGGTGGCACTGCAGCTGGTGCTCGTAAATGTCGCACCACCACGGATCCTATACCATGTTTTCTTTAAAAAAACGATGAATTTTAATCTATAAATTCAGCACAGTGATATTAAAAATAGTAACATAAATTACCTAGAACTTGTCATGTGTTTATTCTTGGATTTTCCCATGTAATATTTTCAGTTCATAGTTGACTTTATGTAAATTAAATCATGTAAAATAAAACTAAATATGGGAGACCACTGTAGTATTAAAAACATTTCATGAGTTTCTGTTTTTTATATATAAGAATTAAACTTCCAAAATATGAAATCAATCCATATTTCCATCAACTGATGACTGAGAAAATATGATTTATATGTGCTATGGAATAATACACAACCACAAAAAAGAGTAAAGTCCTATCTTTTACAACAAAATGGAAAAAAGTAAATCCAAATGGAAGCCAAACCACTGCTTTTGTACATAACATCATATAATCTACAGAAAATTATGAAAATTCCTGCAAAATTATGTGATACAATATTTTTTACAAGTGACATTTCTATACACCATCAACACACTGAAAAAGAAATCAGAAAAGCTATCCTTATTATAATAGCTACCCAAGAAAGCCTAGGAATAAATTTAACCAATGAGGTGAAATAGGCCTGCAATGAAAGTTATACAATACTAAGAAAAGAATTTCAAGGGGACACACACACACAAAAAGGAAATAAATTTCATGTTGATAAACTGAAAAATGAATACCATTAAATACTGCTACTACCCAAACTGATTCAAAGATTCAATAAAATCTCTATTTAAAAAACTTAAATCCATCACAGAAATACACACACACACACACACACACACACACACACACACACACACACATACAAAACCAAAATTTCCTAAAGCTCATATAGACCCACATAAGAATTTGGATATCCAAAGCTATCCTGAGCAAAAAGAACAAAAGTGAAAGTCATAATGTTTGATTTCAAAACATACTACAAAGTTATAGTAACCAAAACAGCATGATAGTGGTATCAAAACTGACGTATGAGTGCCAGTTTGTGTCCCAGCAGCTCCACTTCCCATCCAGCTCCCTGCTTGTGGCCTGGGAAAACAGTGGAGGACAGCCCAAAGCCTTGGGATCCCACACCCGCGTGGGAGACCTGGAAGGATCTCTTGGCTCCTGGCTTCAGACTGGCTCAGCTCCAGCCATTGCAGACGCTTGGGGAGTGAACCAACAGATGGAAGATCTTTCTCTCTGTCTCTCCTCCTCTCTATATATCTGCCTTTCCAATAAAAATAAATCTGTTAAAAAGTTTCACAGGAAAAAAATCGACAAAGAGAAAAAAATCCACAATGGAAAAGGTATCATCCAATGAGGAACTAACACCAGAACCTGCAATGAACTAGGCAACAAATGAAAACAAATATGATTTTGAAATGGGCACATGACCTAAACTGAAATTTCTAACAAATATACACATGGCTAGCAAGTCATGAAAAGCACTCAACAACAGTAATCAGAGAAAGCTAAATCCAAGCTACAACGAGAGAGGCTGAGATATTTGGTGTAGGGATTAAGCCACATGGGACACTGCATCCCATATTGGAATGCCTCCATTTGGGTCCTGACTTTGCTAGTGACTCCAGGGTGATGGCTCACTGGTTGGGTCCTTGTCATTTTCACAGGAAACTTTGAGTTCTGAATTCCTGGCTTTTTGTCTGGTCACCTCCTGGTATTGCAATGACAGACTGGAAATCTGTCTGGTTGTATCTCTCTTTATCTTTCCTTGTGTGTGTGTGTGTCTGTCTGTCTTTCAAGCGGATAGTGTGAAAACCTGCAATGAAGTATCTCTCACCCCAGTTAGAATGACTATTACTAAAAAGGCAAAATAACAATAATGATAATAATGCCAGTAAGTCTCACACACTACTGATGGGAATGCAAACTAGTACAGCTATCGTGCCAAAAGTATGCGGGCTTCTGGCACAATGGCACAGTGGAATAAGTTGCCACCTGTGACAAAATCATCCCGTATCAGACTGCCAGTATAAGTCCTGGCAGCTCCACTTCCAATCCACCTCCCCTCTACTGTGCCTGGGAGAACTGCAGATGACAGCCTAAGTACTTGAACCCATGCCACCCACATGGCAGAGCTGGAGGAGCCTCCTGGCTGCTGACATTGGCCTGGACAAGTTGTGCTCATCATAGGTTTCAGAGAATGAACCAATGGATGGAAGATTTCACTGTGTGTGTGAGTGTATGTGTGTAGTTGTGTCTGTGTCACTCAAACTTTCTTCAAAAAAAAAAAAAAAGATGCCATATAACCCAGCAACCATACTACCGGTATATATTCAAATGAAATTAGTATGTAAAAGAGATGTCTGCATTCCCACATTTATTACAGCACTGCTCAGAATATCCAAGATCTGAAATCAACCCAAATGTCCATTAACACATAAATGGATAAATAGTGTTCTATACTACAGACCCAATGTTGAGAAGAAAATCCTGTCATTTGCACCAACATGAATAAACATGAGGGACATGTAAAGGGAAGTCAGGAACAGAAAGACATGTACTTCATGTTCTCATTTATATGTGGAGGCTAAACAGTTGAGATCACAAAAGTAAGTAGAAACGGGGCCCAGCGTGTTGGCTCAATGGCTAAAGTCCTTGCCTTGCATACATCGGGATCCCATATGGGCACCGGTTCTAATCCCGGCAGCTCCACTTCCCACCCAGCTCCCTGCTTGTGGCCTGGGAAAGCAGTCGAGGACAGCCCAAAGCCTTGGGACCCTGCACCCACGTGGGAGACCCAGAGGAAGCTCCTGGCTCCTGGCTTTGTATCAGATCAACTCTAGACATTAAAGCCACTTAGGAAGTAAACCAGCAGATGGAAATCTTTCTCTGTCTCTCCTCTCTGTAAATCTGACTTTCCAATAAAAATAAATAAATCTTGAAGAAAAAAAGTAAGGAAAATCATGGTTACCAGAGCCTGAGAAGAGTGGTTGAGAAAGAGAGAGAGAGAGAGAGAGGAAAGAGAGAGAATAGGTACAAGAATACAGCTGGATAACAGAATTAACTTCTCATGATCCATGCAGCACATCAGGGTAACTTGGTTGACAACAATGAATTTGTGCAGTTCAGAATAGCAGGTAGAGAAATATTTTGGATGTTCCCAAGACAAAGAAATGATAAATGTTTGAGGTGAAGGATATGACAATTTTCCTGACCTGATTATATACATGTACTGGATACCACACTTTATCCATAAGTATGTACAATTAATATATATTAATTAAGTTTTTAAAAAACTAAAAACAATTCTTTTGGATAGCCAGAAAATTATCTTTCTTAAAAGCCAGTTACAAGAGCTCAGCATGATGGCCTAATAGGCAAATCGTTGCCTTGCATGCACTGAGAACCCACATGGGTGCCAGTTTGTGTCCCAGCTGCTCCACTTCCCATCCAGCTCCCTGGGAAAGCAGCAGAGGACGGCCAAAGCCTTGGGACCCTGCACCCACATGGGAGACCCGGAAGAAGCTCCTGGCTCCCGGTGTCAGAGCAGCTCAGCTCTGGCTGTTGTGGACAGTTGGAGGGTGAACCAGCGGATGGAAGATCTTTCTTTCTCTCCTTTTCTCTGTAAACTTTGCCCTTCCAATAAAAATAATTTTAAAAGTTACTTTACTCTGAAGATTTATTCACCTATTTACCACACTAAACTTTTTTTTTAAGATTTATTTTATTTTTATTGGAAAGGCGGATATACAGAGAGGAGAGACAGAGAGGAAGATCTTCCGTCCGATGATTCACTCCCCAAGTGAGCGCAATGGCCGGTGCTATGCCAATCCGAAGCCAGGAGCCTCTTCTGGGTCTCCCACATGGGTGCAGGGTCCCAAAGCTTTGGTCTGTCCTTGACTGCTTTCCCGGGCCACAGGCAGGGAGCTGGGTGGGAAGCGGGGCTGCCGGGATTAGAACTGGCGCTCATATGGGATCCTGGGCGTGCAAGGCGAGGACTTTAACCACTTGCGCCATCGCACCGGACCCCACACTAAACTTTAATACTGAGGTTGTCTGATAAATTGCAAATGTTAAATGACCAAAAAAAAAATTTAAATGACAGGTTAATAATTATGTAAGAGGAAAACCAGCAGTGTATGCACCAGAGAAAAGATTCTGAATTTTCTAAATGGGAAGCAGTCTTAATTTCAGTTAAATGAAAGCCTACCTCTCACCATGAGGTCCCACTCTGTTGATTAATTTCTCCATGGCTTCTTCTGTCTCCTTCAGTTTTTCTTGCAGTTGAGCAAGTTCAAAATTGGCTGAAAAAAGCACAAGCATCAAAGAACTGTCATACACAACTTCCTAATCCCTCTCATGCACAGAGCTAGCTGTGCCTTGATAATAATCAAGGCTAGATCTGAGCCTGGAGGGAACTAGTCTCTCCAGCGTGTCTAAGTGGGACAGGAGGGTTCACAGGTCTGGTTGCCAACACCTGCAGGATACATATCAAATGAGTGACACATAAATCACCCCCTGAGTCACAAAAGGAAAAGTGCAGAAGACAAACATATACATTGTGATCCAAATTATGCTGGAGGGTAAGGTATCTATAAGACACTTTTCATAAAAGTAGCTGAGACCCTGAAACGAACAGTATTTTATCTGCACCTCAGTTTGGTAGAAGTTAAAAGTTTAAAAGTTATACTTTTGGTGCTGGCACTGTGGCACAGTGAGTAAAGCCCACCACCTTCAGCACCAGCATCCCAGATGGGATGCCACCTACTTCACTTGTGATCCAGTTCACTGCTAATGTGCCTGGGAAAGCAGCAGAAAACGGCCCAAGGCATTCTCTACACTTACAGGGGAGACCTGGATGAAGCTTCTGGCTGCTGGCTTTGGCCCTAGCCCTGTTCCGGTAGTTGCAGCCACTTGGAGAATGAATCAACAGATGCTCGGTCAGTCGGTCAGCCTCTCTCCCCCTCTTGCTTGCTCTTGGTAACTCTGCCTTTCACATAAATAAATCTTGGGGGGGGGGCGAAATTACTTCTTCAGTAGAGGAAGTCTTGAACTAGGGTTGGGAGCTCCCTGCCCAAAGTTTCTACCCTGATTATTTGATACTAAAGAGGCCATGCCAGACTGTCTCCCCATGGCTTTCTCAATTTGACTCACAAGCGATGACACAGATCTATTGAAGCTAATATTAAAACTCTAAAAGTAGAACAGGAAAAAATAAATCAGTAAGAAAATGAAATGAACTTTAGGGCAGTAGGAAATAAACTGCTGTCTATCATGTAGACAAAGAAGATTTCCTATTTCATACCTGGGTACTCTCCCACTCAGATATATTTAGAGGGCTATTATAAAATGTACTATTTTAAAGGCCTTTTAATTCTTCCAGGACACACATACATGCATGCAGTTAAAATCTATAAAGTGTCTGGAGGTCCGGGCTATGTGTTATTTTAATTCTACTGCATAATTTACAATTAAAGTATAAGAAACTGATATATTCTTACTATCACTACAACAGCTGCTCTCAAAAGTTCATTTAATTTACTTCTGTTTAAACATTTTATCTAACAGAACTGCTATTCTTTAAAAAGTTCACAACACTTTAAAACATTTTTAAAAATTTAAGATTATTTTTTATTTTTATTGGAAAGTCAGATATACAGAGAAGAGGAGAGACGGAGAGGAAGATCTTCCGTCCATTAATTCACTCCCCAAATGGCTGCAACGGGCAGAGCTACACCAATTTGAAGCCACAAGCCAGGAGTTTCCTTTGGGTCTCCCACATGGGTGCAGGGTCCGAAGGCTTTGGAACCAGGGGTTAGAACCAGTACCATATGGGATCCCAACACATGCAAGGCAAGGACTTTAGCCACTAGGCTACAGCACTGGGCTCAACCTTTAAAAATTTTATTGATGCATGTCCAATCACATTCTTAAAAGGTTCCCAAAAAGGATGCAAATGTGACTGGGGTATTTATTTCTGCTGAGAATCCAGGAGTAAGTCAGAAAGCAATTAGGGCAGGAGGCAGATGATTTGGGAGGTCAACCACACTTAATTCACTTAGGGTCATAAGTGCTCTGATGAGGCTTCATTACCCCCAGGACCAACCAGTCTTCTGGCTTAGCATGTTCTTCAAGGCTACTTCCCCAGTGCTGCTCTAGATGAACACCAAGATCTCTACAAGGTCTCAAGACCTCTTGCTTTTCCATGTCTTATTCAAGTTACTCCACAGAAAATGAAATTCACTTAATATTAGCCTTCGAAATCCATGCCTCATTTTTCATGATGTATATGTCCATAAACTTTTACAAGATTCATTGTGTAGACTTCAAAAACTCTGATCCAAAACGAACTTATTTATGAATTCCACTGTCCACAAACTTTATGGGGTATCCTCCCATCTCCCAGCCCTTCCTCCATGACCAGCCAGACAGACGTGATTTCCCACAACGCTTTTACATGGTCCTTCCTCCCAGGCATCAACTTCTCAGTTCTTTTTCTTGACATCCATGTTAGTCCACACACCTTCACAGGAAAACAAAGCCATGCTGTATTTCCCCAGAGAGAACAGAATATTCTATCTGGGCAATAGATACCTGATGATCATGTTTCAAGAGTCAGAAGTGTTAAATTTTTCACCCACATCTAATAACTGACTTGGCATGATTTCTCTGCTTCACCTTTCCTCTCTATCAAACAGATACCTGCTACACAGTATGTGAGTCTCCAAACCAGGGCTCACTTCAAATGCAAAATGTTGATTTGTTAATACATTAAAAAAAATGAACTGATAGTGTTGCACATTTTGTATCTATTGGTTCCTTTAAAATGCAACATAATAAGGAAACTTGGAAATGCCAGAGAAGGTAAGGAGGATATTGGTTTGTAGCAACTTTTGGGAAATTCTCTTAGACATACCAACTACAAACTCTGGCTGTGTTGCAGCAGTCTAACTCGATGACACTGGCAATGTAATGAGAAGGGACACTTACTAATTTTCCTGTGGGTGTTTCCAGCTGTGGCGGAAGAACATTTACGATCCTCTGCAGTGGATTTCCCCTTTGAGAGCTGAGGATTGAAGGAGACACAGCACATCAACAGCAGCTCAGAATCTCAGAGTCATGGAACCCTCATATTAAATGAGGGAAAAGGTTCGGAGACAAAAATCAAGTCAGAAGTCAAATCAAATAGCACCACCTGAGAGACGTATCAAAAGATAAAGAAAGCCACCGAAAGATGACAAAGTTTTCAAGTAAAAATATTATCAAAACATAAGGAAAACATATCTCCCTTCAGGTCATCTGTCTTGTCCTGCTCAATGAACAGGTGACATGCAGTTCGTTTTGTTCTGGTATGTATTTATGTATATATTTATAGAACTCCACTCTGGCTGAAAGAAGAAACTCATTTCCCCTAACGTTACTCTAGTCAGGAATGCAAAGCACCCCTGTTTTCCAGTGCTTGGGCCCACAGTCTACGAATGCTGCTGTGGTGATGGAATTGAACTGGGGTGAGAGTGGGGAGAGGGTTGAAGCTTTTAAAGGACTCCAACTGCCTCTCCCTAGAGCTAGGAAACAGACTGAGTCTGAGGACATGACAGTTCTGTCCCAGGAGAATTAATGCAGATACTAAAAACAGAATCTCAAATTCCTGTTGGAGAATGAGGCATGAAGCATATTAGCACAATCATTGGTATATGGCCTCAGAGTGGCAACTTAGAAAGCATTGTGCAAATTCCAACAATAAAATTAGGACAACCACATGCTTTTCAGCTTACAAGAACATTCAATAAAAATTATTCTGGGATCTGAATTACACTGTTTCGGAGAACTAGAAGATCCAGGTTGATTCCTGGTTCTGTCTCTTCAAGTGTGAATTCTGGGGCAAATCACTTAAACTCTGAGCTGACATTCCCATTTATGAAGCTGAAATAATGGCTAGCCCACATTCCTCACACAGAGGAGGCAGGCTTTAAAGAGATGACAGATGTGAAAGCGATTTTGAATTGTAAAGGGTTTTAATATAGACAATGATTTTTATTGTGATTATTTCAGATTTCACTGGTGTGGTATAATTAAGATGATTACACTTACCTTAAAGAGAATGTAAAGTATATATAAAAAAATCCCAAAGCCATAGATTGGAATAATCTGCCCCATCAGGCCTCTTCCACTACCTCCTCCTCCGGTACCTCCTCCAGATCCTTTGGCTTTTGCAAATGCCTCTGCAAGATGAGACCTCTGGAAACGAGCCCCAGGGGTCGGGCCATCTGAAGGCGCCTGGTGATGATGCATCATAGGAGGAAATAGGCCCAGCTTTCCTGAGAAAGTAAATGAGTCAGTCTTTATCTCTCCCATTATTTTATCATGAAACCATCCCATGTATTAAAGTACAAATAACAGAAGCCAACCCAAATGGGTTTAAGAAAAAAAAAGCTTGAATTTGATTAAGAAGGTAAAGAGGTATTCCACATTTACTAAATAGAAGGTGGTATCTAGCTACTCACCAAACCCATTTTGTCTTCCTTCTGGGTCCACAACGAGATCACATTTCTCATCCCCCCGCCCCCAGAGTGAAATGTGGTCATATGACTGAATTTCAGCCAAAGGAATGAGAGTGACTGTGCTAGTTGAAGGCCTGGCCTATAAAATCTCCCATGTATTCAATCCATGATTATTGCCCTTTTGTAGGATGAATGCAGATCTCCAGGGAGATCTAGGAAGTCACGTGTTCAGAACAGCACAGCCTATGTGAACCTGACTTCCTAGATAACTATATGGCATAGAGCCTTAGAACACTGCCACCCACTGACTTAGAGCCATCTGGACCTGTTTTTGTGTAGAAGAAAAAAACTTCCATTATGTTAGGGCCATTATACACAGCAGAGTCTATCTGCTACAGCAGTTAGCTATCCCTAACTAACACAGATAAGGAAATGCAGTGTGGTCTCAAGAGAGAATAGAACCAGAAACTGGAAAGCCATCACCATCTAGGACAGCAAGCTTCACAGTCTAGCTTAATCTCTCTTACTCTCTATGGGGCCATGAAGTTTTTTCTTTGCTTCGCTCTGTTTTCTCTGTGTATTATTTTTCTAGCTTCTTTGTGCAAACAGAAGATGGTCACACGCAAAGCTCTTAACCTGCATGCTCCTCAAGACGAGCCCTTACTCCAAGTTCCTTAGAGGACAGCTGAGTATTTAGTGTGGGTAGATAGTCGTCCCTTTCAACCAACTAGAGCTGAGAAGATGGGACACATGAAAAATAAACAGTCAAAGGGGCCCAAGCTTTGAGCAAAGGGGCAGGGCTTTGCAAAAGGGCGTACATCTTTTTTCTTGCACTTTTCCCTTCATTAAGAGGAGCTGAATATTAACACCTCAAGCCTCCTGAGAGCCACAAGTAAAAAAGAAAGCAAATATTTCTCTTTAAAAAGTCATGTCAACAGGCTTGTATGAGAAACCGACTGGGTGACAACGGTATAGAAAGAAGACAGACCTCATAAAAGACTCAAAGGATCAAGTGTAACACTGCTACACTTCAACAAAATTAGGGATCACTGTTCAATAAATATCAAAAAGAGAACTAAGAAAAGTGACAGTAAGAGAAATATTAGCAATATCTGAAAGTGATAAAGGATTTAGATCTATATAATGTAGAAACAGAGTCAACAATTCAGAAATCCAATAGAAAATGGGTTGAAAGATGAGAAAGGGAAGTTTAAATGGCAAATTACAAAAAGAGACGATTAAATTCAAAGTAAGACAAATGAGTAAAATACAGCACATTACACCCACTTGAAAGGCAAAAATAAGAATAGCAGATCATAGTAAGGACTTATGACAGAAAGGGAAAGTTAGAGTTCTTATGCACTGTAGGTAAAAAAATGAGAGAGCCATTCATCTTAATGATCTGCTGGTATTTAGTGACATTATATTATAAACAGGCCCTATTATTCAATGATCCCAATCACCAGAGGTACACAGATTACACTCTGGTGTGACAATGAAACCAGGCCTTCACCCCAAACCTTTATTCTTTTCCTTAGCTTGCAGTTACAAACACTTCAACTGCCCCCGCAGTTAACATCTCAATGTCAGCCTCTATTCGGAGAGCTTCCCAAGAACTCAGGGCTCTGATCAAAGTAATACACAATCTACCTTTTGCTGACCAGGTTAACTGTCTTTAGTCCTTTAGTCCTCTCCTGAGGTAGAAAGGCAGGAAGAGGGCAGGAGAGGGTAACAGTTAAGTTGCTGGACAAGCTGTTTCTGCCCTGTGCCCTTTCTCAGCCATGCCCCACCTCAATAACCCTCGTTTTCTTTCCAGTACTGACTTCAGATGACTTGGAGATTAAGTGGAAAAAAAAAACAAGTTTCCAGAAGCACAGCTTTGAAAACTCAGACCAAAGGTTCAGGCATGATAGCCTAGTGGCTAAATCCTCACCTTCAACACGCCGGGATCCTATATGGATGCTGGTTCGAATCCCTGCAGCCCCACTTCCCATCCAGCTCCCTTCTTGTGGCCTGGGAAAGCAGTCGAGGACAGCCCAAAGCTTTGGGACCCTGCAGCTGTGAAGGGGACCTGGAAGAAGCTCCTGGCTCCTGGTTTTGGATTGGCTCAGCTCTAGCCGTTGTGGTCACTTAAGGAGTGAAAACATGGAAGATTTTTCTGTCTTTCCTTGTTTCTGTGTATCTGCCTTCCTAATTAAAAAAAGAATAAGTTAATTAAATCTTTAAAAACAAAAAGACCAAGTCACATGTCCCTTTTTCTGGGTGTCTTCTTTAAACTGTCTAGGATCCCAGCATATTAAATGGTGAGAGAAGTTATTATGCACCTTCAAAAACAGGTGTCTCATCAGCCTCCAGGAAGTTAACTTTCCTCCTGAGAGAATCTAAAACATCCAATGGAGAGACTAGATTCAATATCTGGAGTAACACACTAAACTACACTTCAGTGAGTTGAGAATATTGCCTTCGAAACCTGTCGTTAAACAAAGAAAAAAAGGAAAATAAGGTACTAACATACAAAGCTTTATTTCACATTTACAAAAGAAGAATCATGATGAAGCTAAACATTATACATCTCTCCCCAAACTTTTGCATGGATGTCAGCCGGAAGATTTATTAGGTACTATTATGTTCCAGCCTGTACCATAGGTGAGAAAGAAAGAGAACCATAAACAAATGGAAACAGTAGTTCCCACATAGAACAATGCTTTTTACAAAGCAATACATCCAAAACAAAGACAAACAGCAGCTGGGTATCATGGATTTGATTACCTGAGAAACCAAATGCTTACACACTGAAGGGTGCCAAAAACAGAAAAGACAGCAGCCAACCAGGGTCAGTCAATCACTGAAGGGACTCAACAAGAGCAGAGACAAAGCAGTACCAAGAGAATAGACGGAATACATGTGCCAAAGAATGGGCTGAGAACAAAGAAACCATTAGCTGGGGCTAACTACCAAATTAGTTTGGTTCCATTTTGGAAAGTAACAGGAGAAAAAGGGGGGAAGCTTGTGTGGTGTTTACATGCATCTGATACTGCAAACCCTGGAGGAGAGGGATATTTTAAGAGAAGAATGCTTGAGGAGGTATTAATCTAGTGCCTATCAAAGAGAAACCAGGACCTGAGGAAACAGCAGAAAGGCTATTTATTATAATTTATCTCTGAAAGTGCCTGAGGTGGTGGCTATAAAAATAGTCCCAAAGTTTGTTATCATGTAATTAGCAGCAGCATTTAATAGAGAACAGAAAATAGGTAGTAGGGAAGCAGTCAAGAAATACAGTTATAACTCTTTGTAACACTGGATTATAGGTATAGCATAATATTAACACCAAAAACACCAAGTAGGTAAATGTGATGGTATAAAGATGTATAACTATTTTTTGATACAAAGGACACCATCAAGAAAGTAAAGAATGAATTTGGCGCTACATCACTTTAACTGTCAGTTTAAGGTGATGATTGGTCCCAGGATGTACCTGTATTTCACCCAAACCAAAAGGACATGATGTCATAACGATTACACAGAATTTAAATTCCATATGGACATATTAAGTCCCAAATGATACATTTTTTCAATTTTACTTTTGATGATGTTTACATAGTTGAAAATATGGTGGGAAGGTTTGAGGAAAAACGCAAAGCGGATGAGACAACTGTTTCCAATTTTTCTTCTTGTATCTGGAGGAAGGAAGATGACAAGGGGAGAGAGCCACCCACAGCATCTGAACTGCATCAGTACCTGGGGATGGGGAATGGCCACCCAATGTCACCCCAGTATCCCCAACGTGGAGCATGTTCCAAGGGTACTGATTAAGTAGTTTTGATAGTTCTGAAATACTGCTGATTTCATTGTTCCAAGGATGAGGAAAGCCTTTCAAGGTCCACTGGCTGACACAGTCCACCTCAGAGTCAATTCACCCAGATACTTGCTGTCAAAGCTTGACTGGAGAGTTGTCCAATTTCTTCTGCCCTCTTTCTTCTGCTATGGTACTGGATGTCCTCTGCAAACCCCAATGGACTGCTCTACCTCCCATGTACATCTGATCCATAGCACCATCTTCAGGAACTGATGAGGCCCAGTTCTAAAACATGTACTCCATGATCAGACCACAGATCCCACGATTCATGGTTGGAGTTTTGAATACAGCAGTCCAGTTGGCAGGGGTAGGGGGACAGTAGCATCCCCAAAGAAACCTGGTGTGAAGTGACCACAGGTCTGATTCCTGTGTGTGCTTGCCAGCATAGGGTCCGGCTCAGTCTATCATTCACATTAGCTTATACCCACACTGGTGGTTGCAGTTGCCAGGCCAGTTCTGTCTCCAGCCCCAGCTCTCAAACTAATAGATGCTGTGGCCAAGACCAATGCTGCCTACCACACACTCAGCCCTCAAACACACCAGCAAGAATTGCAGTCTAGTTGGAGCAACCCCCACCAGGTCCACCCCAATGGCAGGAGCCACCCTTGGCTCTTATGCATGCCAGTATGTGCAGGAGACTGACCCAGTCTATTCTGAATTCCATTTACTTCCCATACACATCAGTGCTGAAGCCTAGTTCAGCCCAACTGACCCCACTCTTCAACCCACACTTAATATCAGCAGGTGCTATTGCCTGTCCAGCCAAGTCCACCCTCAGCTCTGGTTCTCATGCTCACTGGTGGGAGCTGCAGCGCATCAGAGGGTTACTCAGTTTCCCTATCAGGCCTACTCCCAGCCTCAGACTGCACTTTCCGGGTGGTTCTGCAGCCTAGATTGACAGGACTTGCCCCCATTCCAAGCACTTGCCAGCTGATGATGCAGCAAAGCCCTATCAGCCTTCACTTTGGCTCATGCATGCACCAGTGGATACAACGGCTTAGTCATGATTGGCTCTCCCTCAACCCAGTTCACATGCAGGCCAATGGGCTTTGTAGCCCTTCCCAGCCTGGTCTGCCCCCAGTCCCAGCTGTCATGCTCACCAGCAGGAGCAGTGGCCCAGCAGGGAAGGCCCCACATCCCTTCCACCAGACTCGCAGCCCTTCAACCCAGGTCTTTGAGTGCTGGTAGATGCTGTGGCTTATCCCAGCATGTCTTGCCTCACCTTTGTATTCACCAGTGGGTGTTGCAGCCTGTTTCAGCCAGGACTGCCCCCAATTCTAGCTTATGCTGGCAACCGTTACTATCTAGCTTAAACCAGCCAGCCCCCAATCTCAGCACTAATGTAAACTGACTGGTGCTGTGGCCCAATTCAGCCTGTCCTGCACTCCGCCCTGGTTCTCACATCTGCCAGTGGGTGTTCTGAACTGGCCTAATCCAACCTGCCCCCGGACTTGACCCACATGGCAGGTACTGTAATCTGGCCTGGCCTGGGCTGGTCCAGCCTCGGTTCTTGCACTCACCTGCAAGGACTATGTCCTGACAGAGTAGTTCCCCAAGCTTCTCAGCAGATCACCTTCAAGCAGCAGATATTGCACACGTCTGTGAATCCTTGGCCCAGCCTGTCTTGGCCTGCCTCCTGTCCTGGTAAGAACACATGCTAAGACCCCACCTTTTTGTTTACCCAATACAGGTACCATCCCTTACACCTCATTAAAGAGGTAGAGATGGGAGAGGGATCTCTTCTTGCCAGAGACTACAATGTAGCCCACTCATGAGAAGTATTTTTCTGCATGGGAGGCCCACATTCACATGTATTTTGACTGTCACATTTTGAAATAAATCCTGCTATCACTTATGCAATATACCATGCCTCCTCATAGAATTATTATCTGTCTCTGTAGAGGGCAAGGACCTAGATTAAAAGTTAAGATATCTAACCCTATATCAGTATATGCCCAAGAATATGCTCACACAAAAATTGTGTACATTGAGGCTGGTGCACTGGCACAACTGGCCAAGCCTCTTCCTCTGGCACAGGTGTCCCATTTGGGTGCCATTTCCTATCCCAGTACTCCACTTGCCATCCAGCTCCCTGTTTATGGCCTGGCAAAGCAGTAGAGGCTGGCTCAAGTCCTTGGGCTCTGAACCCAAGTGGAAGACCCAGAAAAAGCTTTTGGCTCCTGGCTTTGGATCAGCTCAGTTTTGGCCATTGTAGCCATTTGGGAAGTGAACCAGCGGGTAGAAAATATTCTCTCATTCATATTCTCTCTCTCATCCTCTCTCTCTCTGCCTCCCTCCCTCCTTTCGTATTCTCTCTCTCCCTTTCTCCTTATCTCTGTGTAACTCTGCCTTTCAAACGAAAATAAATCTACAAAATGCACATATTCACAGCAGCATTTTTTATAATAGCCAAATGTCCATCAACTGACAAATGGACCGATAAAATGTGATATACTCATACAACTGATTATCATCTGATGATAAAATGGAATGAAGTACTGAAATATACTACAACTTGGATGAACTCTGATTTTATATGAAGAACCAGACCAAATATCTTTTTGCCTTTCAAACAAATAAGGAGGAAAAAAGGAAGAACAGAGAGAGAAGAGAGAGGGGGCGAGAGGGGCAGAAGAAGAGAGAAACGCATAGAAACATCTTCCATCTGATGGTTTACTCCCCAAATAGTCGTAACAGCCCAGTGTGTGCCAGCACTGAAACCAGGAGCCTGGAACTGCATCTATGTGAGTGATGGGGCCCAACTACTTGGGCCACCTCCTGCTGCCTCCTGCTTTCCCACACACATTAGAGAGTTACAGCGGAAGCAGACCAGCAAGGACTTTCCTATGTGGGATGCTGGTGTGGCAAAATAGTAGCTTAACCCAATGTGCCACAGTTGGCCCATTTTTTTTTCCTTTTCACATTCTAATGAATGAAAGCAAATTACTACTGAGGTTTTTGACTAAGGCATCTTCAAACAAATAATGTTTGCTTGGAAATTCCACAAACTGGACTCAAGAAAGGCAGCTGCAGTTGAAAAATAATCTGGCCCTCACCAGTCAGCATGATTGGAGGTTTAAATGTATGCTAACAAAATGCAAAGGAGTATGAATAACTAAGGACACAATAAGCATGAATTCTAGAAAGAGAAATAGGTTTAATCTCAATTTTAAACACTGTAATTTTATATTACAATACTTCGCCTCTTAAAGCATAGCAGACAGATAATGTCTTGTAGCTATTTAGCTGTACAGAAGACCCTAGCTCCCTTAGCGTGATAAATCCAAACCATTAAGCAAGTTTCCCAAGGATCTGCACTGGCATTTGAAATACCCTACAAGCAGCCTCAGCACCTGGCTCAACAGCCACCAACCTCTTTGTAGTCTAAAAGCCCAACCATCCCCACTAAACATGACAGTTGTACTGGAGACCACAGGCTGCAACCTCCTCAGGTATTAATACATTAAACTTCTTTTACCTTTAAACTTTGTCCTCATTATTTTATATGGTGCTGGGGACAGGGACCAAGCTTTCAGTAACATCATTACAATGAAAGGCCCACACAGGCAAATCTATAGACAGAAAGTAAATTAGTTATTGCCTAGAGCTGTGATGGGGGCGGGGGAAGCAAGGAAAGGGTGAGAGAAGTGATTATATGGTCTTTTGGGAGAATAATAAATGTTCTAAAATTAACTGTGGGGATGGCTGCACAACTCAATATATGAAAACCACTGACTATACACTTTATTAATTTTCATTTTATTTGAGAGGCAAGGAGAGAGAGAATTCTTCTATCCCAAATGCCCACAACAGCCAAACTAGAACAGGCCAAATCTAGGAGCCTGAAAATTCAATCTGGGTCTCCCACATAACAGGAACCGAATGTTACTGGGTGTGCATACATTGGCAGAAGGATGATTTGAAAGTAGAAAAGCTGGGACTGATTATACACTTTAAATGGGTGAATTAAATAGTATGCAAATTGTATCTCAATAAAACATTTATTAAAGTCATCCAATCTTGGGCCCGGCGCAGTGGCACAAGTGGTTAAAGGTCCTTGCCTTGCACGCTCGGGATCCCATATGGGCACCGGTTCTAATCCCGGCAGCCCCGCTTCCCTTCCAGCTCCCTGCCTGTGGCCTGGGAAGGCAGTCGAGGACGGCCCAAGGCTTTGGGAACCTGCACCCGCGTGGGAGACCCAGAGGAGGCTCCTGGCTTCAGATCGGCATAGTATCGGCCCGTTGCGCTCACTTGGGGAGTGAATCATCGGACGGAAGATCTTCCTCTCTGTCTCTCCTCTCTGTATATCCGCCTTTCCAATGAAAAAATAATAAAAATAAATCTTTTAAAAAAAAAACAAGTCATCCAATCTAACCATTTATGTTCATTATCCTCTTCTTCCTCAAGTTACAGTTCAAGTTCTACTGAATGTCACTGGATAGAATGTTCCTCCACCATATTTCTGACTTGCAGAATCGTGTTTTTTTTTAATATTTATTTATTTGGCAGGCAGAGCAAAAGGGAGAGGAGAGGAGAGAACGATCTATCCACTGGCTCACTTTCCTACTGGCTGAGAAAACCAGGTCTGGGCCAGGCTAAAGCCAGGAGCTAGGAATTGCATCTGAGTCTCCCATTTGAGCGGCAGGGGCCCAAGTGCCTGGACCATTCTCCATTGCCTTCTTAGGTACGTTAGCAGGATGTTTGCTAGAATACGAACTAGCCAGGACATAACCAGTATCACAAGCAGCAGTGTTGCTCCACGTGCAAGCCTTTAAAACTCTCCTTGTTGAGTAGATAAATGAGAAATGAGAGTAAGAGATTAAATACAAAATATGGTTTTAAAAAGCAAAGCTAAGTGTCTGGCTAGTGGTACAACGAGTGAAGGAACCAGATGTAATGCTGCTATCCCATATCAGAGCGCCAGTTTAAGTCCCAACCGTTCCATTTCCAATCCAGTTCCCTGCCAAAGCACCTAGAAAGGCAGCAGATGAAGACACAAGTGCTTGGGCCACTGCCACCCATATGGGACACCCAGATGCAGTTCCTGGTTCATGGCTGCTGCCTGGGTCTGACCTGGCTGTTACAGCAACTGAGTAACCCAAGGGACAGAAGATTCGTCTTCTCCACTTTCTCCTCCTCTGTTATACTGCCTTCCTAACAAATATCTTAAAATTTAGTATTAATTTTAAAAAAGTGTATCCGTTTGTCTGAAAGTTACAAAGAGAGCAGAACAAAGATTTCCATCTACTACTTTATTTCCCAGATGGTTAAAATGGCTAGACCAAAGTCAGCAGCTGCATCCAGGTCTCCTACGTGGGTGACAGGATCCAGGACACTTAGGTACCTTCTTTTAGGTACTGCTTTTTACAGGCCATTAGCAGGGAGCTGGATCAGATGTAGAACAGTCAAGACACAAACCAGTATCCTGCATGTCGCAGGTGGCAGTTTTACCTGCAACACCACAACTCCAGCCCTAGTAAATTTTTAGAAAAAAAGCAAATTTCAATAATCATGAGCCTACAAGAAATCTATATTAGAATTAATAAGCAAGAGGTTAATAATAAAGAGTTGTATTAGAATGAAAGGAGGTTATTGATAAGATCAAAGATGTACTGAAACAGACTACTATTTCCGAAAGTAGGAGGGGAAGGATTTGCACAGTAATCAAATACATAAGCTAGATAATAACAATGTTTTATACCCTAGGAGAACCCTGAGCATTTTATATTTAGTGTAACAGTTCATGAAGATCCAAGATGCCTGAACACGCAGAGCGTAGCCACACTAACCTCCAGGATAGGAAAATAAAAGATGAACCAACATGCCTGGGGACTAACAAAAATTTCCAACAATGAAGTAAAAAGCAAACAAAACCAGGACAATTCTGTGGATCAAAAAGAGTGAAGGGACACACCCTGGCAGCCAGCTGCCACCTGGGGAAGACACCATCATACCAGGACAAGGTGGGGATACGTTCATGCCCTGCCACTCACAGTTCTAGTTGAGAAAGAATCCTGCAGCCACCCACTGACTTTTACTTCAGCCTGGGAGCTAACATGGAGTACAGCAAATGCCAGGCTAGCAGCAGGCAAGCTGCCTTGATTCTCCCCGACCGCCCCACTCCTGCAGAATGCCAGCCCGGAGAGTGTTCCTCTGATGCACTCCTACCAGTACCAGGAGATTGCCACAGCCCGTCTCTGGTGATCTTGTGTAAGTGAGGACTCACAGTCCCACAGACTTTGAGCCTGGCCTACTGAGTGGCAGGGGCCAACCTCAAAGCCTGGAACAGCTGGTTTCTCACCCCAGACCCCACAAGGACCCTAGGCGAGTAACAGCAAAGAAATGCCATCTTTTTTTTTAAAAGATTGATTTATTTATTGGAAAGTCAGATATACTGAGAGGAGGAGAGGCAGAGAGGAAGATCTTCCGTCTGATGATTCACTCCCCAAGTGAGCACAACGGCCGATGCTATGCCAATCCGAAGCCAGGATTCAGGAACTTCTTCCGGGTCTCCCACGCGGGTGCAGGTTCCCAAAGCTTTGGGCCGTCCTTGACTGCTTTCCCAGGCCACAAGCAGGGATCTAGATGGGAAGTGGAGCTGCTGGGATTAGAACTGGCGCCCATATGGGATCCTGGAGCGTTCAAGGCGAGGACTTTAGCCACTAGGCCACACCGCCGGGCCCAGGAAATGCCATCTTAAGGCACCAACAGGCAGCCCACGCTGGGAACTCCTATCTGACTCTCTCCATGGACAAAGCAGCCTCGCAGGGCTAAGAGCGTGTATCTGCTCCCTGAGACTGTGGACATCCTCTGCGCTGTACAGCGGTAATTCCTTGAGTGGACATTAAGGCATAGAGTGCAGCATAGAGGCATACTTCAGAGACAAAAGTGGCCAGAGGACAAAACCAGCAAGTTGCTCCACAAATGCCTAAACATAAGTGGAGAAAGGAAAAACATGAATAAGACAGACAACATGACTCCTCCAAAGGAACACAACACTTCAATGCTAAAATGCAAAGATGGGGAGATAAAAATGATTAAAAACGAGTTTTCAAAACTAGTAACATTACCAAAAATGAGAAGCAAATGCATGACTAAAGAAAACTCACATACAATATAGATGAACAGTTTTCCCATGAGCCTGAGATTCTAAAGAGAAACCAAACTGAAATATTAGAGGGCCCAGCATAGTACTCTAGTGGTTAAAGTGCCAGGATCCCATATGGGCCCCAGTTCTAATCCTGACAGCCCTGTTTCCCATTCAGCTCCCTGCTTGTGGCCTGGGAAAGCAGTGAAGGACGGACCAAAGCTTTGGGACCCTGCACCTGCGTGGAAGACCAGGGGAAGCTCCTGGTTCCTGACTTGGGATCAGCGTAGCTCTGGCTACTGTGACCACTTGGGAAGAGAATCAGCAGACAGACGATCTTTCTGTCTCTCCTCTCTGTATATCTGACTTTCCAATAAAAATCTTGCAAAAAAAACCCTGAAATATTAGAAATGAAGAATGCAATACACCAAATAAAAAATATAGCACAGTCTTAACAGACTTGGTGAGGCAAAAGAAAGAATTTGAGCTAGAAGGCAAATCTTTGGAAAAATCTCAGGCCAAAACCAAGAAGAAATGAGAAAAACCTGAGTGTCCAAAACTTATGAGATACCAGCAAACAACCTAACATAGCTGTCATAGAAGTTTCTGAAGGTGCGGTAAGACAGAATGGGGTAGAAGACCTATTCAGTAAAATAATAACCAAAAGCTTCCCTAACATGGAGAAAGAAAGGAGTGTTCAAGTACAGGAATAACACAGAACTATCCCAACAGACTTGATTGCGAAGATCTGCAAAATGACACATTATATTCAAACTTTACACAGTAAAACATAGAAAGGATTCAAAATGTGTGCGAGAGAAGACAGATTGCCTTCAAAGGATGCCCAGTCAGACTACACGCTGCTGCCTCATCAGAACCTTTATAGACAACACAACATAGTCCAAGTCCTACAAGAAAAACCTGTCAACTCAGAACACTACACTCTGCAAACCTCATCTACAAACAGAGGTGAAACAAGGACCTTCTAAAACAAACACAAACTAACAGAGTTTGTTGAGATTCATCCAGTCCTATACCCGCACTTAAAGATGTGCTACATGCAGAAACAGAGAATGACACTGACCATTTTGAAAGAATGAAAGTAGACAGTCTCCTAGTAAAACAGAGGAAAGTTAAAGCAAACAGTAGAAATACAGAGAAACGATTATTCTATGCAGCCTTTGCTTATAAACCAAGAAAGAGTAGGTTTTCTGTTTTGTGTTGATTTTTTGTTCTTTGTTATTATTTGAGTGTTAAGCCTGTAATTATGAACTAAAACAAAACTATGCTATCGTAAAAACTAGGGGAAAGCAGCAGCAAGGAAGGAGGACAGTGGCAAAGAATGTGGGCAAGAGGAGGGAAGGTTAGGGTGAAAGGACCAGTAACCTCCTAGCTCTACACTGAAATATATGTGAAATTTATCCACTTTATACAAATAAAAAAAAAGAAAAATTTCAGGGCCGGGCCTGGTGCGGTAGCCATATGATCGCCAGTTCTAATCCTAGTAGCCCCGCTTCCCATCCAGCTCCTCGCTTATGGCCTGGGAAGGCAGTTAAGGTTGGCCTGAAGCTTTGGGACCCTGCATCCACGTAGGAGACCCCGGAAGAGCTCCTGGCTCCCAGTTTTGGATCAGAGCAGCACCTGCCGTTGTTGTGGCCACTTGGGGAGTGAGTCAGTGGACAGAAGAGCTTCCTCTCTGTCTCTCCTCCTCTCTGTGTATCTGACTTTGCAATAAAAATAAATGCAGCTTAAAAAAAAGAAAAATTTCAGGGCCAAGTTGTTACTCATGAATTGCTCTGATTTGTAAATTACCTAAACTTTCCAATTAGAAGACACAGATTGGCAGAAGAGATTAAAACACAGGACCTATCTATTTTCTGCTTATAAGAAACACATCTCACCAAGAAAGCTACACAGACTGAAAGAATGGAAAAATATATTTTATGTTAATGAAAGCAAAAAGAGCAGGATTAGTAAACCTAATATCAGACAAAATAGACTTTAACCCAACAAAAGTTAAAAGAGAAAGGCATTGGGTTCCACAGGGTGGCCCAGTGGCTAAAGTTCTCACTTTGCCTGCACTGGGATCTCACATGGGCAGGGGTTCATGTCCCTGCTGCTGCCCCACTTACAGCCTGGAAAGCAGGGGAGGACGGCCTGAAGCCATGGACCTTGCATCCGTGTGGGAGACCCAGAAGAAACTCCTGTTTCTCGCTTCAGATCAGCTTAGCTCTGGCCACTGTGATCACTTGGGGTGTGAGCCAGCAGATGGAAGATCTTTCTCTCTGTTTCATTCTCTTTGTAATCTAACTTTCCAATAAAAATAAATAAATAAACCTTAAAAAAAAAAAAACCAGATTCAAAGCCAGGAGCTTCTTCCAGCCACTGACTCCTGGTTTTGGATCGACTCAGCTCCAGCTGTTGTGGCTAATTGTGGAGAGAATCAACAGATGGAAAATCTCTCTTCCTCTCTGTAAGTCTGCCTTTCCAATAAAAATAAAATAATTGTTAAAAAAAATCAAGTATGTAGACAAGGCAGACTGGTTAGCGCCATAAAGAGGTGTGGAAAATAACACATGTATATGTCAAAGAGTACACAATGAAGTTATCAGAAAACCAGGAAAGAATCTAGATCTAGAAAATACAAAAAAAAAAAAAAACTGTCAAAACTCATCAGCAGGGCCCAGCGCAGTGGCGCAAGTGGTTAAAGGGCCTTGCACGCCCGGGATCCCATATGGGCGCCGGTTCTAATCCCGGCAGCCCCGCTTCCCTTCTAGCTCCCTGCCTGTGGCCCGGGAAAGCAGTCGAGGACAGCCCAAAGCTTTGGGAACCTGCACCTGCGTGGGAGACCCGGAAGAGGCTCCTGGCTTCGGATCGGCATAGTATCGGCCCGTTGCGCTCACTTGGGGAGTGAATCATCGGACGGAAGATCTTCCTCTCTGTCTCTCCTCTCTGTATATCCGCCTTTCCAATGAAAAAATAATAAAAATAAATCTTTAAAAAAAAACTCATCAGTAAAAATAATCCAATTAGAAAATGAGCAAAAGATAGAGCATCTCACCAGAACAGATAAATAAGCAAGCAAAGGATATTAAAACATGCTGTTTTCAGTAATGGCTGTACTAATTCACATTTCCATATCTTGGCCAGACTCATTACCTTTTATCTTTTTTAAAAGATGTTCTAACAGGTATGAAGTGATAACTCATTCTGTGGTTTTAATTGCATTTGCATTTCTGCTGGGAAATACTTCTTCAGAGCCTTTGACAGTTTCTTACTTTTAAAAAATATTTATTTACATTTTTAAAAGTCAAAGTTGGAGATAGAGCAAAAGAGACAGTGAGATCTTCTAACTTTTGGTTCACTCTCCAATTGGCAGCAATGGCCTCCCATGTGGAGATGTACTTGGGCCATCTTCCATCACGCCAGCCAAGAGCATTAACAGAGAATTGGATTGGAAGTGGAACAGCCAGCCAAGACACAATCCAGTGCCTGTACTGGATGCCAGGATCATTAAGTTGCTTTACTGCTACATTACAATACCAGTCTCTAACAGAGATTTTTTAAGATTTGTTTTACTTACAAAGTCAGTTACACAGAAAACGTGGTGTATATACCGTACTATGTTACACTATGGAGCTATAAAAAGAATAAGATCATGTCTTTAGCAATAAGATGGGTACAACTGAAAACCATTAAGATTAGTGAAAGACACCAGTTCCAAAATAGCAAATACCATGTTTTCCCTGATCTATGGTAGCTAAAATAAGGAGGACAAAACAAATCTAATCTAATATGAACCACAATTAACATTTTGAAGTTTGGTTACTGTTTACAGCCTATACTCTTAAGGAACAGACTTGTTACTTATTAAATTCCTTATCTAACAGTGCTAAGCCTATTACTGTGAAGCCAACCGAAATCGTGCCATTGTAAAAAAAAAATAAGCAATGAAGACATCAAGGAGGAGGAGAGGGTGTGAGGAAGGTAAGCAGGAGAGCTGGTGGGGTGGGAAGCCTCACTTTGCTCCTGAATCTGGATTGTGTGAAGTACATAAAATTGGTTCATCACATATAAATATCTTAATAAAAGTTTCAAAAACTTTACTGTCCATGCATGAATCTGACATCTTTTCGTTTTCATTACTGCTTACGGCCCTGGCTATATTCCTGCTGAACTGTGATCATTTTGCTTTTTACTTGATGAACTTCTTGTTTTGTGGAACACTGGACCTTTGACTATGAACTAAAACTGCATCACAATTAAAAACAAGAATTTAAATATGCATTCTAATAAAGTATTTCAAAATTACTACTGAACACTTAATACTATGTAAGTATGTATCCATAAACATACAATAAAATGTTTTGAACATTTTAAAACTTTTGATTATGAACGAATGGTGGTGACAGATGCACAACAGTGTGAATACATTCAATACCACTGTATACCAAGTGACAGTTAAATTCCATGTTCTTTCACCATAGCTTTAAAAACAAAACAAAAGCTCCTGCACAGTAGCCTAGTGGATAAAATCCTCACCTTGCATATGCTGGGATCCCACACAGACTCCAATTTAAGTCCCAGCTGCTCCACCTCCCATTCAGCTCCCTGCCTGTGGCCTGGGAAAGCAGTGGAGGATGGCCTAGTACCTTGGCACCATGCGCCTGTGTGGGAGACCCAGAAGAAGCTCCTGGCTTCCGATCAACTCAGCTCTGGCCATTACAGCCGCCTGGGGAGTGAACTAGCTGACGGAAGATCTCTCTCTCTCCTCCTCCTCTGTAAATCTGACTGTCTAGTAAAAAAATATCTTGTAAAAAGAGCTATATTTTATGATACCATGTTCCTTTTCACTGGCTCTGGGTAGGATCAATACTTTGGCCCAGAAATGTATCCTCTATTAACATATACAGCCCTAGGGCCTGGCGCAGTGGCGCAAGTGGTTAAAGGTCCTCGCCTTGCACGCTCGGGATCCCATATGGGCGCCGGTTCTAATCCCAGCAGCCCCGCTTCCCATCCAGCTCCCTGCCTGTGGCCTGGGAAAGCAGTCGAGGACAGCCCAAAGCTTTGGGAACCTGCACCTGCGTGGGAGACCCGGAAGAGGCTCCTGGCTTCGGATCGGCATAGTATCGGCCCGTTGCGCTCACTTGGGGAGTGAATCATCGGACGGAAGATCTTCCTCTCTGTCTCTCCTCTCTGTATATCCGCCTTTCCAATGAAAAAAATAATAAAAATAAATCTTTAAAAAAAAAAAACATATACAGCCCTAGTTCACTCACACAAACTGTTGGATCACATCTCATTCACAATGTATCATTCTATCTTATCCATTCTCCAATTTATTACAGTTTAATTATTCTCAGTTCTTCATTACTACAGAAGTCCTACTTTAGAGCTGTATTATAAACTGGATCCTAAAAAGTTCAGAATAAAGATACTAGAATATTAATACGGTATGATTGCCAATGGAAAAACAATTGTGACTATTTTTAGGAACTTAAGTGTTCCATGAAATGGAACATAACTAAATCCTAATTATTTATTCAAAGTTTTCATTACATTTAGGTTTACTAAATTATTAAAATTCCACTTAGCGTATCATTTAAACCTGACTACAAACTTAATGAATTTTACCATTAAGCGCTTTCCCTTGTTAATAACCATCTTTACTGCTGAAGACAAAAACTAACAGTGTTAACAAAAGAGCTTTCTGAAAGCAACATTATACTACCTGCAGCATTTCACTCCTGAAACAAATCAATGCAGAGCAGGATGTGTTTATATTTCTTATTATTTCAGCTCATGAAAGGTCTTAATGGAGCAAGTAAATCAAGAGAGAACTTGGTATGTTTGTATTTCTGATTACCACAGTTCAAGAAAGGTCTTATTGGGCCAGTATCTTACGATCCCAGTGTGTAAACTCCCCCCATGCATTGAGCCCTCTGAGAGGCCATATTTACCTCAGCATTACTCAGAGTGGATGCCCATGTAACAGCTTGGCAGCTCCTGTACCAGCCTCCTCCCAGAATGTCCCACTAATCCAACTTCACTTTATGGCCTGCTGTTACAGAATAAGTTTTCTAAAGAACAGTCCTAATGAGTCCAGAACTGCTCCGGCTGTGTTTCTGTTCAAACGCAGAGAGTGGTTTTCCCTGGTGACAGGAGGCTGTGTAACCACAGAAGGGAGGCAACAGTGAAGCAGGATGAGAACCATCACCTCAGTCTTTTAATGAAGAGTCCCTTGTGGAGGTCAAAAATATTTCTAGAACTCATTTTCATTATGTGTAAAATCAGTATATGTTACCTACTTTTCAGATTTGTAACAAAATTTACAGATTAAGTAAGATTAAACATACAAAACACCCAGCACATACACAGGCTCTTAACAAATTTTTCATGTTGCCTTTATTCAGACTGAATTCCTAAACAAATGATTGCCATAATCTAAACCAAAAGTACTTTTTCTCACTGCATTTCCATCATGTACCATTACTCAGCCCAACCACATCTCTCTCCATGCACTGAACCCACCTGCCTGCTTCCAGACCTCTGACTATTCCCCAGCAGTGGTGTTTTTTTCCCCAGCTCCATGTATCTAAATCTACTCCACCCTCAAAGCCCAGGCCAAAGGATGCTCTTATCTCACAACTTTTTCTCAGACCACCTCCAGGCTCTTGAAACATACTGCTTGATTCTCTTTAGGTGCACCTGCCATACAGGTCTTTATTGAAGACTGGTACTTATGTATCTTACTGATTCAACTTGAACAGATTGGCAAATGAATCAGGTAACATCTTCAACTACTCAGTTTTATTTGGTGCTGACTAAAACATTTAAATCACTTCTGAGAACAAGAAAAGTAGCCCTGACAGCTAAAACACAGCCTGGTACTTACCATCAGCTAGGCACCAGTACTGCCATGAGGTGGCTTGGCACTGACGTCGAGGGCTGAGTACTGTGCAGCCAAAGCCATTCCAGGAACCGCATGAATGAAGACAAAAAATAAGACCAAACTGGAAGCTGTCCAAATTCAGATAAACACGAATACTGCCCAGGCCACCAAATACCAAGTATTTCCCAGTGCTGGATTAACATGAAAGACTGTTGCTTTCCCGTCAATCTCACTTTCAGCCTTTATCTAGTCTGCCCTCCCTTTCCATAAACTGTACTGAGAGACACATTCATAGAACTTACCCTATTTCCTGACAGCATCCAATCCAAAGCAAAGCCCCACATCCCAAAGCTTCCCTCAAAATCCTCTCAGGAGCCTAAATCCTTGAAGGCTTTTTGTGACACTGTCTTGCAGAGACGCTCCACGATTCCCCATGGTGTGCACTCTCCCAACTCGCCCAACTCTCCTGCGTCTGGCAGTCTCAGGCTAGACAGCAAAGAGTTTCTCGAATAAAGGCTCAATGTTTTAGGCCTGAACTCCTACACATCATGCTCCGGTCTTGGATGCTATACTCTCTCAACAACCAATCTAACTGAATTATACTCCATCTGTTGGCCCTCATTAAACTCTCAAGACCAATAGTTACTTTCAGGGTTAAAACAGGTGCTTCGTTTTTTAATTCTCTTGAAGGTTTTCGACTTCATAACTCCTTGATTGGAAAGTGGCAGCCATGATGACTGAGCAAGGTTCAGGAACCAAGAAGTTCCTGAACTTGAAAAATCATGTAACGCAGAGGTATTCACAGACTCTTTAAGTTCTCCCCTACCTTTCTCTGCTCATTGTCATAATATACAAACAGGAAAATGATTATTTCAAATAAAAAATAATCTAGTTCCCTCTCATCTGAACAATCCTTCAGAATAAGTATCTGATGTTTCACCAGAAAAGAAATGGTAAAGAACAAAAATAACACAACCATCCTCAATATTTCAGAATCATCTTGTCAGCTGCTGCAAAAACAACAGAAAAACACACAAAAGGGAATTTGATAAATTTTATGTTGAATTTGTTTCAAAAGTATTGTCCTATTACCAACATTATAACTTTTGAAACTAAAAATGTAGAATTTCTTTTTATCATGTCTTTATTGGCTTTTTAAAAACTTATTTAAAGGTTCCAGCATGGTAGCCTACTGGTGAAAGTCCTCACCTTGTATGTGCCAGGATTCCATACAGATGTCGGTTCACATCCCAGCTGCCCCACTTCCCATCCAGCTCCCTGCTTGTGGCCTGGGAAAGTAGTTGAAGACGGCCCAAGGCCTTGGGACCCTGCACCTATGTGGGAGACCTGGAAGAGGCTCCAGGCTCCAGGCTCCTGGCTCCTGGCGTTGCATCAGTTAGCCTTGGCTGTTGCAGCCACTTGGGGAGTGAACCAGTGGACAGGAGGATCTTTCTCTCTGTGTCTCTTTCTCTCTGAATATCTGCCTTTCCAATAAAAACAATAATAAATCTAAAAAAAAAAAACCCTATCTCAATGAGGATGAATCTGGAGTTAGATGAAGGGACACTCACACTGCAAGACAGAAAGAAGTCTGCTAGAAGGGTAAGTGTTCACTAAATAACTTCTACTAGAGGACTGGGGAAACATTCATTCAAAGCAAAAGAACTAAAGGAAAAGCTTTAATCATGTTGACAAAAAGAGTTGTGAAATACTATAGATATAACTATTGTTCCAGTTTGCAGAAAGTCAACAGCGCCTGGTGGGCACCACAAACTACAGACAAAGGAGCATGCTGAAGCTCAAAGTAGATTCTAAAACATTTGCTTTCATTTCTTAATGGAATCAATGTAGGAGGGAAAAGAAAATGTTTTTCTGATTATAAAAATGATTATGGAAATCTGATAAAGGACAGAAAAATAAAATAGCATGCAAAATTCTCTGAACCAGAAATAGTCACTGTTATAAAATGGACTCAGTTTTTTTCTAGTGAATGCATATCTTTATATTTCCCTTGTATCACACAATATTTGTCCAAATGTTTCATGAGTAAAATATACTGAAGTCAAAACAATTTACTACATGGTTACATGGTAATTTATATAATTGCAAGGAATTTAATAATGATAATTTAATAATGATGATATATCGCCGATATGTATGCCAACAGAGAAAACCAGGATCCTTAAGATTCAACTTTTTTCGGTAAACTTTTATTGTCTACTATGTTCAGGCCTGGTCTAAAACTAGACATATAATTATGAGCAACACAAATCCCTGCTCTCAAAGAGCCTCCTAAGAGAACAGAACAAATACGGTAATGATAAACACTAAGGAATGTGGGGCATGCTAGCTGAGGTCAAGATTTCAGCTGGAGTGCCCCGGGAAAGCATCAGGAGGTGTCGCTTGAGTGAAAGGAGCAAGATGAAGGAGGAGGTAACACGGCGGCACAGAAAACTAATCCTCTGCCTATAGCACCAGCATCCAACATGGGACCAGTTCTAGTCTTGGCTGCTCCACTTTTGATCTGGCTCCCTGCTGGGGCCTGGGGAAGCAGTGAAGGCAATCCGACGTCATTGGGCCCCTGTACCCATGTGGGATACCTGGAAGAAGCTCCTAGCCTTCAGCTTTACTGGCCCAGCTATAACCCTTGCAGCCATTTGCGAGTAAATCAGCAGACAGAAGATCTCTGTCTCTTCCTCCTTCTGTCTCTGTAACTTAACTTTTCAAGTAAAATAAATGGATCTTTTCAAAAACTATGATGATGGAATAGGCAAGTGGATATCCAAAAGCACCGTATAGAAGAAACAGCAAACATCAAGGCCCCAAAGCAGGTGCACATCCGGCATGTTCAAAAGAGCAAGGAAGCAGACAGGGTAGCCAAATCAAAGGAAAGAGCAGAATGAAATGGAGAAAAGGGTAAGAGGGGCCTTTGTGGTCAGTACAAAAGTCTCCTCATGAGCGAGCCAAGGAGCTCCTGCAAAGTTTTGAGCTGACTTATGCTTTGAAGGAAGCACTACGTATTGAGAATAGACTGAACAGAGGAAGTGAGAAAGAAAACAGACCACAGCGACAGGTAAGATGCAGTCACATCAGCTGGCTGAATGACTACACAAAACGTTTCAATGAACAGGCTGGTGCAACTCCAAGCACAATTTCAAATAACTGCTACATTTTCTAAAATAGTTTGATCTATCAAGAAGACACAACAAATAAGGGCGAAATCATATTATACAAAATAGTGGGAGGAGTCTGAACATTAACTAGATATTTAATAACTTTACGGAAAAAGTACTGATATTTTAGATGTGATAGCAGTATCTTGTCTTTTAAAGTTCCTTATTTTTTTTTAGAAGTTCACACTGAAGCATTTGAAGGATGAAATCATTCAATGTGTTAGATTTGCTTCAAAATAATCCAATGACTATGGGAAAAGAGTAAGTAGAGGATTATCTATCATACAAAGTTGACCACACAGTGACGACGTTGAAGCACAGCAGTGTGGATTCATTTTACTATTCTTTCTAGTTTTGCATGTTTAAAAATGTCTAACAGAAAGTTTTGTAAAAGTCAAGGACAGCACATATCTAGGGCTAGCCCAGTGGCACAGCACGGTAATCCTCTGCCTGCTTAATGCTGGGATTCCATATGGGCACCGGTTTGTGCCCCAGCTGCTCTACTTCAATTCAGCCCCCTGCTTCTGGCCTGGGAAAGCAGAGGGTGGCTCAAGTCCTTGAGCCCTGCAGCCATGTGGGAGACCAAGAAGTTCCTGGTTCCTGGCTTTGGATCAGCTCAGGTCTGGCCATTGTAACCATTTAGGGAGTGATCCAGCAGATGGAAGACCTCTCTGTCTCTTCTTCTGTCTGTAAATCTGCCTTTCAAATAAAGAATTTAAAAAAGAGTGACATACAGGGCCAAAGTCCTCATCTTCAACGTGCCGGGATCCCATATGGGCACCGATTCTAATCCTGGCAGTCCCACTTCCCACCCAGCTCCCTTTTTGTGGCCTGGGAAAGCAGTAGAGGATGGCCCAAAGCTTTGGGACCCTGCACCTACATGGGAGACCCAGAAGAGCTCCTGGTTTTGAATCGTCACAGCATCACCTGTTGCAATCACTTGGGGAGTGAATCATTGGAGGGAAGATATTTCTCTATCTCTCCTCCTCTCTCTCTATATATATATCTGACTTTGCAATAAAAATAATCTTTAAAAAAGAAGAATGACATATAGCTAAAATAGTGACCAATAAACGCTTTGAAAAATGTTTCAGGGGGCTAAAATTCTGGGCCAAATTTAAACAGATAAAAAAATAACAGAGGGCCCGGCGCAGTGGCGCAGTGGTTAAAGGTCCTCGCCTTGCACGCCCGGGATCCCATATGGGCGCCGGTTCTAATCCCGGCAGCCCCGCTTCCCTTCCAGCTCCCTGCCTGTGGCCTGGGAAAGCAGTCGAGGACGGCCCAAAGCTTTGGGAACCTGCACCTGCGTGGGAGACCCGGAAGAGGCTCCTGGCTTCGGATTGGCATAGTATCGGCCCGTTGTGCTCACTTGGGGAGTGAATCATCGGACAGAAGATCTTCCTCTCTGTCTCTCCTCTCTGTATATCCGCCTTTCCAATGAAAAAATAATAAAAATAAATCTTTAAAAAAAAATAAAATAACAGAAAACTGTAAAACCCCATATTTGGTTCCAAAGCAAGAAGCGAATGGTACAAAATGGATAAAATCTAGATGATCAATCCTATTAAAAATGAAAGGTTTAAAAACTATTATTACAGCAAAGTCAGCCAATGGAAAATAGCAAAAATCAAATCAATTACATACAGAATTTTACAAAGGAGGGTGGGTGGAGATAATAAACAATTCCTTCACATACTAACTGCACTGCGTTTGCTGTTATTTAGGTTCTAAGAGCCCCTTCCAAGAGGGCTGTGTTTAGATACTACAGATGTACCAGAGAGGAATGCACAAGAGAGCTAGGAATGTTACATAGTAAAACACATTTTAGAAAATGACAGTCTTCAAGTCCCCAAACTCAGCATCCTCCCCCTAGTCTATTCTTCCTCCATTCCTACCTTGGTGAGGACATAACCACCTACCTAATTCACCTAAGCCTGAAAACAACCCAAGATGCTTCTTCTACCTTCCACTTCCTCTTCAAGTATCTCTTAAACTCATTCTCTTCCCTTCAACCTAGTGTTGGCTCCTGTGCTCCAGTATGTTCTTTTGGGAACCATTCAAATTCAGAGTGGATTAATCAGCATGTCCTCTCTGCCTATAGTACCTCAAGTAGGTTGATTAAAGTCATTAAGAAGGTAGATATGGATAGGAATTGTGGTACAATAAATTAAGCCACTACATTGTATGCCTGCACCCCGTACTGGAGTGCCTGGGTCCAATGAGACCTCCCTACTCCTTTCAGTTGCATGCTAACACATCTTGAAGGCAGATTATGGCTCAACTACTAAGTCCCCTCTATCTAAAAGAGACTGGGATGGAGTTCGTGGCTTTGGCCTGGCCCAGCCTCCACTGCCGTGGGCATTTTGGAAATGAACCAGTAGGTGGATGGTCACTCTCCATCAATCAAGTAAACATTTTTTTAAGAGTAGATACACTTCCTGGAGCTGCTGGGAAGTATTCTGGGAGGCAGGGCTAAAGTGGAACTGAGATTTAGAAGGGCACTAGCTCTGCGCACAGCAGAATAGAAGAGGACCATGTCTAGACCTGCTGCAACCATGGTGCTGCCCTGACAGAACACTCAAGGACAAAGCCCATTTGCAAAGAACCTAGCTTGGATCTCTGAATCAAACCATAATACAAGGTCTTCTCACTGATACAAAACAATGAATTTCCATTCTGTCACAAGCCAATCGAAGGTGAATTCTCTATCACTTCTGATGCATCCAATGACACTGCCCAGTGACGTTGAAGCCAGAGCTTCACAATCAAGAAATGCTTACAGTGCAGCCCTTCCACAGCTGCCAGGCTGTCCCTCCTAAAGGCAGACTGGACTGTCTTTCATTTGCAAACAAGTGACCTCTTCAGGGTCTCCCATGTGGGTGCAGGGCCATCTTCCACTACTTTCTCAGGCCACAAGGGGGGAGGCAGATGGGAAACAAAGCAGCCAAGACACAAATCAGCACCCATTTGGGATCCTGACACATGCAAGGTGAGGATTTAGCTACTGAGCCATCACGCCGAGTCACCCTTCCCTCCCTTTTTTAAATTACTTTTTAAAAAGCCAATAAAGACATAATAAAAAGAAATTCTGCATTTTTAGTTTCAAAAGTTATAATGTTGGTAACAGGACAATTTTTCTTAAACTGATTCAACATAAAATTCATCAAATTCCCTTTTGTGTGTTTTTCTGTTGTTTTTGCAGCAATTGACAAGAAGATCCTGAAATATTGATATACCAGGTCACAGGCTCCAGAGCAGACAAAATAATCTTGACAACAGAACAAAGTAAAAAGCCTTACATTCAATGATTTCAAAATCCACTACAAAGCTGCAATAATCAAGACAGTGTGCTGCTGGCTTAAAGACAAGTATATAGATCAACAGAACAGAATTGAAAGCCTATAATTAAACAATAGTCAAGAGCATTAAAACACTGCACCAGACAAAGAAAACTCTTCTCAACAAGTGGTGCTGGAGGCAACTGTATATCCACTATCCCTACCTCACACTCCATGCAAAAACTAACTGAAAACAGTAAACACTGCAGGGTGTGAGGGCAATCTGTCTGCGACGTCTGTCACCCCACTGATCGCCAGGGTTGATTCAGCTGATCTGGCTGTCCAGACAGGCATCCCCTTCCTCCCTTATCACACCATGTCCGTCCCCCCTAAACCTGTATCCCTCCCAAAGCTGTACACTCGGGCGAAGAGGACGACCATCTCCGCTAGAGGAGGAGCGGTCTTCAGTCAAGGGTATATGAGTAGCTGTGCTCCTATGCTGGGACCTGCAAACAAGCTCACTGCAGAAACAGAAACTGTACCCTTGAAAACACAGGCATAAATCTTCATGATCTTGGATTTAGCACTGATTTGTCTGAGAAACGACTAAAAGGGGAAAACAACAAAAGAAAAATTAAGCTTCATTATAATATTAAACACTCCCTCTGCAAAGGATACCATCAAGAAAGTGGTAACAACCCATTGAATAGAAGAAAATATTTGCATATCATATATCTGATAATGTACTTATATATAAAATGCAAACTTTTTGTATTACTCAATAGAGAAGCAATCTAGTTATTTTTTAAAAGATTTATTTATTTTTATTGGAAAATCAAATATACAAAGAGGAGGAGAGACAGAGAGGAAGATCTTCCCTCTGATGATTCACTCCCCAAGCAGCTGCAACGGCTGGAGCTGAGCCATCCAAAGTCAGGAGCCAGGAGTTTCTTCCAGGTCTCCCACACAGATGCAGGGTCCCAAGGCTTTGGGCCATCTTCGACTGCTTTCCCAGGCCACAAAAAGGGAACTGGATGGGAAGCAGGGCTGCCAGGATTAGAACCGGCACCCATATGGGATCTTGGGAGTGCAAGGTGAGGACTTTAACCACTACGCTCTCACGCCGGGCCCAGCAATGTAGTTATTAAAAAGGGTGAAGAACCTGATTAAACATTTCTCTCATGAAAATATACAAATGACACTAACACATGAACAAATGCTCGATGTTATTAGCCATTAGGAAAAGGCAAGTAAAATCACATAAGGCTGTGGGTGTGTTGACACAGCAGCTCAACAAACTACTCTTTTCCTGTATCAAGGTGCAGTTTTGAGCCGTGGCTGCTTTGTGCTTCAGATCCAGTTTTCTGCTAATGCACCTGGGAGACATGGAATGGTCCTGGATTCTTGTCACCTAACAGGGAGACACATACGGAGTTCCTGGATTCTGACTTAGTCCTGACACATTTGGCAGAGATGAGTGACCCAGCAGATGAAGATTCTCTCTCTGTAAATCTTGAAAAACAAAATGGTAAGTGTTGGGTGGACGTGGAAAAACCGGAGTCCACATACACTGTTCAAGGGAATGTAAAATGCCACAGTTGCTTCAGAAAACAGTCTGGCGGTGAAACACAGTTACACACAGAGTGAACCCATAATCCAGACATTCTGATCTAATTCCAGCCATGACAGAGAGCTCACATTTCCAAGTGAATGAACTCAAGAAAAATGAAAACACTAAATTCACACAATAATTTGTATGCAAAATTTAACAGCAGCATTATTCATGGCAGCTGAGAGAAAAAAATCAAAATGCCCATCAAATGATATGAACAAGATCTCAAGAAAACTGCCACATGGAGTCAATGTTAGCTACCACCTGTGACACCAGCAGTCTATGTGAGAGTCGATTCAAGGCCCAGCTGTTCCACTTCCAATTCTGCTGCCTGCTAACATACCTGGGAAATGAACTGAAGACACCTCGAGTGTTTGGGCCTCTGCCACCCACATGAGAGACCCTGATGGAGTTTCAGGTTCCTGGTTCATGCCAGGCCCAGTCCCGGCCATTGCAACCATATGAAGACTAAAACAACAAATGGAAGCTTGCTCCCTCTCTTCTCCCCCGCCTGCCTTCCCTCCCTCCCTCCTTCCCTGACCACTGTATACTTGTGTGTCTACTACCCTGTCATGAAGACTGGAGCTGCAACTGACATTTTTGCACTCAGCTGTTAAGAGGTCTGTTTACTAAAGTATAGGTTCCTTTAGCCAGGGACCTGGCTCTTTTTTCGTGGAATACACAGCATCTATTCATTGAGTATGTAATATGTGACAGAGCACATCTTAATTTTTTTTTATTTTTATTTTTCATGATACAGTTGAGGGACTTACCCTTTCTCCTTTCCCTTTTTCCCCACTGTTTTCTCCTATATTAACACAATAGCATAGTCCTTCAGCTACAGTCACAAGTCCACCATTCTGTTATTTAAGCGTATCATGACATGTAGATACAGACAACGATATAAGGTCTAGCACCTATTGTCAAGATATATTTAACAGATTAACCAAAAACATCTGTTAAAACACCATCTTGAAGTCAGCACTGTGTGGTAACGAGTTAAGTCACTGCCTTGGCTTAAAGTTCTGGTTGCTCTAGTTCCAACCCATCTCCCAAACAAGGTACCTGGGACAGCAGAAGATGACCAAATGCTTGGGTCCCTGAAGCCGTGTGGGAAACCCAGATAAAGCTCCTGGATCCTGGCTTTGGTTTGGCTCTTGCAGAAACGTGGAGGAAGAACCATAAGATGGAAGATCGCTCTCCCTTTCTCTAACTGCTTTTCAAATAATGAAATTGGGGGGGGGGGGGGGGGAATCATATCTTAAAGGTTGTCAAACCATATGGTCATATAGATGCCAGTATTCAGCTCCTCCATACAGAAGAACCAGAAACAACAAATAAAGAGCTGCAGTGCAAGGCGAGTTCCCAAGAGATAACACGTGATCTCGGACAAGGAGACATAGAGACCATATAAGACATGGAAACCTGTCACTGTAGCACTCAGGAACAAAGTTAACTTGCACCTGTGACCATCAGTGAAAAAGGTTAATGGGAGCCTCAGCACAGCCTATCTCCACAGACACCTTACACTGGCAATCCCAGGAAGAGGAGGATCCAGTTGCCACAGGCCTGGAGCCCCATAAGAACTTACTTGGAATGCTCATGGTAGCTTTGTTATTGCCACCCTCAGCCCACCACAATCCACAGAGCAAATGCTGCGGCAGTGTATCAGCATGGGCAGTGTATCAGCAGCAAATCAGTCATGGCCTAAGTGCTGACCGCACTAGAGGACAGAATCCCCTACACATTTCCCAACACTCCACTCCATGCACCAAAAAGACTGCAGCTTCACAAACACAACCAGACCCAGAGGACCAACTGTAACCCTGTATCCCAGCTATGCAGCACTCTGCTCTATAAGGGATAAGGCGTTAGAGGAGCAGAGAGATCCCCTTCTCTTAAACTCTGGAAATACAGGTGCTTGCCCCTTCTGACTTGAGGTTCACAGCCTGCTCTGGCCCCGCCTCCCTGCCACGTGGGGACATCATCTGATGTGTAAGACTCACACAAATCTGCTGGCAAAAGCTCTTGTGGCCTCGGGTCCATCCCTGTGAGCCCTCTGGTACCCTGCCAAAACCCCTGGCAGTGCTTCTGCAGACCAGGTACTAACCCTGTTGCCACCCTCATTAGTACTGTGCTCCAGTACTTACACAATCCTGGACCTATGGGTCACTACTCAGACTGGTTACCTTTTCAGAATGCCTGGCAGCAGCACTACTATGAACCAAAACTAGGCCACGGGGCTGTTGAAGGGACTACAGATCAATCCCTGCAGCCTCAGGTTGCTTCCAGGGCCTAGTGCCCACCAATACATGGGCTGGTGCTCCCACAACTCTGTCCATGCTACCTCAGGCCACTGCCTGGACCTAGCACTGCATCACTCCTACAGACCAGGGCTACTACATCCCTGATACTGTGGACCACCGCTACATCCATACACTCCCACTGAGGCTGAAAAGCAGTCCAGATCCTCACCGTAACAGCCATCAATTACAGCACCCAGGTATAACTAAAACAGGCTACCCAAACACACATCTTTCAGCAAAAGCCATGAACACCACACCCTTTAAAAACAACAGATGTGCAACTAATCCAACAGATGTGCAAATATCAATACAGGGACACAACAAAAATGAAAAAGCAAAGCTATATGACACCACCAATAGAACACAATCATGCTTGTCTAACAATTTAGAGAGATTCATGTGAGCCTGCAGTGCCGCATCCCTAAGGGTGCTGGTTCAAGTTCAGCTGCCCCACTTCTGGTCCAGTTCCCTGCTAATGTACTTGGGAAAGCAACAGTTCAAGTGCTGGTGCTCCTGCCACCCAGGAGGGGAACCCATTTGAAGCCCTGGCTCCTGACTTCAGCCTGACCCAGTCCTAGCTGTTGCAGCCATTTGGGAGATGAGTCAGAGGATAAAAATCTCTCTCTCTCTCTCTCTACGTAAATCTGTATTTCAAATAAAGAAATTAATATATTAAAGAGACAGAGTGAGGAAAAGCTTGATAGAGCCCAAAAGAACAGCTATACAAATACTCAAGAGATACAAGAGAATACAGTTTAATGGACTGAGCAATACATATTATGAAAGAGAAATTCTGCGAATGAAAAAGCATCCAGATCAGATGGAGAAAATATAAAATGAAGACAGCATTTATAAGATATTCCAGTAAGAGGTGGGGGGGGGGGGGGCAAAAAAGAAAGAGGAAACAAGAAAATAAAGAATGAAGGACACTTCCAAGACCAGACCTTTAACACCAATAATACTAAAATTCTGCTAATTCTTAAGAGAGACATAAAGAAACCCAACTAAATTAGTAGCTGAAATTAAGAGCCAAAACCTCCCCCCAATCTTTGGATACCTCTAATAGGACCCTAAGTAGACATAATCAGAAAAGAGCTTCACTATAACTCATATATTGTCAAAATGTCAAAAACACAAACCAAAGAGTTTCAAAACCTGTCAGAAAAATAACCAAATTACATTTGTAAAATATCCTATTAGTCCAGCAAAATATTTTTAACAAACTTCACAGGTCAATAGGTACACAATGATATATTCCAAATTCTCGGATAAAAAGAAATATACCAAAAATACTATGCCCAACAAAGCTAGCCTTAATCAACAAAGGAGAAATAAACAGGTCCCAATATGAGCAAAAACTACTGTACCAACCATGCAGAATATGTTTAAGGATTTCCTATGACAGAATCAAAAGATAACATACCACCATGAAAATACATAAATGCATAAAACCCATCCCAAGAGCAAAAATACAAGAGAGGAAATTATCATCACTTATCAATAAATTACCAAATCATAAAAATGAATAAAAGATAAAAAGCAGAGCATACTCAAGTAGACAGAAGTTTTAAACGATAAAATTGCCTATCAATAACCTTAAATATAAAATTATTCCAAGTAGAAACCATAAGAGTAGCTAAATTTAAATCACACAAAATAAACCTTGTCAAAACCTGTTTAAAAAATTGACCAAATAATGCTCAAGTAGATCAATTCAACACAAAGACAAATTAGTTTAAATGTATATTCTTTTAATATGCTGGAACACTCAGCATTGTAGAGGATAAAAACATTTTATCTAAAGGGAACGAGATGCCAAGCACTTGGAGGGGAATTAGCAATCTGAGTCATCTAACCAAGAAAAAGAAACAAAGACTCAAATAAAATCAGAGATGAAAAATAGAGATAGGGCCCACTGTGGCAGCCAAAGGATGAGTTCTTGCCTTATATACACCAAAATCCCATATGAGTGCCAGTTTGTGTCCCGGCTGCCCCACTTCCCATCCAGCTCCCTGCTTGTGGCCTGGGAAAGCAGTCGAGGACGGCCCAAAGCCTTGGGACCCTACACCCATGTGGGAGACCTGGAAGAAGCTCCTGGCTCCAGAATGGCTCAGCCCCAGCCGTTGTGGCCACTTGGGTAAAGAACCAGCAGACAAAAGATCTGTCTCTCCTCTCTGTGAATCTGATTTCCCAATAAAATATAAATAATTTTTTAAATGGAGCTATTACAACTGTTTGCACTGAAATATAAACAATCCTGGGAGACTATTATGAACAGCAAATTATGCCAGCACATTGGGAAATGTAGAAGGAACGAATATATATGACCTACCAAAACTGAACCATAAAGTCACAGAAAACCTGAATACATCAACAATGATCAACAGGACTGAAGAAATAAGAAAGTCAGCCAACAAAGAAACCCACAAGACTGGAATGGTTTCACTGGTGAACTCTTAATAAACTTTCAATGAAGAACTAACATCAATTCTTCTCAAACTATTACAAAACAGTAAAAAGGAAGAAATTCTTCCAAACTCATTCTACAAGGCTACTATCACTCTGATGGCAAAGCCAAAATAATATAAGGGAAAAAGGCAAGCTACCAGTCAGTCTCCCTGAGGAATACAATTGGAAAAATTCTCAAAACTAGTAAATCAAATCATGCAATATTTCAAATCCTACTTCAAAAAAAACCATTCACTGTGATTAAGTGGGATTTATGGGTGATACAAAGATGGTTCAACATTGCAAAATAAACACATTAACAAAAATCACATGATAACTTCAACAGGCGCAGAAAAAAGCACTCTAAAATCCACTATTCACTCATGATTAAAACTCTGAACAAACTCAGTACAGGATGGCTGCATACTATACATTTCCATTAAGATTTGAAGATCTTTGGTTCTATATAGTGATTCAAAGAAGAAAATAGACATGGTGGAATGGGAAGTGATAGAAATGGAATGATGATTTTAACTAGGGCTGTCAGGGAAAGCCTCTGTGAATAGCTTACATTGGCGGTGAAAGCCAAGGCGCAAGAGCACTCAGGAAAAGGCACATACAGTACAAAGACACTAAGATGAGAACATTCCCTACCAGCAGCAGAGTTCTCAGGGAAGACATCACATCTAACCACCACTCTGCACTCTACAACCATACAACCATTACAAGAGCACCTCCCACTCACACTAGCAGCGCCTGTTCAAGATATCACACCAACATGGGAATTCAACTCGGTTTGAAAAAAAAAAAGCAGCAGCCTCTTTAAGAGAAAGATCATCATGAATTTATTCACTCCAACAGAAACAATATCATTAAGCAAAATGAGTAAAGCCTTTTGGAGTAAGACAGATGATGGAAATGGCAAATTTACAAAGCTGTTTTCTGTCTCTTCCAGGTGGCCAGTCTGGACAAGCGTGAGGATTAAGGAAGCCTATTCAGCTGCGTTCCACCCCAAAGCCTGCCTCTTTGCATTTACAGTACGGGTAGTCTGAGCCACAGCCACCAGCACAGAAGCCACAGCGCTGGATTCTGGTCCACAAGGAGCTGTCCAGCAGTCATCAGGTTCAACAGTGACGCCAACTGCTCACAGACTGTAAGACCAAGTCTCCAGGACGTTAGTAACTTGCAAGACAAAGTTCTGGTTTCTTCTATCGGCCTTCAACACCCATGCCTTGACAAACATTCCATAAAAGCCCCTTGAATGCAGTCAACGGGACAGGTTTTCAACCAGCACCATGCCAGTAACAAAAGACGAACAGGTGGATGGTCAACTTCGTAAAACAAACACTGAGAATGGGGAACACAATAATGTGTTCCTTGCCAGCTCAGTAATTGAATGCTGGTTTATCAAAACTTTCAGGTTATGTTTTTACGGGCACAAAAGAAACAGCCTAAAGCAGGGAACGCCCCACACCCAGCTGAAAGTAAACAAGTTAACATTCCCAACGCCAACTGCTTTCATTCCTACCGGTTAACAGAAAGCACCAGCACACTCCAGAGAGGGAAACCCAACTGGGAAGCCTAGTGACTGGAGCAGAGGACCAGATGGTTGAGCAGATGGTCAAGCCTCTGAGGAGTGGAGGAAAGAGGCTGTGAGCGGGGAGGGCGGGTGTGCACGCCAGGCAGGTGTGTACTCCTGGCCTCGGCTGCCCCCGAACCCCCAAGGTGAACCCGTGCGGGGTGGAGCCGAGCCGCTGCCCACTGGAGCCAAGGGGGCCGTGGGACACGCTCCTCCCACACGCCGCCTCGGCTGCCCGTCCACCTGGTGTGGTGGACAGCTGGGTGAGGACCAGACACTCCCAGAGTCACCCCTCCCAACGTCCGGCGTTCGGCCCTCTCCTACACCGGGCACAGGCTCAGGCCGGCTCTTACCTTCGGGTGCCGCCGCCGGTTCCTGCCGCTTTCCACGGGACAGGAACGCCTTGGGCAGCAGCAGCGACACAGCGAGAACGAGCCCCGAGGCCAGGGCCACCCTCTGCACCGTGGAGTACGCCATGGCCGCTCACCGTCGCCGCAGGTGCAGACCTCAGCCGGAACCGGAACCGGAACCGCAGAACGCACGCGCGGCCGCTCGCGACCAGACTGCTCACGGACGGCGTCGCGCGAGGGACACGGTGCGCGAGGCGGTCCGAGACGAGCCGCTCTTCCCGCGGAGCTACCGGTCTCACGCCCCCATTTACACTAAAAACTGCTCCTCCAGCGCTCGGGTCGAGCACCGCGTCCCACGCGTTCCGCCACCCCATCCGTTTTCCTCCTTATCGCTGAGAACTCCTGGTCTTCCAGCTTCCGCTCCTGCCCCCCACAAATCTCTTCTCAGTCTGCAGCCAAAGGTGCTAATGCTAAAACCCTGGGCCAGTGTTCTCTCTCGCTTACCACCTTTCACTGGCTCCCCTTCTGTAACTTCATGATCTTCAGAACAACGCGACCTGTTCTTTGCAGCGCTCCATCCAAAGCTGGACAGTCTGCAGTTTTCCTATCACAATCTGTGTTCGAGAAGTCATCATACTGTTACCTCTGCCTGGAAAATTCCTGAATCCATCCCACCTGTTAAAAACTTTCTGAGAAGTAAGATGGGCTCCCTTCGCCCAGGGCAAAGGGAGTATCTAAACAAGAAAACCCAGGAATCAGGAGCAGCTCCTTAGAAAAGGTGAAGTCTGAGTTTTTCTAGACTGTTAACTTAGCAAGCAGACAGTGGGAGAGTAGGAAGTCGGAAGCTTCCAGGTGGTTTCGGAGCACTGTCGGTGATGCCTTTCAGCTGGGCTGCAGTTGTACAAACTAGTAAGCAGCAGCCACTTGTGAAAAGATTTGATGTTACATCCCGTGAAACACAGTCGTTTATGCATTTGTCTTTCCTCAGGCATCTCCCCCCCCAAAAAAAATATGAAAAAAAGAAGTAAGATATAACCGACAAGAGGAAGGCGAATGGTAGGACAAGTGAGAGCAGCATTGTCTAAGGCGCACAGTGAAGCTATCTGATAGGCACATGCAGGCTGCACATGTAACTGAAAGCTTTCCAGTAGCCACATTTTCTTTACAAATACAAATAAGTGTGTGATATTAATTACCATTTGTAGGCAAACCAAAATACCATTTCAAAATGTGTAGTGCCTGTCGGTCACATTTCAGTGGCTCGGTAGCCGTGTATGGCTGATTGCCTGCAGTATGGGCCAGTGCAGGTGTACAGCATAAAGAGTTAAGTGCTCACAAGGGGAAAACCTGTAAGAGGCAAATTAATTTAGAGCCTACACTTAGGATTTCAAGGAATGGGGGGCAATAAATACCTGAGAGAAGCTGTTAGTGAAGGGAGGAGGTTTATTCTGCCTCATAGCTTAGAAATTCACACTTCCACAATCAGGTGGACCCCACTGACTCAGCCAGGGGATGGCGACAGTGGAGCACGGGCAGAGGAGTTCCCAAATCACCAGGCAGCAGACAAGGCAGCTGGACCCCACTCAGGCTTAGATATCCAACCCTCAAGACCACACCCCTTGTGATCCAACGACCTGCCACCGAGCCCAGCCCCTGGATAGCACAGTTGGATTGACCTTGCAACTTCCTAGCACCATAAATCCACACCTGGGTTTAAACATGTGCATGAACTCCCGATCAAATCCCAGCACGGCTCCTTTGGGCAGAGGTGTGGAATGGGGCTGAATAAAGAACAACTGGTTGAAAAACTAGTTAAGCAACATGCACTATATCTCTTTAATTACTGCAGCCAGATGGTTTCTACTCCTGGTTTCACTCGGCCATCATGAACACTGATATTAGAGTATGCTTAGTCTTCACTATGTTCCAGACATCTTACACATCATAACTCAGTTGATTCTGCCGATTTTATTGTATACACTTTTACAGATAAAAAAGATAATGTGCTCACCCTTACACAGTGTATACCATTACAACCATGTACACTACAGAACTTGCCCTCTCTGTTTTGTTCTCAGGAGAGGATAAGACTCGTGAACAACAGGCGCAGCTTAGGGATGAGGTGACTGATGAAATGGGGCCTCCAAGAATGCAGAGAATCCTGAACGACTCCCCAGATTCTGGCCCGGAGGACTGGGTGGACACAGACTCTACAGAATAAGACTCTGATAAAGGACAGTTTAGACCTTCAGCAGGTAAATTTTTTCAGTTCCACAGAATATCTCATGGATTCAACTGGACAATTAGGAATGGGGCTCAGAAGAGATGCTTAAAATAAAAACAGGATGGGGAAATGTGGGATGTTATGGTGGGTGGCCCAGCTGACTAATCCTCTTGCTGTGTGTGCTGGCATCCCATATGGGCACCAATTTGTGACCTGCCTGCTCCACTTCCAACCCAGCTTTCTGCATATGGCCTAGGAAAGCAGAGGAGAATGGCCCAAGTCCTTGGGGCTCTGCAGCTACATGAGACATCTGGAGGAAGCTCCTGGCTTCAGATCAGCTCAGCTCCAGTGGTTTGGGAAGTCAATCAGTGCATGGAAGAATCTCTCTCTCTCTTTTCTTCCCTCTCTCCCTCCCTCTCCTATCTTTCTATAACTCTGCCTTTCAAATAAAAATGAATAAATCTTTAAAAAAACAAAGAACCTATGTTCGACTCCCACATCAGAGATAAGAAATGGCATGGAAATGAAGATAGGGATCCTAGGGCTGAAATCTTGAAAGGATGAACATTTAACTGGAAAAGTAGAAGACACAAGGACAGAGGAAGCAATGCACAACCAAAGGACTTGTCCTCCAAAGGAGCTGTGTTTTTATTTTTTAAGATTTATATTTTATTGGAAAGTCAGATATACAGAGAGGAAGAGAGACAAAGAGGAAGATCTTCTTTCCGATGGTTCACTCCCCAAGCAGCTGCAATGGCCAGAGCTATGCTGATCCGAAGCCAGGAGCCAGAAGATTCTTCTACTGGGTCTCCCATGCGGGTGCAGGGTCCCAAGGCTTGGGGCCATCCTCAACTGCTTCCCCAGGCCAGAAGCAGGGAGCTGGATGGGACGCGGAGCTGCTGGGATTAGAACCAGGACCCATATGGGACTCCAGTGCATGCAAGGCAAGGGACTTTAGTCGCTAGGTTACTGCACCGGGCCCAGGGCTGTGTTTTTAAATGAAGAAGGTGGCAGGGGCAAAGGGAAGTAGCAGACATATGGTGAAGCAGTTGAGACATCACTTCGCATGCCCACAGCCCAGAGTGCCTGGCTTTGAGTCCTGCCTCTGCTTCCAGCAAGGAAGGCAGCAGGTGACGAGTGAGATAGTTGGCTACTGTCACCAATGTGAGTTCCAGCCCCTGGATTCGGCCTCTCTTAAATCCATTTATTGCTGGGCTCCAGGAGTAAGCCAGCAAATGAGAGATCTCTATCATCCCTATGCCTCTTTCTCTGCCTTTATAAATAAATTTTAAAAGCAAAAATTAGATGTAGCAAAGGGAAACAGCTGGCCATCTATTCCATTCCCAGACTTTCTGAGCTGCAGGAACAAAAATAGCTTTTACTTGGGGGAAAAATTTCAAGGAAACTAGAATAAAAGCAACAACTTAGTTTCCTTGATAGCAAGAAGCTTAAGAAAAACTTCAAAAAAGTCAACGATGTAGGACTTGAGTGTCCTAAAGTACAGTAAGCTTGAAAAGTTGGCACAAGGTAGGAGATGGAATCAGAGTAAAGCCCGGGAGGAGCAGAAAAACTCAGGCCCGCGCATTGGCAAGATGAGCAAGTGCTGTGGCCTCCATGTGGCTAGGAAGCACTGCGGTCACTGGTCCAAGCAGCAGTGGCAAACAAGCAGTACAAGAAGGCAGACCTGAGCATGGCCCTAAAGGCCAACCCCTTAGGGGGCTGCTCCTACACTAAAGGGATCATGCTGGAGAAAGTGGGGATCGAAGCCAAGCAGCCCAGCTCAGCCATCAGGAAGTGTGTCCAGTTGCAGCTGATCAAGAACAGCAAGAAGAGATCATGGCCTCTGTGCCCAAGGATGGCTGGCTGAACGTCATCGAGGAAAATGACAAAGTTCTGGAGGCTAGAGTTAGTCAAAAAGGGAACACTGTTGGTGACATTCCTGGAGTCAGCTGTAAGTTGATCAAAGTAACAAACATGTCCCTCTTGGGCTTACACAAAGGCAAGAAAGAGAAGCCAAGATCATAGGTATTAGTGACAGAAGTATATTAATTCATTTTCATATTCCAGGGGAAAAATGGGTGGAGCAGTATGGAGATGAGTGGCCCTATGAAAATGGATAGTCTGAGGGACTTGGGCTATAGCAGATGGCCAAGGTCAAGATGAATGGCGCAGGGATCCTGACCATTTTTGTCCTGGAGAAGCCTAGAGAATGGTGGAAACACAAAGGTATAGTCCAGAGTATTTACCTGGGACCATATTCATTATTGTAGCCAGGTAGTGTGGGCCCAGAAGAGACAGGAGCTTCCTCAGGACGGAATTGTTGGCTAGCTCACAGAGCTGCAGTAGCTTAGAGTGGAACCTGTTATGGCTGCCCTCTCTACTGGCTGGTCAGACTGTGGAGCTAGGGGAGTCCTAACCTTTAAGACTTCTGGGCTGGTTTTCCCAATAAAATCTCATATGGAGAACTGATATTGGAAATCTGAAGGTTATAGGCTAAAGAAGAAGCAAATAGAGAGGGACCATTAACAGGGAGCTGGATCAGAAATGTGGATGCCACTGTTGTAGGCAGCCCTTGCTCTGCCACAGCACCAGGCCCCATAAGGCTGACTTCTCTTATAATGGAAGAGATGAGCATATTTACACATTTTATAGGAGAAACATCAGAATCAAGGGAAATGGACCAGTGTTGGAGTTCAGCCCAGAATCTGAGACTAGATTGGAGAATCAGTAGTGCAGATGAGCCTAGAGGAAAGTAGCCAGAGTGAAGTCAGGCACACCTAAAAGTGGTAGGAACCGTAAACCAAGAGTTCATTTCTCATAGCCTCTGTCATCCTCATAAAGAATTGTGTAGGCTATTCTCTAAGAAGAACAAGGTAGGAAAAAAACTCTTGAGCGTGTTGGAAGTTTAGAAGTGTGATATTCAGAAATCTCTTCAGTGGGGCAATGGGGCTATCTTTGGATCTTAAAAACATCTTGGAAATAACATCCTTTCCTAGGAGACCAACAGCACATTTGGGAAAGGACAGGTTATCCCCAAAGCATCTCTTAAGACTAGAAGTCTCCAAGGGCCATATGCAAAAAGACACATTAAAAGTGAGACTATCATGTATACCACTGGAATCTGAGTACAACAGGTCACCTTTCATAATGTGGGTGGGTGTCATCTCATCAATTGAAGATCTCAATAGAATGAAAGATTGATATTCCCCTGAGCAAGAGGGAATTCTGCAGCTGACTCAATTCTGCCATGAGCAGCAGCATTGGCTTTTCCTGGGTCTTCAATCTAACCTCTTACTCTGTAGAATTTGGATTTGCAAGCATCCAAAATCACATGATCTAATTCCCCAAAATCTCTCTCTTTATACACACACACACACACACACCTTGTTAGTTCTCTTTCTCTGGCGAAACCTAATACAGTGATTTTGCCTATTTCCAAAAATTTAATTTTTGCTATGATCGAGGTTTTTCCATCTCAGAGAAAATTAGAAGGATGTACCTTGGGCTCTGAAAACAATTTTTAAATGTGCCCATGAGGAATGGCAGTAACTCCATCATGGAGAGTCACATGGGAAGGAAATTGGGGGTAGTTAGCAGGGAAATGAGGCCAAGGTTCCCAAAGAGCAAGTGGAAGGAAGCAGGGCTGTAACACCGAAGTGCCGAATGGAGAGGAGAGAGGAGGAAAGCGGGAGGTGCGCCCTGGGCTTCAGTAGGTCGATAGAGCTTCTGGCAGAAGTTAGGGAAATGTGATGAACACCGACAGCCATGGACATCCAATATCCTTTGAGTGTTCTTTCTCTATTCTAGGTTATCTATGTTGGGAATCTCACCTTCTCAATACAGAATCGAATGCTAGTTCCTGTCCTCTCTTGCCACTAGGGTGCATATACATAACCAGACATAAGCTGGGTAGGTTTGGGAGTTCTGTCTGGTCTGGCAGATGCTCATGAAAAGACCTGGGCAGCGGCACAGGTGGGATGTGCCTGCAGATTTTGGTGACCGTAACATGGCTCCCTGTCAGGCAAAGCCCGGGTCATGCACCTCTGAGCTGAGCAGCAGTGGCACTCCCTTAGGAGGCCAGTTCTGTGGTGTGCTTCTGGGACCTGTGCCAGGCGTTGGGACCCCAGTTTCTCATCTGTGAAATGGAGAGTGTGCTGTCTCCCTCCTTCTGAGCCAGGAAATGTGATGGTGCCTGGAAGGCAATGGTGTGTGCAACAGAAAAAGCAGCAGGTGCCTTGGCTCAAGGGCAGGTCTGAGGAAGGCAATTTGGACTCAGAAAACAGAAGACAACTTTATAAGGAAACATTCTGGTTTGAAGGAAGCCTGCAGAAGACCCATGTCCATGCTCCCTGGGCTATAAGCATTGCGGCTCTGTGGGCATGAGGACAGAGGCCTCCTCCTGGTCAGCATAAGCCTGTCCTCACTGGTCCCTATCCCTGAGCAACACAGAGGGGCAAGAAGTCACAGTTGGGACACCGAGGGCCTTTCTGCTTTGAATAAGGAGAAACGTCTTTGGCACCAATTAATTGAGTAAACTGATAGAAATTCCCTGCTTAAGTCATATTTTGCATATCCATAATCTCTGTACTACATTTTCTGTATACTTTACCCCTGGGTAAAAATTGGTAAGCATTTAAATGCTTCCTCACATAATCTTGCTAAAGCATACTTTTGCCTATAAATATTCATGCCACTGCCAAAACATTTACAAGCTTTCCCCAAAGGTGAAATGTCTGTAACGTACTTTGTCTTCTGGGTATAAATATTATCCAATACATTTTGGTTAATAGGAATACACTAATTATTCCTGTAACCCTTTTAAAAAGGGTCATCTTCATGATGTGAATTTTTAAAAAATGTAATTACAGTAATTGGATACTTAATCTAATTAAAATTTGCTTTATCTTTAATGGGAATTTCTCTAAAGACGAAGAATGACAATTGGCTTTTTGATAGTGACTTTTTTTTTCTGCAGAGGGATCAAATTCAGGAAAACTGAAGAATCAGGCACGTTTGGGTCTACCAGTTCCCTGGGTCCTGGGCAGAGTAATGGCAGTCATTCTCCCTCTTATGATTCAGTTTTAAAGGGGAATTTTAGTTACTCAGAAGGGTGGGAGAAAGGCTGAGGGGCACCTCTTCTATTCCAACAGATAAAACTTCCTCTCTCACTAGAAAGCAGCCACCCACTCCTCTGGACCTGTGACTGGGTACTGACATGGGCATGATGGAACAGGGTCACTGGCTGGGCTCACTACAACAGGAATTGGAGAAGCAACTCTATGCTGCTTTGGGGAACATGGTACTGGCAGGAGCTGTCCTGGGAGTTACAGGTGCCTCATCTACATCCTGTTGGCTCACCCTTGAGGTCACCTGCATCCAATTCCTGTACGTAAGTGGGGATCCTGTATCTCTCTGCCCAAGGCCATTACTGTACCTGCAGAGTAAACTAGACCTATTGGACAACTACCACTCAAACAATTCTCAAGATGGTTGAGCAGAGTTGACACAAAGATACCCTTGCTTCCTTGCTCTTCAGAGGGACAATTCTCAGAGGTGCCCCAGATATCTAAGGCATCCAGGCAGGATTGAATGCTGACTGGCTACAGGTGTAACCAACTCACTGATAAAGCTCTGGAAACTTCCTCTCCTTTGTCTCACCTGTTCATTTCCTCATTGTGCCTTTTGAGATCACCTTCCGAATAACATAAGGAACCCAGATACTGCTTTGGAAGCTGCTTTGTTTGCAGGAGGGTGGATGAGCCCAAATTAAGAGAGATGCAAAGTTGGGGTTTCTGGACAACTGTCCTCCCCATCATACAGAGTAGACCTGTCTAGAGTCAGGTCTGTACTTAGCAGAAATGAAGAGGATGGAGAGCGAGGAGTGCTGGGTCAACCACAAATACTCTCCTTGTCCTGCTCATCTGAACAAGCTACACCAAATCTTTCCCAGTCAATATATTTGTAGATCAAAGCTCCCAAACTGACTAGAATTAAGATCACTGGTACACAATACAGCATCTGAAAATCACTAATGGACACACAAAGTGGGAACAAGTCAGCATTAAATAATTAACCCACATTCTGATGTTTGGCTTCAACGGTGACCCTAAAGTGTTAGCTTCGTGTTTTTTACGTGCTATTTTGTAGAAAAGTGGGTGCTGCAGGGCCTCTTTAAATACCTGTCCTTTATTTTCAAATATTTTTTAAAGATATTAAGAATAAAATGCATGCTTAAATGAAGTATATATTAAGTTTGAGTACAATGGAAATTACTCATTGTCAATCACCCTTTTTAAAAAATAGAGCTTGAGAATAAAGACTCTTCTTCCATTTCCATGATTATATTTGGATTTATCAATGTGTGCATAAAAATACAAGTTTGGGGTTCTTTATTTCGTAACCCTTTGTGATAAGAAATTAAACCAGTTAAGGTAATTTTGGTGACTTTTAAACTGGAAGAAAAAAGTTTTGTATTGTTCTTTTTCCAAGATTCTATAACAGGTTAATTTGAAGGTTATCTTGAGGTTACAAGTAGAATATTAAATACATTGCTATTTCCACTACATTTCTCTATATATCAGGATTTTCTCAATATTATGGGAACAAAGACCAGAGATAAGCTGGATCTCAAAATACCATAAACTCCCCTTTAATGGTCTTGCTTTCTGAATTTTTTTTTACAATGACTATTGTTTTGAATTTATTATACTTCAGGTGGCCTTGTGTTAATGTTTTTTCTTCTTATAAAGCTGAAGTAGCTGTGTGAATGAACAAGCTAGTGTCACCACAAGAGAGCAGTCTAATGTCCTCATAATGTATGTTTCTGTATCCTCCCCCTATGCCATGTTCTGGGTTATTATAGCTTTAAATTTACACTAACATTTTGAGTTTGGAAAGCTAAATGTATCCTATGATATGGGATGGGAAGGCAACTGAAGTTTTAAGCTTACAAGCTAATTTGTCTATGGCTTCCTATGCTTATATAGGCTCTTAGAACCATGCCACACACAAAATAACATAGCAACTCAAACACTGCACAGTCCTTTGCTTTTTATTTTTTGTATTTGTGCATGCCCCTTCACCTGATCTTGGCAACCATGGATTTATTTTCATTTTTGCTTTTTCCAGAATGTCTTATAAACGTAATAACTTGATAGGCAAGTGTTGATGTTGGGTTCTCCAACTTAGTAAGATGCATTTGAGATTGAGGTGATATGTAGATAACTCTTTGCTTTTTAAAGATTTGTTGGGCCCGGCGCAGTGGCGCAGTGGTTAAGGTCCTCGCCTTGCACGCCCAGAATCCCAAATGGGCGCCAGTTCTAATTCCGGCAGCCCCGCTTCCCTTCCAGCTCCCTGCCTGTGGCCCGGGAAAGCAGTCGAGGAGGACCCTGCACCCGCGCGGGAGACCTAGAAGAGGCTCCTGGCTTCGGATCGGCATAGTATCGGCCGTTGCGCTCACTTGGGGAGTGAATCATCGGACGGAAGATCTTCCTCTCTGTCTCTCCTCTCTGTATATCCTCCTTTCCAATAAAAAAATAATAAAAATAAATCTTTAAAAAAAAAGATTTGTTTATTTTTATTAGGAAGTCAGATATACAGAGATAAGGAGAAAGATCTGTCCACTGGTTCACTCCCCAAGTAGCCACAACAGCTATTTCTGAGCCAGACGCCAGGAGCTCCTTCCAAGTCTCCCACGCGGGTGCAGGACCGCCAAGCCTTTAGGCTGTCCTCAACTGCCTTCCAGGCCACAAGCAGGAACTGGATGGGAAGTGGAGCAACTAGGACACAAACTGGCTCCCATATGGGGTCCGAGCTGCACAAGGCAAGAGCATTAGTCACTAGGCTACCTCACCACGCCTTTTGCTTTTCAATGCTGGATAGTAATCTACTGGGAGAATACAGCATGATTTACTCACTTTCTGAAGGATATTTGGGCTATCCCAGGTTTGAGCAATCACTAAAATCACTATAAACTATATAGCAATACTATAATCACTAATATTGCTGTATGAACATTAAGTGTTTTTCTCACAAAGAATAAGATTGTAGGAACATAAAGTAAATGCATGTTTCTCTTTTTAAGGAACAGCTGGTGTTTTTCAGAGACTTTATATTTCTTTTTTACAGATTTGTTTGTTTTTTATTAAAAAGGCAAATTTGCAGAGAGAAGACAAAGATCTTTCACTTGCTGGGTCACTCCCCAAGTGGCCACAACAGCCAGAACTGAGCCAATCTGAAGCCAGGAGCCAGGAGCCTCCTCCAGGTCTCCCATGCAGGTGCAGGGTCCCAAGGCTATGGGCCATCCTCTACTGCTTTCCCAAGCCACAAGCAGGGAGTTGGATGGGAAATGGAGCAGCCAGGACATGAATCGTCACCTATGCGGGATCAGGCAGTTGCAAGGTAAGGATTTAGTCACTAGGCTACTGCACTGGGCCCATAGCTTTATATTTCTATCAGGAATATATTAGAGTCCAAGTTGTTCCACAACCAAACATTGGTATTTGGCGAGGTCAGTTTTTGTTGTCTTAAGATTCTGCCATTCTAATGCATATATACAGCATATAACTTTTTGTCTAATGACTAATAATACTGAATATTTTTTTAAAGGTTTATTTGCAAAGCCATATATACAGAGAGGAGGAGAGACAGAGAGGAAGATCTGTCTGATGATTCACTCCCCAAGTAACTGCAACGGCCAGAGCTGAGCCGATCTGAAGCCAGGAGCCAGTAACTTCGTCCAGGTCTCCTACACAAATGCAGGCTCCCAAGGCCTTGGGCCGTCCTCTTTTCCAGGCCACAAGCAGGGAGCTGGATGGGAAGCAGGGCTACTGGGATTAGAACCGGCACCCATGTGGGATCCTGGTGCGTTCAAGGCGAGGACTAGGTAGCCGCTAAGCCACCATGCCGGGCCTTGAACATCTTTTTATATGACTATCAGCACACCTTTGATAAAGTGTCTATTTAAACCCTTTGCAATGAATAAAATGTATTATTTTCTTAATGTTAAGAGCTCTTTATACATTCCAGATGCAAATCATTTGTCTATGATTGGCTAATACTTTTTCACAATCTGTTGCTGATCCTTTACAGAACAGAGGTTTCTTTCTTTTGTGGAACCAAACTTTAAGCCAAGGTTACATTTTTTTCCCCTACAGTTTCTCTTTTGAATTTTATATTATTACATTCTATGCTTACATCTATTATCAATTTTAAGTTAGTTTTTTTATCTTTTCAAAACAATTGGTGGCTTTGACTTTATAAGATGATAATGTTTTTGTTAAGCTAATACACGCTGATTAAGAGGAATAACACATACCAATATAACACAAGGACCAAGGCTGAGCCTCACGCTTACACTCTGCCTCCTAGCAACAACTAGCGCCAACTTTCGGTGGATTTCAGTTCAGAAACCTCTATATAAGTATGTAGACAGAACAAGAAAAACTCAACTAAGCATGGAAAACGCGAGGATTCTGGCTGCATTTTCATTCACTTTGTTCCTACTTGTTTCTGCTAATGTGAAGTCAGTCTCCATTATATCCATTTTTTTTTGCTTCTATCTTATTTGGTTGAATTTTGTCAGATTACATATTTCATTTGTTTTAAGCTCATTTTTATACTTCTGTGTCTATTCTTACATTTTTATTCCAAAAGAGATCATGTGATCTGTAATTTCATGAAGGCAATGGAAAATGATTGGAATCGATCCTTGATTTACCTGGCTAATTCTTGTTGCACTGGTAATCATACCAAACACATTTTTCCTTTTCCTATTCTAATGAGAAAAGTCTAATTGCTGCGCTTATGATTAAAGTAACAGTCCAAACAAATCATACTTGTGAGTCCCACAAACCAGCCGCGAGAGTCAGCAGAACTTGTAATCTCATCCTCTAGTCAGCATGTTAGAGGTTTCAGTTCATCGTAACAGGATGTAAAGGCGTGAGTATGAAAGACTAAAGGCACGGTGAGCACAGGACTGCAGGCTGAGGGCCTCCTGTTGATGAAACAATGGAAATCTCTGAACACACTGCTGCTTCTCTCTCAGGTCTCAGCCAAGTATCATTTTGTAACAACAACTACCTAGGTTGTGCAGAAAATCCTGCTATTCCCTCCCTCCTCCAGTAAGGCCAAGGCACCTAGCAAGCTTCTAAAGGAATTCTGTTGCTGCCTAAGATCCCATGTTATCAAACAAGCAACCAACTCCAGCACCTGACTACTCCCGGATGGCAGTTAGACAGTCCTGCCTGCCTTTTGTTCTGTAAATACCTCCAACCGCTCTGGGTAAGCTGGATGGGCTGGATGGTCGTTCTCCAGATCCCCAATCTGCTATTATCCTCATCTATCAGAAGATTAAACTCTTTCTTTCACCATCAGACTCTGTTCTTGTTTCTCGGATTCAGCACCATTGATAAGGACTGGATCTCCAGCAGCAAAATGTGTTCTTCCTCTTTTCCTTTATTCAGGTTCCTTTTCTGATGTTCTCCATGACCCCCACAGCTTTACTCAAGTCTGTGACTTTCAAGTGATTAACGTTCATCTTTATATGGGTGGTCATTTTCTAGAATACAGTGTAGGGAGAAAAGAATAAAGAGAAAGGCTAAGCTAGTTCACAACTTCAATTTAAGCCAGCGCAGAGAAAAATCTGTTTTCATCTGCCCAGGGTATACATCTGGAAGAGCTCAATAAAGCTCCCAGCAGGAATCTTAAAGTCGCAGGGTCTCTAGATCCTGTCTTGATTCCCATTGATACTCCTCCTGCGTACCATGTCTCCGCTGGCTAGGGGACTTGGTGCTGCCTTTGTCTTTCCAGCCAGCTCATCTGCCTCGTTCTTTCCTTGTCAAACCTGTGTATGCTCTGAGTTGAAATTGCTCTTATACCTTGGCTGGACAATAGAACCATGTGGTAGGTTTTTTTGTTTCGTTTCGTTTTTGTTTCAATGCTGCAACCTGTACCTCACTTCCTGCAATTCTGGATTCATATGCCATGTATACTGGGATTTGAATATTGATATTAATAGATCCCACTAAGGTATCTAACAGGTGACCATGTTTGAGTCCACTGCCAATCAAAAGTTTTGGGATGGACATTTAAGAGATTGATAACTGCTAGCATTATCAGAAAATGGTGACCAGATAGAAGTTAGGGTGTGTGTCGACTTTCAGAGTCCTTTCTTCGTTGCTCCAGATTTTTCATAGCCTTTGGCGGGCATGCTTTATAGCTGATGGACTGCTGTGGTACCTGTTTGTTTTAATGAAGATAGTGTCTCTCTTCTGTATTTTCCATTTTTCTTATTTGTGGTATACTCCGAACAAGAGAAGTAAATTTTCTAATATTTCTAACTAAATTATTTTAACTTTACACAAACCTAGTACTTTAAACTTGAAAATAAATGTACTTATATTAGTGTACTACTTACATGACTACAATCTGCATATATGTTGGTTCTTACATATATGTTAGATTTCACTTGAAAAGCTAAAGTGATCTGCTAAGAAAAACTTTAAAAAGAAATGGCTAGGGCCCGGTGCGGTGGCGCAAGTGGTTAAGGTCCTCGCCTTGAACATGCCAGGATCCCATATGGGTGCCAGTTCTAATCCCGACAGCCCTACTTCCCATCCAGCTCCCTGCCTGTGGCTTGGGAAAGCAGTCGAGGACGGCCCAAAGCTTTGGGACCCTGCACCCGTGCGGGAGACCCGGAGGAGGCTCCTGGCTTCAGATCGGCATAGCATGGGCCGTTGCACTCACTTGGAGAGTGAATCATCAGACGGAAGATCTTCCTCTCTGTCTCTCCTCTCTGTATATCCGCCTTTCCAATAAAAAAATAATAAAAATAAATCTTTAAAAAAAAAAAAAGAAAGAAATGGCTAGATTACCTCCAAGGTAGAGTCAAGGGCTACCCAGCACCTGCAGGAAGCTGTTAGTTTGGTGAAAGGCAGTCACCTCTGCTTTCTGAAGTCTGGATACATCCTAGCCAAGAGATACTTATCCACGGCCACCCCTTCAGCCACAGCCTTTCTTGAATGGTCAACCAAGTCTTTTTTTTTTCTTTAAGATTTATTTTATTTTTGTTGTAAAGTCAGATATACAGATAAGAGAAGAAATAGAACGATGTTCTGTCCAATAATTCACTCCCTAAGCAGCTGCAACAGCTGGAATTGCACCGATTCAAAACCAGGAGCCCAAAGCCTCTTCCAGGTCTACCACATGGGTGCAAGGGCCCAAGGCGTTGGGCCATCCTCCACTGCTTTCCCAGGCCACAAGCAGGGAGCAAGATGGGAAGCGGGGCTGCCAGGGTCAGAACTGGCGCCCATATGGGATCCCGGGCTCATGCAAGGCGAGGACTTTAACCACTAGGCTATCACACCAGGCCCTCAACCAAGTCTTCATGTGAACACCACAAAGATATTTAACACTCAGTTTCATAAATTCCCCTATGTGCAAGGAAAAGCCAAGCACAGTGTCCCCTGGAAGCAGATCGGGAAGAGGGGGTTCCGCCCCTTGCGAACATCTGCCTCACTAAGCAAATGGTTGTTTTCTTTCTTGACTCCTCTCATCTTCCCTTCCTTTTGCTCTCTTTCTGTTTGGGTCAGATTTTCATTAACTTAACATAAATACTGGAAACAAGCAACTTGGGAGAGGAAAAGATATAGAGTGGCTCAGTTTGGAGGTTCACTGTTCAAGATGATCATTTCCACCGAAGCAAGCATGTGGTGAGCTGAGAAGATGGTGGAGGAAGGATTTCATGGCGTGCCAGGACACAACGAAGCACAATCCTCACCCACCCTACATCTCTTCTCTCCTAATATCATTGTCATCCACCCAGCAACCTAGGCCAGTAGGCCCCACTTTCAGAAAGCATGACTGGACCAGGCCTCCACCCTCACGCATCAGCCTTCATCCATGCACAGTTTAAAGACTCAGGTTTAGACATGTGAAAGAGGTGGGCGAGCCAAATTCTATTCAGACCACACCACAGTACCTCCATGGGCCTGGGGGTAGCACTCTCTATGCCAGTCAGATGCAATACTTGGATAAATATCTCAGCATCTTTTCTGCCCTGAATTATGATGGCTTTTGTCCAAGAAGAGATTTTTGCCTGGTCTGCAGCCTAATTTATTAATTTTCACTCTTAGAGGTTCGGATTTTATTAAAAACAAAAATGAAAGTTTAGGGAGGCTCTATCTACCTTAAAATTTTGAAAAACATCCATCAATATCTTGTTCTGTGATGTTTTTGTTCTCTAATTTTATAACATTTTTTGATCCATTTGGAATTTATCTTGCTAAGTGAATGAGAAGGAATGCTGTGCCTTTTCCCACCCATTCCTTCCAAAGAAAAAGACCAGCTGATGAATTAGTTCCACTTATGGAATGGCCACTTCTGTAACTATTGATTCAAAATACTTCTCATAAACTCACAGACACTTCAATTTTTTAGAATTTCCATTTTGTGCCAATGATCAGTCTATGTGTCAGTTGTGAATTGTTTTATTTACTACAGTTTTTTTTTTATTACCCACATAACTAATTCATTATCATTTCTCTTTTCTAGAATGTTCTTGCCTATTCATACTAACATTTTCCAAATTAACTTTGGAATCCCTTTCTGAGCTGACTGGTAGGAAGGATATGATTGATATCACGATTATATATGCATCAATTTACTTATAATTACCATTTGTATGAAGCTGTTTGTTTATAATCAAATGTCAATTGTATCTTCAATTATTCTGCTCTTTTAGTTCCTCAGGTGAGATGTTTATAGGTTTTGAGTATTTTTCTCAAATGTATTTCTGGTTATCCCTTTTGCTGTTGCTATTGTGAATATGAATATTTTTGCTGCATTATTTTTTAACCTGTTATTTTCCTATAAAAATCATTTATCAATTTTTCTAATTACCACTTGTGGTTTCTACTGACTTGTGACTTCTACTGACTTGTTTCTACTTCACTTGTGGTTTCTTAATCTTCACATTGTGACAGTTAGATGAGCAATAGGTAGTTAGGGTCAGGTCCTTGTTTAGAGTAAGAGAAGAGGAATCTTTTTAAAAGTGTACAAGATTCTTGCTTCTGTCCAGAGACTTCCCCTAAAAAGGCAGCATACCAACCCACTCCTGAGTTTCTAGTTTTATCATGAGAACAGCAACGGGGTCGTGATCCCACCCCCTCTAAGCTTTTAGTTTAATTCATAATTAGAATAGGAAGACGTTATCAATCTTAATTATTTGAAAGGCAGAGTTAAAGAAGAGAGGTCTTCCATACGCTGATTCACTCCCCAAATGCCTACAAGGCCTGAGGTTGGTCAGGCCTCAACCAGGAGCCAGGCACTTCTTATATGAGTGCAGGAGCCCAGCTATTCCAGCCATCCTCCTCTGCTTTCCCAGGAACATTAGCAGAGATGTGGATTGAAATGGAATTGCCGGGATTTAAATTAGTGCCCATATGGATGCTAACACTATAAGCCGCAGCTTAACCCATAGCACCAACCCCCAAAATCACATCCTTCTGATAGCTTTCTTTGCTTTATCAAGGGCAGGTAAGACAGAATTATAATTCTGGTCTTCTGAAGCGTTCTGTCCCCTATCTTCTTTGAGTTGTTGTTTCTGCTTAACCAAACTGTGCTTAAGACACCACTTCCACAATTTTCTCAGGTCTTTCCCTCTTGGATCCCCCTCCTGATTCCTATGACACAAAGTTTCTGTCTTCAATAAATCTCATTTTGCCCACCAATTTGTTTGCATGGAAATCCCTTTTTTCTGTTAGACAAGAACTGAGGTAGCTACCATCCTTTATGCCGATTTCTTCGTAACGATATAATTTACAAATAATTATTTCTAATTTCTTATCTTGTATTTACTGCTCTTAGCCCTTTATAATAGTAACTACATAATGGTGTTAAGTAACAGTAAGTATATCTTGAATTTTTAAAATTGATATTGGTTAAAAAAAATTCCAAAGAATCAACATTAAGCATGATACTTTGATAACTTTTGTCTTTGTGTGTTAATATGATAAATTATGAGGATTAACATTTTGTCTTTTTTTTCTTTTTAAAAATTATCATTATTTTTAAAAGTAGATTCACAGAGAGAAGAAGAGACAGAAAAATTTTCCATCTGCTGGTTGACTTTCCAAATGGTTGGAACAGCCAGAGCTGAGATGATCCAAAGCCAGGAGCCAGAAGCTTCTTCTGGGTCTGCCACACAGGTGCAGGGTCCCAAGGCTTTGGGCTGTCCCCTATTGCTTTCCCAGCCAATAAGCAGGGAGCTGAATGGGAAGTGGGACCCATACAAATTGGCACCCATACGGGATCCCGTTGCTTGCAGAGGGAGTCATTGCACCAATGCTGGATTAGCATCTTTTCTAATTTCAAATCATCCTTACATTTCTTGTATGAATTTTTCTTTTTTTGTATGAATTTTGATAATTATGTACTATACAAAAAAATGTGCTGCTAAATCTATTTAACATTTTTTTTTACTTTGCTATTCTAAAATGAGATTAATATGCAGCTTTTGTGCCTCATCAAGTTTTGCTATCAATGACTTACTTGCATATTACAAATCCTTGAGATTCCCTTTTATGCACTGGAACAGTTTAACTACAGAGTTCATTGTTCCTCTGAAGTATGACTGTGTGTGTGGAGCCGGCCTTGAGCTACACTCGGTTAGTTGCTTCTTGTGATACTGGCTTACCATGTAAGAGTGCCAACTGGAGTCCCAACTGCTCTAGTTCCCTTCCAGTCTCCTGCTCACGATTCTGGGATGGCAGCAGCAGACAACCAAAATGTGGTAGACCAGGACACAGTTCCTGTCTCCTGACTTCGAGCTGATCCAGACCTGACTATCGTGCCTATCTGTGGAACAAATAAACAAATGGAAGATCTCTGTTCCCCCTCCCCAACCCCAATGCTCTTTCAAATAAAATAAATCAGAAAAATATCTTTGCAAGCACATGCAAATATTTAAGGGAATCATTTGACAGCTTTCTCCTATCTTCCAGGATTACTAACATGTGCTTAGGCAGTTTTTGAAATATTTTCCTAAATAGTTTCACATTCAAAAATACATTAGCATAGAATTGTAAGTTTAAAATATTTACTTTCCCATATATTTGTGATTATTTTCTTGTTTTGTGTATTTATGCCTTAGAGCAGATCAACTGGCAATTTATTTTCCCTTAGCCTTTGATTCAGTTGAGCAGTCAACTAACTATTCTTAATTCATTTCTATGATTAACTATTACTGCTTTTCTTAAGATCCCGGAAGTTTTTTCTTGCTTCCTTAACTGGAGACATAAGTCAATCATTTTACTTGTTCCTTGTCTATGTGCAGCTGGCACTCGGCTCACTAAGCGCCCTTTTCCAACATTTCACAAGCATCCCTTGTGGTTTGGCTTCAGTCATGCAATGGTTCTAGCCAATGCGCTATCGAGCAGAGCTGATGTATGTTTTGTCTGGACTGAGCTAGTAAGTCTTCTCCCTCCTCCTTCTTCCCTATTAATCACAGTCTTTCAGGTTATGTGTTCTAGATGGCACTGCTACATGGAAGTAGTCTTCCTCCCTACTAACTGAAACAGGCACAAACCATGAACAAAAGCAACCCTTATTATGCTAAGCCACTGTGATTCTGGAGTTTGCACGTGGTGCCAGCTCTTAGTTACTTACCTTGTCTAACAATGTGTTTAAGGCTATGACTTTTCCTCTGGATATAGCTTTAGACAAGGTTTTAATATGCAATTAAAATAGTGTTTTGGGTTCTCTTTCCTTCCTTGCTGCTAAATGTTCCCCTTTGTTCATGCTCACAGCTGCAGCATATCTGCTCAGCCCAGCTCCTAAAATCTGGCCACAACTCCAGGTCCTCCCACGCCACCCAATGAAATCAGTCTGTAGAGACAAACTGAGGCTGCCTGCAAGATTCCACCTGCACTTGCTGTGTTTGTTTCTGACTCTCCTCAGCTCAAGTGCCACACTGCAACCACAAATCTGCCTGTCCTCTAGCTGCACTTGCATTCTGTTTTCTTCGGTCCTGGCTGGAGGTTTTCCTACAGGTTTCAACCCAGCCCTGCCTGGCCAACTCAGGAAGGGGATATAGGAAACAACCTTCTCTCAGGCTTCTCTGCTGATGAAGGCCAGCTGCACATGCTGTACTGAGTGGGTGGGCGTGGCGATGGTTCTAGATCTCAGCCCTCAACCTGGCACAAGAAGAGCCCTTCTACAGCCCACCAGGGAGCCAAAGGGAGGATGGAGACATAGTGTTGCTGCTGCCACAGTTGTTCTCACAGCTTCGAAACAATGTGTATTCTTGGGCCTTTTCCTTAAGAGGGAGTGTGGGAATACCTATGATTTACAATGAAAACAATATACACTGACAGGCTGTGAATGAATAAAAGATGAGTAAATAAAAACACAGGAATGCGTAAGCCTCCTACCTTGGCCCGGCTGCTCTGAGCAGCCGAGGAAGTGGCCAAAGCATTGCAGTAGGGCAGGGCAGCTCGTGCTGCTACCTCAGCTCCTCCTCGCCAGCAGACAGGGCAGCCTTCCTGCCCACCCGCTCACCCTGCAGGCCCTGTCTTCAGGACATCTGATGTTAGAAGCTGGCCTCTTTACATCGGGGGCGTTCTGGGGCACAGAAAAGTACAGGTCACATACCAGCACTGTACCCAAAGATGATCAGCATCCCCCACCTCTCCTTGCCCTCCAGGCTTTGGTTTCTCCATCCACAGGTGAAAGGATCAGATCCCAAGTCCTTTATAAATGTGTTCCTAGTGCATCCTAGCAGGAGGATCATCGTGACATACACTGCTTCTGTGCCTCAGTTTTCTCATCCGTAAAGTGGAAGTTCCAATGCAAGGTCTTGGAGGGCCCTCTCCCTTCTGATGTTCCTGTCTGAGTCACTCCAGTTTGCCAGCAGGGATCATCGCTTCTCCCTCCCCACAAACTTCAGTGAAACTCTGCATGGGGCCTGGTTCTCTACACACACAGCTCTTAGGTAGACTGGAGGCAACATAGTTACACATGACCTCCCCTCCCCAAACCATGCACAATACACATTATTATCTGTCCCAAAGCCTTATGCTTCAGCCCTCAGCAATGGGCCCTTGCCATGCGCCTATGTCTTTGCTTGGGCACCAAATCTGCTCTCCAGGAGCAAACACTTAAGATGGGAGTAGGAAAGGGACTAGAACCTAAAGGGGTGTCAGAGAAGGGGAGGCTTGTCATGGGAGGCCATGACAAGCAGGCAGGCAGGGAACAAGTGAAGCTGGAGCCTCTTCTGATGGGACTAGAAGGAAAGGGGTCTTCCCAGGGACACAACTTCTGGGTTTAGCCCAACCTCAGCACAGTCTCCAGCTGGCTCCTCTGTCCTCCCAGCAGATGGCAGTGTGCGTATGGGAACCAAGGTGACAGCTGCTTGGATCACTAGCAGAGGATTCTGCAGGCTGAAGAGCAGGAGGGGAAGCACTGTCATTGTCAAACAGGGGGATGACCCTGTAGCCCGCTGGAAAATCACCTGTTGCCCTGTGAACTCGTCCAGAGATGCTAAGGCCGGGAGCAGCAAGTCCCCTGTCCCTTGGCATCCTGCCCCACCCAGTGCATACCTGTGGGGCTTGCTGTGTTTGTTGGGGGAATGATAGTGGTCAGAATTGGCCACAGGTCCTTGGAACCCTTTTCCCCCAGACACACTGGCACAATGGGGAAGCCTGCTCATGAGTGGCCAGCTCTGGGATCACAGTGTTGTCCCTAAATCTCAGGGTGAACTGCTTCTGGGTACTTCTCTCACATCCCTTCCATGTCCTAGGTTCTGCAGCAAGGATGGGTCTGGTGAGCCCTGCGCCTCGACCCCTAGTCCCTACCATTCAGCTTCATGGTCCCTCCTTTTTCCCAAGGTACACCTCCCACCGTCTGCCACATTGTCCTGAAACACGGGGCCCCAAGCAGCAGCCAGCCCGAGACTTGCTGTTCCTAAGACATGAACAGTGAGCTGCCATAGATGCAATGCAGCCTCCTCCTGCTCTGGGGTTCAGGAGTCTGAGATATACAGAATTCCCCATGCTGTGCTAACACTGAGAGAAGCCCCAGGTAGGACCCCAGACAGCACAGCCAGCCTAGGCCAACCTGCCTGCCTCAGCCCAGCACCCAGGCGTTGCTCCTCTGGCTTCCTGCAGGCCCCTTCCCTTGCAGCAACACCACCAAAACAGCCTGGACTGCGCAGGCAGGCAGGATTCTAGCCTCATCTCTGCCAGTGAGTGTCTGCAGTGGAACAAATGACTTCTCTCTGTTCTAAACCAAGGATTTCAGGAACACCTGTCCCATGAGGTGCTGGCAGTACTGGATAAGCCCCAAAGGTAGAAGCTGCTGTGTTCGTGGTGAACACTGCCAGGCAACTTCTGTCACAAGGAAGAATGAGGAACAGTGGGATAGTAAATGTGTCAGTGGAGGTCATGCACTTGGGCCATCCTCCTCTGCTTTTCCCACATGTATCAGCAGGGAGCTGGATCGAAGTGGAGCAGCTGGGACTCAAACCAGCACCAACTGGGCACTGGCATCACAGTGGAAACTTGACCTGCTCTGTCGCAACACTATCCTTCTCGATTCTTTTTTTTTTTTTTTACCTTGCCCTGAAACTCAGTGATAGTCTCCATATTTTATAATCCAGGTTACCAAAGTGCAAAAATATGATTTGCCTTCTCCTGGTTGGATACCAAATTCTCACTCAATTAACAGTTGATGGGGCCCGGCGCGGTGGCGCAAGTGGTTAAAGGTCCTCGCCTTGCACGCCCGGGATCCCATATGGGCGCCGGTTCTAATCCCGACAGCCCCGCTTCCCTTCCAGCTCCCTGCCTGTGGCCTGGGAAAGCAGTCGAGGACGGCCCAAAGCTTTGGGAACCTGCACCCGCGTGGGAGACCCGGAAGAGGCTCCTGGCTTCGGATCGGCATAGTATCGGCCCGTTGCGCTCACTTGGGGAGTGAATCATTGGACGGAAGATCTTCCTTTCTGTCTCTCCTCTCTGTATATCCGCCTTTCCAATGAAAAAATAATAAAAATAAATCTTTAAAAAAAAAAACAGTTGATGGGGAACAGCGGAATAAAGCACTTACTGCCTTAAAGATGACTCTGGTGTACAAGTAAGCAAACTGCTATAAGTTGAGCAAGCTGTGTCTGCACAGAGGCGCCTGACTGAGGGACAAGTGGGGACCATGTCCGATAGCTGCTGCCTGGCAAGCCAAGCATCTCTGTGTGCGGCTGCATCTACCTACCTGGAGAAGAGAAGTGGCCCTGTGACAGATCATATTCTATAAGTAGCCCACTATTGTTTCATTGCTTAAGATAATACATCTCGTATCACTACATTTTACCTTGTATCTGCCAGATTTTGCTGCAAAACAAATCCACTCTCTCCTGAATCAATGGCTTAAAATGACAATCATAAAGGGTTGTTCATGAGTCCCAGGACTGGCTGGGTGATTCTGCAATTTTGAGTCTGCTTTGGCTGATGTAAGCTAAGCTTCTTCACGCATCTCCCTTCACCTGGAAGCTCCACCGGAGGCAAGATGGGCCGAGATGAGTTGTCTAACAGTTCTTAGTTGCTTCCGCAAGCTGGCTGGGGAGCAGGGGAAGGCAGCAGGGGTGATGGGGCAGGACTTGGCTACAGAGCTCTCACTGGTTAGGAGGCTGGCCTGGACCTGTTCACACGGCAGCTTAAGACTCAAAGACAGCAAACGGAAGCAGAGAGGCTATTCTGGTCCAGCATCAGACTTGCACAACATATTGACTTGTGTATTGTGTATGTGTATGATTCAAGGGAATGGAAAGTGATTTCTGATGGAATATGTCCTAAAAGACATTGTGAAAGGGAAAAATAGGATCATTTGCAGTCTTTTTTGCAATCTACCATGTACCAAAAACTGCCATGGTGCCCCATGGCACACAAGGAAGAAATGCTCAGACTGGGGACTTAAGCACAGCCCAAGAGGCTCTTCTTAAGGGCAGAAAAACAGGGATGCTCCCAAGCTTTGCAGACAGATCTAATACTCCTAGACACGGGTTCATTGGCTGTGGAATGGAATTGAACATGAAAATCCTTGTTCTCTAAGCATTCCTGTATTTGCTCTCACAACTGATAAAACATGAAATCCCAATAGTTTTCAGTATCTCCCTGAAATGCACGCCCTCCCACCCACCCCCCACGGGAACACAATTACAGCATTCGTTGGGGGAAGGGAGGGTGCAAAAGTCCAAATAGCTACAAGGAGTGGGCCACTCACACTCTGACATCCCAGTCTCTCAACCTCCTTCCCCATGCATAAAGGACTCTGTACCTTTCCCTCAGACACCCCAGCAGCCCTGATCACATCCTCACCCAGAGCGCCCGACACTTCGGGAGCTTCCCTGAGACCCAGGGACAGTCACATTTACCCCTGCCTCTGCTGTCCTTTTGGGGCCAGCAGCCCTCAGTCTCCTGCTGGCTTTAGTTCCTCCTCTCTCTTCTCACTGATCCAGTGCATTGACCATTGACTTGTCAACATACTCACCGCCATGGACCTGTTAACCCCAAAGTGTGGATCAAGCAAGGAATCCACTTTGCTGTCCCTTCACAAAAGAAGCTGATGCTATTTGGAACAATCATTCAAACGCAAGAACTACAACCCCACAAACAGTGGTTTCCTTTCATCCCAGCCTGTCACACTTCCCTTCCCTTCCTCTGTTGGTCCCCAGTATTTGTTTCTGGCTTTTCACAGAAACCACCTTGGGATTTATTCCCATTTCTGTCACCTCATGCTGTGCCACCTGCCACTCAGTATTCGAAAGCCTAAGGAATAAAAAACTTCAAGTAGAAACGCCTTTGATGTTCTTCTCTATCAATAACAAATTGCAACCTCTCCAGGACTGCTGGCTGTCACTCTAAATGGTCTTCAAACTGCAGCTTTTGGGGATCAGTACTATGGTTCAACAGGTTAATCCTCTACCCTTACATCCATATGGATGTCAGTTTGTCCTGGCGGCCCCACTTCCCATCCAGCTCCCTGCTTGTGGCCTGGGAAAGCAGTCAAGGATGGCCCAAAGCCTTGGGCCCCTGCACCCGCATGGGAGACCCAGAAGCTCCTGGCTCCAAATTGGCTGTTTTCTAGTCATTGTGGCCATTTGGGGAGTAAACCAGTGAATGGGAGATCTTTTTCTCAGTCTCTCCTTCTCAGTGTAAATCTTTCTAATATAAATAAATAAATAAAACCTAAAGAAAAATCCCTGCAGCTTTTTCTTCCCTTCCTAAGTGAGCGTCTTTGAAATTGCACCCACTCTCACTGTCTCACTGTCTGTGTAGGTATGGCCTCAAAGGGGCATAGCCCCATGGCTGAAACGAAGGCCTGAGTGCCATTTGGGAGCAAAACAGGGAGTGCCATTTGGGAGCAAACTGAACTAGATCCCATTTTAGGAAAAGTCAAACAAAATCCATGCACTGAAAACACTAGAATTCAAAGTCTGAAAGGATAACAGCATGATGAGAGCATGACACTTGGAGTGAGAGTTGATCCCATGAGATCACAGGAAAGGAAGAGGAAGGAAAAATGGAGGATGGGTCTAGCAGACCTCTGTAAGCAGCCTTAGGGTGTCTGATAACCCTGCCAGGCCTTGAGTGCCATATGGGTAGGATGGAGGCCACCAACTCCCTTTATGGACAGGGTAAGACCAGTTTTCTCTTGATTCTCTACAAGGAAATGAGGTACAGCCCAAGAGCAGAAGTGGGTGGGGCCTCTGCCTTTCTAGGCCCTCCCCTGGTCAGGTGGCCTGAGCTGGCCATGGTAGCAAGGCCTGCCTCTCCTTTCAGGGTTGTGACAGCTAGACTGAGATTGGGAGGAAGGGGATTGTGACAGGATGTGATAGCCCTTGGCCTGCAGCAGGGTCTCAGTTAATACATACTGAATGACCAAGAAATAATTCTGAACATGTCTGGAAGATAAATTGTCCTTATGTTGCTTCCTTCCATCCAGATGAAGCCATTTTGTACCTGGGCTTTATGAAAACCATGCTCTCTGAGCAGATCCTAGGGCCACCTGAGTTAACCCTGACATTACAAAACTGGATCAATCCTGGCAGAGCCAGAGTTCGCTCCCAGGTAGGGGTGCACTTTCAGAGGAAGAATTCTGTAGTAGGAATTAAACACTGACATGCTGCTTCCTTCATCATCACTGTCTTGGGTGAGCTTGGGAATGTCACTTAGCTTCAATTTCCTCTGGGGATTTTTTTATCTCTACCCTTATGAGTTATTGCAAGATTAAATGGGCTAATTAATTGAAAGAGATTTTCAGATCAAACATGGCACATGGGGTTTGGACTGTGAGATGATACCAAGTGTGGCATCAAAGACAAAATCCTAACTGGGGCCAATGTTGTGGGATAGTGAATCAAATTGCTGCCTATGATGCCAGCATGCCATCTGGGCAATGATTTGAGTCCTGGCCACTCTACTTCCCATCCATCTCCCTGCTTTTCATCTGTAAAAGCAGCAGAAAATGTCACAAGCACTTGGGCCCTGCATCCATGTGGGATACCCAGAAGAAGCTCCTGGCTCCTGGCTTTGGATCGGCTCAGCTCTGGGCATTGCAGCCACTTGAGGAGTTAACCAGTGGATGGAAAATCTTTCTCTCTGCAAATCTGCCTTTCCAATAAAAACAAATCTTTTAAAAGATCTGTTTATTTTTTATTTCATTCATCCATTTACTTCAGACATTAACTGAACACATAAAATGTACCAGGTTCAGTTTAACCGTGTCCAAGACACAGGTGAAGCGTTTACAGGTGTGTGTTAACAAAAGCTAAGGTGTCAGGGCTGGGTGGTTATTACACCAGAGAGCTGAGTCTACAAAATACAGCACCTGGTTCCACTCATCTGCTCTGTAATTTAGGGGAAACTATTGCTCCACAATTTGTAACACGGGATGAGTAATAACAATGGTAAGGATATGGTGTGGACTAAACAAGGTATTGTTTGAGCCATGGGAAATTACCACCACTTGCACATTGCCATTTTTGAACCACCAAAGTACCAATGTCATATACTTAGCACAGCATCTGTGGAAAACAAACTGTTCTGTAAGCAGTACATTTCTTAGTATTAAATGGTGCAAACCAGTCTAGAGCTTCCATTGGCTAGGAGACTCTTCTAGGACCACCAAGAAGGCATCATGCTACAGCAGGCAGTGATGGACAACAGCTAAAAGACTAGCCAAAGAACTATGCAATTACGTCTAGGAATTGATTTTTTTAAAGATCAATTTATTTTTATTGGAAAGTCAGATATACAGAGAGAAGAGACAGATCTTCTACCTGCTGGTTCAGTCCCCAAGTGGCCACAATGACCAGAGCTGAGGTAATCCAACGCCAGGAACCAGGAACTTCCTCCAGGTCTCCCACACGGATGCAGGGTTCCAAGGCCTTGGGCCATCCTCGACTGCTTTCCCAGGCCACAAGCAGGGAGCTGGATAGGAAGTGGAGCAGCCAGGACAGGAACCAGCACCCATATGGTATCCCCAGCGCATGCAAGGTAAGGAGTTAACCACTAGGATTTAGCCAGGTCCGGAGTTGACATTTTTTCAGGCCTTATTTTAAGGGGTCTTGTTCACATCATTTAAACATAAACTTAACTATTACTGCTAATTCATATTCTTTCAGTGATTTTAATGGAGAGCTTTATTTATAGGAAATCATAATGAGATGGGAATTGTCTCTGCTCTTAATAAGAGATAATGTGTCCATTAATCCATTTTTTAAGTGCCAGGAAGAGGCAGACAAAGGAGTGTATTGCTTCTGAGCTGACAGAATGCATTCCCTAGTCTTTGGGGAATAGGAAGGGTGTGGGAAGTAGGATCCAGAAAGCCTGAGTCAGGAGTGGCACCGAGCTTGGAGGGCAGAGTCCTGCGCAAAGCCCTCCCTCTCACCGTATCTGCCACTGAAGGACTTCCTTGGGTAGTATTCTCACAGGAGAGACCAGAGGTTGGGCCTGGCAGAAAGTGGCCCATGTTAGCCTACACCAGGAGCTCCTTCCCTGGCAGCATGGGCTTCTGCTCCAGTGCCCCAAGATGAGGAGCTGACACCTGCTGGCTTTTCCAGAAACACCTGTTAGCAAGGCAGGCTTCCCAAAGCTCCATGGAGCCTCTCCTGGGCCTGGGGCTCTATCTGCATTTCCTCTAGTCAGGACTCAACCTCTCTGAGGAGAGCCCTCCTTTCTTGCCGATTGTGTGGTCTCCAGAACCTTTCAGGCTTGGCGGAGTGGAAATGCACCAACCCCTGCTGCAGCTGCCAGTTCCCACCATTCTTCTCCTTGCTCCCCTCCAGCAGGCTTCTAGTCCGAGAGTATGACGGGCTCCCTGAATTCCCTCTGGTTTTTAACATAGCAGCCGTATTGCTATGTACAGAGTAGAAGTGGGGAGTGGCAAAGAGAAAGCCAAATTGCACTGTGGCTTGCCAGTGCCTGCTTTAAGCAGGATGGCCCCACACCACATGTTGCACTGGAGGCAGAGTAAGCTGGGGCGAAGGGGATGGGCTCATCCAAGGTCACACAGCAAGGCTCTTCTCCTTGCTCTAATAAGCTTTTCTTCCCACAATATTGTATTAAGTGCCAAAGTGTAGGCCACCCCCAAAGAAGAAGAACTAAAGACCCAATCTCAGCTTCTGTTTCTCAGTCATAGAAGCCTGTGTGTCATGAGGCCCAGGAGGAAGTGCAGCTTCCCCAAGTGTGAAGTGAGCAGGCTCCCTCTTGAAAAATCAGTTTAAATGCCCTCCTTTATGCACATGCCAACTTTGACTTCAAAAAGACTTTATTCCCAAGGATAAACAACCCCATGTTTGTGTAATATAATTAAGTGAAGGCATCTTTAAATGTCATACTAGCTTGTGCCCATTTCAAATTGTTATGCATCAACAGAACTTAACGAGATAGCCAAGCCTTCTCCTTGCTGTGAGACCGAGATAAGCCACAGCACTGTGGGCCCTTTAATAGATTGCCAAAATAAAGCATTTTCTATGCAAATTATTCATGCAGTGGGACAGCTAACCGCTTGCCAAGAGCCCGCCCACTGCCTCTCTGCAATTAGTCGTGAAGTTGACGGCGCTCCAAACTCCACAGGCGCATTCGGGCCTCCTGCTCCTGTGGCTTGTTTTCAGGTTAGTGGGAACTTTCTCTCCCCCAGTGGTAGGGGCTGGATGCCCCCACAGTGCAGACAGCTGGCTGAGGGGCAGGGTGGATGAGTGGGCAGTAGGCAGGTGGCTAGAAGGATAAGGGGGATGAGCCCAACCCTTCCTGCGTTGCTGTGACACAGCGCTGACTCAAGGCGCACAGTGTGAACTGGAGCGGTCATGGTGCTCCCAGCCTCAGTTTCCCCACCTATAAATGTGGTAGGCATTGGTCTGAGGGGTCCAGCAGTCTCATGTCTGAATCATAACTGGGAAAGGAACTGAGAGCGAGCTCAGCCCTCTCCCTGCTCAAGAATGAGCTCACTTTGGGCTCATAGGATTCCGTGGATGGTCAGAACAGAGATGGAGGTGGGAACTCAATCGCCAGCTACCACTGGCATCCTGGAAATGGTCATGGTAGGCCTAAAAAGTCCCTGTAGCAGCCAAAGGAGAGGCCCAGGCCACTGAACCAGTGCCTGGATCTTCCCCTCACTCCAACACAAGCCAACCACTGCTCTTGAGCTCTCCTTCTGCCTCTGTCAGAAGGCTGTCTGCAAGGCTCTCAGTGTCCCCCTCGCCCAGGCTGTGTGCCACTGCCACCTCTCCCTCTCACCCGTCGCCAACAGGCTTTGGGAGCCTCTTGCAGGGGCCAGCATCCAGCTGCCAGAAAAGATTTGACTTGAGAAAGGAAGATTGGGCTATCATACTCTTGCATGGGCTTGTGTGGGGCAGTACTCCGAACTAAGGATCACTCCCCAAAGGGGATGAGCATGACCCACATGACAGAAGCTTTGACCTCTAGTTCCAAGGTTCAGGGAGAAGGACCAAAACCAAGTTCTCAGTGAGGGATCAGGAGCCCCAGGAGGCTCACGTTACAAATGTGAGCGTATATGGGAGAAGAAAGGGAATGTGTGTGCTGTCTGAAAAGCTTTACAAGTTAATTGCTCACTCAGTAGCTTGGGGCTTGGACTAACCCAGGGCCTTCAAGTCGGTGGTTTGCTGACTTGACAGAAGGTTGTTTTTCTCATTAGAGTCTGACATGCAGAATAGCAGTTGCTTAACCTAATGGTGAGATGGATGTTTGATCCTTGCCTTTTATATTTCTTGCATGCCTTGTGATACCCAAATTAAAGAATCATTTGGTTGGGACTCCAAACATCCACTATGCTCCTTCCCATGCTGATTGGTAGTGACTCCGACTGCCCACCCATGGCAGTAAGAAGCACGTGGCTGAGCCTCCCTTCAGACAGTTCTAGAAATGCCTGCTGTGCCTAAGGAGTGAGTGACCCAGAAGGAGTGGTAGTTCCCATCTTTGGTTCAAGAACCCATCAGCTCAGCCAGCTATCTTTGGGAGGTGGTTCAGGAGGCAGGAAGAACTTCAGGAGCTCTAGGCCTGCCCTCTGGTCACCCAGTGTCGTATCTGGTCCTTGCCTTGAAATCTAGAACTGATCAATCTGTCCTCCTTTTGGAGGTTCAAGGCACTGCTGGGTCACCTGTCACCATCTTCCTGAGCTTAGATTTGTCCTTGGTTCAACCTAGTTTTGTCCCAACCACAAGTCACCTCACCCCAACAGTCCCTGTAGCTGAAGTCCTATCACTTGGTGATGCCCAGATCTTGTTCCTGCTCTAGGAGGAACATGGCCCTGAATTTCCCACACCAAGCTCCACCATCTGCACGGCCCTCCTGCGCTCTGTTGGGTCACAGCTACTGAAACTGAGCTGGGCTTGCTCCTTACCCTACAACCTCTATTTCCCTGTTGCCTGACTAGTTCCCATACAGAACCTGAGAGAAGATGAGGCGTGAACAGGCTAACCCCAAAACCTGATCTCGTCCTAGCTTTACCTCAGTGAAGCCTCTTACAGAAACAAGGCCAAGCTACTCCCCGAGCACCTGTGCACCTGCATTGTTGGAAGGCTGGGGAAAGGCAGAGCCATGGGACTCTGAGTCCCACCTGAGAGAACTGGAGGGGGCAATGCGGGAGAATGGGTTGATGGGGAAAAAAAAAAGAGATGATGGGGCAGGAGGGAGACACAGGGCATGGGAAAAACATTGCCCAATCAGCAAGAAGCTGAACCCTAACTTTGTGCCCTGATCCCTCAAAAAGAATAAACTCACCTATCTTTTTCCTTGACTTTCTCTCCCTTCTCCCTTCCCCATGATACTTGCCCTCTGGCAAAGCAGATGTGCCAACACGCAGCTCTGTGATGGTTCTCACAGTACCTGAGAACTAGTCTGCCCTCCCCTGGAAACAATGTTTCTCTTGAAAATGTTATCTTGTCCCCAACAGATAAATGTTCAAAGTGTTCTGATTTCAAAAGTTTGTGAGAGGGGCCGATGTAGGGGCTTAGCAAGTTAAGCAGCTGATCACAACCCCAACATCCCATTTGGGTGCTAGTTTGTGTCCTGACTGCTCCACTTCTGATCCTGCTCCCTGTTAATGTGCCTGGGAAAAGCAGTGGATGACAGTAAGAAACACTCGGGATCCTTTCACTAACGTGCGAGACCCAGAAGCAGCTCTCCACTCCTGGCTTTGGCCATTGCAGCCATTTTGAGAGTGAATCAGCAGATGGAAGGCCTCCTCTCTGCCTCTCCCCTGCCCCCACCACCCTGTAACTCTGCCCTTCAAATAAACATAAATCTTTAAAAAGATTCATGGGAATATATATGATAAAATATACATATATTTCAACTTTTTTGCATCATAGTAAATTTTTAATTTCTTGTTTGCATGCAGTTATTGAAGTACCTACTACTTCATACAGCTGGTCAAGAGCCTGCACACACTGCTGCTGGACACAGGCAGCCTTGTTTCACCCCAGGCAGGTGTGCCATGGACATGACCAAGGCTTCCCTGATCCTATGCCAGTGTTCTGAGAGTGGCTTGTGCCCACCAGTGTTTGGAACACGCATGCAGTAGCAGAGGGAAAGTGACCCTTTCCCACAGGACCTCAGAATTTGCTTGTTTTCTTTTACAATTTATTTTTAGCGAAAAGGCAGATAAGATTTACAGAGAGATGGAGAGACAGAGAAGAAGGATCTTCCATCCACTGATTCATTCTCGAAACAGCTGCAATGGCCAAAGCTGAGCCGATCCAAAGCCAGAAGCCAGGCGCCTTTCCAAGTCTCCCATGCAGGTTCAGGGGCCCAAGACTTTGTGCCATTCTCTACTGCTTTCCCATGTCACAAGCAGAGAGCTGGAAGTGGAGCAGCCAGGACATGAGATGGTGCCTGCATATCATGCTGGTGCTTGTAAGGTGAGGATTTAGCTTTTGAAGCCATTGTGCGGGGCCCAGACCTCAGAACTTGTATATTTAATTCTTCTCCGTCCAGGTACTTTGGAGGCAGTCAAGGGTAGGAACCTTTCTGGTGTCAAGTGGTTCTCAAACTTCAGCATGCACCAGACTCTTCTGGAAAGTTTGATAGAGCTTCCTGGGTCTTCTCTGCAGAGGTTCAGATTCAGGTGGTCTGAGTCAGGCCTGGGAATTGGCTTCTAACAAGCTCCCACGTGACAGATGCTGGTCCACAGCCCACACTTGCAGGGGCATTGGCCTTATCCAACCTCTCATTCTCCCCAGAGAAAGACTGAATGCCAAGCAGGGTAGGAGATGCTGACCACCCACACTGATGCCCAACTCCAGGAAGCACAGGTCCCTACCACAGAAGGCAACAATGCCTAGGCTGACCCAAACAGGCCACGTGGTGGCAGGCTGGGCCTCTGGCCTGGTCCAGATGGCTGGTGCATCATGAGTGCTGGCCGATGGCATTGGCTGGTCCCTCGCTGACAGGTTGTCACTGACAGTAGAAACTTGGCCAATGGCAATCAATCAGGGGGCCCGCGTTGCCTTAAATACCAGCAGAGCAAACAGCCCCAGACAAAGCTGCACCATATATCAATTACCAAGAGGCTGCGTGCTCCTCTGGGTGGAGGCAGGCGGTGCGCGTGGCCAGGGCTGCTGCCCCAGCTGATAAGGGCCCGCATTGTTCGGGGACAGCTGGCAGCCCGATAAGGGCCTGCTCGCCTGAGATAATGGCAGTGGGCAGGCGCCTCGAGGCAGTTTAGAATTTCTTGGGTCTCCAAGAAAGGTTCTATTAAGCCCACTGACCCCAATTGAATATTAATTAGCTAATTAACGGATTTATTGTTCCACGCCATTTCTGGAGAGGCCATTTTTTTCGAGTGCCATTATTTTTGTAAATGATTTTTCGCATTGTGCATAATTGAATCTTTGCAGCTGCCAGCATCTTCTGCATGATTTGGCAAAAAAAAGGAAGCAGAAGCACTTAGGGTTTTTCTCCTCCCCCCACCCCACCCGCTCTCAGAACAAATGTTTCCAGCCCCTCCTGCTAATGCTGGGGGCCGGGGAGCGGGGCTGGCTCAGTTTCACAGGTTTGTTTTCTAAGCTGAACTGCAACGTCCGCAACTCCTTTCTCCTGCCTTTTGTAGGCAGCTGTGTGCCGAGGCTCTCCGGGCGGTCCAGCGCCAGCCCTTTGTCTGGCTGTCTTCAAACTGGCCAGACTTAAGCATTTCCAACCCAAAAGCTTTAACACCTTGTGCTTTACAGTAGGCGGTAGGAAGAGGGAACAAGGCTTGGGCTTGTCCCATCCAGAGCTCCCAGAACAGGGAGGCCTGATCTAAATGGCTGAGGGGAGCATTCCTGGTGGGTTCCACCTGTGTCCCTGCCTCCACCTGACTCCACCTTCACTAGCTGGAGCCTACCTTTGGGTCTGGTAACTCTGGGGAAACAGAATCCTCATCCCAGCCCCTCTCGGCTTCTCTCTAATAAGTCTTTGCTCCAGATTTTCATGCCAGGGTTGCCTGGTTCCCTGGAGCTGGCATCTGTCCATAATAAGCTGACCCAGATGGTCCCACAGGCAAATGGCTGATTGAGTCAAACCCATTCCTCTACAGAGGGTCTGGCATGGGGGGCACAGTGCTGGGGTGGGGCCTGGACGGGTGGCTCAGTAATACTGTCAGGCAGTGCTGGGAGCCCCAGTGGACCTCTCGGCTCCTTCAGCATTGTTAATGAAGTCAGGGGCAAGCGGAGGCTGCAGGAATATTAGCCAGAGTCCCCCAGTGGGTGGGCCTACAGCAGGCTTGTGCCCAGGACCTGCCCCTAGCCACCAGGGGCTGCACAGCTTTATTGGGATTTTTTATTAAGCCACCTCTTCCTGCCCCTACTCCCTGTCCCTATTTTGTTGTTTCTGCTCAGAAAGGAGAATTCTGAGGGTTTTTCCTGAGCCGGCAGATGAGTCTGAGAGGAGCTCTTGAGCCCTCCTCTGCAGACACTGGTGGGACCATGCTATCTGGCAGTTTCTTTCCCTCTGTGCTGGAATCAAGTCCAGCAGACAGACAGGTGTTCTCCCCAGGACACAGGTTGTGGAAGGAACCATGCAAGATGATGCGTTTGTGAATCACCTAGTCTGTCACTGTATGATGCATGTGTGCCTCAAAACGTGCTGTCCATGGCAAATACATACAACTTCACCTTTCAGTTAAATAAAAGTTACAGGCCAGGCCTCGGTCTAGCCGAGAGCTGGCAGGGCTCCTTAAAGTTGGAGAGCAGGGTCATTCAGCCTCCGTCTGAACCCCTCCCGGTGAGAGAGTCGCCCCCACCAAGGCAGCTCACATGTTCAGAAGGGTCATTCTTATACTATAAGCTGCTCCCTCTTCCCGGTGTCCCAGCCTCCCTCCCCCTAAGCCGTGGTTTGGGTATAGCTGAGGTGTGATCCCCAAATGCGTTGCAAGCTTAGTCCCAACGACGGACCTTCTGATGGCAGAAGTTTAGCTCACTGGGCTGTCACCCTCAGAAGGAAATAATATAGTTCTCATGGGATCACTATTATTTGTTATGATGGAGTGAGTTGTTAGCAAAGGGGCAGGCCTGACCCCAGAGTCTCTCGGACTTCCTGTCTCACCATGCCATTTTGTTCCCACACACTGCCACTACAGTGATGTCATCCACCAGAGGATGAAGATGGGGTCATTGGATCTTAGCTTTCAGCCTCCTAAACAGTAAGCTACGTAAACTCCTTTGCTTTATACATTACCCAGCCTGTGATGTTTTGTTACAGCAACAAACCCATTCCTCTACAGACTAATCCACCACCCAACATTCTACACTGGCAATAATGACAGCAGCATCTCATATAAACAGACCTACTGTGTGCCATGCCTTATATGAGGTACCTCTCACATATCTCCTCCGTGAGGAGGGTGATGAGATTCAAAAGAACAGACCTGGTAGTTCACCTGTGCACGATCCCTGAGGAAAGTAACAGTCACCAGAGTGTGCGGCTTTGACCACCCTGCTCCCCATCTGGAAAACAGGCTCAGTTGCCACAGATGCCCTCTCCTAACAAGGTTTCCCTCCCCTTGGCTCTCCTGGAGTCCAAAGCTCAGAGACAGCTTTGGAAGAAAGCAGCCCCAAGCTGCCAACTGTAAAGTAATATCAAGGAAGGGGAAACGTCAGTTACCTGTTTGGACAATGCACACGGTGTACAGTTATTAATGTCACACTAAAGCCCATAAATACATACAATTATCAGTTCAAAAGTTAAAAAGTATTTTAAAAGCTCTAATTGCTAATGTCATACTTCAATCAGAAGCACATTTAACAAAACACATATTGGGCCTGGCATGATTGCTCAATCAGCTAATCCTCTGCTTGCAAGTGCCAGGATCCCATGTGGGCGCCAGTTCATGTTCTGGTTGCTCCGCTTCCAATCCAGCTCCATGCTTAGTCACTGGGAAAGCAGTAGAGGATGGCCCAAAGCCTTGGGACCCTGTATCCACATGGAGACACAGAGGAGGCTCCTAACTCCTGGCTTCAGATAAGCTCAGCTCCCGCTGTTGTAGCCATTGAGGGAATGAATCAGAGGATAGAGGATTTTTCTCGGTCTCTCCTTCTCTCCGTAAAATTTGCCTTTCCAATAAACAGTTTAAAAAAAGACGACGACATATCATATAGGATGACACAGAAGATGCATGTGAAACTTAAAATTCGTATATGACAGGTCACTCCCTGCCCAGACTCCCTGGTGCCTGATAATAGGTGTTCTTCAGAGGAAATCTGTGAGACTCACGTATGAAGTGGTTGATGGGGTGGGGGAAGGAGGTCCCCAACGGTATAACTAAGAATGACAGGATTTGGGGCTCTTGGCTGCAGGACTGGAGGATATTCTGGGACCCCTGGAGTGTCCCCTCAGGCCACAGAGTAGACCCCCATTTATTCTATAGGCAGAAACATCCACATGCATCCTAGTAACAAAGACTCGTGTCCTTCCTAAGAAAGAAGCGCGCAGGACAAGGTACCCAAGTGTGGCACCAGCCACGCCCTGGGATAGGTCCTCCTCTCAGCCCAGCTGTCTTGCACCAATGACTCCAACCTAATTTCAGGAAAATGTTCTTAGCTACAGAAAGTCCAGGAAGGAACCACAGAGCTGGGTAAAGGGTCCAAGGGAGACAGATTGAAAGGAGACAGGGAGGAGATGAGGGGAGGTCAGGGAAACCATGCCAGGGAAAAGGCTTTTCAAGGGGCGAGACTGGAGGTCAAAGCCACCGTGTAGGGTACCATAATCCCTTTCAAAAAAACCCAAGCAAAGAAAGGCGGGGAGGAAGATGATGTCATGATTCCTGCCTTTCTGGCAAGGACAAATCTTAGAGTTAGAGCAGGTGCTTTGTGTATGCAAGCCTGGGGACCTGCTGCTGAGCACTCCTGGCTGATGCCTCACCCCTACTGAAAGATGGCTTCCTCTCTTTGCTACCTGCTAGTGGCTCCTCCACTGGACTCTGGTCCCAGTCACCACCCACATGAGCATGACTCTCTGCCCACAAACCACAGGGTCAGGAGGAAGACGGCAGGGGTGGATGGGAATAAAAATGGTGCTGACTGGTAAGAACAGCCATTCCTTACCTGCCCACAACAGCTGGGGAATGAAGCAATGACAGAGATTTCTGTCTCGCTAGCTCTCGCTCTGTCTCTCTGCCCTTCAAATCAACTAAATAACAATTCTAACAGAACCCAGCAAGACTCATGAGGCAAGAAGTCATGCAAAATTCACTTCTGATGTGGGAAACAGAAGCTGCAGGTGTCCCACGCCAGATGTCTGCTCTCTGATTCACCTTTTCACCACCCCAGAGCACTCTCTCCAAAAGCACAGATCTGATCATGTCCTTGTTCCAGGGACAGAGTGTGGACATTTCTCTGTTGCCTCCAGGACACACGCCACCTCCATGACCTGACCCCAGAGCCCTGCCAGCAGCCGTGCTGCTCTCCCCCACGGCCTCTATGCTACATGGCAAGCATGCCGAGGGCTGAGCCAGCTTCTCACCAATCCCGTGCTCTGCCACTCCTTAGCCTTTACCCACTGCCTGGCACGCACATCCTCAAATGTACACAGGTGCATGTGTCCCTCTTTCAGAACCTTTCCCCTCTCTCACACTGTTGCCTCTCCCCCCTTTCCTTCTGCAGCCTCTATGCAGAGCTCTGACACGACCACATCAGATTACAACTCTGCAACAGGCTGGCTCCCATGCTAAGACATGTAACTCCAGGGATATAGACTCCTGAGAATAAGGGATCCTCAGCCCAGCGCAACGGCTCACTTGACTAATCCTCCCCTTATGAGTGCTGGGATCCATATGACCACCAGTTTGTGTTCCAGTTGCTCCACTTTCCATCCAGTTCCCTGCTTAGAGCCTGGGAAAACAGCAGAGGATGGTCCAAAGCTTTGTAATCCTGCACCCATGTGGGAGACTCGGAGGAATCTCCTGGCTCAGGGTTTCAGAAGCAGTGGACAGAAGATCATTCTCTGTCGTTCCTTCTCTCTGTAAAACTATTTTTTGCAAAAATAAATATATGAATCTTCAAAAGTAGGGGTGGGAGGGTGGGGGCTGGGTATCCTGCCTCCAAGGCCTCATTAAGCCCAAGGGCAACACTTTGCTGGGCAAAGGCCTACTACTGGTCACGAGAGTGGTAGGAGCAGCTATGAGGATTTCCCTAGGGAATAAAGGCAACCTGAAGTGTAATAGGGATTGGGTTATTACCCCAATAGGGTTGGGAGCCTGGAACCTACATCTGTTTTGGTTTTCTGGAATCTGTGTCCCTTCCTATGTATGGAGTTCTCCTCTTGGCTTGTTTCCCTACAAAGATCAGAAGGCAAAGGCAAAGTGTAGAGAACCAGGAGAGTGTATGAAGAGGGTAAGGCATGCAATACCCACTCTTCCACCAAGCATCACAGATGCTGGGGGTCATCAGATACAAAGCAGTGGCAGGAGCCGAGTCTGACCTTTTCTCAGCCCCGGGCTAAGACCCCAAAGGCTGTCAGTTTCCGACAGAACCGATCAGGCCACCTTTTTCCCCTTTCATTCCCTCATCAAGAGGGCTTCACTATGAAAGTAAACACCAGTGTGTGCATCAACTGTTGATGGAGCTGGCGATAAAGTACACAGCATCAACTCACACCGCATGTCCCCTAGAAGGGGACTCTCAGGCTGCCAGCACATGGGAGGAGAATGGGCCTCAGGATGATGTCACAGGCCCAAGGGACACAGGAAAAGCTGCACTAAAGGGAGTCTGGAGCCTAAGTTAGAGAACTAAGTTACAGAAAAATGGTAGGGCATCCTAAGACTTAAATAAGACCATCTAAGTGCAAAACAAAATTGTATTTTGAAATGACACTGACTAGCATACAAGCCATAATTTTAAATGTCTTTTATAAAAAACAAAACTATTTTACTCTACTTGAAAGCCTGAGTTATAGAGAGAGAGGGAGAGGCAGAGGAGAAGAGAGAAATCTTCTACCTGTTAATTCACTCCCCAGATGGCTGCAATGGCCAAAGCTGGGCTGGTTTGAAGGTGGGAGCCAGGAGCTCCTCCTGGATCTCTCATGTGGGTGCAGGGGTCCAAGGATTTGGGATCATTCTCTACTGTTCTCCTAGGCAGGTGGATCAGGAAGTGGGGCAGCCAGGACTCCAACCGGCACTCATACGCAATGTCCATGTCACCACTGGAGGCTTAGCCTACCATGCCACTGCGCTGGCCCCACTGCCCTTTATCAGATGGTGTAATTTTTAAATTCTGCTTTTTCACTTTGCTGGTGGCAGACTAGGAGCAGAGGGTAAGAAGCTAAGTGCCACAATGAGGGGTAGCATCAGCACCCTGCTCTGGAAGCAGAGGTGCCTGGACAGGGCCCTCCCTTGTACAGATAAGCAGCTCCCAGAGGCAGAGAGCTCCTGTTTCCATTCTGGCATCATTTTGGAAGGGTTTATCACCACCCCTTCCAATCGGCAGCTGTGAGCCAAAATGTTTCTGGCTTGGAGATTCCAGGACCATGGAGAGTTCCAGCGAGCCAAGGCCCGGAGTTGGCTCCATTGGGTACAGAATGTTCTGCAATATGAAGGCAGTCCTAGAGAGACTGGTGACTGCCCTCCATTCAGATCCAATTTCCCTCAACACCGCTTTGACCAACCCCACCAGTTTGAGTCTATCCTGCCTCTTTTCTTCCAGGTTTGGGCTTCCTAAACATGCTAGAAACTCTGCCAGGAGAGGGCCTCTGTGCCTTGTGCTGTGTGGGAAGCTCCATTGGGGAGGACCAGTGCACAGCCCCTCCTCAGAGGAGAAGTGTTTAGTAATTAGCCATAATGAGGAGGGAAGGGTAGCCCGTTTCATTGCAGGGCAATGGGGTTTTTAAATCATTTCAAGGGCTGCGTCAGCTCGAAAATGGCCTGTAGTGGGGCCTCCGAGGGGCTAGTAATTAGCTCTCTTGTATTTAATGAAAGTAGAAGGGCAGAGGAGGGGGTCACTTAATGAATACACGGATTAGCTTTCAAATAGATCCTAAATAAGAAGCAGGTGCAGGGGGGCGGGTGAAGGATAGGCTCGGGCCAGCTGAGTCCCAGGCTGAGCAGCAGCCAGCCCACAGGAACGTGGAGATGGCAGCCAAGTTCTTGTGGGTCTCAAGGGTAAGTGCACACCCCAAGGTTACATGGCTCCAAGTCACCCCACTCCACCACTGTGAGGCAGCAGCGAGGGACCTACTGCTGCCCCAGCAGGATGGCAGGAACCCACAGGCCTGTATGCAAGCCCAGGGAAGGCAGGAGCACCTGGCCTCAGGCGGAGCCTCAGGGGGCCTGTGGAGGGCAGTAAACAGAAGCCCACACACCTGGGCCTGGGTTCGGCTGCACTGGGCTGGGCCCAACCTGGACTCCACGGATCAGACAAGTCCAGCAGGAGTCCAGAGACGGGGCCTCATCTGGAGCTCCTCCCCCGTCAGGACAAAGCAGCCAGGTAGGGAGGCCTGGGACTGCCAACTCCCAATATCCTGTGGCCCTCTGGGCAGTGCAAATTCCTGTGTTTACAGCAAATTCTTTTCCCCTAGAACACTGGTCATACAGAGTCTGCAGAGAAACCTGCATCTTCATGCTTTTCTGTACAGAGAAGTCATTCCCAGGGTTGGGAGTGATGGCACTACAATCCCCAGAAGCCACAGCGCCAACCAACGCATCCCAAGATTGGTGACATTATGGGGCAGGAAGGCTGGGGATGGCTGCCAAGAACCCAAAGCCAATTCCACGGCATTTTAAAGGCTACCATCTCTCATTCACCTGGACAAGAGCTGCAGAGGAGCACAGGGCGACACAGAGCTTCCTCTCCTGTGCCTCCTGTGTGGTCAAGCTGGGGTGCACATCCCGGAGTGTGGAAGGCAGAGCCCCGAGCCCAGCTGTCGGCCAAAGGCCAGCCTCAGGATGCAGGCTGCCTCCCCACACATCCACCTGGCCATCACTTCCTCTCTGGGCCTGCTGCCCACAAAGGGGCTCACGCAATAAGCTCGGCAGTTTATTACTGCTCTCTTCATTTGTTCAGCGTCGGCGATCCGGCCCCTCGACGGTAAGTTCCGCACAGTGAGGGAATCTGTGTGCCTTGTTCGCTGGTCTTCCCAGGCCTGGCATGCAGCAGCCACCTGACTCACATGTTGGCTGGTGGGCTGGCTTCCTCGGGGAAACCAGAGGACCCGTCTGCCCCCACAGACCTCCAGCCAGGAACTGCATGGCCTCTGCCTACCCCCTCCAAACACAGGCAAGTCCGGCGCCTTGCTCAGAAGGGACATGAGACGAGAGAGACGAGAGGCGCCCCAGAACGCCCCCCGAACCAAGGACCAACCCCCAGCCCCAATGGAAGGCGGTTTATAGAGGGCGGGGTGGAAGCCTGGGAGATTAAATCTCCTGGACGCCCAGGCACGGACTGCCTCTAGGTGACAGTTTCAGCGGGGATTTAAACGTGCGAGGAGTCAGACCAGCCTGAGTTCAAATCCGGATCTACACCTGAACAGTTCTTTGGGTATGACCATGATAACACCACACACAACGAGGGTGACAATAGCGGCACCTACCCTTCAGAGAGCACCCGGAATCAGCTTTTTCGTGACCACCACAAAGCTACTTCTGAAGAAAAAAGGCTTATTTTGCCTCAGTTTTGGAGGTGTCATCCAAGAACCAGGCCCGTAGGTGGGACCGGACGGCGACGGACAGCACGAGAGCACGGCAGAACACACCGAAAGGAGCGCATCCGGAAGCGGGCTCAGGCTTATATAGCCAGACCTCTCGCGAGACCTGGCCTCTGGACACGCCCCGTGACCTCAGGAGGCCCTCGAGGCCCCCCTCCCTGGCGTGCTGCCTGGACCGCGTGTCCACCCCGCAGCCCGGCCCTGTGTCCTGGAGGTGCAAGTGCTGCAGGTTGCTGTTCTGTCTGTGTGCGTGGAGAGAGGCACGGGCGGGTACGCTGTGTTGTTTTCTCAGGAAGCTCCCTGCAGGCCTGAGGTCTGCACTCCTCCGATCGGGTCAGGTTGCAGCTGGGGCTGGGGCACGGAGTCCCTTTCCCGCTGCTGCGGTGAGCAAGGCCAGGTGTGGGCCCGAGATGGCTCCTAGCGCCCACACCTGGGCTCTGTCAGCCTCTGCTGTGGATGAGCCCAGCCTGCTGTTGGTCGCGGGCCCAGAGCACAGCGCAGAGAATGGGGTCCATCCAGGCAGCCCCTCTGGAGGCCTCGGGTACTGTGCGGCCTAGTGTTTGGGGGGACCCTAGCAACGCAGTGTCCTCTGGGCCCAGAATAAAGTCATTTTGGAGACTGTGACGCATCTTCATGCAGCTCGGCCTCTCCCACCCCACCATCCCATTGGAAATGACTGAGTTGTGACCCGAGGCCTGGCAGCGTGGTCCTGCTCTGGTCCAGCACCCCAGCAGCTGCCCCCCTCCCCGGGTCTGCCGGATCCCCAGAGGGAGGCTCTAGGGGTATATGCCAAGGACCAGCGGCTCAGCAGGGGACGTGCTGTTCTGAAAGGCCATACAATGTGAAACAGAAGCCACCGGGTGAGCAGGAGTTGGATGTACCGCTGTTCTGGCACTGCGTCCAACCAGGAGGGGGAAGAGTTTGTCAACGTTTAGAGACAGTTGGGGCTCTATGGGGGCCTCATGTGGCTGGCAGAGCAGAGAAGTTGCCCAGCTTAGCTGGTAGGATGAACTGTTGCTAGGTGACAGACATGGCACCAAGGGTGGGAAAAGATCTTGTGCCCACCTTAATTGGGATAAAATACCAGGAAAGGTTGCCCCTGGGGCCAGATACAGGGTGAGGTGTGCTCCTGAGGTTTCTGGTGGTGTGTGTGTGATAGAGACCTGATGATTTTCTCAGGCTAAACCAGGCTTGACCAAAGATTTTTCTAGACCAATCCAACTTCATGTCTATTCTTCTTGACTGGGACCCTTTCAGGTAGCACCTGCTAAACACCGACTCAGACACTGCTCCCTCACTATCTTTCTTGCACTGTTGCAGCTCCCTCTCCTGGCACCCCAAGGGTGGTGTTGCAGGGAGTCATTCTGGCCAGGAATGGCAGTGCCCTTGGTGCTGTACCCAGTCTGTGCCCTGTCGTGCTGAGCCAGGGGAGCCCCCTGTTGAGGTCTGGGGTGGGCAGAATCAGGATGGGTCATCCAGGCAGGCCAGGACCCTACTACTCCTGGGGGCTTTCAGAGCCTGCCCGCCTGATTGTGAGTCTATCTCATTGTGAGTGAATTAATTGTCGTGCAACCTAGAGTGGTGAGACAAGTTAATTACATAATGACTGCAAAATGACACGGTATTTCATGGCTGCAATATGGCAACTCTGTTGGAAACGGATCGTAATTGCCCAGAAACTGCATTCGAGTGGCTCTGTTATCTCTCCATCAGCATGTAATTAATTTGCTGCAACTTTGCTGCAAACTCTCAAGTCAGGAGTTGGGGCCTTTGTGCTGGCATGGCTATGCTAGACCTAGAGACCCGGGGAGGGTCTGGGGGCTCTGCTACAATCTGGGAAGATAACTTGCTCCTCCAAGTTGGATGAGAACTTCTCCCTCATGGAGCCCAGCCTCCGTGGCTGTCTCCGTCCACAAGCCCGGCTTCCCAGTCAGAACACAGCCATGGCGGACACAGGTCCTTGCAGCTGGGCTATGCCCCTCTTGCATGGACAGCTCCATGCAAGGTGGGTACCCAGGACGTCTACCCCAAGGTCCTTAGCGCCCAGGACTCTTACCCCAAGTTCCTTATCCCACACCATCCCCTCTCACAGATGAAGCCACTGGCTACAAAGAAACAGTGTGGGAAGGTTGCCGCCTCCAAGCACCAAGAGATCCCAGTCAGTGCTGCATTTGCAAGGAACAGGGAGGGGAGTGATGGGAGGCCTTAGGCCAGCCTCTCCCCTTGCCCAGGTAAAGCGCTCCCCTGGGAGGGCAGCCAGTAGCCCGATGGTGGAGGAGGCTGTTACAGCCTTTCCCTTTGATATTACTGGGTGCTGCCTTTCAGCTCAAGTCCTTGAAGGTAGGGACTGTGTGTGTGATTTGCTCTGGGCCTCCGCTGCCTCCAGCATGGGGCTGGGCCACAGAGTAGAGAGGGGACGTGAACCTCTCCAGTCTGCATGTGTGGAGCTGAAGTGAAGCAGGGTTCTTGTCCCTCGGCCAGAAGGGCAGACTGGCAGGCAAAGACAGGTGCGTGAAAGGGACGCAGGCTTCAGGATGGTGCTCCCATGGGAGGGGGCTCAGGAGGTGGGATCCGGGATCCTTCCACAAGGCAAGGGGTTAGAAATGAGGGCAAGGAGGGCTTCATCCTGGCCCTTTCTTGGGAGCCTGCATGGGGCCAGATTGTGTGCTTTGTCAAGGGTGTTGGGCAGACACCCCAGTTTTCACCTCCTCTGCCCCCTCTCCTTCCAGCACCTTCCCTAAAGCCAAGTTGACCTCTGCCTGCCAGAGAAAGCACCAGTGGAGCCCCTCCCTCCCCCCAGGGCTGAGCATCAGTCACCACAACAATGTGGAGCTACCTCCCCGGAAGCATTCATAAGTTTAATCCACGCCAGTAATAAAATCGCATTACATTTCTCATAAAATAAATGTTCCCATTTATATACAGAAGACGGACTGTACAGGCGCAGCCTGGCCCCAGGAGGGGTCACACACAGACGGGCGGCGGTGACAGCAGAGCAAGGGCCACACTCATGTCATGGCCAAGGCAAGGAGGAGTTCTGATTCGGCCGGCCAGGTGAGTGGGTGGGCGGGCTGGTGGGCCCAAGGCCAGGCGCCGGGCGTTACTGAACCTGGGCTTCGAAGGAGCCGTTGAGCTGTCCCTCCTCATAGTCCATCTGACACAAGATCATGTTGTTCTTCAGGAAGAATTTGTCTCCCACGCAAAATCTGGAAAAATCCAAGCAAGAGAGAGTAGCCATGGGAGGAGGCCCCGTGGGCAGCGAGGGCTCCAGACCGGATCCAACCCAGGTGGGAGGCGAGTCATGCTGTGGAGTTTGCTGCCTGAGATCTCCAGAGGGGGGCATGGCCCAGGGGCCCACAGCAAACCTGCTCAACTACACAGCCAGGGTCTGCTGCCCAGGGTAGTGGGATAAGCCTGGGCCAGGGCCTCCCAGGGTCAGGTCCTGGAGGGGGTGAAGGGCAGGGAGGTGCAGGAATAATTCACCCTAGTTCTGGAAAGGGATGAGGAATGCAGAGGAATGGATAGAGATGGAGGCAGGTAGAGGAGGGAAGGACAAGATGGTTGATTTTTTTCCTTCCCCTCTCTTACCACCCCAGATGGCACTCTTCCTCCCAGCAGAATCTGCAGTGCCCTCCAATGTTCCTCCTAAACAAAACTCCACTCTATGGCCTCCTCTCTGGCCTAGCCTCGGTCTTCCTCAAGTATGGAGGCATTCCAGTCCTTTCCCCCAAAGGCGTCCCCAGGGTGGCTGAGGTCTTGAGTCTAAGAGACTGAGGGCACAGACTCAGCGTGCGCAGATCCCAGTCCAGCCACCAGGTGGTGCTGTAATTTCACCAAGCCCTCCTGACAGTGGGTCTGGCCGGAGCCCCCAGCTGGCAGAGCATTCCCAGCAGGTGCCTCTGTGAACAGTAAACTTTTGCAAGAGTTCCTACCTGACTTGGGAACTCCTCAGAAAAGGGCCCGCTTTCTGGTTCCCAGCCTGGTTTGACACATCCCTGGGGACTACCTTAGGGCTGGGGCACTGCACAAGGCCCCAGGGACCACCAAAGGGGCTGTGCTAGAACCAGCAATCACAGAAGTGGGGCCAAAAGTGAATGGCATTCCCTAAAAGGACTCCCCCATGCCAGTCTGTGAACCCTTCTCACCAGAATGCATGTCATGCCCACGTACAAGGGACACATCGAGACACAGGACACAAGGATACATAGCTCTTATCCACACACACTTCCAACTTGTGTATATGTACATATGTGTACATATGTGTACACATATGTGTACATATGTGTACCATGCACACACATGCTCTTTCCTTGTGCACAGACATGTAAAAACATTAAAGCACTTACATACCATCACACACATGTACACAGTGGTACATGCACCCAGACACTCACACCATGCATGCACAGTGAGCTAACACATTATATTCACATGAACGTCTGCCACAGGGACCAGGCATGCAGAAAACATACCTGCACACGCAGGCTCACAGAGAAGCCTCATTCATGAGCACGATTCCCCAGGACTCCTGACCCGGCCCGGTGAGCCCTCAGGCTGGGCTGCGCAGAGCTGGGGCGTGCCACCAGGCCAGCACTCACCTCTGGTTGCAGAGCTGACAGGCGAAGCAGTCCAGGTGATACACATTGTCCCGGGCTCGCATCACCATCTCAAAGGCTGGGATCAGCTTGCTGCAGGCAGCGCAGTTCCCTGTGGTGCCAAAGAGCCTGCCAAGGGAGGGGCACAGGGGACTCAGTGGCCGGCAGGGAGGGTGGGCTTAGCACGTGGGGCTGGGCAAAGGCGTGAGAACCCGCACACACAGCAGCTGGAATCTGCCAGACATCACATTTCAGAGAGCCCAGGAGGAAGGGTGGGCCAGGGGTAGGGGGTGAGCTGCCACTGTTGGTCCCTCTCGGGCTCCCAGGGGGGGTCCTTCAAGCACCCCCAAGCCACCAGAAGCTGCTAGGTCCCAGGAAACGGCTCCAGATGGCACACAGACAAGGCTAACTGCTAGAGGCCGCCCGCCAGCGTGGGGTCTCTCTGAGGCTTAACAGTAAAGCCAAAACCAGAATCGCCCTTCATTGCTGGGATGCTGTGAAACTCAGAGATCCTGTTACACAACTCCTAGGTGCTGCTCAGTGGGGGTCAGGCCCCGTCCCAGGACCGTCCCAAAGATTAACTCATTGAATCTTGATGACAAGCCCGTGAGGTGGGACTGCTGTTACTCCCCATTCCAGAAATTTAAAAAAAAAATGCAGCACATGGGGCTGGTGCTGAGGCATAGTGAATTAAATCTCCATCAGCAGTGCCAGCATCCCATATGGGCTGGCTCATGTCCCAGCTGCTCCACTTCCTATCCAGCTCCCCGGTTGTGGCCTGGGAAAGCAACAGAGGATGATGACTCAAGTCCCTGGGTTCCTGCACCCCTGTGGGAGACCCTAAGGAAGCTCCCGGCTTCAGATCAGCTCAGCTCCAACTGTTGCAGCCATTTCAGGAGTGAATCAGTGGATGGAGGACTTTTCTCTCTTTCTCTGAAATTCTGTCTTTAAATACAAACAAATAAAGCTTGCTGAAAAAGAAAAAAAGTAGTTTGGACTCCTCCACCTAGTGTTTGTTCTCAAGTCTATGGTGCTTTTCCTGCTACAAACTGAGTCTTTTGCCTAAGCCCCCATTCCCTTTTTTCAGAACCTCAGTTTATCCTTCTGAAAAATGGGGACACTGGCTAAGATGACCCCATTGAAAAAGGGTGCTTTCCCAACAGCAGTGATACCCAACAGAATTTCCCAGGGCACCTGGCCCAAGTTGGGACAGGTGTCCGTTCTCTGAGCTATGTGCTACAAAGCTCTCCCTGCCCACACGTGCCAGGCCTTGGCTGGACGCTCCAACGGTCTGAGCCAGGCAGGCTTCTCGCCATTTCCTTTCTGCACAGCAGCAGAACAAGTGCCAAGTGAGACCCGGGGACCAAGAGGAGGCTGAGCGGGGCGGGGCGGGGCGGGGGGGGGGAGCACCCTATAATCCCCGATTTGTCCAGCTCAAGCTCCAGACGCCTGCAGACAAGCTTGGCTCTATTATTCATCAGCCTGAGCTGCCTGGTGGCTCAGATAAAGGCAGACAAAGGCTGGGCCACAGCATCTGCCTGCCAAAGGCAGCCTGACGAGCGGCTGCCGCCCAGTGGGCAGGACAGATGCCCTGGCCCCAAAAAGTCACTCCTCGCCTCTGCAGGGTGGGGGGAGAGGAAAATACCTTCAGCCCCTGGTAGTCGGCAGGACCCTCCAGCTCTCCTGCCAAGCCATCCCCTCTTCCCTCCCTCCCTGTGGATCCAGCAGATGGCTGGTGGGTGCAGCCCCCAGGAGATGGCTCGAGCCTCCAGGCTTGGAGGGCCCTTCAGTCCCTCCTTCAAGGGCTGAATCTCAGAAGCATCTTTCCTGAACCCCTTCTTGGGGCTTCTGCCTCCTTTCAAGCCCCAGTTAGGAGCATGAGGCCATAGTGTATCACCTTTTTAAAAAGAAAAGAAAAGAAAGACCCTGCAAAGACCCAGAGAAGAGCAGGTGCAGCAGGTCAATCTCAGCCCGTCAGGGAAGCAGAGAGTCCCCACTGGTGACTCTGCACCCAGACAGGCCCAGGCCTGAGCAGAGCAGCTCAGCAGCCCTGGCCCTGACCCATTAATTAACGCCACGGGCCAGCCTTCCCCACCAGGCCCGGCCACCATCCAGCAGCCTGCCCAGAGCCAAATGCAGGTGCTGGGCCTCAGCCAAGACCTCTGCTTTGTGGCCTCCTTCCAGCCTTGCTGATGTCATGAATGGCCTTGGGCAGAGTTAACTGAGGGAGGCAGCCCCCAGGGGGATGAGGTTTGGGGATGTGGGGGAGGGGAGGCCAGAACTCAGAGGAATGCTTCTTCCCGCCACTGCACAAAGAAGAAACTGAGGCAAGGAGCAGGTGACAAGCCACTAGCTCAGGGGTGATCCGAACCTAGGCCTTCGATCTCCATGTCAGCCATCCTCCTTCTAGGGCATGGCTCCCCAGGCAAGTGGGACCCTGAGTGCCAGAGACCACTTGGAAAGGGAGAGGCTAGCAATAGGAAGAACAGTTCCAGGGGAGCCAGGGTTCCCTTACCTGCCCCTTAGAGCCCCTATGAGGTGTCCCGTCCCAGGTCTCTGGAATAGGGGGGTACGAAGCACCTGGTGGAGGCTGGAGCCTTTGGGGAGCTTGGCTGAGGCACACAGCAGTCACCAAGCTTGTCTCGGACCTGTTCTGGGCCAAGTGTAAAGAGTTACAGCCATGTGCCCCCTCTGCCAGGTGTCAGAGAAGCAGGCCAGGAGTGAGTGAGTCGGGGAGTGCTGGGAGCGTGGTGCCTGGCGGGGCTGTGGGCCTACCTCAGGTAGTCGCGCCGGCACAGGATGAGGTTGGCCTTGGTGTAGAGTGTGGAGCCCACCTCTCCCAGGCGGCAGTCGCAGCAGGCACACTTGAGGCAGTCTTCATGCCAGTACTTGTCCAGCGCCTTCAGCAGGTAGCGGTCCTTGATCTTGCGGTTGCAGCCTGCACAGCCCTTCTGCTTCCCCTTGGGCTGGACAGACAGCATCGGCACACCTGTAGGTGGATGCAGACAGATGGAATGGGGTTTGGGGCTCCTGGGAGCCTCTGTTTTCCCCTCTGGCTGGCATGGCACAGCCAGTTCTACCAGCTTTGGGACAGTTCCCCTGAGGCTGCTCTGCCCCAGGCCTGGCCTCTCTGATCTGCACCCCCTCGCTCTCCTCATCCCTGCCCTTGTTAAGTGCACACCTGGTCCCCAAAGGCCTGGGGTGCTCCTCAAACAGCCACCACCCAACAGGCTCCTCAGCAGCAGGACAAAGAACAGATTCTCACCACGCACAGGGGTCTGCTTGCCACTCCCTAGGGATGCTTGCCAACTCTGGTCTTTGTCCACACAGCCCGTGTGTTTGCCCAGTCCTTTGGTGCAATCAAGAAGTGCAGAAGTATCCAGAAGAAAGCGAGCAGTACCCGGGATCCTCCCAGGAAGAAGCAGGCAGTGTGGAGCTCCTGTGCCCATGGGGAAGTGGCTGGGCCACACTCTCCCTGGCAGTGCAGCATTCTAATCAAATGCTCCCATTCTGCAGACAGACCACTCAACCACCTGCTACTCCCAGCCCAGGTGGAGCCCTGGGAGGGTCTCAGGATGCCCAGCATGTTGGGTTGTACCTGGGTGAGCCCTGGCCTACTCTTCCAAGTTGGGCACTTCTGGGCATGGCCACGCTGACAAGGCATCCTCTCCTGGCTCTGGGACAAGAGACCCACCCTTAGAGTCTCTTTGTCTTCCCCATCCCTTCCCTATTTTGCCAACCCTTGCTCCTCCCGAGTCCAGATTCTTCTCGCTCTCAGGGGTGCTGCTCTCCAGCTGGCCTCCAAGGTCCAGTGTGGGACTGGAGAGGGAGGAGAGAGAGAAGTGTGTTGGCCTCAGTCCACTGCTGTTTGCAGGTGCCACCACCTCTGCTCAAGGTCCAGAGTGCCCAGCTGCAGAGCCTGGCTGCAGGACTGTGGACTCCAGTACCTGCCAGTGCCCTCTCTGAAGTAGGACTCCATGGAAGCCACAAGGAGCAGAGCCATCCATGGTCCTGGGTTCCCTCGCCTGTGCCTCGGACACACGGGTTATCTGTATGACTGGGCACCCCTCCCCCTGAGGCACTCAACTCCAGGCTCTGCTGTACTCTTGCAGACACACACAGCTGCTCAACATCCCATGTCCCAGTGAGGCGCCCAGCACCAGTGGCTCCAGGTTGGGGACAGTTGGGGACCCTGTGGCTTTTTCTGGCCAGAGGGTTGAGGTCCTGAGTAAAACCTGACCAAGACCATGACAGTGGAGAGGGCTAGGACTGGACTCCAAGCCTGGACCCTGCGGCCAGGGATTCAGAGCAGATCCCTTCTAGGCCCTGATGCGCCTGGTGAGGAGAGTGAACCAGCCCCTTGTCTCTCATTTCAGGGAGGAGGAACCGGGAGCCAAAATGGTGCCGGAGCACCACAGCCCACCCTTGCTGGACTGGTCCTGGGAAGATGAAAGGGCTGCTCCCCAAACAGGGAAGCATGCCCCAGAGGACCCACGCTTCACCCCTGCCCTGCCTCCCCAGCCAGCCCCCTGCAGGCTCCTCCCTACCACCTCCACCCCTGCCTGGCTCTGGGAGCCCAGCCTCGGGCCGTGCACTTTCCATTAAGGAGATAGCATCCCTTTGCCCAAGTCCATTTGGGATCCATTTTAGTGTTATCTAAAAATCAAATCTACATGGTAATCCTTTTAATGTACTCCTGACTTTAGAGAAAAACAGCTTTGTGCTCCTTCAGGAAAGGTTTTAAAGCATTACCCAGTAATTACCACTCACCCATGAAAACACTGATATTTTACAAGGCCTGATGGCTGTGCCTACACAAATGCCCAGGCACATGCACAGATGCTCACGCCAGGTCCAGCCAAGTATACCGGTTCACTTGGGTCGTGGGGTACCCCAATCTCCAGGATGATGGGATGGGCATAGGAGCCACTTAGGCAGCAAGAAGCAAAACCTCAATGCCTACCTCTCCCTGGTGTGGGGGAATGGCAGCAGGCTGTGGGTGAGTAGGTTTGGAGGTGGGGGGGAAGGAGGCAGCTGGGCTGCAGAGAGAAGCCCCATCTGACTCATCCGTCGGCGACAGCCAGACACTTAGCCTTGGTTCCTTCATCTGGAAACAGGCCAGGCAGTCGGGTGGGTGACAGGTGATGGGAAGGGGCTCCCGGAAGCCACTAGGCCCCTCCCACATACTGGTAGCCATACCCTCCTTCCTCTTCAGAGAGAACCCCCCAGCACTCTTTATCAGGCTAGCCTTCCCCCTTCCCCCCTCAGTCCTCAGCAGCTCCTACTCCCCTCGCCCACTCCATGTTGCCCCGTGAATCAACATGTGAACTTTCTCACATGACCAAGCCTGCAGGCTCCCAGGCCCACCTCTTTCTCCCTTTTTCCATAACTCTGCCTTTCAAATAAACAGATAATCTTTTTAAAAAAGGAAATCTTTTCAAGTTTTCGTAAGAGTTGCAAGAACAGTAAAAAGAATTCCTATGTGCACTTCACCAGATCCCCCCAATAGGAATCTTCCACCAGGTCTCCTTTTCCTGTTTCCTATCCTTTTAAACCTTAACTGCCTGCCTCACCACCTCCCTTGTTCCCTCGCTACTTCACCACCCACCTAAGCATCTACTCACTTAGGCACCTGCAATTTATTTTCCTGATTCATTTGAGAAGTGATTTTAGGCATGAAACCCATATCCCTACATACCTTGGCATATAAATACCTTACTAAGAGTGAGGGCCATCCTACACATGACCCTGATCACACCTGATTAGGCCAAGAAACCCTCATGGAGCTGGTGTGGTCTACGGATCTCAGATTCTCTATTACATTGACATCTTTAATGCCAAAGCCCTGCCTTACGTGTCAGTTTCAGTCCACAGTGCCCCTCCCCCTTTCCAGAAGCTTCACCTTCCACAGTTTCCATGATCCAAGATCAACCTCAGTCCCCCAATAGCCACATTTATCTTGATTCTTGAGAGACCACATTCATATAATCTGATTATAGTATATTACTACAATTATGTCATTATGTTATTGTTGTTGGGCTTTTAATTTTTTCTTAAGTAGGTACAGGGAGGGAAAACAGAACTCATGAAAGTCCCCTATTATCTGTCTTTTCAGGCATCTTCTCAAGATGGGGGTGTCTCGGGATGGACCCCCTGAAGTTCAGGGGGTTGACTGGACGTGAGTCTCAAAGAATTCTTAAGCCATTCCTTGGGTTTCAAGCCTCTAGCGTTTTTAAAGATGAGTGGGCCAGTTAGCTTACAATCCAGCTCTCCATTTGAGTCTCCTACCATTTTCAGCTGTGTGCCTTGGTTTCCATCTTTTGCAAACGTGGGTGTAAAACAGCACTTTGTGGAGTTACCCAGGGGAACACCTGCCATACACGCTAGAACCAACACAACGGCCAGGCAGTCACAAGTGAGCTCTGATTAGTGCCACCCACTCAGTTCCAGGAAAGCATGGTACAGCTCCATCTCAGGTCCCCAGAATAGTAAGGGGCACTTATTCTGGGGCGGCAATCAACTGATGGGAGTATGCCACCGTGGTTACAGCCACACAGGCACGGGCCCGAGTCCAGCATTACTCAAAGGACAGTGTTAAGTGTGATCAGTGTAAGCGTGCACAGAAAGACTAGTGTGTGGTCAACGCAAATGTGTGTAGAAGGGATCAGTCCTGCCTGGCCAGCAGCCAGGCCAGTGGGAAGGGTGGCTATGGCAGCTCAGAGGGGGACAGTGCATGGGGACAGCCTGGTAACTTTACTCTGGAGACAGTGCTGCGAGCTGAGCCCCAGTACTTCTCTTAAGCCCTCAACACACTTCAGTCGTCCTTCCAAACCAGTGCTCAGGAATCCTATGGCCTGGGCAGCAGAAACTCAGCCCAGGCCTGCCCAGAACCTGCATAGCACGGCCACCCAGTGTGGTTCTAGGACTTCCTCACCAGGACCCCTCCCTCCCTGCTCTAGGGCAGGCATTCCCTGGCACAACAGGCTGAATGCCTACCAGCGCTTTGCTTCTAAGCACTTCATTCATAACTGCCCTAGCAGCTAGGGACCCTTATCATTCCCATTTCATCAAGGGGGAAACTGAGGCACAAAAGGCTGCCCACAGCAGGCATGAGACAGCCCTGACATACAGGCCCTGGCAACCTGCTGTCGGAGCTAAAGTATTAGGGGACCCATGTTGGAGGTGACACAAACGCGAAGACTCATGGGAAGGAAGCAGAAGTGGACCACGTGGCTGGACATGCACAGCAACACACAAACACTTACCCTTGTATGCACACAAGGAGCAGGGACTGGCTCCATTTTATATCTCCCATACAAGGGCTTTATTCCAGTACCCAGCACAGAGTTGGCACATGGCCGGTGCTCAGCACGTTGCAGGAAAATGCATGTCTGTGAATCCCAGGAAGCTCATGCGTGAGTATGGATGCATGTGTACAGGGGCTCGTGCAGACACATCCTCACACCAACAAGCAGTCACCAGTGCACGACGGCTATTATTTTAAACACTGGTGACAGCTCCAAATCAAGCTCTGTTTTGAACAAAACCCAGTGGGAGAGCTGGCCATGGAAGGAACGGGAGAAACTCAGCCCCACCATCCTCACACCCACCTCCACCGCTGTGGAATTTGGTATCAAGTCCCTGCCACCTGTAAGGTGTGCTTTGTCGCTGGGCCCACACCCACACCTGGAGCGGCTTTGGCTGGCGGCTCCTCCCAGGCAAGGCATCCATCCTCTTGAATACAGAAATTTGAAAGTGTAATCTAATTCCACAGAATCTCTTTAAATCTCGTTTTCTCAGAAGTAACTTCATTTCACACGGACACATCCAGCCTCGTGAGCAGGCCTCCATTTCACACTAGTTTTATCTCCACAATTTCTCATCTCACTGCACTCCTATCCCAGGGCCTTGCCACGCACCAGGCCAGGCCTGAACTAATAGCATTTCCTACTCATTTGGAATCAAAAGCCAATGAGAACAACTGTTGAGACACGCAGCTACAGTCACCTAGATCACGCTCATTACCGCCTGCCTGCACACCCATTGGCGGGCAAGGCTTCCTGGGTCAGGTGGGGGAAGGGAAGCGGGGCCTCCGGGGCCTCTAGCTCCCCACCAGGCAGGGAGATGAGGGCTTCCAGGGCCAGGGTCAGCTCCACGGATGGTCTGGCACCTTCTATTGATCCCCTCAGGGGAGGCTCAGAGCAGAGGTATGGTATAGCTCCCATTTTGGCTCCACTTCTTGCTTCCCTGCTCTGCCTCAATTTGCTCACCTGCTAAATGAGGCCAACCTCCATGAAAGGATTATTCTAAGGATTAGATAATAGATTGAAGTTCTTATAGCAATGTTTAGCTTAAATTAGCCAAGAAAATTGATATAAATATCTTAAGACTCAACAGTTTCATTCTAAAGTATATGCCCAACAGTATCAAGAGAGTTGATGAGGTTGCCACTGCTCTACAGTGCGTTATACCACAATATACAGCACTCACATATTACAGTTCTGGTTTGAGTACCCACTGCTCTATTTCCAATCCAGTTCCCTGCTAAAGTGCCTGGGAAAGCTGTGAAACATGATCCAAGTGCTTGGGACCCTGCTCTCTATGTGAAAGACTCAGAGGGGGCTCAGGTTCTTGGCTTCAACCAGTGAATGGATTCTTAATCTCAAACTCACTCTCTCTCTCTCTCTCCCTTCCCCTCCCTCCCTTCCTCTCTCTCTTTCTATCTCCCACCCCCACTTTTCCTCTTTGTCACTTGGTCTTTCAAATACATAAATACACCTTTTTTTTCTTTCAATGAGAGCTCATGTCCACCAGATTTGACATGTATAAATGTTCAGAATTTTGTCTTAAGAGACACAACGCCAATGTCCATCCACACTGGATAGGAAGCTCTGGTCACTTCCACAATGGAACAGAATGTAGTTGTGAAAAATAATAAATTATTAGTACACACATACAGCATAACACTGAGTGAGAGGACTCAGATGTAAAATGGCACATCTAATTCTCTATTCACATGTAGTTCCTAAAAAGGCAAAACTGATCCGATGTCAGGGTAACAGTGTTTGGAGTGGGGTGATGAGAGGAGGCATGCGGAAGGATGAGGAGATACCAAGCAGGTCCTCTAGCTTGATCTGAGTGCTTAAACAAGGAAGGAACACGTGAAAGTCATTGAACTGAACATGTGGGACTTGTGTATTTAGCTTTCTGCATTTGAGTTTCAGCTCTGCTCCAGACTCTAGCTTCCTGCTAATGTGCACCCTGGAAGGCAAGCATGCCATAGGACAGTGCCAGTTCAAGCACCCGCTGCTCCACTTCTCATCCAGTTCTCTGCTAATGTGCCTGGCGAGGCAGCAGACAATGGCTCAAGTACCTAGACCCTTGCCATACATGTAGGGGGCCCTAATGGAATTTCTGGCTCCTAGCTTTAGCCTAGCACAACTGTGGCATCCATTGGGAGAGTGAACTAGTGGGTAGAAGAGCTCTCTTTGTCACTCTTCCTTTCAAATAAGTATTTTAAGCCGCCACCTATTCAGCAGCCACTGTGCAAGGTGTCACATGCCTTGTCCATCCTCAGGAACTCCACATATTAACTCAGAGGCACAGGTGAGGAACAGAGGCCCAGGAAGGTTCAGGTCCCTATCCGAGGTTACAAGGTAGGATGAAAATTTTGGCCTGTCAGATGGCAGAGTTCAAGTTCTCACCCACACACACCCCAGGACCTCCCCACCCCCACCCCCAGCCTGCCTGAGGATGTATGGTTCTCTTGTGTGGCCTGGATGCTGAATGAGGCTGGGTCAGGACAGGCATGGAACTGGGGTAGGCCAGGACCAGGAGAAAGACTGCCCTGTGGGCCACTGTGTGATCATAGACCATGTCTGTCCACCTGTTGGTCTTTCTAGAACTGTGGCTGCTTTAAGACTTTAGAAGGGTTTTGAGTCCAGCCAACAATGGCCAATGAACCAGAAACTACATACAAAGAGGGGATTAGACTAGGAAAGAGCAGGGCCATATAGAAGCAGAACCAAGGGGTTCTGTCCCTTGAGAGGGACAAAGAAGCCGTGAGCTGGCTATGGCCTTGGGAGGAAGCTGAGGCATTGTGGGGAGAGCAGGGGCCTCCAGACCCAGGGCTCTAACAACGGGGCCAGCCTCAACCAGCAGCACAGGATAAGGGAACTGGCCAGTCTTCAGTAAGTTCTCAGCTCGAGGAGTTAAAAACATTAGGAAATCCAGCAATGCTTGCCCTTTCTGAAGTGCTAAGACCCTTCTGGTCCATTCAGCCAGCATAGGAGGGAGAGTTCAGGAAGGTGTTAGCCAGCCACATCCCTAGCTTCTATGGCCACAACCTTCAGTCAGATGATGAAAAACCATATTACCCCAGTCATACCTACTGTGCAACAGGGGGCTTCTCACTTCCCAACTCTCGTACCCATGACCCTGAGATTTGAGCAATCAGGTACCTTGTTCTTGTGCAAAGCTATGCCTGTCCCAGCTGGGCTGCAGGCTCCCACTGCTGTTCAGGAAATGCCCCCACACCCTTCCTGCTCCAGGGGCAGCATTGCACCATCTTTTATCTAAGCAAATAAAAGCAAATGTTCACTGGGACCTAATCTGGACCCTGCCAAAGGCTGAGATGGAAACACTTGAGCAGCCATGAGCTCCCACAGGCTCTGCAAGACACAGCCCCAAGCAGATGTGCAGGTGTTGGAAGCAGGAAGCCCTTCTGCAGCCTCTTTTGATAGAGGCATGAAGCTGAGAGAACAGCTCCCATTTGCACCTGCTGCAGCATCTCCTATTTACCTGCACAGAAAGTCTGAATGCACAGTGGCCTTCAGCACTCAGAGATGAAGAGGTTGAGGATTCAGAGGAATGCCCAGCCCAGTGTGGTGCCAACAGCCTTAGGGGACGGTCCCAGTCCATTTGAGCTGCTGTAAACAACACCATAGCCTGGGAGGTTAACAAACCACAGAGGTTTGTTTCTCTTAATTCTAGAGGCTGGGAAGTTCAAGGTCAAAGCCCCTGATGAGGGCCCACTTCCTGGTACATCTCAACAGGTCCTCCCATGGCAAAGGAGACGAGGGAGTGTCATTTAGGAGGGCACCAATCCCACTCCTAAGAGAACCACTCCTGTGACTGAAGCACGGGGATCAAAATCCACCACAGGAGACGTGGGAGGACATCCACACTGAGACTGTGGCAGGGACCCTGCCAAGAGCTTGCAGGAAGGGCCAGAATAAGACATGAGGTGCTGGCGCCCATGGGAGCTGTTCCCACAGCCTCATGCCATTTCCTGCAGCTGCTTCAGGAGATAACTCCAAAACAGAAGCTGCACCTGCTCGCGGAGGTTTTCAGGTGGAGTGAGCTAACAGCAGAGTTGCATCAGCACTTTTCTCCCTCTCCAGGCTGTGGCAGGCATTCTCTTCCAGGAGTTCCAGACATGTCTCAAATGCACAGATCCAAAGTAGGCTTCCACATGTTCTCCCTCACACCTGGCCCCTGGCTTTCCCTCACAGCACTCACCTAATCCAGACCCTCCAGCCAGAAGCTGTCACCTCAAAACTTCCAGCATTCTCACCTGCACCCCTGTTTCCCCATCAACTCCTGACCCACCTGCTTCCTTCCATTTCCAGAGCCGCCACCACCACCTCTCTTCCTCCCTCTGAAAATCACAGTTCCAGAGGAAACATCCATCAGATGGCCACAAATGACCAGTGCTGGGTCCTAATGAAGCCAGTACTTAAGAGTTTCTTCCAGGTCTCCCATGTGGGTGTCAGGTGACCAAGCATTTAGGCCATCTTCTGCTGCTTTGCCTAGGCACATCAGCAGGCAGGTGGGCTGCAAGTGGAGCAGTTGGAACCATATAGGCTGCCAGTGATACAGGCAGCAGCTTTACTGGTTATCCCATAACACTGTCCCCCACATCTCTGATCCCACTATCAGCACAGCCCCCACCAATCTTCTGGTGCCAAATACCCCCAAGCCATTCCTTATATAGCAGCTGGAAAAATCTCTCACAACAAACTAAGGTCTGTTGTTGCTCAGGGTACAGTCCTTCCACAATTTCCAGTGGGCTGAGATTCATGTCCACACAACACATCTCATCTGTAATAAACTCATGAGATCTTGTTCTCCTGCATGCCTCCATATACACGCTGTGCTCCAGCCACACTCCGGACCTCCTTCCTGTCTCAGGGCCTTCCCTGCCTCTTCACACAGTTGACTGCTTCCCATCCACGTGATTCAGCTGAAATGGCATTCCCTCAGAGGAGAAAGATTGGTTTTCCACCAATTTTCTTCCCAGACAGCTACTACAGTCCCAGCCTGGACAAGGTTGGAACTCCCATCTGAGTCTCTTAAGTAGGTGGCAAGAGCCCAACCACTTGGGCCATCCTTCTCTGCTTCCCCAGGTGCACTAGCATGGAGCTGGATGGGAAATGGAGCAGCCAAGACCCAAACCAGCGCTTCTAAATGGCATGTGAGTATCCCGACAATCATCTCAACCCTCTGTGCCATGATGCCAGGCTCAGGGAACGCTTTCTTTTCTTCTTTATTTCCCAGCTGACGTGACTTCCTTCCCATTCAAGTCATTACCTTCTGAGTTTTTCATCATAATTTGTAATCATTTCACTGTTCTGTGAGTTAACTGAAGAAAAGTGATGGGTTTTTCTCATAAGAACAGAAGTTCTTGGCCTCAGTGCCAGGATGTAGTTGGTTACATTTCCCATTTCCACCTGTGGCACTGGTATCCCATATAGGCAACTCCCATATTGGTGCCAGTTCTTGTCCTGGGTGCTCCATTTCTAATCTAGTTTCCTGCTTAAACTGGGAAAGCAGTACAGGATGGTTCCAGTCCTTGGGACCCTGTACCTGTGCAAGAATCCTAGAGGAGGTTTCCAGCCTCAGCTCAGCTATCCCCGTTGCAGCCATTTGGGGAGTGAACCAGTGGGTGGAAGATCTCTGTCTCTCTTGCTCTCTGTAACCCTCCCTTTCAAGTAAAAATAAGTAAATCTTTCAAAAATAGATAAGTAAAGCCCAGCAGCATTATGGCAGCTTGTTCTCCAGGCCCCATCTTGTATACTGCTGTGTCTCAGTGTAGAGGCCCACAGCAGCACCAGTCCAATTAACAGACTGAGTGGAGTCTATGCATGCATCACTTCCTCAGGCCAGGCAGGCTCCCTGTGATGGGGGCCTTCATCAAGCTTGTCTCATCCTTGTGACACACCCCCTGCCAGGTACCTGCAGGAACAAGAAAAGCAGATGCACCTGCTGTAGTCCCCGGGTCCTGCTGCCATGATCTGCAGCTGACTCCGCTAACACAAAACCTTTATTCCATAGAGAAGGACAAACAGAATCCTGTCCTCCAGCCCCTGCAGACCCAGCAGGGACAAGGTCTCCCCTCCACACCTTCATCTATCCACAAATCCTGCCTCCCAGCTCTCAGGGAGTGGCAGGCACCGTGGTGGGTAATGCCAGCAGCTGACTCTTACTCTCTTTAGCACAGGCCTGGGCACTGCCCCACTCTGACACCAGCCCATCTTCCCTAATCACCCCAATAGAGGGTCCTCCTTTTCCACAAATTCACTTGCGCTTCCCTCCCAGCCTGCTCTGAGTCTCTAGGGGCCAGTGGGAGGAAATGGCCACCACAGTAGGCTCATAAGATCCCAGGCCCAGCAGCCTTCACCAGCCCCATGTCATCCTGGGCTGCCAGGATCCTCGATAGAGCGCTGTTGGGAGCTGCATGTTGGTGGGTGGAGGGCGACGCAGAGGGGAAGCCTCCGGAAGCTCTGCTCCCCAGACAGTGGCTTACTGTTCCCTGGACACCTACACAATCGGCCTCACCCGCCCTAATGAAACAGGGCTCCCGAGGGGCCTGCAATCTCGGCACAAGAGAAGCAGGACACAGACTCTCAGCTGAGTCTCAATTTCACAGCATCAGGGACGTGAGCACCAATGCGCTGAACCAGAAAACGAGAGTCTGGCAGGAGCTGCAGACACAGCGCAAGCACCAGGGGATCGGAGATTAGGGCCCTTCAAAATCAATTTTGAATTCCAACTTTTAAATGTGTTCTCCAGGCGCGGAGAGGGGCCCCTCCAGGCAGGCTCAGCCCAGCCAGCTGCTGGGGTCTGCCTCCTCCACTGTGGAGGAGTAACCTCGGTCCATCTGCTGCTGGCTGCTGGGCTGGTCCCAGACAAGGGCTGGGGAGGGTGCTGGGAGGGTGAGGGAGTGGACGTGGGTGTGGGTGGGAGAGTAGGAGCCCCCAGAGCTCCTGACACCCTGGAGCACAGACAGGAATTGGTATCCTACAGAAGATCCTTGTTGAGAAGTCAATCTCCCTTCTGGAAGCCTGGTGGGAAGAGAGCCTACAGTGAGCATCCTGAGGTGCAGCCCTGGGAGATGAGAAACAGAGGCACCCGCAGGTGCTGCCAGGGCAGGTGGATGCATCATCCAAGGCCCCGGGTCTACAGCCCGGGAGCTGATCCTGTCATCTGTCCAGGCCAGGTCTGGAAGGCGAGGCAGCACTAAGGGCCCTGCAATAGGAAGTATGGGGAGCCTGGGCAGGACAGAGTGCTCAGAGCCAACCCCAGAACTAGACACAGGATATCCCCCGGGAGCTCCAGCCTTGCCCAACTCCTGCCATGGCTCCCCATTTAGCCACGGCAGCTCCCTCCCCTTGCCCCCAGTTTATAACTAATCCATAGTTGGCACCTTCCCCTTCTCTGGGGGTGGTGGCAGAAGAAGCTGATCTACAACAAACCTCTCTGATCCTTCCAAGCTCCCTCAAGCCCCCCAGCCACCACCCAAGTTCCGAGCGCACTCATGAAAAATAAACACGCCAGCCGGCAGGTCCGGGACAATAGGCCAGATGACAAGGCCACAGATCTGCAAGGCTTCCTGGGGAACTCTTCCGGAATGAGAAGCCCCGAGAGAGGTGGCTGAGGTCACCAGGCTGCACCTGGGAGAGGAGGGGGCAACGCCCCCTCCTCTCCCACCGGAGCTTGGGAGTGGGCTGCTGCCTTGGTGAGGAAATTACAACCCAGGCCTGGGTAATGCTCCTTTTAGTTACAGCATAAACTGCGGCAATAAAGCGTACCTGGGGAATGTTTAGAGAAAGCACTAATGATTTCTTCCCCAGTGGTTAATAAATTCACTTCCAGATCAATTTGTTCGCGATAGAGCCCGGCGAGCAGAACCCGCGCGGCGGGCACAGCCGAGTGTGTCTTTTTCAGTATAAATGATTTATGACGATGATTAGCGGCACATAAACAATTTAAAATACAACGCTAATTAGTTTGGGGAAGAAAGGAGGGGAAAAGCCACCCTGCCTCTCTCCCCATTATGTTCTACTTCCCTAAGTGTGTACTTTTTAATTAAATCCAAATGTCACAATAAATTTAAAGTGTTTTATTACCACTCGGGATAACTGAGGCATCACACAAGCCCCTCTTCTCAGGCATCTGCAGCCAGGGCTGTGGCTCAGGGTCAGGGTGTATGCAGGGTATGTCTACTCAAAAACTCTTGAGACCGGGGGTCACTTGAGGCTCCTGCAAACGCCTCCTGGTATCTTCCAGACCCCAGTGAGAAAACACTTGAGACTACCAAAGGCCTTCCTGCTTGCTGCTCTGTATCCAGGAGCCAATGGGGAGCTCCTCCTTCCAGCTCTACCCAGCCCAGAAGCCGACCACTTCTTCCTCTTGGTCCCACCACACCAGGCATGCTCTTCAACCTTCCTCCTGTGCTCTGTAATCATATTCCTCTCAACTCCTGTGAGCCTGGCACTCCACACGCAACCCATTCCCAAGCCCTGTCCCAGTGCCATGAGTTCCAATGACTGTCTTCATTTTGTGGATGTTGAAATGGAGCTGCAGAAGGATGCAGCAACTTACCCAGAGTCATTCCAGATGAGGACTGGACTTTAGCATCAACCCTCACTGCTGCTTCTCTACCAGTTGCTTGCTCTGCCTCAGAGCCCACGTCTGGATCCTGCGGTGGCAGGAGAGGCACTGAACATGGCAGTACTTCTGGCCAGGGATGCGTCTAGGTTTCAGTTCAGGTTCTGCCATTGGCCCATAATGGAATCTCTGTCACCTGAGCTTCAGCTTCCTCGAGTAAATCCGGAGCAACGACACCCAACTTGCAGAGCCAAGGAACAGAGGAGCTAAAGCAAGCAGAAGGACTCTGCGATCCTTGACAGGCTTTGGCAAGTAGCAATTACTTTCAAGAGCCCTTGAGACAAGCAGAAATCGGTACTAATCTCATTTCATAGGTCAGAAAACTGAAGCTGGCAGGGGAAAGGACCTACCTAAGGTTCCAATGAACTCCAGGAGCCCAGCAGAGACCAGGTTGCAGGCAACCAACCTCCCTCCTGGAAGCTCAGCCAGCCAAAGGTGATCTGCCCTCTAAACACTCACACACAGTTTACTTGAACTTTCAAACTAATAGCCACAAACTCAGTTTTTATACAAGCCAGCAATTCTTCTGCCAAGTCTATACCCAAGAGAAAACATAGGTAGATCTATACAAAGACACTCTGCATTGGAACACTCAATAGCATTATATACAATGAGCAAAAAGTACACACAACTCGAATGATGTGCACTGCCTGGCAAATGCTGAAATAATATACTGCCCATACGTTTGATAGATTATTATTTGGTTATGAAAAGGAATGAAGTAAGACATGGTTACATGGATGAATCTTGAAAACACAATGCCAATCAAGAAGCAAGACATCAAGACCAGATGTTACATGGCCCCATGTTCGCAAACGGTCTCGAATGGACGAGTACATAGAAACAGGAAGTCAATGAGTGGTTGCCAGGGAGGGAGGATGGAAGAGTGACTCTCAGGGGATATGGAGGTTCTTTTGGTGGTATTGGGAGGGAGAGGCTCATTATAATGTTCTTGAATTATATACTGGTGGTGATTGCACAACTCTGAGTATTCTAAAAACCACTCAACGTACCTATTACAGAGGTTAAAATTTGGTATGCAAATTCCAGCACCACAATGTTGTTATATAACAAAACATATGCAATAACCAAATAAATATTCCATTGAGAACAGCACCAATCAGTTCATAAAAGGGATCCTAGGAGGAAGGAGCCAACAGCCTGTGGCAGCTGCCAGGAGGAGGGGCTCAGATGGCACAACAGACATATTCACAGGCCCTGTCACCCACCCACAGAATTCAAGGGCACTGCTTTGCCTCCACCCCTGCTTCTTCTTCCTAGTCAGAAAGCTAACTCCACCTGTTCTCTTAGCCCTACTCCCCAGAAAACTCAGACTCAACTGGATCTACCCCTCTTCTATGAATCCTTCGTACCCACCTCCATATTCAGCATCCTTCAAGGACTAGGTTCTAGCCACAAACTGGGTATGCCCATGGTAGGATGGTCCCTCTCCAGGGACCCTGAGCATGTACAATTCCTTTTACTGTTAGCTCATTCCTTTCTCTAACTTTTATTTACTAACCAGCTATCATTAGGGGATAGTGCCTAGCATCTATATTTTGTCAGGAATTATACCAGTACCAATGATTTTTTATGAGGAAAATGGTTCTTACTGAGATTCATAAAGTTGATCTAATTCCTTGATCAATTTTCTATTCAATAGAGTTAAACAATCTCTCCCCTGACCCCATTTTATTTTATTGGGATTATTTTAATTGGCATCAATAATTTTTATGTGTACATATTTATTTTGAAGGAGAGGGAAAAAGAAGAGGGAAAGAGAGAGAGAGGAGAGGGAAAGAGGGAAAGTTAGAGAGAGAGAAAGAGATCTTTCGTCCACTGGTTTACTTCTCAGATGGTTGCAATGGCCAGGACTGAACCAGACCAAAGCCAGGAGCCAGGAGCCAGGAGCTTCATCTGGTTGCCATTTTCCACTGCTTTTCCCAGGCCACTAGCAGGGAACTGGATAGGAAGTGGAGCCACCAGACACGAACTGATGCTGATACGGGATGCCGTATCACAGGCAGTGGCTTTGCCTCAACGCTGGCCCCATTTCTGAATTTTTAAATGATTGTGTTTTGTGATCAGTTTTGGGCAACGCCAAACCTTATGCCTTAGAACTTTTGCCACCAGGGAGATTTCTTTTGTGGTAATTATTTTTATCAGAAAACGTTTCTAGAGCCAACTTCTGCAGATGTAAAATTTGTCAGGAAGATTGATTCTTCTGTCAATTTTTAGTCAATAACATATTTTACCAGGTGCAGTGTTAGCTGTTGCCAGTTTTACTTCGTGTTAATTACTTCAACCAATTTTAATTTTGTTCCTGGAACTTTTTTTTTCTTTTGCATTCTCAATAATACTGAGATATTATTTCCATGGGGTTAGGAAGGTACCATTCTGGGCTGATCTGATAAAGCATTCTAAGGATCAAAGAAAAGTGGGAAAACATCCTGGGGGCAGAAGGGCGAGTGAAAACATCACCCTGTGCATTTGCTTGGCTCAGTCCCAGGTACCAGGTTGGCATCAGGTGCCCCCAGGGAGCCCTGCCCACTGCCACTGTGCGTTGGAGCCCTGGTGCCTGCCAAAAACAGGCCTCACAGATGGGGAATGGTCTCTCTCAGGCAAAGGGATGAGTGTAACCCTGAGATTCAAGGCCAGGCTGGATTCATCCTCTGCTGGGCCCCAGAATCACTTTCTTAGAAAGCATTGCAACATACCTGCATGAGCGGCACCAACCCAAGGCTATGATCTTTGGCTTTCATTCATGGGGCTCCCGCTTTTGGGTTTGTTCCTGGGGTCCTATGCTGCTTGTTCGCACAGACTCAGCTTGGGAAGAGCAGGGAACAATGATTTCCACCAGGATTCAGATGCGGCAAGACCAAGTGGGAATGGGGCACAAATGCGGCCACCTTGGGATTCCGTCTCCTGACCCCAGGAGATCAAGCAAAGAGGAGATTGTTTTTGCAAACCCAGTTCCTGCAACACCCTCCCGACAGTCTCCCTCTGTTAGCAACACCGGAGGTATCAAGCAGATAGCCATCCTGAGCACAGAAAGCGGGACAGTAAGACTCTGGGAGGAGAAGGGACCTGCCTTGGGACACACTGAGGCGGTGGCAGAGCCAGGCTGTGAAGTAGCAGTTCTGGCTCCCAGCCCTGAGCTCTGGGCCTGCTGGTAGGAGTGTTACAGCCTGCAGGGGTGTGCCTCCTCCTGTTGCCGCCTCTGCCAAGGCCACTTCAAAAATGCCGGCACCACCTGGCCTACCAAATGGCAGCTCAAACATAAGCCCTCGGTGCAGCTGCAGTGGGATGCTGAGTCCAGGAGCAAACCTCTGGGGCATTGTGGCACAGCAAGTGAAGCCACTACCGATGAGGCCAACATCCTATATGAGCGCCTGTTGGGAGTCCCAGCTGTTTTACTTCTCATTAATTACCTGCTAAAGTGTCTGGGAAGGCAGCAGAAGATGGTCACAGTGTTTGGACACCTGCCACCCATGTGGGAGACCTGAATGGAGCTGCTCTAGGCTCCCGGCTTCAGCCTAGCCCAACCCTAGCTATTGTAGCCATTTGGACAGTGAACCAGCAGATGAAAGAGCGAGCTCGCGCTCTCTCTCTTTTTCCCCCTCCTTCCCTGTCATTCTGCCTTCCAAATAAAAAATCTCCAATATAAAAGAAGCCTGCCCTCCTCTAAGTGTACAGTCACTGCCAAGGGAGAAGGGAGACTTTGGGCAGTGGACCCTCCTGGAAAGCTGTCTTGAAGGCTTCCAGAGGTCTTGAAAATCCTACTGTCTGTGGGAAAAGGTTACCAGCAGCCTGCAGCTCCTATACACTGGAGGGGAGAGGAGAGAATGTGCATGGGTGTGTATAATCAATACCAACTACTCATCACTATGCCCAGGAGGGCACCTCCTTTACCAGCATCTCCTCAGGATCATGCTGGATACCAACCTGTTAAGGTACCCCCTGTCGAGTGCCTTTCCTTCTTTGAGCACAACCTTCTCCTTTGCAAAAGGAAGCCAGGTTTTCTGCTCCAGGCTTCTACAGTTGTTGTGGAACTGAAGGAAAGACACCGACATCTGTGGCCTTCCCTGGTGCGGGAAGACCCTGGAGGCAGAGACCGCAAGCCTCTCTGGGGATGGAGTCAACAGACAACCTGTGGGGCACATGGGCTGGCCTCTCATTGCCTCCTGGCATCCATGCCCTTGCAGGGTCTGCCCCGCTGCCTCAGGTGTGGGCTGGGCCACCACAGTCACAAGGACGGCATGTCGCATCTGTGACGGGGTTATAATGCGCTGACTCCCTTCTCTGGAGGGCTGGAAGGACAGAGCAGTCCATGTGGCCAGGACTGATGGTCAACTGGTAGGCAAAGCTTGGGTAGCTTAGGTAACTGCAGCCCCCCCAGACCCCACTGCCCGTGGGGAGCTAAATCCCACCTGCTACCCAGTGCGGGAGCTTGAAGTGACAGCACTGCAAGATGGCAGCCCCGAGGGGCACCCATAGGCCTGCTGTGAGGGATTCTGATGCCAAGCGCCACGGGGGCTGCACCAACGTCCTGCCCCACAGACATGAAGAAATAAACAGGGTGCGACCTGAAGCTGCTAAGCTATGAAGGGGTTAACCCCACAGCAGCCACTAAGCCAGGGCCTAGGCACCTGGCACAGGAGGCTCCTGCAGATAGATCCATGGCCCCATACTTTGTACCGCAGAGCTTCACCCCAGGGCATGGGCCTTGCTTTGAGAAGGTGGCAAGGAACAGAACCCAGAGACAGAACCCAGCGTCCAGCCAACCTCCTGAGGCCGTTCCCTCAGGAAAGTGGGCAGGGTGTGCCCCTCCCAGGGCGGGTGGGGAGAGGAGTGAGCTTGGGCAGCGCCCACTCCCAGACCCTCTCGTGCTCACAGCAAACCCGAGCAAGGTTAGGGAAATTGCACCCACAAGGCTGCCACAGAAGCCTTTCCCAGACCCGGAAGGCCATGTCACCAGATACAGTTGCCACTGCAGTTGACCAAGGAGGATGACTCACGAGGACCACAGGGGCATGGGAGGCAGGACTGGAAGACAGTCTGTCCGACCCAGAGCCCAGGTTCCAGTCACTGCACAGGCAGGAAAGCAGAGAATCGGCACTTAGCCCTTCTCGCGGCATCCACTCACAGTCCCACGCAATCCTTCCCAGACAGTCTGCCTTTAAGGCCAGGGATTTATGGAGATGAGGGGAGGGAGGCATGACAGGACAGGGCAGGGAGCCAGCCCCAGGCCACAGGCGCCCAGGCCCGGGCTGCTCCAACTTGTATAGGGAGAGTCGGCCTCCTTCCCTGTCTCCTTCAAGCCACTGTGCCAACCAGCAAAGTTGAATTATTAAAACTCCCTTCTGGGGTACCACAGGGGTTTCTCTCCACCGAGACTGAGAGCAGAGGGGTGGCTGATCCCGCCACACAATATTAAAATGTCAGGAGTTTAAGGCCTGCGTTGGTTGAGTCATAAGTTATCAGCACCCAGTGAGGGCCGACAGAATGCCGCCCTTAAATTATTAAGCAGAAAGCGTCAGACTGTAATATTTTGCTAAACCAAAGTACAGACACAGACAAAGATGTCATTTCAATATTTGAAACCAGCAAGTTTAATTTAAAATAAGAGCAAACCAATAAGCTCAGAACATAGCGGCGTATGAGAGGAAAATTATACTGTGAGAGGGGGGGAAAAAAGTGGAAGGACTTAAGAAATTTATAAAAGTAATCTCCAAGTGGAAATTAGAAATCAAGGCCTAGAAACAGAATAACACAAAAGAAATATTACTGTCCACTTTCTAAATCAATATAACACTGCTCCACGCCGGAATTACCATGGTAACTCAAGTAAAAAGAATCAAGCAATTCTTATTATTTCAAAATAAAATCACAGCCTGAAGCCTGGGTTTTATTACAACCACTGATAGATCGCTGGCTTGTATTTATCTGAAATATTGCTTTTCAATCAGCTGGCTTATGAATGTACACAGGCCTCTCACCAGCCCACTTCCCAGCCCCGTTGTGAGGCTAGGGGCCAGTCAATGAATTGATTCCCACTCAGTGGCATCTGCATATGGGCCCGGGGTTTAACCCTGCCAACCACGAAACCTCATGCCCTTTTAAACCGGTCGGCAGCTTTTTGGAGGAGAGGAAAATCTGGAAAAGGTCATTCTCCACCTCCTCCAAACTTGACCTTGATCAGACGGAGCAAGGCTCTCACAGCCCCCACAGCAAGCCTCTCCCCACCCTCAGCTATGCTCCCTGGGGCCTCCTTCCCCAACCCCAGGGTCTCTATCTTACCCCCAAGTACAGGGCAGCTGCAAAAGCAGGCCAGGCACAACCCAGCATGAGTGGCCAAGCCTGCTGTCAGACCACTGGGGCTCAGAGCCAACTCCGGCACCAGAGAGAGCAGGACTGGAGATCAACGACTCCCGCTCTTTGCATGCCAGCTTTCCCATTTGTAAAATGGGCATCCTAATATTAGCTGCTCCTCAGGGTTGTCATGGGTATTGGATGAGATCAGACACGGACCATACCTGATGGCTCCATTACAGAAGTTGCTTCAACATCCCAGTATCCACACTTTCAGGATGTGGCTCCTCACCTCTAACCTCCATCTATTCCCCCCACCTCTTGAACTCAAATTGGCTGTGTGATTTATGTTGGCCAGTTGACGCAGTCGAAGTGACAGTATCCCAAAGGCCAGTTCTTGGTCTCCAGTAGGTTGGTACACTTCCACTCTCTGGACCTACCTGAGAGCAAGGCAGGGTAGGGGGGAGCCTGTTCAATGATAAGGGTCTCCCTTATCTTTATCAAGACTTGGCTTGGTTAGGCCTGGCCTATCTGGGAAGCAATGGCCAGCTTGCTTACTCCTCTGCCACCACCTGCTCTTCATTCGCTGCCACTTGTATCAGCTTTGGACAGAATGCAGAGTGACCACACACCACACTTGTTGCTAGGTTGGGTGGGTATATGTGTCCCTGAGTAGAGCCTGGGATGGTCTAGGAGAGGCCTTTGGCAAGGGGAAAGAGTGTGCCAGACACAGCAGACAATGGAAGCCAGAGTGCAGAGGTAAATGCTGGTGTCTGCATAGACCACAAAACCAGAATGGACACATTGGCCCTGCCCGGCCAAGTGGATGGAGATGATGGGAGATCTCAGGCAGAAAGCAGGGAGCAGGAGGTTGTATCAACCTGGTTGTACGGAGCACTAGGAGGAAGTTGGCAGATGGGATGGGGAGTGGGGGCGTATATCCTAAAGGGGTGTACCCAGGGGTGTGCTGAGAAATGCTTAGTCATCTACTCACAGGGAAAACCCCTGAGGGGCAGTGCTTGCCAATTTCCACGGGGTAAAACCTCCCACCATGACTGATTTCAGGGTGGGAAAGAGATGTACTGTGTTGGTTCTTGCCAGCCAGCACCAACTGACTCCATGATGCAGTCCTACCCTAAGCACCGACCTGCTGGGAGGGAATCCTGGGTGCAGTAGAATGCTTCAGCATCCTTGAGCTTCACAGCATCTGAACTTCTCCAGGCCAAAAAGCCCAGGACAGGCAAGCCTCCATCAGCGCTTCCCAGGAGGATAGAGGCACATTCTTTGGGCTATGAGCTATGCTGGTTAGAACCATGCCTGGCACACCCATGATCACCACCAGCTGATCTTCCTTCTCATCACCGTCTTCTACCACCCAGCCCCATGTGTCTGAGGGTCTAGGCAGAGCGCACGACAGCTAGGCACTGAACCCCAAGAGATACCGAAGTCTTAGATTCCTCCCCAGGTAGCCCTGGACAATGCATTGGCTCTCTCCAAACATCAGGCTTCTCTCCTTAAAATGAAAGGTTTCGCAAGGACAGACCATGGAGGTCACTGCCTTGGGGATCCGGACGGTGGTGAGTGCTGAGGTGGCCTGCCAACCTGTCATCTGACAAGGACTGCAACAGAGACCCTGGAAGAGAAGGGTGTGAGGCCACTGCTCACCAGTGAATGGGGCTCTGGACTGGACAGGACTCTTTCTGATCATAGCATGACTGAGCAGGGAACAACAAGGCTCACCCAAGTCCCAGGCTTGCATACATGAGCAGGATCTCACTATAGGGATGAGAGAGTATGGAGGTAAAGTGTTGGGCGGGGATGGACACAAAACTTTCGTGGACATGCTGGGTCTTTATAGCTGAGCATGATGGCTCAGGGAGTAGCAGGTTTAACAGAAGCTAACACACCAGGAGTAAACCTGTACCCTTTTTTCCATCTTTCTGTCCTTAAGGATCCCGACTGGAGCCAGAGCTGTGACATAATGGGCAAAGGAACTGCCTCCAAGGCCAGCATCCCATATGGGTGTTGATTCAAATCCGAGCTGCTCCATTTGCAAGGCAGCTTTCTGCTAATGTGCCTGGGAAGGTAGCAGAGGATGGCCCAATTGCTTTGGCTCTTACAGCCATGTGAGAGACCCAGTAGAGGCTCCTGGTTCCCAGCTCCAGCCACTGCAGCCAATTGAGGAATGATCCACCCAATGCAACATTCTCTCTCTCCCTCTCTTTGCTTTTCAAATACACACACACACACACGTTATATATTATGTATTATGTATTACATATTATATATCTTATTCTTTTAAGGACTCTGATCAGAGCTTTCTGGGACACTTCCTGGGTCCACATGGATCCAAACAGCCTTGCTGGGGGACCCAGAAAGAGCCCTAACTCTTCGGGTCCACACATGCTCAGCTCATTCTCCCCCAGCAGGGCCAGAACATCTCTATCTTCCACTAAGAGACAGCACGCCCAGCCACAGCCTCGTCCCAACCCTGGCAGCCTTGACCTGGTGGCTCAGCTGGGCTGTGGGCAAAACTAAGTCTCCTTTGCTCAGGACCACAGAAGGTCGGCCATCAATGCCCACCAGCAACCCTGCATCTGTCCCCAGGGTGAGTGCCTCAAATAACCCACCTCTGTAGCCTGCCCACAGAGAGATCTGCTTGGAAGCTCCTTAAGTGGAGGGTGTAGGACGGCTGCTTGGTTGGACACAAGGCCCTTGGGGGTGGTGTGGGGTGCGGATGAGAGGCAGGCCCCAATCCAAGTCAAACACACATTTCCATACGCTAAAAGCCTGTTTGTGGGACAAGCAGTGAGAGAGAAGCAACTCCTGCAGCCAAGAAGACCAGGCGTGCTGGGCCCCGGCAAACAAAGGGTGAAGCTTTTAGGCAAGCAGCGGCCAGTGATCTCAACTTCCCCCAGTCCTAATGCTCCTGAAAGGCTCTTGCCCGCTCCCTGTAATTGGGCATCAGTAGTTAATGCAGTATTGACTGCATTACACGCTCCCGTGCCTCCCCTCGCTAATGCCAATTGCATCACCTTGTACAGTCACCGGCTTGCTTAGCCAATAGCCGTTAAAAGCAATCCAAATCATGAATCATATGGGAAACTTTTAGCAAGACACCGCCATCCAAGGAGACAATTTACAGTTGAGTTAATCTGGGTACATTAGTGAGACATGGATTCTGGACGACAGACCAATTTATGTTGTTTCCCTGTCTCTCCCCTGCCCTGTTCCGCCCCCACCCCCTGGTGCTCTGTGTGGGCAGATGAATGGAAGAGCAGGAAAGGGAGAGGAGCACCTGTTTCTTTCCTCAAGGCTGCAGGGGCCCAGGGCGGTTGGGGGAGACCCATCTTTATAGCCGCTCTGCCTGGCTGAGTTTGACAAGGAAGGGGAAGTGGCTGGGTATGCTGCTCAAGCCTGGTGAGGCCTCATTCCCAGCACACGCTAGCAATGGCCCCTGACACCAGGTGGGTGCCAGAGTTGGACCACCCCACCCTGACACCCAATCACCCTCACCAAGCCTCCGCCAGTCTTCTGCAGATGGCAGTGTCCAGTGAGCTCTGCCCTCTTGCCGAAAGGTTGGCACCAGCAGCATCAGGACCCCTTCTCTGCCTGCTTCAGGGTTGGGAGTGTCTGGGTCACTCTTCCCCAGGTGAAACAGGCCTCTGCAGCATAGAGCACGATGGGAATGTCCCTGCTGATGGCCAAGCAAGGACCAGTCAGCGCCGCCGAGCAGAGTCAAGCGCCTGCCTTCACGGATTCACCGAGTCAGCTGCAGCGGCTGTGCTCCTAGTGGTCATTAACAATTGAAGACTTCGCTGTCTGGTCCTCCGCAGCCCCGTGCTCCTTAGGCATTTTCACTCATGAACAAAAATGCTCTAGGAATTAAGACAGCTGTTCCATCCTGCAATGGGCCAGTTGCTTTCCAGGGTCACCCCAGCCTTCAAGCTAGGTTTCTGAAGAGGTAGTCAGTACCCAGAGTCGCCCTTCCCCAGCACGCACCTGGAAGGGCACCCAGACTCCTCACTCCGGGCTCTGCCTGACTCAAATACCTCTCCAAGGAGCCCAAGGCCTAATTTCCCAGGGTTCAGAGCAGGCATTCCTCAGAGACATTTCGTCTCCCCTAAAAGACCGCAGCCTGGTGCCAGCCCAAGCAGCAGGTGCCAGGAGAGGGGCCTGTTTCTCCGGGAAAGTTGGAGTTTGGCTCCATCTCCCTGACAGACAGACTCGGCAGCGTTGAGAAAGCCCGGACCCTGAGTTCCAGTAAAGCTGAGATGGCTAGGCCAAGAGCAAGCGTCCAAATGAAAGCAATTAATCTTAAAATCCGAAGTTTAACTGTTTGCAAAACAGATCTTTCCGTCTCTGTGGTGACCCTTCCCTGCTCGACCTAATGGATTACTTTATTAATAATGCACTGTGCTTAAAAGCAAAAAAAAAAAAAAAATTTTTTTTCTGACGATTCAATACTTCAGAAAGTCTCTTAAACCCGTTGCTACGGCAAAACGATTGATATTTTATTATCTTTCAGAAGTGCAACATGAAAGCCCTGCAGCCCAGCAGAGCGAGAGCTTTGGTCCTCGGCAGCTGGCAGCCCTGACTTCAACCGGAGGAGCCCCAGCCTCTCCCGGCAAGACGCTGTCGAATGGAGAAAAGGCATTGGGGGTGGTTAATAGGAACCCCGAGGTCCTGCTGCAGCCAGACAAAGGGTGCTGTGTGCAGCTCTAAGCAATGCACCCCTGGGGACCCAGGAAGCCAGCATCACCATCCAGCTCAGGAGCCCACCTGCTGGGGGGGGACCTGAAGTGTCCAAGTGCCCAGGAAGAAGGTGAATAGCTCCAGAGCCTCTCTCCCTGCCCTCGTTGAAAGCGCTGCTTTGCAGGCTTCCTGACTTGTGGAAAGGTCGAGCAGAGGGTCGACTTTTGAGCAGGACAACTACAAAGTGGGCAGGTCACAAAGCAGGTGGTTGCTTGGCATCCCACTCGCTTGCCTTCCCCGAGTTGGAAGAGATCCCAGAGTCCCGCGGGGTCCTCGGTGGTGGGTGCCATGTTGTTTAGGCCAGACAGGGTGGGTCCACGGGGGCATGTCAAGTTCTCCTTCATGGTTGGGAAACATGTGCCCAGGGGCAGGAGACAGGCCCAGTGACCTCCAACAAGCCTGAGGTACTCCTGGGTATTCGGACAGAGATCGAGCCGCAAGGCCTAGGGCATGGCGAGCTCAGGGTTTTGGGTGTGGAGAGCGAAGCATGCAGAATCACCCCAACTAAAGGATGTCATCCTGATTTCTACCTTCTCCCCAGAGTGGGAGGACCCCCGGAACCACACAAGGGCTCTGAGCACTGGCACCTTTGAGACCTTCATGTGTACCTAGAGGGATGGAATCCAGAGGTGGGCCCCGGGGACTCCCGGGTAACCTATGGCATTACCCATGGCATCAGGGATGAGAGGAGCTAAACCAAGGCCTCCTGCTTCCCTGTGTGGCTAGGTCCAGACCCCTCCTCCTCCTGTTCTTTATTAAATGAAACCACCCAGTTACTAATGACCCCCAAAGACTCTAGGGTGGAGGTCCGGGAAGGAACTGCAGACAGATGCCACAGCCAGCTTCCCCCCCCCACTCCTTTCTGTCCTCCCACGCATGTGTGCCTGCCCCCACAGGGCCAACCCCTTCCTTGCTAGATGTCTCAGAAGGTGAAACAAGTAGCCTGGGGCACCTGCACTTAGGACTCACCGTGTGACCTTGAGCCAGTCCTTTCACTTGACAATCTCACCCAGTCACTAAACCTCACTGACTCCCAGTAAGCAGAGGAGACAGGCCAGGCAAAGGTAGGTCAGGGCATAGCCACCAGAGTCACACTGACCCTCACTAAAGCCAGACCCTTTGGGTGGTCCCGGCCTGTGGCAGAGTCCAGGCGGTGGTGCCAACAGCCACCTGCAAATCTCCCCCGGGCACAAACAGGGCGGGGCTGGGGGACACTGCTCTAAAGTCACAGGACACGCAAGGACTTGCGCCCCAACGTGGCTGGGATCCCTACCTTCTAGGACACTACAGCATTTTCCAGCTGGCAAAAGCTTTGGGGTCTAGGGGACCACGCGCTAGGGTTCCCAGCAGCAGCGGCAGAAGTTCTGAGCTCTCGCTCCCGCAGAATGCTAGGGCCCACAGGAGCTCTTGACTCCAGTCCATGTCACTCCTGCCGTCGGCTCCCACAAGGACCAACGACCGTATACTTTGTTCCTCCGAGCCAAACTCCCGCCTCTGCACTCAGGGGACCAGCCGGCAAGGCAGCACAAGACAGAGCGCCCTTTCTCACCGACTTGGCGCGTGGGCAGCTGTCCCAGGGAGGGCCCAGCCGGCCGCACCCTGGCCCGCTGGGCACCCCGGCGCGCGCTAACCGCACTCCTGCGGGGGCCCCTCAGGCCCCAAAGCTCTCCGGTCCAATTCCTTCCTCTCCCCCACCCCCACTCCCCAGCTGCTGATTTGCTCGGCGCTCAGCGCCTCTCGGGTTACGCGGCCGGCGCGGGGGTGATGGCTGCGGTGAGACGAGCAGCCGCAGAGACGACTCTACGCGAACCTCCACGGCGCGCGGACGTCGCAGGCAACCGGAGCCTCCTCGCGACCCCGCGGCGCATCGCACGGCTCGGCGCGACCCTCCCGGGGGCTCGCCGCCCCCTTCACCTTCCCTCCGCCCAGTCCTGCTCGGACCCCCGCGCCCAGACCCGGCCCCGGCCCCGGCAGGTGTGCGCTCGGGTCCCCGCCTGCGCGCTCCCGTGCGCCGCGCCGGGGAGAGAGGGAGGGAGGGGACGGGGAAGCCAGGGGGTGCTGGGCTCCGGGACCACCACCCAGCCCCCAGCCCGCCACCTACCGTCCTCCTTGTCCAGCACCATCATCTCGGGCGCTCCGTGTCCAGCCGCAGCTCGGCTCGGCCGGGAGAAGGGCGCCGGTTCGGGGAGCGTTTCGGCGGGGCGGCCGATCCTCGAGCAGCGAGCGGACTCTAATTACCCGTTTGTCCGGCTCTTAACCTAGATTGCACTCAGCTAGAATTACATTCAGGAGTGAAGCACTTCGCAGATACAAAAGCAGTCTCACCTACTTTTGTGCCTCAGAATTGCAAGGAACTACGAACTGCAATTGAGAGAGAGAGGAGGGAGAGAAGGGAAAGAGAGGATCAGAGCCGTTCCTTTGATTCTCACCTTCTAAATGGCTCAATTTGCCCAGTATAATCTGTCTTAATGTAATTGCATTTGATAGCTCATAACCCTGGCTCTGGCAACGACACGGCTTTCAGCCTCATAAAGTGTTTTCCCCTCGGATTTAATCTGAATCTCAATCTAAAATTATATTCAAAGAGATGGGGGAATCTCGGCGGCCGTCTCCCGCTGCCTTTCTCCCTCAGTGTACGAGGTCTGCACTCCGACTACTGAATAAATGCACACATTTCCCGGGTCCCCCTCCCTCCCGGGTTAATGGGGAGTGGAGACGCGCGGCTGCCCGGCTCCGCAGCGCCACCTGGAGGCCTTCCGGCCGCAGCTCGCCGTGTAGAGGCTCCGCTCGGGACAGGGAGCCTGGTCTCTCCCCTCTGGGTCCTGGGTCCAGCGGGACAGGCCCTCTAACACCCCACCCCGTGTCTGTCACTCCCAGGCCCTCAGCTCTGCTTTCTGCCTCTTCGCCAACTTCCCGTGCCCTCCCTTCCTACGGGCTCTGCTTCGGGTGGTCTTGGTTGACTTCTGACTTTTCTTTGGCAAAGGTCACTCCTCTGGTTGCAGGTGACCAAGTGTCCCACAGCACTGCCCCTAGGTCACCCCGGCAGCCTCCCGCCGTGAGAGGGAGCATGTCTCCTGTCTCTCCAGAAAGCTCCGCTGGGCAGTGGAGCCTTTTCTCCATCCATGGGTATTTTATTGAGCATGTGTTATGTGCCAAGCACTAAGGCGCCAAGGGCAGAGCAGCGGATCTGATTGCTACTGCTGCTAGGGAGGTGACAGCTTCTGCCATGTCACTCAGCCAGGAAGGGAGACAGTCTCCAGGTCCTTTCTTCTTTGCAGAGCACCAAGACTGGTGTTCAGGCTGCCTACTCCAGGAAGGCCACCTACTTTTAAATCCCAAGGGCTTCCTCCCAGCCCCCCGCTAGACAGTACAGAGTTCCAGGGCATGGTGGAATGAATGATTTCCCCCCCCCCACTGCAGCCCAAGGAAGATCGCAGACCCTCGAGTGGGAAGTCGGAGGCCTCCTGGACACCATCACCTGGGAGAATTGGGCACGGAGCAAGAGGCTAAAAAGGCTGATATTCTCCCATTTCTGCCCATCACCAACTGCGCAGCTTGGCTGGGCGGTTTCTCACGGGGCCTCAGCTGCAGTGTCTGTGAAGTGGGAGCCCTCGTCTTCCCCCTCTCCAGGACTGCTGCGGGCTGTGGTGAAAACAGGTCCAATGTGCTCTGCCAACTGACACTCTGGACCAAGGGAGAGGGGGTGCTCTGGGGTACAGAGGGAGACCTGTGCCCCTGGACTTCAGGAGGCCCTAGGGCTTGGCCTGGGGTGGGAGTGGTCCCTGGCAGGGGAGGGGGGTCACGGGGGGGAGCTGGGCAGGCTGGGCAGGCCGGGCAGCCAGGCTTCTGCCAGCGAGAAGAGCGGCCGCTGCTAATGAGATGCCTCTTCGGCAGCTCTGAAGGTTTCGCTTTCCCCTTCATCTCCAATACTTAATCCTAATAGTCCTTGAGTATATTTGATGTTAAATATATCATTTTGCTCAGACTCGCCGCCCCTCGGGACTGCAAGCTTGATCTCTCTCCTGCCACTGCAGCTACAGCGATGCCCTCAAGGTCTGAGAATGGCTCGGGCGCAGCTGCCCCTGGCACATGTGCCTGGAACTGGTCCCACTCCCCTGCCTGCCTCAGCTTGGGGTAGGGTGGGCAGACAGGCTGGCAAGGGGCACTTGTTGTAGCAGACACCTGTGCCCCCAGGGGCCATCTACTCCATGGCGCCCACAGCCTACCTCCTCACCTCTGCTCACTTTCAGGGCTGAGCTGTGACCCCACAAGCTGGCACTCCATCGGGGCTAGGGCTGGTGGCTTTCCCAGTCTCACTCTTGGCCTTATGTTGTGCTTGGCACTCTTTGTGCCAGTGCCAGCTCAACCCAGGCCCCAGGGTACCCAATTAGTGGCCACACAGCTGGTGTCCCTTTGGGGTGTCAAGGCTCCTGCCTGAGGCCTGGGGTACTGTGCAGTGTGTCTCTTAGTGGCCAGGTGGGCGTGTCTGCCTGGGCCTAGGCTGCAGCGAAGGCTGCTGGCACTCACAGGTGGCCGCAGCGTGCTCCCTGTGATCTAAAGTGAGATGCCACTGCTGGGTTAACAGTCACTGGGCAAGACTCTGGGGTTTGGGCTCTCAGCCTGGAAGGGCTGCAGGCTAGACTGATGCCTCCCCCATCCTGTGCTGCCTCCTCCTCCCAGCCAGCCTAGAGGTAGCCCACCCCTGTGCTCACCCCCACCCTAACTGCCCTAGACCCAGGGATACACCCAAGGCTCCAGACTGCTGAGACAGCCCTGGGGCCAGTAAGAGGGAGTCCACCCCAACATTCCACAGGTGATGAGCAGTGTACTCACATTTGGGCAGGCCCTGGAAAAACCACAGGGAGATAAGGGGCAACTAACCAGTCCCCAAGATCACTGTGAGGAGAAAAGGGGTGGTCCTGGTCGCCTGACACAGTTCTGGGCAGGGTCCTGTGGTTTGTCTTTGGGTCTATCCAGAAAGTCCCAGGGAAGGGTTTCTGCATTGTGGGGTGGTGCCTGGGAGCTATGGGACTTGCTGCCTGAGGACCCAGGCAGACCAGATATTCCAAAACTTTCTGGTGGAGGCTGGCAAATGTGCCTCAGCCAGGGGGCTTTGCTCCCCACACTCCATGACTATCCCCAAGGTGGGATCACAAAATGGTTTTTGCAGCTAATACTCAGATATTCACGGTGACAAGGACTGCTTGTCTGGGAGCACCTGAGCTGTCAGGGCAGAGTGGTGGCCCTACAGACCCTGCAGAGCCATCAAGATGCCTGTTGCCCAAGTACAGTTGTCATCACACCCCCTGCAAGCAGCCAGGACCCTTGAACTTGGAACCAGCTGGAGTGCAGAAGTGTCCAGCAGGCCATCTTTCTCTGTCTGGTGTCTGCAAGAACCCAGGCCTTCTCCAAGGCGATAGTCAGGACAGTTAAGCCTCCCCTTTCCCGTGGTGGGGGAAGGAGGCCTGGGCCCAATCTTTACCCCAGGAAACAAAGGTCTTTCCTGTTTGAGGAAGACCACATCACAGTCATACCACAGTCCTGGAGAAGCTGTGACTGTGGGTTGACCAGCTGCCCAGAGGTGCCCTAGGATAGAGCACTCTCCTAGGCTGCAAGATTTTTAGTACTAAAATCCAGACATTGTTGACAAACTGTTCAAGGGCTCACTGCAGTGGGAGGTGGCAGGGTGGGAAGAGGGCCTAATGGGGCCAGAAAGGAAGGCTGGACAGCCAGTCTTTTTCCAGCCTCCTGCAGACACACTTCATCCTCCAAGCCCTGGGAAGGGGTCTCTGGCTAGGGAGGATGGAAATGTTCCCAAGAGGCTACTAGCGGGAGGGAGCTGAGCTCAAAGCTAAGTGAGTTTGGGGGTGTGAGTGGGCAGGGGCTCCTTGAGAAAAGGCACAAAGATTACTAACACAAAATGACCAACAGGGACCTAGCCAACTGAGGGGCCCCTCTCTCTCGGTGGAACCCCGAGTTTCTGGATTCTGTGGGCTACCCTTCTACTCCAGGTTGATGCAGGCCCAACCATCGTGGGGCCCAAACAAGGTCACCTATCCCAGGGCTGGGAAGTCCCAGACCTGAGGGTCCTCAGGCCTGCCCTGGACGCACTGCACCCTCGTCCCAGCGGGAGCGGCAGAAGGACCAGCAGACACTGAAAAGAGGCCCCAGGGGATTAACTCCTAACACCAACGCGCTTGCCAGGCGGTCAGAGCCAGTGAGAAAGTTGCCGGGCAGAAGCGCAGAGCTGCCGTAGTAGCCTGGGCCACTCCCCTGTCTCTCCGAAGCCACCCGAGGGGCTGCGCTGGGCACCCGCGCCGCCACCGCACTTCTGGGAAGCGGCCAACCAGCCCAAGAGCTCCGGGACGGGCGCCGGGGCGATGGACACCGCCGTGAACAGGATGGCCCGGACAGAGCTCGCCAGCCGCCCTGCGCCCCGCGCGCCCCACGCGCCCCACGCGCCCCGCGGCTCGGCACCGCGCGCCAGGCACCTACCGTCTTCCTGCTCCAACACCATGGTGGCCCGCAGACTCCAGCCGGGCACAGGCCCAGGACGCCGAGGGGTGTGCAGCACGGCACTCCTGCCAGCGCCCGCCTGCCCGCCTTACTCCCACCGAACCCGACGGGCCGGGTGGTGGGGGGACGGTTCGGTCTGGGTGGAGCCCAGAGCGCAGCCCCGTGGGCAAAGGGGCGCGGGAAGAGGGAGAAGGGCACGACGCGACTCCCGGCGGGCGCAGGGGGCGCAATAAGCCGGGCTGGGCTCACTGGAGCGGCGCAAGCAGCCGCTGCCTTGGCCGGGCCGGGCCGTTCCGGGGCAGAATGGAGTCCGAGCCGGAGCAGCGTGCTTCTTTCTCGCTGCCGCCCGCGCTCGCCTCAGCACAGTGAAGCCCGGATTTCCCAGGGCCCCTCAGATTCCCCTGTTAATTAAATCAATTCATTATGCTCAGATCTGATTAGCAGCCCTTCCCCCCCCCTTTGAATCAATTATTCAATACACAAACATAATTGCTTGGGCCAGAGGTGCCCGCCATTAGCTTATTTAACTCCAAGGACACTAATTACCCGCAGGGCACGGGAACTTTTCTCATTAATTCTGACAAAACACAAAAGCACAGCCAGAGTGTGTGCGTGCGAGGGCTGTGCGTGCGTGCGTGTGTGACTGCACGCCAGAGGGAGGGCCGTGTGGCTTGCTGGGCGCACCCTCCCTCAGCCTGGTGGCCGTGCGCCTCCGGGAGAGTGGCCTCGCCGCCTGGGACGGGGCGCTGGGGGGTAGGGGAAGGACCGTGGGAGTGCGGCGGACTGGGCGTGTCCCTGGGGCCTGGAGACCCCCCCTCCCCTGCACAGGAATGCATGTGACTGTGACAGTACCGCTGTGACCCCAGGGCCACTGTGGTCCGCGCCTGGGTAGCAACCCCCCTTTTACTTTCCCTGCCATTGCCGGCCGCAGGTTCAAACCTGGAGGAAAACTACTGACCAAAGCAAGGATCACCGAGGTGGGCTCGGTGTGGTTGATGCCGGAGCTTAGCCGGGCCGGTGCTCCCCAACCCCTACCCTGGCATCACCTGTCAGAGCTCTTCTGCTTGTTCCCCTCCCGTCCCCCAACGTCCCCCAATCTCCTATTGTAAAACCTGTTCCCACCCCGCTCCCTGGGTGTTCTCACTACCCCTCCCAATGCCACCTCCACAAAGTCCTCCCTACCTCCACTTCTGCAAATGCTGCACACCCAGGTACCCCTTCCCCCAACCCCACCCACCCTATGCCTAGGGTTTGGGCTCCAGTCTCAGGGGAGGGGCTGCGTGAGGGTGCACCCCCGGCTGACGAACTTCTCCACAATTTACCTCCCAGGAAATGCCTATTGAGAGCGCCAGGGAGAGAGCCCACAGAGGCAGGGACACAGAGGGTAATTGATTCCCCCAAATTAGGTTTCTGCTTTCTAAAGACTGGTATTGTCCCCGCTCTCAATGTGCACAGAGGTATTGAAGAGTTCCTTTTTGTTTCCTCGGGCAATGAATGAGCTTAATCCATTTGGCTTTATAAATCAGGAAACTAATATTCGCTCCTTCCATAGCAGCTTTTTAAAAAATTTAATTGGTGGGAGAGGCGCAGTTAGTCACCGTTAGGCTGTCCCCAAGCCCCCACTTATCAAAACACTTTGGGACTGAGGGGTGGAGAAAAGGCTGGGGGTGGGGCGGGGCCAGCTTCCTCCTGCCCTCCCTGCTCCTGCACAGGAACCCTGTAGTGTCTGGGAAAGTTTGTGAAGTGATCGCAGGGATTAGATTGCATTTCGTGAGGGAAAGGGGGCGGCTGTGTGTTCAGAGGTACTCTTCAGGATGCTCTCAGTTCGCCCTGGAGCCACTGAGCTTGGCTATGCCATGCCAGCACTTGGCAAGTCCTCTCCTCCTCCTTGTCCCCATCTAGCATGAGCCACAAAACTCACTTTTCTGGTGCCAAGATCTGCTCCCCTCCCCCCGCCGCCTTTACTCTCCCGCTCCCCACACTCCCACCCCAAAGGTCTTTCTTGGCTCCCCCATTGTCTTCAAGACATAGTCCTGCATGCTTAGCCCATCAGTTCAGGCTCTTGGCAGTCTGGGGGAGCTGTGCTACCATGGCTCCTGCCATGTGCATTCTTGTCCCCCCTCCCACTATGGGCATCACCTTGAGTGGACGCACTGGAGCCCTGCTCCCGGGGCTTCTCGTGGCCTTTCTCACCTCGCGAGGGCATCTCAGGAAGCAGTTCCTGTCTGGTGTTGCCATGTGGTGTGTGATCTATTCGGTTAAGGCCCAGGGGATGAGATCTGCCTCTGGGGACAGATATTCGATTTTTCCTGGAGGGAATGGAAGGATGGCATAAAGAGTCTTTACTGGCTCTGCTCAGGGCAAATGGGAGCTGCAAGGTTGTGTGGGTCAGGACCCAGGAGTGGCCTTCTCTGGAGACCCCATATGGGGATCCTAATGCTCTCTGTCTAACTAGATGGATAGCCAAGTAGAGCCACTGCCCTAGCTCAGTGCTGGCTAGTCTAAGAGACAAGTGATACCTGGAATTCTGCCTTCTCTCACAGGCCAGGCCACCTGTCTGGTGTGAGCTGCACACATTAGCCCTGGGAGAACACTCCATGATGATTTGCACAAAAGCCTGATATGTATTAGTATGGCCCTGCACCTGGGTATCTCTTTATGTGCAGAACCCACACTCAGACAACCAGCCTGGGGTGAGCACTCAACTCCCAGATGGTGGCCCCCTCCACATACCCTGCCACTTGCACTTGAGGCAAAAGCTTGCATGAGCTCAGCCTCATGGGTTTCAGAAAGACAAAGTTCAGAGAGCATAATGGCCATGAAGTGGTTAGGTACTGGGAGAGAAACCCAGCCCCGTCTACACATGTGTAAGGGGCACCCACTCTTGAGACTGAATTCACTTCTCAGCTGGGACTGAGATGTGGACAGACTTGTCCTGAAGATGGAGATCCCCATGTGGGCCTTGCAGGGGGCATGGATCAGGAAGCACCTGAGAGGAGAGCTTGCGAGGACTAGTGTTGTGGGCTAAGGAATTGATTAGCTGAGCACTATAGGAAATGGGCTTGGGGCTAAAAGCACCTGGTCTAATCAGACTCATTGGCATCCTATTGTTCTGTTAAAGGGCTTGGGGAAGAGTATATAAGGAGTAATAAAGGGAGGCTTAAGAGACTTCCACCATCACTGGTCTCCTGTTGGTGCTTCATCCCCAGACCCTTGTGGTGTCCACCTTACTGGCTCTGCTGGCCAGTACAGACTAGCCTGAGCAGCAAGTCCTGGGGTCTGGAGGGAGTGATGGCGGCTGGTACAGTGCCACACAGGCCTACCACACTCCTGACCAGCACTAAAAGGAGAAGAGGATGATCAAAAGATTGGGCAGTAAGAGCCCTACAACTTTGTCATAGGAGCCCCCTCTGCCACTGACCACCCTCGATCACCAGGAACTAAGGTGTCACCGTGCTGGGTCAAGAAGGAAAAGAGCAGCTAGGGTCAGCAATGGAGTGGCACTGACAGCAGCCTGAGCAAGATGGCAAGAGCAGCAGGCAGCAGCTCATGTCCCAAAGGGTGCAAATGTCCATCACCAGCTCACAACCCTGGCGCTGAGCGTGACAAAGTGGCTCTTGAGATTTCCAGTCGAGTGCTATCCAGAAGACACTGGGGCTAAGTATTTCTGGACAGTCTTACAGCTAACTGCCTGGAGATGAGGATCCTGAAAAGCAGCACTGGGATATTGGGTTTTAGGGCTAATTATTGTGAACGTGTAAGAGCTGGTCCTCGTCATTTGTACAGATTCATGTTGCAGCATGTCTTGGCTGAATGCTAGGTGTGAGAGAAAGCCTTGTGAGCAAGAAAGGATCAGGACAATAATAGAGGAACAGCCCCCACTGCGACCACTAGCATGGAGCCTAGCAAATCAGAATCCTGAGGCCATGGAGTTCACAGGGTGAATTTCTCTACCAGAAACCAGAATGTGCAGGCTAAAAAAGAAGCCTGCCAAATGCTTCTCCAAGAAATACTCTCAAAACAAGGTGACAAAAAAAGGTTACAAAGAAGTCAGTGGGGAAAGACACCAACAAGCATATGCAAGCAGGAAGGGAGTGACCACAGCAATTCTAATAGCAAACACAGCTAACTTCAAGACTGAAAGCCTAGCCTTCTTGAAAGTTAGGGAATAATTTCCTTAATTACCACTTACACCAAATGATCAAAACTGAATTTATAAATCACCTGCTAATGAAAAAAAAAAAACATTATACAGAATGTACAGGCACAGTCGTACTCAGAGGAAAATAGATAGCCTTATAATGCTTTTAATGTTTAAAAAAACCAAAAGACTGAAAGCAAAAGAGCTAGACCTTCAAGCTAAGAAATTAGAAGAGAATAAACGGAACCCCAAAAGAATATTAGTAAAGTTGGAAATTAATGAAATAGAAAATGAGCAAATAAATAAATTAAAAAGAAAAAATAGAACCAATATCTCTTTTAAGAAAAGATTTATTTATTTGAAAGGCAAAGTTACAGAGAGGAGGAGAGACAAAGATCTTCCATCCACTGGCTCACTCCCCAGATGCCTACATCAGGCAGGACTGGGCCAGTTGTAAGCCAGGAGGTTCCTCTACGTCTCCCACTTAGGGACAGCAGCCTAAGCACTTGTTTGTGAGCTAGCCTGTTCTTAATCCTCAAGTCTTATAAGGGTTGAATTTTAAATGAAAGCAAAAGTTAATATAAAATACACTGTATACTTTGAATCTGAAGGCAAAATCCAAATAGAATATTAACTGGATATGAGAAAAGTCTGAGAAGTCTAAAATAATACACTATGATGAGAGTTTGTTACCACAACAAATGACTCAGCAATCAGATTTTCTATCATTATAAGTCACTACACCAACAAATAAAGAGAACAAAATGTAATTATGTAACAGATGTGGAAAAGTCATATGGTAAAATTCAGCACATATTGTTGATAAAATATTAAGCCAAACAGAAATAGAAGAAAACGATTTCAATTTGCTAAGACTGTTTACTAACATACAAATAGTAAGTTTAGACTAAATGACATTCTCAAGCTATTTCCATGAAATGAGAATAAGAAAGGCTGTCTATTGTTATTATTCAACTGTTGGGGGAGACTTCAATAAAACAAGAAAATGAAATAATCAGAATAAACAGCTGGTTTAAAAAAGAACAAAAATGTATTTATTTACAGATTATATGGTTATATATAAAAAAAGTCTAATTAAATCTAGTTGAAAAGCTACTAGAATCATAAGGCCAGGCAGTGACAAAGTATCTTAAGCCACTCTTTGTGCCGCCAATGTCCCCTCTCAGACTACTGGCTCCAGTCCTGGATGCTCTCCTTTTGATCCAGCTCCCTACTAACACTCCGGGGAAAGCAGAAGAAGATGACCAGTGCTCCAGCCTTGGCACCCAGGTGGGAGACCAAGACGAGGTTCCCTGACTCTTGGCTTCAGCCTGACCAGCCCTGGCTATTTTGGTCACCTGGGGAGTGAACCATTGGATACAAGTTCTCTCTTCTGTTATACTGTTTTTCAAATAAATAAATAAATAAAAATTTAAAAGCTACTAGGACTAGATAAATGGGAAGGTAGCTAACAGAAACTTGTAACTTTCTTCTCAATGCAATGATACATCTGAATTTAAAATAAAGACATGTAATTTCCAACTATGATAAAGCCATAAAATATCCAGAAATAATTTTAAAACATCACCCCATCATCAAGGTAAAGGTATCCTTTGAAGAAAAACATAAAATCCTATCAAAGGACATTTGGCAAGATCTGAACACTCAGAAACACTGCTGTGCTTCAGAAAAGAAGACCTATTACTATTAAAAAGCCAATTTTTTTCAAAACTGTTTTTTCAATGGGTATAAGGAAATTTGTGTTTGAATACTCAACTTAAAACTTTTACAACTGTAAAAAAAATCTAATTTGAAATACATTCGTAAAATCAACAGGTGAGACCAGTTAATAAAACATAATAAAACTTTAACATAGTTAAAGAGAACTTGTATGATCAGATAATGAAACATACTACAAAGCCACCATAATCTAATGGTATGGTATAAACCAGGAAGAGATTAAAAAATAGACCAGGGGAACAGAGAGCCAATCAACAAGCCCAAGTAAAGAAAGGAATTTAACTTATGACAAGAATTGCACTTCATCAGCAGAAATATTTATAAATGGTATTGCCATCTGAATGGATGTTTCTCCAAAGGATCTTATACAGATATGCCAATAAGCAGCTGAAGACTAGCACATCACCGGTCATCAGGAAAACGTACAACACCACAATGATATACCACTGAAGTTAGAATAAAAAGTCAGATAACAGCAAGCATTGGCAAGGATGTCAAAGCAGAACACTCACATGCTGTTGGCAGGAAGGTAAAATAGTACAGCCACTTTAGAAGTCAGTCTGATGGAGCCTCAAAAAATTCAGCAGACTGAGCATGTGCCCCACAGATTAAAAGCAAATATTCATATGCTTATAGCAACATTAGTCCTAATAACCAAAGAGTAGGGCAGAAAAACCACAAATGTCCATCAACCGCTGAATGGATTTTGCTAGGCTATAGAAATAATTAAAGTATATAGACTTTCCATGAGCGAATGACACTGAAAACACAAGGCAGTCACAAAAGACTACACATTATAAGATTTTGTTCACACGAGGTATCCAGAACTGGCAAGTCAAAAGCACATTGCTGGCTGCCAGCAACCAAGGGAGGTGGGAAGGAGAGCTAAAGGGTGCAAGTTTTCTCTTTGAATGATAAAAACACTCCAAAATAGATTTATGGCAACTAACAGATCTATGAATGGGACACTTTACATGGGTGAATCATATGGTATGTGAATTGTACATCAAGAAAGCTGTTTTTTTAAATGATGCTACTATAACTAGATATCTATCTGGAAGAAATAACTGTGGCCCCTACCTCCCCTAAATATGGAAATTATGCCCCAAGTAGTTTAGATATATTGATATAATAATAAAGCAATTTAAAGTATCAGAAGATATTTAGAAACCAACATACAACAGATTTGAATAATAGAATAAATTAACTTGGTGGAATTAACAAAGGAAAAGACAGACATAAATTTGATTTTTAAAACTTCAGTGGCAAAGGGCTCAGCAACAAGGAAAAATACAAATGATTTACTGGAAAACTATTCACCAACTCTATAGTAGCACAAGGAAAAAGTCTGGAATAAACTGTGTAAACAGAAAGTTTCTATAAATTGTACAGATGAAGCCCAAAAGAAAGATGGAAAAAGGCATAAACAGGCCATCAAGTCTAAATGGCCAGTAAAACCCTTACTCTCATTATTAGTTGGGAAAATGCAAATTAAAGCAAAATAAGTTTTCATTACTTGAATTTATAAGACTTGCCAAAAAAAAAGTATAAAATGTTCAAGTCTGCTAATAATGTGAGAAACTCAGCACTCTCTTTCTGTTGCTGAGACAAGTAACCTGGCACTCACAACTGGGGGTAGGTAAGCTGGCACTACTTATTATAGCTAAAAGTGCATATGCCATTTGACCTAGAAATTCATCTTTTGGAAACCCGTTCTATGACCAAAACTCACCTATACGAGAGGACTCCAAGAAGTTCTTGGAAAAATGGAACTGAAAATGATTTTATTTTAGTGCTGCGACATTGAAATCCATACACAGTTGTTGGTTTTTTGTTTGTTTGTTTTTATTTTCTCTCTCTCTTTTAAAAAAAAGATTTTCATGTGAAAGGCAGAGCAAGAGAGAGAGAAGGCAAGACAATGAGAGGCAGATTTTACATTGGCTGGTCTACTCCCCAAGTGGCTGCAATAGCCAGTTCTGGGCCAGACTGAAACCAGAAGCTAAGAATTCCATCCTGGCCTCCCACAGGGGCAGGAGGTGCCCATGTGCTTCAGACCTCTGCTACTGCCTTCCCAGGCCCATCGACAGGAAGCTGGGTTGGAGGCAAAGCAGCTGGGACTGGACCAGGAACTGTATTATGTGATGTGGGTGTTGCAAATGGTGGCCTAGCCCGCAGTGCCTCAGTGCTGCCCCTGCCCCCACCCCCGCACACACACGGTTATTGCACAATGCGCGGTTCCCGTGAACTTTCTGAGGACCTTCGGCAATAGGATTGTCCTAGAATTTCAGCATTACTGGTGACACAAACTGAAAGCCAGTTGAATATCAGCAACAACCCAGGATTGTATGAATTGTTCTACCATACTGTGGCAGAATATTAGGCAACTGTTAAAAACGAGTTAGAGCTATAGCTGCAGAGTTTCAAAGAAGGACTCCATTGTGCTGCTAAGTGAGAAAAGCAGCAGTAACAGTGTTTCGTTGAATAGAAAAACTGTTTAGATGAAGATGAAAAAAAGATGTGAAAGGTTGGCCCTGCGCAAGTTGTCAACATTGCTAATTTCTGCATTTGAGAAAGGAAGGCAGGTTGAAGGAGAAAGTATATTTCCAAAGTAGTTTGTCATGACTTTCATGAATAAGAAATTTATCACCTTTAAAATTCAGAGGTAAATTGGGGAGTCAGCTTTCACACTTCCTCCAAATGCAGTCATTGTCACTGCCCTCATCCAGGTGACTTTTAGCTTCCTTACAGGAAAAAGAAATCCTGACCTGGCCTACCCCCCAACCACCTTGAGCCCCAAAAGAAAGCCTCTCTACTCTATTGGCAGCCAGGAGCTATCTGCAAATTGCAAATCAGATGTTGCAAATCAGCTCTCACACCTGCCATGGCTTCCTGGAATCTGGGATTGAATGTCAGGGAGGCCTCTGCCCGTAAGACTAGGTTAGACCTCCCTGTAACAGTCTGGCGTGGCCCTCTGCGCTTTCCCTCCATCATGCTTATCACAAGCATCTAGTTAATTACTCAATTATTTGTAGAACTGTTTACGTGGCAGGGATAAAAGAAAAACTATTAAGCTATAAGGTTTTGCGTTTTCTCTTCTAGCTCTCAGCCATGGGAAAGAAGTGAGGTCAGACCAGAAGGTCTCCTAGGGCCAAGCAAGCTCCAAAGCTCAGAGCTTCCGAGTCTGACCTTGCCCTCCAGGCATGTTCCACCCTAGCCTCAGTTGGTCTGGCTCACATATTTCCCTTCACCCTTTCATTTGTCTAGCCAAACAGTTAGTTCTGAGGCCTAACGCAAAGCAGCAAAGCTCTGTGTGTTGCTGGCCGGTTTGTGGGTTTTCCCCATCAGCTGCAGTGAGGTTGCAAGGGACCTCCACATCTCCAGATGGTTTTACTTCTTAATCTCCCACTCTTCAGAGAACTTCACTCAGGGTCCCAGGAGTCCCCATGGCCACTTCTGAAGCCATGAGTTCTCAGCATGACCTGCAGCTTTGCAAGGGGACCCTGAACCCCAATATTTACACCAGCTGGGGGCAGTCATCAGTTCCCTCTCCCTAGCTCCTAATCACCTGTCCACTGGAGCCAGAGTGAGCCTAGGTGGGGTGTGAGAGGCCAGGTGCTGCCAAGTGCCGATGCTGCTGCGGTGCAGGCTTCCTGGGCTTCCCCCTTCCCTCCAGCTGTTCTCTGGGCTGGGCCTGGTGACTCACTCCCACAGAGCAGGCTTTCCCGACAAGCTCAAAGGAGCAGGGAACACACCCACATGCAGGTGGTCCCCTTGGAGCCACAACCACATGTCCCAACAGTCATCCTGGTGTTGTAGGCAGCAGCCCAGGTATGTGGAGCTAGCTGGTGGGGGAGCCCTCCTGGTTCCTCTCCCCTAATCTCTAGTAGGATCAGCCTGCCCCATGATTGGAGAGGTGAAAGGGGATCCCCCTCACTCAGCATCCAAGCAGCCTGGGAGGTTCCAAGTGCTCCCAAGTGACACCCATTTGAAGAAGAAAACAGCCCGAAAAGCACATTGTCCCCCATGGCTGCTCTTACCCAGACTTGCCTGGGCTTCTCCAAGCCAGGCACCAAGCCCCCGAGCTCAGGCCACCCTTGCAGTGACTCACAGAAACTTGTGAGTCCTATCAGGCCTGGAGGTCGCAGTCAGCCACCACTCAGAACCTGTACTAGATGTGCCCAAGCAGAGCAGATGAAGCCACCCACAGCCTCTGGACAGGCTGTTCCCTCCCACTCTGCAAGCTTGCAGGAGCAGCCCTGGGGCCTCGCAGACTCGGAGGCAGCGACTGGGCCCTAGTTCCTGATTCTGATCTAACTCTCTTTCTGCAGATATCCGGGGTGCCTCTTTCCCAAGTGTGGCAGACTGCTGCCTACATCCTGGGCACCTTTTCTCCCCTTCCTCCTGGGCACAAGGCTACTACCCAGCTGGAGATGCTATCTCCCGACTCACCTTGTAGTCATGGAGACCAAGTCAAGAGCTCCCATCTGTAGGCAGGAAAGAAATAAGCCATGGTGGACTCTCTTGTTGGCCAGGAATTCGCTTGTCCAGGACTTTCCCTTGTCCCACGAGCTGAAACAGATGACAACATCACCCTGAGGATTGCAGAGATGGAAGAAAGATGGCAAGAAGCTGGGTCTTTGAGTGATCTTGTGACGGAGCAGTGCCAACGTGGCCTTCTTACCTTCTCTTATTAGAGAGGGAAATAAAGTTCCATTTCATTAAGCTACAGTAGTTTGGGGTCTCTTTGCTATTGCAGCTATTTGCTATTGCAGCTGTTTTCTTTTTTTTTGCCCTCAGTGAAATTGTCCTGGATGATTCTTCAAGATCCAAGAGTTCTATATTACCCTTGCTGTCTGGGCAAACATGGCCCTTTGACTGGGGCCATGGTTGAGCCTTAGCTCACTGCCTGCTCCCTTCTTAGTCCAAGAAGTTCTCTGATGCATGCACAAGGGCCT